>NC_067427.1:30687035-31287035 GCF_009764475.1 Pristis pectinata
AGAGGATGTTCTCTCTATGAACTTAGGCAAGGCATTTGACAAGATCCTGTATGGTAGGCTGGTCCCCAAGATTAAGGCACGTGGGATCCAAGGCAAGCTGGCTAATTGGATCCAAAGTTGGCTTGGTGATAGGGGGCAGGGGGTAATGATGGAAGGATGATTTTCTGATTGGAAGTCTGTGACCAGTGATGTATCAGTGTTGGAACCTTTGCTGTTTGTGATTATAGATTACCGACCTGGATCTGAATGTAGGAGGTATGAATAGTAAGTTTGCAGGTGACATGAAAATTGGTGATGTTGTGAATAATGAGGAAGATTTTCTGAAGTTGTAGCTGGATATGGATCAGTTGGAAAGTTGGGCTGAGTATCAGCAGATGAAATTTAATCTCATCAAGTGCGAGGTGATGCATCTTGGTGAGTTAAATAAGGGTAGGACATGTACAGTGAATGATAACGAGTGTTGATGACAGCGAGTGCTAGGGGTTCAAGTCCGCAGTCCCCTGAAAATGTGGATAGGGAGGTGATGAAGGCATATGGCATGTTTGCCTAAGTTGAGGCATAGAATACAAGAGTTGGGACGTTATGTTGCAATGTTACAGAACACTGGTTTGACCGAACATGTAGTATTGTGAGCAGTTCTGGTTGCCACACAATGGGAAGGGCTTGGTTGTTGTGGAGAGAATGCAGAGGGGATTCACCAGGATGTTGCCTGGATTGTGTAACGAAAATATTTAAAAATTCGTTCCTTGTTCTTTCCTGATTCAGCAGCAAGAGGTATTCGCAAACAAAGGAGGCACTGTACACGCAGGCGGGACTGAGTTTAGGGTACTGGGCAGACAACACCCATGGTTTTGGAGCAGTGGCCAACATACTGTCTGCGTGCTGCTCTCCCATGTGTTGGAGAGCCGAGGTGGAAAGCAGGAGGGTTGACGTCCCGGGTACAGTGGCCACTCTGTTAGATAAGGTAGGGCATCCCAAACCGAAGGAGAGTAAGGGTGCAGCCTATTGGATCTTGCTGTGCACCTTGAAAAAGGAGCATGACTTGTGACAGGCAGCAGAGCAACGAGTGGCCATCCTCAGTGGGAAGGTGGTAACCCGAGGACAGCAAAATGTCCCCTTCACTGAATCGGCTGAGTCAGCCCACGATTGGGCCGATGAAGCCGAAACCCAGCAAACCACCCTAGCCTGTAAACTGATTAAAGCGCGCCAGGAAGACTGGGCAAAGCTGATGGTTCAGGATCCAGATCCTGTCAGAGTAAAGGCACTAATGGCCAAGGGTTTGGACCCCGACAGCTGGGATGGCAATATATGGTGTGACCCCGACACTCGACACGGTGAGGGTCCTGACGATCTCCCACTGAGGTATGAGCAGGGCTCTACACAAGAGACCCTGATAGTACAGACACGTCCAGTAATGGTCCATAGTCACAAGACTACAACAACCCCGGGAGGCGGGTGGGCGACACTAGAGGAGAGAGTGACCAGGGCATGGAAGGCTGAGAAAAAGGGGGCCACGCGGGATAAATATGCTCAAAAGCCTGGGGAATGCCTCGCCTCAAGGTTAACTCGGTTGTGGGATACAGGTGCTGGCACGGTGCCTCTGTCCGTGGAGGAGACTAATGACTTACTCCCTCTTTCTGTACAAAGTAGTATTAATAGCCAGATGCTGAATGAGAATGATGAGCCTGCAGACTTGTTTGCCCGAGTCTGACATGCAGTATTGAGGGTTTATCCCTCTGCAGTGGACTGGGGGGGCAACAGGGAGCACCTTGGCACACCATAGACTAGGGAATCATGACACTCTGATCTGTAGTCATGCATATAGGGACCTTCCCTTAGGCTGGATCGTGACCGGTGCTGAGACATAGACAGAGGCTGGGTGAAAGGCTGTCGGACACCTGAGGTTCCCTCGGCATTATACAGATCAGTTCATTGATTGTTGGTAAGTATTATTTTGCTTCCTTCTGTATTTTAAGTATTCTTTCTTTCTGCATTTTATTCTTCATATAACTCTAATAGTAGTTTCTATAACCTTTAACGTGTACAGTGTTCGTGAATACCTCTTGCTGCTGAATCAGGAAAGAACAAGGAACAAATTTTAAAATACTTTAATTACAGATTGGAGGACTTTGGTCATGGGGAGAGATTGGATAGGCTGGGCTTGTTTTCTCTGAAGCGGAGGCGGTTGGGAGCGACCTAACAGAAGGATAAAATTATGAGCGGCATAGGTAGGGTTGATGGTTGATGGTCAGAATCTTTTCCCTGTGGTGGGGGTATCAAAAACAAGAGAGCATACGTTTAAGGTGAGAGGAAGGAGTTTTAAAGGGCTTCTGAAGGGTAAGTTTTTTTTACGGAGTTGTTGATATCTTGAATGTGCTGCCATAGGTGGTGGAATCAGATACAATTAATGTGTTTGTGGGGCATTTAGACAGACACTAAATAGGCAAGGTCCCAGTGTGGGCAAATGGAATTCGAGTAGATGGGCAGACGGGTCGGCATGGATGTAGTGGGCTGAAGGGCCTGCTTCTAAGCTGTATGATTCAGACTCTATAACCCAGATCCCTGTGTGCAGCTGTGTTCTGTAGTCTCCTTCCATTTAAGCTATATTGTCATTTTCAAAGTGGATTTTGGCATGTTATATGCCATCTGCCAAATTTTTGCCCACTCAGTCTCTGTCCTCCACCAAACTTAACTTTCTCACTGATCACTGTATCATCAGTAAATGTGTTTACAGTATACTCAGTTCTTTTATCTGACCAATTAATGTAGATTGTGAATGGTTGAGGCCCCAGCACTGACGCCCACTGATTGCCAATCCGACGATGACCTATTTCTCCTGATTTGTTTTTTGTCAGTTGGCCAATCCTCCATCGATGGGCAAGAGAAAAACAAAGAGAAGGTATAGGGCTCAGAGGAGACCGAAAAAAAATACTAACATGTTAATGCATTACCCCCAACGCCTTGCACCTTGTGCACAACCTTTTGTGTGATACCTTATTGGAAACATTTCTCGGAGAGAGGAGAGGATTCGCCAATGTGATTGGGAGTTGGTGTAAAACATTAGCAAATTATCTAGACATAAAGAAAAAAAATCTCTGCTGGAGTCATTGTCCTGTATCCATCTCCTGAGTTTGTTATCGATGTCATATTTTGTCTGTGTAGGGCCTAATGATTCTTCCCTTCCTAAACCTCACCCCCTCCATTTCCTCCTTTAAGGTTCTCCTGAGATCTCCCTATGTTTGAGCGAGTTTCTAGACATTGGTCCTGCTACCTCCCTCGAGGCTTGGTGTTTGATGGCAGAGCTGTGGTGTAAAGTACATTGTTGTCATGTGCCAGTGCTTCTCCTTCCCCACAGGCACAGGCAAAGGAGGATCCAGCATCTGGGGCAGGAAGTTTGAAGATGAGTTCAGTGAACATCTCAAGGTGAGTAGACACTTGAAGCTCATCAGAGTATCCCTCCCATTGACTGATGCTGATTTGAGACTCAATTCATCCACCCATTCATGGTCTGTTGCAGCACAATGTCCGAGGAGTAGTTTCCATGGCAAACAATGGCCCCAACACCAATGCCTCCCAGTTTTTCTTCACGTATGGGAAACAGCCTCATCTGGACATGAAGTACACAGTGTTTGGAAAGTAGGTTTGTTGATTCATGTCCGCCCCCACTATTGGTGCTTACACAAGACTGCCGTTGACGTGGGCGTCCTTGTCTGTAAGTACACAAAAGGAAAGAGAAGAACAAAGAAAGAGTGGGGCCCAAAGGAGACCAAAAATCATCTCAGTGTAGAATCAGCAGCTACATCTGTCAGAAGAAGAGTGGCCTTACAGACTTTGTGGTTAAGGGGGAGGTTCAGGAGGATGATAAAGGTAGAAGGAGTGATGCCATGAGGAGAGGCTGACTAGGCTAGGGTGTCTCTTTTGGAATAGAAGAGGCTGAAAGGAGATTAAATTGAAATGGATAAGTGGGTGAGAAGCTCATTAACCAGGGGACGTTGATTTTGGTTGGCGGGTAGAAGGTTTGGAGAGGGTTTGAGGAAAGTTTTATCGTGGTTTTGCGCTCTGGGATTAACTGCCTGAAAGGTGGCTGGAAACAGGAAGTATCCTAATGATCGTTTGAAGTACCATAACATATAGAGCAGTGGGAGTGGGATTTACACAAAAAGGTCTTTGTTTTGGCACCTGCTTTGATTAATTTCTGCTCATAATGTAAGTTTTGGGGTCCAGGTATTGATTTGAACTGACTTGTTCCCTTCTCACCCAGGGTGATCGATGGGCTGGAAACACTCGATGAGCTGGAGAAGCTTCCTGTGAATGAGAAGACATTTCGTCCTTTGACTGACGTACACATCAAAGACATTGTTATTCATGCCAACCCTCTGGCATTCTGACCTTGAGCTGGGCCAACAGGCTGGAGCTGAGCAGGACAGTGGGGCTACACCCAGGGAGAGTGAAGCTGGGGTCAGAGATACTGGTGCCATCAATGATTCGCCATCAGACCTCCACTCTCGAATGGATCTGCATGGACCAGGGGCTAATGGGGGTGCTGGGCAGTGGTCTCAACCCTCTACCCTCACCACCACCTCTTTACCCGTCTTCTTGATCTCCCTCTTACCTTCCTCTTTCTTTCTGCTGTCTCTCTTTTTGGTACAGTTATCTTCTCCCTGTCTTGTAGCCTCTCCCTCTTGATATACCCGGGGCTCTGTGGATTTGCCCAGGTTCTGGGAAGCTGGTGGTGATGCCCTGGTCAAGCTGAAAGCAAAATTCCATCAATAGCAAGAAGTGAGTACGGAGGTGTTCTGTGCCAGCTGCATTAGACGCCAGCTGACTGACCACAAGGGCAGTTAGTTGGTCCTCCCTTCAGTTGGCTTTCAGTTTCAGCATCAAGCGTTGGACACGTGTGTGGAGTTCTGTGGGGTTCAGGTGAAAACATGCTAACATGAAACACGAGTCCTCCTCACAGATATTGACTGAGTTTTAATACGGCCTTGCGTTTCCCTGGAGTCTGAGACCGTGGCCTGAAGATTCTGGGCGTGCCCCTGTCTCCCCCTACATTCCTGCGCCATCCTCGCCCCCTCCCCCCCCACCTTGCCATTGTACAGATGATGCAGCGCGAGGTTTGAAATGCCTCAGTGGAACACAAGCAGTTTGATGACTCTTGCGTAAAATTATTCAGCATTTGCTTAAAGTGCTTTTAGTTTTAAACACAGCAGGTGGTCTAAAGTAGTCATTGGTTAGACTGATTTTTTTTAATATGTAAATTGAAATAAATCTTGTTCCTGAGCAGCTTGTTTTAAGGTTGACTTATTCTGGCTTACAAAAGTCTTCAGGTGCTGACCTTGGTGTGGTGCTGGGTGCGGTGATTGTTGCTGGGCTAGAGATTGCCAGCAATATCAGCTGAACTACAGCTCGTGCTATGGACTTACACAGTATAACCTGACAGATCAGAAGTAGTGTGAGAGATGGGCAGTGGGCCAATCCCTACTGCTATAGGGACAAATAGGTTAACACTCTGGGCTATGGCAAGGTCGGGCAGTGTGAGCTGCCCCCTGTTAATGCACCCCCCCCTGCATCCAGGGGGTAGAATCTACAGGCATGATGGAAGGCAGGGATGTAAAAGAGTAGGTGGCATTGCAAAATTAATCAAGAACTCCATTAATGCAGTAAGGTGGGAGGGTATCCTAGAAGGTTCAAATGAGGCTGTATAGGTGGAGCTTAAAAACAAAAAGAGGACAATTGCTGCTATGGGTGCACTACAGGCTTTGAAACATAGCAGGAAATAGAGGAGCAGGTATGTTGGCAGATCACAGAAGTATAGAAATAATAGTGTAACAGTAGGAGGAGACTTCAACTCCAATGTTAACTGGGATCACCTCGGTGTGAAAGGCAGCAAGGGGGCAGAATTTTCAAAGTGGGTCTAGGAGAATTTTTGGAGCCAGTACATAGATGGTCTCATGAGAGAAGGGGCAGTACTGGACCTAATCTTAGGGAACAGAACCGGTTAAATGGAGGGAGTATCCGTGAGAGAGCACGTCAGAGATAAAACCCAAAATGGTAGTGTTGCTATGGAGAAGGATAAAGATGTGCCAGTGATTTAAGGTCCTGAATTGTGGAATTTCACTATTATAAGGCAGGAACTCCAAAAGTAGACTGGGGCCACACACAAAAAGTGCTGGAGGAACTCAGCAGGTCAGGCAGCATCTACGGAGGGAAATAAACAGTCGACGTTTCGGGTTGAGACCCTTCATCAGGACTGGAAGAGGGCAGAAGCCAGAATAAGAAGGTCGGGGAAGGAGCACGTGCAGGCAGGTGATAGGTGAGTTCAGGTGACAGGAGCAGGTACTCATAGGTAAGTCTACTTGCAACCAGTGGGAGTCATTCAAAAATGAAATAGTAAGATTTCAGGGTCAATGTGTTCCCATAGTAGAAGGCAAGGCCAACAAGTCCAAGAACCCTGGATATCAAGGGCTGGATGAAGAAAAGATAACTTATGGCAGGTTTAGAGAACTAAAACAGGAGGGCCCTACAGGAATATAGAAAGTTGGGGGCAGGGGATTCGTAAAGTAATTAGGACAGTGAAGAGCGATACAAAATATCACTGGCAGCAAGGATAAAGAAAATTCCAAAGCTTTTTATGTGTATTAAGGACAAGGGGATAACCAGAGCAAGAGGAGGGCTCACTGGCGACCAAAGGGCAGAGGTGAGCAGTTAAATGAATACTTGTCTGTATTCATTAAGAAAAAGGACATTGTAGTTGCAGAAGTTGAGGAGGGGATGGTGGAATTCTAGAACGTATTTAAAAGAGAGGTATTAGGTGTCTTGGTGGGTTGAAAGCTGGGTATAACCTTAGGACCTGGAAAGATGTGTCCCAGGATACTAAAGGAGGCATGGGGTAGCCAGAGCTGGGGCTCTGATGAATATTCCCATCTCTGGCCATAGGTAAGTAGCAAATGACTGGAGTGTGGTACCTGTATTCAAGAGGGGTAGCAGGGATAGGTCAGGTAATCACAAGTCTGTCAGTAGTAGGGAAATTACTGGAAAAAGAAATTGAGGGAGAGAATTAATCTGCACTTGGAGAAGCAGGGATTGATCAAGGAAAGCTTTAAGGGAAAGTCATATGTGACTAACTTGACTTTTTTTAAGCAGGTGACTAAATGTATTAATGGGGGTAATGTAGTTAATGTAATCTACATGGACTTCAGTAAAGCTTTGTCAAGGTCTCACGTGGGAGACTTATTCAAAAGGTTAGAGCCCATGAGATCCAAGACAAGTTGGCAAATTGGATCCAAAATTGGCTTGGTAACAGAAGACAGAGAGGGTTGCTGTTGTGATTAGAAGCCCATGATGGGTGTGCAGTGCATGGATAGGTGCTCAGTCCCTTACTGTTTGTTGTATACCTTAAAGAACTGGATATGAATGAATATTGTATGATTAGTAAATTTGCAGATGACATGGAAACTGGAGGTGGTGTGGATAGTGAGGAGGCTAGTATTAGGCTACAGAATAATATTGATGAGTTGGTAAGAACAATGATTGATGGAATTTAATCCTGAAAAATGGGAGGACTAATACGGTCAGGATGTACATAATGCATGGCAGGAACCTAGGACGTACTGAGCTGAGGCAAAGAATATAAGAACAGGGAGGTTGTGATACATGAAACTCAAAAGAAAATGCAGATGCTGAAAATCTGGAAAAAATTACGTTGCTGGAAACACTCAGCCGGTGAAGCAGTGTCTGTGGAAAGAGGAAGAGTCAACGGTTCAATTCCAGGACCCTCATCAGTCAGTGGAGCCGCTGGTTCACAGTGCCAGAGACCTGGGTTCAACGCTGTCTCTGTGGAATTTGCATGTCCTCTGGGAGCTACAGTCTTCTCCCATCAACCAAAGACATGAGAGTTGGTGGGTTAATTGGCCACTGTAAATTGCCCCTAGTGTGTAGGTGGCTGGAGGGAGTTGATGGGAATGTGGGGAGAATTTGAAAAATGGGATTAGGATTAGTTTGTGAGTGGTTGATGTTCAGTATGGATTCAATGGGCCGAAAGGCCTGTTTCCCGGCTGATTCCCTCTGTGTCGCCTTCTACATTTACCGGTTCCAGTTTCCGAATTCCCTTTAACCTCACCGGAACATTTATAAAAGGTGAATTAATTTCCAGGAGTGCGGATGGTGCCGGATTATCAGGCTGGGAATGGGGATCAGTACAGATGGGGACGGTGGTCGGCATGGACGCGGCGGGCCGAAGGGCCGGTCTCTGTGCTCACCGGACCCGGAACAGTCCGGCGAGGGGCGGACGCCGCCCGGCGCCTTTAAACCAGCGGCAGCGCCTTTAATTAACGTGGCGGCGGGCGAGGGAGAAGTAACGAAGGTGACGGAGGGAGAGACCGACCGGCCCTTCTCCTCCTACCCCATACCCTTCCCCTAACTTCCCTTCCCAGCCCTCCCCATCACTCCCCTTCCCTTCCCCTCTCACCCCTTCCCCTCCCTCCCCTTCCCCTCTCTCCCCTTCCCCTCTCTCCCCTTCCCCTCTCTCCCCTTCCCCTCTCTCCCTTCCCCTCTCTCCCCTTCCCCCTCCCTTCCCTTCCCCTCTCTCCCCTTCCCTTCCCTTCCCCTCTCTCCCCTTCCCCCTCCTCCTTCTTCCCTCCCTCCTCCCCCTCCCCTTCTTCCTTCCCTCCCCTCCCTCCCCCCCTACTTGCTCTCCCCTTCCCCCTCTCTCCCTCCTCCCCTCTCTCCCTCCTCCTTCACCCTCCTACCACCCACCCTCCCCCCTCTCCCCCCACACCCTCCCCCCCTCTCCCCCCACACCCTCCCCCCCTCTCCCCCCACACCCTCCCCCCCCTCTCCCCCCACACCCTCCCCCCCTCTCCCCCCACACCCTCCCCCCCTCTCCCCCCACACCCTCCCCCCCCCTCTCCCCCCACACCCTCCCCCCCCCTCTCCCCCACACCCTCCCCCCCCCTCTCCCCCACACCCTCCCCCCCCCTCTCCCCCACACCCTCCCCCCCCTCTCCCCCACACCCTCCCCCCCCCTCTCCCCCCACACCCTCCCCCTCTCCCGGCACATCCTCCCTTCCCCCCCCTCTGTGGAAGGGAGAGGGAGAGACAGACCAACCCCTCCTGCCTCCCCTTCTCCTCACCCCCCCCCCCCCCCGTGTCCCTTCTCTGCCCACTGTTGCCCCTGGCTTTCCTGTTCCCCCTCTCTCCAACACCCCATGGGTGGGCAGTGTGTCCTCTGGCGCTCCGCTGTTGCCCTGCCCCTGCCCCTGCCCTGGAGCGCTGTGTTCCCCATGGCCCCTGTGGTGTGGTGAGGGTCTCGACCTTCCCTGTGCCACTGATCTCTGCCTGACCCATAAATCAGGAGTTGACCCCATTCCCTGAAGTAATATTTTTATTTACAGTATTCATGGTGTTTTTAAATTAAAATGTGATCCTTGCTCTCGAGGATGCCTCTTGGCCTCTGTGGTGTCTGCCTGTCCAGTATCTCAGGCACTGACCCTGTGCTGGTGTGGACACCAGACACAGATGTATCAGGGTCATAGGTACAGCAGGGAAACAGGCCCTTCAGCCCACTGATTCTGTGCTGGCCATCAACCATCCACTCACAGTAATCCCATGCTAATCCCATTTGTTATTCTCTCCTCCCCTTCCCCTCAACTCCTCCCAGATTCTACCACTTACCTACATACCAGGGACAATTTATAGTGGACCTACCAACATATACGTCCTTGAGGAAACTGGAGCACCTGGACAAAACCCACATGATCGCAGGGAGAGTGTGCAACTCCACACAGATAGCACCTTGGTCTCTGGCACTGTGAGGCAGCAGCCCTGCTCGCTGCTCCACTGTATCCTTGGCAGAAGGGAGACAGGAGGCTCGACCTGTGAATGGTCACCCCGGCTGGACCCAGGAGCAGACAGAGGAAAAGGCCCTCTGACTGACTTGCCTCCCACTTCTCCATGGTGTCCCAAAGATTGCATGCTGTGTGATGTCTGCCTGCCCTATACCTCAGGCACTGACTCTGTGCGGTCTGACTGGTGTCTGCCTGTCCAGTATCTCAGGCACTGACCCTGTGCTGTCTGACTGTCTGGTGTCTGCCTGTCCTGTATCTCGGGCACTGACCCTGTGCTGTCTGGTGTCTGCCTGTCCAGTATCTCGGGCACTGACCCTGTGCTGTCTGGTGTCTGCCTGTCCAGTATCTCGGGCACTGACCCTGTGCTGTCTGGTGTCTGCCTGTCCTGTATCTCGGGCACTGACCCTGTGCTGTCTGGTGTCTGCCTGTCCTGTATCTCGGGCACTGACCCTGTGCTGTCTGGTGTCTGCCTGTCCAGTATCTCAGGCACTGACCCTGTGCTGTCTGGTGTCTGCCTGTCCAGTATCTCGGGCACTGACCCTGTGCTGTCTGGTGTCTGCCTGTCCAGTATCTCGGGCACTGACCCTGTGCTGTCTGGTGTCTGCCTGTCCAGTATCTCGGGCACTGACCCTGTGCTGTCTGGTGTCTGCCTGTCCTGTATCTCGGGCACTGACCCTGTGCTGTCTGGTGTCTGCCTGTCCTGTATCTCGGGCACTGACCCTGTGCTGTCTGGTGTCTGCCTGTCCAGTATCTCGGGCACTGACCCTGTGCTGTCTGGTGTCTGCCTGTCCAGTATCTCGGGCACTGACCCTGTGCTGTCTGGTGTCTGCCTGTCCAGTATCTCGGGCACTGACCCTGTGCTGTCTGGTGTCTGCCTGTCCAGTATCTCGGGCACTGACCCTGTGCTGTCTGGTGTCTGCCTGTCCTGTATCTCGGGCACTGACCCTGTGCTGTCTGGTGTCTGCCTGTCCAGTATCTCGGGCACTGACCCTGTGCTGTCTGGTGTCTGCCTGTCCAGTATCTCGGGCACTGACCCTGTGCTGTCTGGTGTCTGCCTGTCCAGTATCTCGGGCACTGACCCTGTGCTGTCTGGTGTCTGCCTGTCCAGTATCTCGGGCACTGACCCTGTGCTGTCTGGTGTCTGCCTGTCCAGTATCTCAGGGCACTGACCCTGTGCTGTCTGGTGTCTGCCTGTCCTGTATCTCGGGCACTGACCCTGTGCTGTCTGGTGTCTGCCTGTCCTGTATCTCGGGCACTGACCCTGTGCTGTCTGGTGTCTGCCTGTCCAGTATCTCGGGCACTGACCCTGTGCTGTCTGGTGTCTGCCTGTCAAGTATCTCGGGCACTGACCCTGTGCTGTCTGGTGTCTGCCTGTCCAGTATCTCGGGCACTGACCCTGTGCTGTCTGGTGTCTGCCTGTCCAGTATCTCGGGCACTGACCCTGTGCTGTCTGGTGTCTGCCTGTCCAGTATCTCGGGCACTGACCCTGTGCTGTCTGGTGTCTGCCTGTCCATGTATCTCGGGCACTGACCCTGTGCTGTCTGGTGTCTGCCTGTCCTGTATCTCGGGCACTGACCCTGTGCTGTCTGGTGTCTGCCTGTCCTGTATCTCGGGCACTGACCCTGTGCTGTCTGGTGTCTGCCTGTCCTGTATCTCGGGCACTGACCCTGTGCTGTCTGGTGTCTGCCTGTCCTGTATCTCGGGCACTGACCCTGTGCTGTCTGGTGTCTGCCTGTCCTGTATCTCGGGCACTGACCCTGTGCTGTCTGGTGTCTGCCTGTCCAGTATCTCGGGCACTGACCCTGTGCTGTCTGGTGTCTGCCTGTCCTGTATCTCGGGCACTGACCCTGTGCTGTCTGGTGTCTGCCTGTCCAGTATCTCAGGCACTGACCCTGTGCTGTCTGACTGTCTGGTGTCTGCCTGTCCTGTATCTCGGGCACTGACCCTGTGCTGTCTGGTGTCTGCCTGTCCAGTATCTCGGGCACTGACCCTGTGCTGTCTGGTGTCTGCCTGTCCAGTATCTCGGGCACTGACCTTGTGTTTTCTGACTGTCTGATGCAGCGGTTGTCACTCAGTGGGAAGGTTGCCCTGATCACTGGTGCGAGTTCAGGGATCGGAGCCGGTACAGCCGTCCTGTTCGCCAAGCTGGGAGTCAAACTGGCACTGAATGGACGGAACATGAAAAACCTTAGGAAAGTGGGCAAAGAATGTGAGGAGGCTGGGTCGTACGTGGTGAGTGAGGGCTGGAACTGGAGGCAGGGAGGAGTGGTGGAGGGAGAAACATTGGCTGGCAATATAGCGTGAACATTTTTAGCCATTGATCGTCATAGAGAGATACACCACAGGAACAGGTCCTTCAGCCCATCAAGGCAATGCTGACCATCGAGCACCCATTTACACTAACCCCATATTAATCTTCCCCACATTCCCATTAACTGCCCCCCGGTTCTACCACTCACCTACACACTAGGGGCAATTTACAGCAGTCAATTAACCTGCCAACCCTCACACCTTTGGCATGTGGGAGAACCCAGGGGAAACCCATGCTGTCACAGGGCGAGCGTGCAAACTCCACGCGGACAGCACCGGAGGTCAGGACTGTGGGACAGTGACTCTTCTAGCTGCACCACAATGCTGCCCATTTTTGTGCAACTTTTCTCAGCTCCTGTTCAGTACCTGAACCAGACAAAAAGGGAAGTGCGTTGATAAAGCACCTCCCACTGCATTGTCGTTACTGCTGGAGTTCTGTGCTGGACTCTGGAGCTGCCAATGGGCAAAACAAGATCCACAAACCGCAACCAGTTAATTTGGCCAGGACACCAGGGAAAACTCTTCCTTCAACACAGTGGAATCTTTTCCTCTGCCTCCGACAGCCCACGGGACCTTGGTACACGACCCAACTGGGGCTAGGGCAGCAACCCCCTGCAGCAATGTCTGGGGTGCCAGCTGGGAGTTGAAGTCACTCTGAGCTGAGAGTTCTGCGGACTGGGCGATGGCGGTGACACGTGCGCCTGAGGTGAATTGTGTTTTAACCGTTGGATTTGGTCCTAGTCCATAGTAGCATTAAGCAGCACGACACAACAATTGGTGGTGGTGTGGATAGTGATGGAAGTTGTCTAAGGCTACAACAGGATGTAAATCAGATGGAAAGTTGGGTGAAGCATTGGCAGATGGAATTTAATTCTGACAAGTGCAATGTGATGCATTTTGAGAAGTCAAATAGGGGTAGGACACGTAAATAGTGGGGCATTGAGGAGTGTTGATGAACAGACAGACCTAGGGGTCCAAGTCCATACTTTCCTGAAAGCGGTAACACAGATGGTCATACAGCATACAGCACGTTTGCCTTCATAGGTTGGGGCATAGAATATAAGAGTTGGGAGATTATGTTGCCGTTGTACACTTTGGAAAAAGAAATAAATGGGCAGATTATTATTTAGAAGGGGAGAAAATTCAAAGTACAGAAGTACAAAAGGGACTTGGGGGTCCTCGTGCAGGATACCCTAAGGGTTAACCACCAGGTCGGATCGGTGGTAAAGAAAGTGAATGCTATGTTGGTATTCATTTGGCGAGGTATAGTGTATAAAAATAGGGAAGTGTTGATGAGGCTCTGTGGAGCACTGGTGAGGCCTCATTTGGAATACTGTGTCCAGTTTTGGGCCCCATATCTTAGGAAGGATGTGCTGATGTTGGAGAGGGTTCAGAGGAGATTTACGAGGATGATTCCCAGAATGAAAGGGCTTACAATATGATCAGCGTTTGTCGGCTCTTGGACTGTATTCTCTGGAGTACAGAAGAATGAGAGGGGACCTCATAGAAACATTTAGAATGTTGAAAGGACTGGACAGAGTAGATGTGGTTAAGCTGTTTCCCTTGGTGGGTGAGTCCAGGACTAGAGGGCACAATCTTAGAATTAGAGGGTACCGGTTTAAAACAGAAATGAGGAGAAATTTCTTTAGCCAGAGGGTAGTGAATTTATGGAATTCTTTGCCATGTACAGCTGTGGAGGCCCAATCATTGGGGGCGTTTAAGGAGGAGATAGATAGGTATCTAATTAGTCAAGGTATCAAGGGATATGGGGATAAGGCTGGAATTTGGGGCTAGATAGGAATAGTTTTAGTGTAGCTCATGGAGCAGACTCGATGGGCTGAATGGCCTACTTCTGCTCCTTTGTCTTGTGATCTTGTGATGTTGCAATTTTACAAAACACTGGTTAGACTGCAGCGGGAGTATAGTGTGCAGTTCTGGCCGCCATGCTATAGGAAGGATGTGATCATGCTGGAGAGAGTGCAGAGGAGATTGGATAGGCAGGGCTTGTTTTCCCTGAAGTGAAGGAGGCTGAGGGATGACCTGATAAAAGTATGTAAGATCATGAGAGGTCCAGATAGCACCGTGGAGAGTGTTGAATAACAGAGGGACCTTGGAGTACCAGTACATGGTTCCCTGAAAGTGGCATCGCAGGTAGACAGGGTGGTGAAGAAGGCTTTTGGCATGTTGACCTTCATCAGTCAGGGCACTGAGTATAGAAGTTGGGATGTTATGTTGCAGTTTTACAAGATGTTGGTGAGGCCACATTTGGAATATTGTGTTCCGTTTTGGTCACCCTGCTATAGGAAAGATGTCATTAAGCTGGAAAGAGTGCAGAGGGAGATTTACGAAGATGTTGCCAGGACTTGAGGGACTAAGTTATGGAGAGAGGTTGAGCAGGTTGGAACTTTTTTCATTGGAGCATAGGAGAATTAGGGGGGGATCTTGGAAAGGTGTATAAAATAATGAGGGGCATGGATAAGGTGAATGCGCACTGTCTTTTTCCCAGGGTTGGGGGAATCAAGAACTAGAGGGCATAGGTGAGAGGGGAGAGATTCAATAGGAACCTGAGGGGCAACTTTTTCACCCAGAAAGTAGTCAGTGTATGGAATGAGCTGCCAGAGGTTAGTTGGGGCAGGTATTTTAAGAACAATTAAAAGGTACTTGGACAGGTACCTGGATAGGAAAGGTTTAGTGGGATATGGGGCAAACACAGGCAAATGGGACGAGTTTAGATGGGAATCTTGGTCAGTATGGACCAGTTGGGCCGAAGGGCCTGTTTCCCTGCTTTATGACTCTAGGTATTCAGAAATTTTTTTCTCATCATAGGGGGATCAGAAACTGGAGGCTGGAAGTTTAGAGGGAATCTGAGGGGTAAGTTTATTTTACACAGAGGGGGTTGATACCTACAGCTTGCTACCAGAGGAGGTGATGGAGTCTGATGTAATCACTACATTTATGAGGCATTTAGACACACATTGAAATAGGTGAGACATGGAAGGATGTCGGCTAATGGGATTAGCATTAATGTGTAAAAAAGGTCAGCACAACGTGGTGGGCCAAAGGGCCTGTTTCTGTGCTGTACACCTCTCCATCTCTATGGCACTGGTTGAGCTTCCTGGGAACAGGAATCCCAAGTGTAAGGTTTGCTTGCTCACTGATGGAGCTCGGCCTTCAGTGGGCCAGATCCCGGGATCTGCCCTGATTCCCATCCCTCCACATTTAGTTCCGGCTACCCTCTTCCTCATCTTTCTGCTGAACTAGTGATTCCTCTTCAGCTGGCTGTGGAGAGTTGGGTGGTTACTGAGCATGTTATTCTGTGCTTCATCAGCCCCTGCTGTTACCTGGTGACCTAACAGATGAAGCAAGTGTGAACCAGGTGATAGAGAAAACAGTGAGCTGCTACGGACAGCTGGATGTGCTGGTGAACAGTGCAGGGATCCTGCTCTTGGGGACCATTGAAACCACAACCATGGAACAGTTCGATCACATAATGAATATTAATGTCAGGTACGTTTTCCCTTTGGGCAGTTAGCACTCACTGACGTGTGACTCACACAGTCAAATGCTCTGATGTACTTACTCTGTTAGGGATTCAGGAGTTATGGAATTATGTGAATATACCAGGTGGTAATTCAAACCAGTCTTCAGTTCTAATGTAAAGCAGTAATCAGTTTGAAATGAAAAGGACAACTTTGCAAACAAACAGTGCTGTCTACAGAACACAGGCTACTCAGAGATATGGCTGGCAAACTGGCATGATGATGAGACGTTCTCATGTGCAACAGACAAAAACATAAGACAAGGGGTATGTTAATTGGCCTACATCAAACCAGGCAACTGACACCGTCTAAGTTATTTTGTCACTTAGCACATCAAACATGGTCACAGTAATATTTGCTGTTTCTATCACTAATTGGGATATTTGTGTACCTAGAGAGTCAGCCCTCACAGCATTAGTGTTTGGTGTCTGGGGTTTCTGTCCTCAGAAGCTTTAAGACTATTCATGTGAATTACTTCATCCCAGCAAAGGTGTTTGAACATTCAGACGTGTCTGGTCAGTTACAGTGTGCACCCACTGTAAATATAGAATTCAATGGAACCATTTGTCAGACTCCGAATATCGAAGTAAATGATGCCATTGTAGTTATTGAAATTGTATTGAATCAACTGCTGTTATCTTTGTTTTTAAGAGTATAATAATGTGACGTACTTTGAGTTCAGGAGACTCTGCTGAGAGGGTCTCAAAGAAGAATGCCTGCTTTGTTGTGATGAATAAAAACCTTTTATATCAACCAGTTCAGTGTTTCTCCAGTGACTCAGTTCAAAGTCACAACATGCTCTCGGGTGTTTTCCCTCCCTCCCCACATTCTCCAATGTTTGTGTAGAGGAGCACTGAATTTGTAATGTCTGAACACTATAAATGTTCTATCGACTCCTTGTTGTGACTGGGAGGGATTGGTAGGAATGCAAATGAAGGCTATCCACTATTAACCTACAAGCTTCTCTAAATTATGCTACTGATCTCCTCCATTGTTCAAACTGATGTAAGCTTTGTTGTGTATTTTACCCATCTTATAGATCTAATTAAAGTTATGATTGGTGTTACTGGAAGTCAACGACTAGACAGGATTTAACTTTGCAGGAATGCCATAATATAAATTAATTCTTTCCAGTTCAATAGGCAGTGTGAATATATGCAAATAGAAAGTGCTTTCAGGCATTTATCTATATATTCTTCTTGTGATCTCTTCAACAGATCTATCTATCACCTCACACGCCTGGCTGTGCCTCACCTCATCCAAACCAAAGGCTGCATTGTCAATGTATCCAGTGTTAATGGCCAGCGATCAGTGAGTGTGGAGACGCTGAGCTGTTCATTTTTAGTTGTCCAGATCCCAAAGTCATGCTTGTTGGCTGAGAGTGCGGTATCCCTTGGCTGGGAGGCCTGAGGGTTACTGTCTCTGTCGCTCCTCCTGCCTCCTCCCAGGCCTTGGATACAACTCGTTTCCCCTGCTCATTGATCTCTCCACTCTTGTTATCACACCTCCCCTGATCTGCTCACCCACACATAACGAGACCCCCAGAAGTGGCACTGAATGGCTATAACTCAGCACTTGAGCTGTCCTCAGTTTGAAGGCTGCCTGGTTTCCCAGCTGAACAGCCGAGCTCTGTTTTTTGAGATTGCTCCTGCGTGTTCTCTGCTCCTCCGCCTTCCATCTGTGCTTTCAAATCCTTTCATCATCTTAAACACCTCAATCAGATCATCCTTCGTTCTCTAACCTCAGAATGCAGACTGCCTATGGAACCTGCCCTCGTAACATAGCATAGTTCTGATGAATCTGCAGTGTACCTTCTACACACCTGGTATATCTGTCCTGAG
Organism: Pristis pectinata; assembly: GCF_009764475.1. Lineage (NCBI taxonomy): Eukaryota > Metazoa > Chordata > Chondrichthyes > Rhinopristiformes > Pristidae > Pristis > Pristis pectinata. The sequence continues at coordinate 30,704,571 of NC_067427.1, forward strand.
GTGCACAACCCAGGGCTGTGTTGTGGCAACAGTTGGAGTCTGACAAAGCCAAGTACAACTTTAGCACAGCATCTTCCCCCTAATGTTCTGATTGCCTTGAAATATGCCCAATGTTCCCAAGCCATCATAAGTTTTGGTACTTGTGAACTTTTAGTTCTGTGTAAAGTGTCCTCTCTGAAAGTAATTGAGTTTTTCTTTCCTAGATCCACATGTTTTCCTTGCATTGAAACTCATTTACCACAGTTTTGCCTAAGTGCTTATTTTGTGTCTCTTGGTAACATACTGCACCCTTCAGTACAACTGACCATCTTCTTTCTTGATGTCACCTGCAGTATTAGAGTCACAGAGAGCTACAGCATGGAAACAGTCCTTTGGGCCCACTGAATCCATACCGCCCATCCTCCACCCATTAACACTAATCCTTATCAGTCCTATTTTTTATTCTCCCCACATTCTCATCGACTGCCCCCAGATCTACCACTCACCTACACACAGGTGCCAAACCTACCTTCCTGCATGTTTTTGGGAGATGAGGAGGAAACTGGAGCATCTGAGGAAAACCCACACAGGTCACAAGAAGAACGTGCAAACTCCACGCAGACAGCACTGGAGGTCAGGATTGAACTCGGGTCACTGGAGCTGTGAGGCAGTGGCTCTGCTAGTAGTGCTGTTGTGCTGCCCATGTGTTTATGTAACCCTCTGGGCCTTTCCACGTGCCTGGGAGCACCACTCCTCACGTCCAGCATGTTGCCTTCCATGTCCACCTCACTCACATCCATTCCACTCGTCTGTTCCTCGTGATCTCTGCGTGGGGGGTGTTATATCAGGTGGCTTCTGAAAGTCCATGTGGACAACTGCCAATTGTTTACCGTCGTAGTGTGGCCTTCGGAATATGCTCATTGGGTGTTGATTCCTGTTGATGGTGACAGTCGCACTTTGTCAGTCACTAGATGGTGTTGGGTGGTAGCTGCATGAGTTGCCTCACGTCTGCCTGAGCTCACGCCCTCTCCCCCAGTTCCCCTCCATCACCCTCTGTACCTCAGGCCGTCAGTGCCTCAAGTGGTTTCCCCCAACAGTCCGTTCCCCCCTTTCCCTCCGGCTGCAGCTGTTCATCGGGTACAGGAAGTACAAATACAGCTTTCAAACCTTTCTCTAAAGATTACGGTGAAGGTGTAGTTTAAAGGTTGTACATATAACTTGGGGAGTCTGGGAGACTGTGATTCTTGCAGAACACGGAGCGTGGTGATGGGGGGGCTTGGTGACCCACTCACCCCAAGATACATGTTCACTGTTTCCTTCTTGGCTTCCCGCAGTTTCCTGGAGTTGTAGCCTACTGCATGTCGAAATCAGCCCTGGACCAGTTCACTCGATGTATGGCTTTGGGTGAGTGCAGCCTCCCTCGGGCAGAATATTCTCCCTTGAATTTTATTAAATTTAGACAACTTAATATCTCGAGCCTTAGCATCAGGGCTACCTTCCCCTTTCCCACTACGCAGTGCCAGGCAGGCACGGACTTAAACCCTCTCTACACTGATCTGTTGAACACACGGGAAGGGTCAGATATGGAGTTATGTGTTCTCCATCCTTCCATCTGCAAGTCTTAACACCATTACAGTGAGAGACTGCATCAGTGTTTATTTGAGGGTACACCTGTTGGAATGAAGTCCAACACTGTGGGGAGGGAGGGGAGTAGGTGTGGGGTTGGAGGTAGGTGTGTGGGCAGGTTGGGTGTATATCTGCATGTGGCCAGTTTTTATTCATCCAGATTTTCACAGACAGAAGACCTGGGCTGAGGAGACAGGCGGACTCCGACACTGCCACTGCTGCCTCTGAGCATCGATGAATCACAAAGAACCTATAACACAGAGGGAGGACGTTTGGCCCATCACGTCTGTACCTGTTGAAGAAGAGCTGTGAAGCCTAATTACTCCATGCTGCACTGGCTCACTGCTCTTCAACTGCACAGTGCCGTTCAATGTGATGAGTTTCTAGCTCTGCCACCACTTCAGGCAGTGAGTTCCAGACCACACAGAGTACCTCCTCTCTCTCTCTGATCCTTCTACCAATTATTTTAAATCCATGCCCCCTGCTGTTTAATCCCTCTGCTAAGGGAAATAGGTCCTTCTCCATAATGTTAAGCCTCCTCTGTTCCAGAAGAAACCATCCCAGCCTGCACAATCTCTCCTCTTAGCTACGATTTTCCACTCCTGACATCCTCATAAATCTCCCCTGATCCGTCTCCAGTGAAATCCCATCTTTCCTGCAATGTGGTGATCAGGACTGCATGCAGTTCTCCAGCCCTGGCCCAAAGTGTTGGATAAAGGACAACATCCCGTATGCCTTATAGACACTTGATCTGCCTGAATCACATCAGAATATGGGAACATACACTCCAAGATCCTTCTGTTCCTCCACATCTCTCGATATATCCTCCCATTTCCCTTCCCTTGCTGCACCTCCCCAAAGACATACCTCACACTTCTCTGGATTAAGTTCCACTTGCTACACTATTTTGCCCTGCCCATTGACATCTTCCCACAGTTTAAAGCTTTTCTCCTCACTGGGAACCACACCAGTGGATTCTGCTTCATCTGCAAACTTTTTCTCGTGCTGCTACTCTTGGGTGTAGGTCATTAATGGCTGTTGCAGAAAGCAAGGGATGGCTTGAACCCCACTGGTAACAGTCTTCCAGGTCCCAGTAATGCCTGTCAGTCTAAGACAGATCCAATGTGCCGCTCTCCCTTGGATCCCAGGGGCTTTTACTTTTGACTAGCCTGCCATGTGGGACCTCGTTGAAAGCCTATGTCAAACCCCCCATCTCCCATCGATCCTCCTCATTATCTTGTCCCTGTGACGATGCTCTGCAGACACTGAAGAGCTGGTTTATGTGACTGGAGTATATCTGGCATGTTCTAGGCCACCCTGTGGATCAGGCGATGGACACCTGCTCCATGAGACCCCTCTCATCACCCCTCGCCTTTCCCGCCACTACATACAGTTGTGTTTGGATCTTGGATCAGGATGGGATAGAGTTGCAATGCTGTTAGACTGAGAGCAGGTCCCTGAGTAACCTTCTGCCTCTTCCCCCCACAGATCTGGCCCCCAAGAAGGTTTGGGTGAATGCTGTGAGGTGAGTAATGCAGGGAGCTTGTCTAACCTATTCCTACCTCCCTCAGCATTAATGTTTCCCACGTTGGTTCATCATGTTCTTCCCCTCTGAAGATGCAGTCTCCAGTCAGTTACATACTTTCCCTTTGCCTCCTGTGCATGTGATTCAGTATTTGACTACTGAGGGCATCACACCCGAACTCTGTGCTGCCTGCTTGTCGTTGTCAGACAAACGGCTTCCGAGCAGGAAGCACGAGCTGAAATTTCGCACCTACCCAGGTGCAGAGACCAGGGACATTGCCTCCTGCCTCCTGACACAGCATAAAGCAAAGCCACAGCCCAGCTTCACATCAGCCTGCTCATCCCGTCTCTCGCTGCCCTCCCCCTGCCATCCCCCACCACCCGTTCCCACCTCTCTGTCTCTCCCGGTGTCACTCTCTCCTTTTTTCTAGCCCTGGAGTGGTCATCACGGATATCCACAAGCGGGCTGGCCTGAACGAGGGGGATTACGCTGAGGTCAGTGACAGCAGTGGCTTGGGCTGGGATCACGTAGGTATAGCACCCTGCTACAGTCATACCTCCTCTAATCAAGGGTTGGGGAGCGGGGGCGATTGCCCCTCTTGTGTTTGTTATTCTCATCACCCGAGATTATCGACCTCACTGGTAACCGCCACTTTGACCTGGCCTACACCTTGATTCCCTTGGTCCAGCACTGGCCTTTGTCCAGCCCAGACTGGGATTACACTAGAAGGTGCAGGCTGAATGTCCAGGTTCTTCAGAAAGGGGGAGATGCTGTTGAGGGAGCTGACACTAGGGGTTGGTTTGGGAGCTGGGTTAAATTATGGGCTCGGCAACATTGACCTTGGATGTGTGAGTTTGCTTTAGGCATGCGTGTTATTTTTAATCTATAAAGGCTCATCACTGGGCCTGGTTCTGTTGTTTTCTGACTACCTGACCTATCTGTGGGTTAGGGTCAGGTCAGGTCAGGTCAGCTCAGGTTGGGCTGTGCCTCTTGTGGAGGGACCTTGGTGTCCGGTGGCTATGGATGGAGTTCTCCTGTCCTGCCCTTTAACGTATCCCATATCCGCTCAGTGTTGGAACCTCTGATTGCTGTAAGTCATTCCTTATTCTGTTCATGGCGCACAGATCTTGCCTTCCTTCAGCCCATCATCCACTCGCGACTGCACTCTCCGTCTGGGCTCTTGTAGGCTGGAGATTTTCATTGCAGCCACTCTCTCCTCCTGGATCACACCTCACACTTACGCTTGGTGAAGTTTCTTGAACCACTGCAGATGGTGCAGGAAAGGCGCTCCCACACCGCTGTTGGCGAAGGTGTTGTCCCATCCGTGAGAAAGGAACAGCCGAGATCTCTCCCAGTCAGGACTGTGTGCAATGTAACATTCCCATGACATTGCTGCCTGTGCATTGGAACCCCACAGTCACTGAGCATTCTGGAAGTGGTACGTTTTGTACCAAAGGTGAGGGGGACTGGTACTGAGTCCAGTCCTGAGATGCCCATTAACTGGACTGCTTTGTCTTTGGGGGATGCTGCTGTAGATTCAGGGAATGGATGGTGATTCCACCTGATAGGAGGCCAGGCTGAAGAACCTGTGTCAGACGTGTGTTGTTTCCGTGACATTCTAGTCAATGGTGAGTCCCAGGATGAGGGGGGGGGTTTGGATGTTAATGCAGTGGGAAGTGTCTGCCTCAAGGTGGTCACTGCTTGGTGCCTGGCATTCCAAATCTGATGTTGTCCAGCATGGACCTTCTATGTTGGAAGACCAGCCAATAGCCCACTTCAAAGGGAGGAGCATTGACAAAGCAGCCGAGGGTGGAGGGTGACCTTGGAGCAGACATGATTGACAGCTGGGGAACTGGGATGTGTATTCCTGATGGGGGATTCTGGCTGGAGTGTGGAATGGCAGCAGGGTGGGGGCGAGCAGCTGGTTTTGGAGGGTGTGTGGGCTGGAGTGGCCAGTGTGGTGGAGCAGCCAGTGTTGGGGGGGTGGGGGAGTAGGTGAAGCTGTGGCCAAGTGTCCATTTCTGACCCCTTCCCTTCTTTCCTTTCAGTTCCTGAACAAATGCAAGGTGACCCATGCTCTGGGACGTCCTGGGCGGGTGGACGAAGTGGCCCAAGCCATCGCCTTCCTGGCCTCTGATGCAGCCTCCTTCATTACTGGTGTCACCTTGCCCGTGGATGGTGGGCGCCATGCCATGTGCCCGCGGTGAGCGCATGTCCCTGCCTAGGGTTGGCAGGGCAGGGGCTCCCAGAGGGGGCATTTGGTGCCTGCTTCCCTGGAATACTGCCACGGTGCTGGAGTTTCTGGGTTCCTACAGAGCTAGCACCACTGTCAATGCACTCAGTGGATCAACGTCAAATAAACGTGACACAGCTCCTGCTCTCAAGCTGTCATTTTCTTTACACTTCATATAATTTTGCACAACTGTCCTTGGTTTCCTCCCCTGCACTTACCCCAGACCCACTGGTTTAAACTCTTCTACCTGGGTGTGAACATCCAGGCCTGTGAGGTGTGGGTGTCAGGCTGGGTGTGACTCTCAGCACCACCCGCTGTCACTGGTCCCTCCACCCTCCAGCCTACTGCTCACATACATCCCAGGCTAGTCTGTCACCCTCCAAAAATCTCTCATCCAAAACTTTGCTGCCGTAACACACACAAAGAGCCTATTTTGCTGCACCCACTTGTTGACCTACATCAGCAAGTGTTGAAGAAACCTTTCAAAGCTTTCACCTGAGTCTCCAGATCTCTCCACAGCCCTGTCCCTCCCTAATTCTAACCTCCCATGGCTACACCTTCCAGTATCTCTGGGCTCCTGACCCTCTCTAACTTTTAACCTCCTACACCCACACCCTTCCCTGTAAACTTGCACCGTCTCTGGGCTCCTCCTGTTCTGGCTTCTTTCTCAATAGCCTTTTTCCACAGTACTGACCATGTCTTTATCGGTTTGATCCAGAACTCTCTCTACCCCTCTCCTTCAAAATACACCTTAAAGCTGACCCCTCACACCAGGCTCACCTGTCTCTCACTGACGTTGGGTGATTGGGTGTCACATTTTGTTATTTGCTCTGCAAGGGGATATTATACTGCATTAAAAGTGGTGCATGGATGAAGCTGATGCCATTGCACACCCACTCATGGTGCCAATGGATTTCATTAATTATTAGTGCACTGCCCACCCTTGGACCTCAAGGAGGCAAATTCCACTTGGTTCAAAGTTCAAACTAGCTGAAATTTAACACCTGCACTTGCTCAAAAGCAAAAAAAAATGCTGGAAATCTGAAATAATAACAGAAAATACTGGAAACGCTCAGTGGGTCAGGCACTATAGTTAATGTCTTGGGCCAGTGACCCTTTCAGCGGAACTGTGAAAGGTTAGAAAAAGTTTAAAGTTGCTGAGAAAGGTTGGAAGTGGAGGAAGCAAACGGGGAGGTCCAAAAGGTTGGCAAAATTAAAGCACGTGGCATTGGGATAATATTCTGGCATGGGTTAAAAATGAGTTGATGGGAAACAGTGTGGGAATAAATGGGACTTTCTTGGGGTGCTAGTGCTTGGGCCCCATTATTCACAATGAGCATTAATGATGATCAGTGACGAGGGAACGGAATGTAATTTCTAAATTTGCTGATGAAATTAAGTTGTGAGGAGGATGCAAAAAGGCTTCCTGGTTCTTTAAACAATGCATGGCAGGTGCAGTATAACATGGACAAATGTGAAGTTATCCATTTTGATAGGAAAGGCAAAGTATTATTGAAACGGTGACAAATTGTAAACTGTACAAGAGGATCTGTGTGCCTTTGTACATGAGTAAATGTAAGCAAACAAGAAGGTGTAGCAAACAGTTAAGAAGGGGAATGATATGTTGGCCTTGGTTTGCATGGAGCAAGGATGTTTTACTACAATTATACAGGGTCTTGGTGAGACCACAGCTGGAGAACTGTGGGCAGTTTTGGCCTCTGTGCCTAAGGACAGATATATTTGCCAAAGAGGGAGTAAAACAAAGGTTTATTAGACTGATCCCTGAGATGGCTGGACTGTTGTGTGAGAAATTGGGGTCGCCCAATCTGTGTTTGGTTTATCAATGTTTTGGCCAACGCATTGTGAGCACCAATGCAATGCACTAAACTGGAAGTGCAAGTGAATCACTGCTTTGGGTCCCCGGATAGTGGGAAGGAAGGAGCTGAAATCGTAGGAGTTGTATCTCTTGTACCTGCATAGGGGAGATGCTGCAGGGTGTGTGATGGAGTTGGAAGAGGGAAACAGGGCATAACAAAGGAAATGTTCCCATTGGGATGTTGGAAGGGGAGAGGAGGATAGGGAACTAGTTATTATCAGGCTGCTGCTCCCGGGCAAGATTGGTTCCAAAAGGGTACTGAAGGGGGTTAAGGGAGGCAGAGAGAATGTCCACAGGATGTGAAAATAGCCACCGGTGATACTTAACAAAGCGCTAACGACAGAAACTGCTGCACTCAGCAGGTCAGGCAGCGTCCTTGGAAAGACTAACTGTGTAAGCCTTTGTTCTGACAATCCATGAACTCATTTCCCCACAGATGCTGCCTGACCTGCTGAGTGTTTGCAACATTTTAGTTTTATTTCCGATTACCGGGATCTGCATTAAATTTTATTTTCATTTACCGTGGATGAACCGAATCGTTTTATCAAAACTGCAGTGGCGAAAAGTAAAAACGATGAAGATATCACGAGGTTGCAGAACAGCGTTGTTTCAATATCATCCCCAGTGAAGGCTTTGTCGATGCGGCTGGTGCCCGGGACGTGGCTTCAGCTCGGAGTCCGTGAACCGTTGCCCCAGGACACCGGCACTTGCCCGACGCTGGGCTCGGACCTTCCCCGGTTAGTGGAAACACTCGAGAGTGGCCGAAACAGCTGCAACCCCTGTTGGCCGGGCGGCTGCTTCCGGGGGGCGGGGCTAATGGACAAGGGGCGGGGCCCCGGGCGAAGCCGCTGCGTGCTGACGTCGCACGTTCGGTGGCGCGGGGACGTCGTCCTGCGGGCGCCATGGCGACCGTCGTGCGGAGCGCGGCCCGGCTGCTGCGGGGCGGCCGTCCGTCCCCGGGCCCGGGGGTGGCGAGGCTGGCGGCAGCGGCGGCCCACCCCAGGCCTGGCAGCCCGGCAGGTAAACGGGCCGGGGTCTAATTCCCGTCTCCGCGGCGGACGGAAGTCCCCAGCTCGGCCCGAGGTCATGGGCAGCGGGTCCACAGCGCCGCCCCCTCAGCCTCCCGATCCCCCACCCACTCCCCTCCCCACTCACCCCTACCCCTCCCCCCACACCTCCCCCACCCCATACCTCCCCCCACCACTCCCCCCACCCCACCACTCCCCCACCCCCACACCTCCCCCACCCACTCCCCTCCCCCCACCCACCACTCCCCATACCTCCCCCCACCCCCACACCTCCCCCACCACTCCCCCACACCTCCCCCACCCCATACCTCCCCCCCCCACTCCCCCCACCCCCACCACTCACCCCTACCCCTCCCCCCACCCCACCCCCACACCTCCCACCCCACACCTCCCACCCCACACCTCCCCCCACCACTCCCCCCACCCCACCCCCAACCACTCACCCCTACCCCTCCCCCCACCCCACCCCCACACCTCCCACCCCACCACTCCCCCCACACCTCCCCCACCCCACACCTCCCCCCACCCCACCCCCACACCTCCCACCCCACACCTCCCACCCCACACCTCCCCCACCACTCCCCCCACCCCACCCCCACCACTCACCCCTACCCCTCCCCCCACCCCACCCCCACACCTCCCACCCCACCACTCCCCCCACACCTCCCCCACCCCACACCTCCCCCCACCACTCCCCCACACCTCCCCCACCCACTCCCCTCCCCCTCCCCACTCACCCCTACCCCTCCCCCCACCCCACCCCCACACCTCCCCCCCACACCTCCCCACCCCATACCTCCCCCCACCCCCACCACTCCCCCCACCCCACCCCCACACCTCCCACCCCACACCTCCCCCCACCACTCCCCCACCCACACCACTCCCCCCACCCCACCCCCACACCTCCCCCCACCACTCCCCCACACCTCCCCCCACCACTCCCCCACACCTCCCCCACCCACTCCCCTCCCCCTCCCCACTCACCCCTACCCCTCCCCCACCCCACCACTCCCCCACACCTCCCACCCCACACCTCCCCCCACCACTCCCCCACCCCACCCCCACCACTCACCCCTACCCCTCCCCCCACCCCACCCCCACACCTCCCACCCCACCACTCCCCCCACACCTCCCCCACCCCACACCTCCCCCCACCACTCCCCCACACCTCCCCCACCCACTCCCCTCCCCCTCCCCACTCACCCCTACCCCTCCCCCCACCCCACCCCCACACCTCCCCCCCCACACCTCCCCACCCCATACCTCCCCCCACCCCCACCACTCCCCCCACCCCACCCCCACACCTCCCACCCCACACCTCCCCCCACCACTCCCCCCACCCACACCACTCCCCCCACCCCACCCCCACACCTCCCCCCACCACTCCCCCACACCTCCCCCCACCACTCCCCCACACCTCCCCCACCCACTCCCCTCCCCCTCCCCACTCACCCCTACCCCTCCCCCACCCCACCACTCCCCCACACCTCCCCCCACACCTCCCCACCCCATACCTCCCCACACCATACCTCCCCACACCTCCCCCCACCCCCACCACTCCACCCCACACCTCCCCCACCACTCCCCCACACCTCCCCCACCCACACCCCCTCCCCTCCCCTTCCCCACTCTCCCACCACCCACTCCTCATCCTCTCCCCCACCCACCCTCACCACTCCCCCCCCCTCCCTCCCCCTTCTCCCCACTCCCCTCCCCACTCCCACTCCCTCACCACTCCCCCCCCACCCCCACCTTTCCCCGTTACCTTAACCATTGCCCACCACTTACCTCACAGCCCTCTTCGCACCCTCCACTTATCCTTTACCCACCATCTTAACCCTCACCCACACTCCTTCAACCCCATCCTCTACCTCTGCCCCCTCACGCAGCTTCCACCCTTAACCTCACCGTAAGCCTCTTGCCCTATTCCCTCTCACCCTCCACCCCTCAGTTCACCTTCCCCCTCACTCTTTCACCCTTTTGCCATTTGGTTGACAAAGTGCCTAGGAGGCTGTAGCGGATTAATCAGTAACTCAAGATTTATGTATGACGGGCATCAAGTCGTGCAGAAAAGTTGTGCTGAAGTAAAAGATAAGCCAGGATCCTATTGAATGGAGGAGCAGGCACGAGGGGTTGCATGGCCTCCCCTTACTTGCCGTTTCCCACCCTCACCTCTCCCTTCTCCAGCACTCCTCCCCCACCCTGCTTCATTTTGGTTTGGTTTCTGAACTTACTATATCTTGTGACAGGCACCGGTAATCTGCTGCTGCATTCAGTTCGAGTGGTCAGTACGGACACATTTGCTGAAGACAGATATTACAGCCTGTACCAAACACACATCCCCACCAACCCACTGCAGAAAATGCTGCTGGCTACCGGCTCTGCCTTCATGTCTCTGTATGATCCATACCGCCACGGTGAGTACCTCCTGCTTCTCTCTCTGAGGCGCATGATTGAGCCCTGATCACAGCCTGCATAACCTCTCAAGAACACATCATATAATGCCCGTATTACGAAGTGTTTGTGCTTCATTTACAACCCACTGACTTTTGGGGAAAGGATGCATGTCGATATTGGCAGGAGGAGAATCCGCGCTAGCAACTGTTGACGATTTGACTTCGAGTGGCCACCAGAAATTCACTGAATACTACTAGCAGTGCCAATGGATTTACATTGCACCTTTCTGAGACGACAAGGAACTGGGCAAACAGCAGTTTCCTCTTTGAGCAATCCCTCACCTCTGCTCCTTACCACACCCTCCTGCAGGGTCCCCTCCAAGTCACACATGATCCTGACTTGGAAATATATTGCGTGTCCCTCACCGTCACCGGGTCTAAATTCTGCAACAACTCCTCCCCAACATGGAGCAAGTTCACCAGAAGGACTGCCGTGGTCAATGGCAGTGGCTCACCACCAACTTCACAAGGACTGTTGGTGAATAGCAATAAATGCTGGCCTTGCCAGCACTGTTCACATCCCAACAAACAAATAACAAGAAGTAGCTCCACACCCCACTCTTGCTGTGCAGAAGAGTTGTTGCAAACCCATTTTCTGATGAATGCACATTATTGAGCTTGATCTGCTTTTGTTGTGTTGTAGATATGGTGGCTGTTCTGTCAGAAACTACAGGGCAGTTAGCAATCCGCAAACTCAGGGACAGGATGAGAAACGATGCGGAGGGACATCAGATTCTGCAGTAAGTGTGGCTGTGGTGTGCACCCAAAGCAGGCTGTGGAGCCGAAGTAAAAACTGTCCGTACCTTCATCAGAAAGATTCAGGTGGTGCTCCCTTCAACAGTACCTCAAGGACGATAGATGGCAGCCTTGCCAGCCAGTTGGTTGGCGAGTTGGCTGATAGAAATGGCCCTCAGTGGAGGTGGGTGAAGGGCATGTGCAAGAGGATGAATTATAGGGAAATAAATTAGGGAATGGGATTGCTGTGAGAGCTGGCATGGATCCAATGGGAATGACTTCCTAAGTAAGGAAATTTTACATCTGCAAAATGAATTTAACAAAATAAAAATGCTGTGAAGCCGAGCTTGTTAACCTAAAGAAGGGCCGGAGGGCGGAATATATAGGAAGAAGGGCAGGGAGCAGAGGGCAGTCCCCAGCGGAGTGAAGGAGAAGAGAGGTGATATAGCCAGTGTTTAACTACTGTCAGAAAGACAGGGCTGGACTAAAGATGCAGAATCGGCAGTTTAATCCCACCACCAAGACGGGAATTTAAAATAGGTGAAATAATTCTCACAAACGTCTAGGAATTTGTGCCTAAACTTTGAGAGCTGTCCCTCTGCCTATGTATCGAAGCTGAGTTAACTCCTTGTCTAAGAGCATGGTGGGAGTACCTTCACTATGTAGATTACAGTTTAATTTGCTGTCCCCATGTCCTCCTTGCGGACAACTGGAGGGGTGAATATTAAATGTTGACCTTGTCAGTGAAGCCCATGGCCCATTGAGCAGAGGACCAGATTGGAGGACCAAGCACAGTGAGTGAAGGAGCTGGGCCAGAGGGTGGGACACAGTTGGGGGGAAGGAGCAGGGGTGAGGCACAGTGGGATGAAGGGACAAGGAGAGAGGTCGAGGTGCATCAGCAGCAGTTTAAGGCCTTTACATTTGAGAGGGAGGTGAAGCAGTCCACAGTTGAAGTTCTTTGGAATGAGATAAGGTCACTGGTGCAATGGGATCAATTTGAAGACAGGAGGGAGAATGTCTGCAGTGGCACATTTGGAACTTGTCAAGGATGATGAGTTGACTGTGAGTAGAAGGGTGGGAAAAGAAGCTTGGTGGTGGCTTTCGATGCTAATACTGTATCTTGCCAGAGCTCTGCTGTTCACACATTCCTGAGGTCAGCATTTGATTGTGTTCCCGGTGTTTATGTTTGAAGGGAGAGACCTCGGATCAGCACATCTACACTGGATCTAACCAGCCTGCGAGAGTTGCCTGAAGGAACGTTTGGCAGAGAATATGTCCGCTTTCTTGATGTTAATGTGAGTTTGATGCTTTGCTGACCTACCCCAATCTTTCCCGGAGCAGCAAGAGTATTGAAATTTTGACCCTAATAGAATATTGTTTTCGTAAAATGGGAGCAGATTCTTACCTTGATCTACTTTTACCTGAACCTAGGTGTGCTTCTACCGTAGGCAGTGTCTCAGTGAAGCATATTGTCCAAAAAGAAGGGTTTGCATTCAGATAGCACTTTTAATGGTTCCAGGATATCCCAAAACGCTTTGGACACGGTACAGCACATCTGAAGTATAGTCAGTGTTGTAATAAACTCCTATGAACCTCAGCATGATAATAACCAGATTATCTATATTTGGGGGTTTCACCAAAATAAAAATTATCTTGTCTTCAAAATAGTTTAACAAATTTTTCATGTTGCATCTCCAATCGTGTAGCTCCAATCATGTATGCTTAAGAATGTGTAGAGGAAGGTTTAAATCCGTTGTTAAAGTGTGCAGGAGGTGGGGGAAGTGGGGGAAGTGGAAGGCTGGGGGAGAGTGCTGGTGTTAGAGACATAGGCATCAGCATGAAACATTAACCTGGAGAAACAAGGTTCATAGAGAACCAGGAGAAGCAACTAATAACAAGAGCAAGTGATCCCAAACAAAAGGAATGGGACAGAGGACATCTGGGATCTGGTCTCAGATGGGTTTGGGAAAACGCAGCAGAATGATAATATTAATCTGCCGTTGTTGTAGTCCTGGAAGGGAATGCTGCAGCCGAGAGTACTACTGAGTGTCTCTACGGTTCTGGTGATAGTGGGACGGAGACACAAGGTAAATTACAGAAAAGTGTAAGAACTCCAGGGCAGTGATAATGAGGCATTGAAGATATAACCTTGAATAGCAGTGTGAAGGGCAAAGAGGATCACGGGTTTCAATTCGGAGATGTGTGAGGATGAATTCGATCCAGAGTAATAAGAGGTAATGCATTTGTGGAGGACAGACAAGGGAATAAATAATAAATGGTATGGTGTTAACAGAGTTCAAGGGACAGGGATGAAAGAAGTGCATGTTGCTGAAGGTAGCAGGACAGGTAGGCAATGTGGTCAAGAATTCATTCAGGTACTCGTTTGGATTGAGCCATACAATATAAGAGCAGGGAGGTCCGGCTAGACCTGTGTCAAACACTGGTTAGATCACATTTACAATTGTGTACGATGATCGTCTCCAAACTACCATAATGGCATAGAGAGCATGGCGAGGAGGTGCAGAGGAGATTTACAAAGATATTGCCAGGGCCGTGCAATTACGGTTGTGTAGAGAGATTATTTAAACTTGTTATCCCAATTTTAAGTTCTGACTCCTGCCTGCTGCAAAATCACACAGTGCCACAGATTAATTCTGTTAAAACGCGTTTATTAGCAGTATACTGCCAGGGAGAATTCTCCTGACTCTCATGTAGAGTCTTTATCAGAGGTCTCCACAATACAGAGGAGCAGACAGTAATTTATACAGACATTGTCATGCACACTGAATGAATTTCGATTAGGCTCCTGAGATTCAAAGACAGACATCGCACTCATTTGTTCAGTATAATTGATTTACAATCGAGATTCAAAGACAGGTATCACACTCACTGTTTAGGACAAACCTCACACTTGCTGTTTAATACAAACATCACCCTTATTGTTTAGTATAATTGGCTTGCAATCAAGTTCCGGACACAGTAATTACCACCTAGTACTGAGTCAGGGGTTTGCTTGCGTGGTATTTTTTTCATTAGTTATATGTACAGTCATAATTTCTTAACCGTTTACTTCCTCAAGCTGGGGTTGTTTGGACAAAAGAGATTTAAAACGAGATTTAGAGGCCAAAAAAAGCAATCCGGAATAACCTGTTTCCCCTGCTAGAGAGGTCTGGAGCTGAGGAGTATGGATTTGTTAATTGCTGAAAGGATTAAAGGGAAATTGAGGGGAGAAATCACCAAAGAGTAGCTAGTGGGGGTCTGGAAGTGCCAATGTGAAAGGGTGACATTTAAGAGGTATCTAGATGGGCAGCTAAAGAGCTGTAATCTACAGGGAAATGGGAGTAACCCAAACAGCTCCATTATGATGATAGGCCAGATGGTGGCCTCCTGTGCTGTTGAGAACTGAAGTGATCACTGTGTTTTCAATCCATCAAGGAAGGATTCTGAAAATCACAAAAAAAACAGATGCTGGAAATCTTACAAAAAACAAAAATGCTAGAAATACTCAGCAGGTCAGACAGTATCTGTGGAAAGAAAATCAGTTAACGTTTCAGGATAGAGACCCTTCTTTGGAACTGGGAAAGAGGGAAAACAAGTTAGTTTTCAGTAGCAGTGGGGTGAGACCAAATAACATAGATAATAGAAGCCTATTATGCTTCTGTGTCTGTGTTATATGTTGCTAATAGCAAGACTTAGCCCAAATGATTATGAGCAGAAACAGCCAGTTCTGTTACAGACAGAAAGGAAGTTACCTAAAGGTGGAGAATTTGATATTGAGTTCAGAAGGCTCCAGTGTGTCCAGGGGAAGATGAGGTGTTTTTCCTTGAGCTTGCATTGGCCCCCTTGTAACAGTGCAGGATGTATAGACAGGTTGGTCAGAGTGGGAGTGGAATGAGCATTAAAGCTCAGGGTCACTCCTGCAGACAGCATGCAGGTGCTCTGCAAAGTGATCCAGTCTGTGTTTGGTTTCTCCAGTGTAGAGGACACCACATTTTGATCACAATGCAGTATACCAGATTGGAAGAAGTGCAAGTGAATCACTGCTTCACCGAAAAATCTGTTTAGGTCCCTGGATGATGGGAAGGGGTGAAAGGGTAGGTGTTGCATCTCCTGCAGTTCCATGGGAAGGTGCTGTGGGAAGTAGTTGCTGGGGGTGGAAGGGCGGACCAGGGAGTTGCAAAGGGGAGGAGTATCTTGGAAATGCTGAAAGGGGAAGGGAGGATGTGACTGGTACTGGAATCTTGTTGGAGTCGGCAGGAATTGCTAGGGATGTGGGGTAGAAAGTGTAGACCGGGGGAGCTCTGTTCCTAGGAGACGGAGTGAGGGCAGAGGTGCAGGAGATAGTTGAGATGTGGTCAAGTGCTTTGTCCTGTTCTAGAGGGGAAGCTACAGTGTGGGAAGAAGGAAGGTGTTGTCAAGCCTTTCCCAAGGCTGGTTTATTGGTTGCCTTCCTTGATTTATATCAGGAGAAGTTGCTTTGATGGTGGATCATTAATATTTCTGTGCAATCTTTATGTTTTTGGGATTGGAATCCATTTCCTTGCCCTGTCCTGACTATTGTAAGCAACAATGGAATACCTGATCAAAGTTAATGGGTCTTCATCAGCCCTTATTGCTTCTTGTGCTGGGTGTGTCAGGGATGTGCCACATCCAGCCAGTTATACTCCACCTGCACCATGTCTGCTGAAGAAGAGATTGCCAAGACTCACTCTGCATAGATTGCCAATGATGAGCTGCTTGTGCTTTCAGATCCTGTTTTTTGCGGAGCTTCCGCAAAGGCCAACAGATCTTCTCCCCCTTGTCTTCCACCAGGATCAACTGGGAGAAATGTTTTTGCTTCCTGATGGGTTAGTGATAGGTAGACTTTCTGCCAGAGAAACTTGAGCTTTTCACCTTGAGCATCACAACTTTTGTGTCATGGAGTCCACCAAAGCACCACCAAGTAAGTTGGTCAATGAACTGGCAGGAACTGAAGGCCAAAGTCGCCACTTGCCCTGAGCACCGGCACTCTGTTCTCGAGTGCTGTGCTGAGAGATCAGGCACTGGTCATAAGTCAACTTGTAGTTCCTAAGCTGTGGTACTGCTTTGGTCCCCTTCCTTGATTGCCAAGAGATAGATGCACCTCGTCAACCACTGGGATGAGGATGGTCTGGGTCTACTGGTTAGGGGTGGGAGGTTGGTGGCTACACTGGTCAGTTGTCATTGTGCATTTCGATTTTTCATTGCTAGACTCTGCAGCGATATTGGATCCTTGACAGTCTTCCAGGATAGCATGGACTGGCCATGTGTTTCTTCACCCAGGTGCTTGGCCTCTGTTATGGCACACAATCCCTGGTGGTAAATGAGGAGTATCTCTACTCCTCTGAAGTAGCTGCTTTTCTTGATTGATGAACTGAAATGCAGTTGCCTCCAGCTGGTGTTCTCCCCACCTCCAGAAATGGTGACTAGATCCTCAGAACCTGGTGAGGAAGGCAGTTTTTGATGATGAGGTGACCAAAATTGGGATCCACTAGATCGTGGAGTGAGCTGGCAAGCATTAGAAGAAAAGGCAAGAGTTCAAAAAAAAAGTTATGCTTTTCCTTTATAAAATACTAGTTGTTCTTCAATTGGAGTATTTTGTTTAATTCTGAGCTTTACCACGTTGGGAGAAGATTGGTGGTCTTTGGATGGGATGCAGTGGGGTTATACCACAATGGCATCAAGTATAAAGGATATCAGTTATGTAGAGGTTAAAGTAAAGCTGAGGGTGTTCTCAGAACAGAGGTTAAAGGAAATTTATGAATGATTTTAATAGAATAATTATATCAAAATTGATTGTTTTTGAGACAACAAATGCTGTAAACAGAATTCTGATATCAGGATCTTGCTCTTCCAACACAGTGCATGGAATGAGCTCCCAGAGGGAGTAATTGGGGGTAATAGTTGAAAGCACTGGCAGAACAATTACAGGCTGCAATAAAGGATTATATAGGCCTCTATATTAAGATGTAATTAATTATGAATTACGATGGCTCAAAGGCTCTGTCTCATTAATTATCCTGCGGCAAATCTCACTTGGAAGTCCGGTGATGAGTGTTTGTGATGGCCATGCTGCGTTGACACATGTGGCTCTTAAAAAAGCACGGACTCAGTCGATCCCTTCTATTTGCAGCAAGTTACTCCTGACAGTCGGATGCCCGTGAAGTTTGTTGATGATGAAGAGCTTGCATATGTGATCCAGCGTTACCGTGAAGTGCACGACTTCATGCACACGTTGCTGGGCATGCCCACTAACATTCTCGGTAAGTCACCTCACTTGGGACGGTTTGTGGATTGGGTTGTGTGTTAATCAGGTGACCTTTGAGGTAATTTGCAGGGTATTTACCTATGTGAACCTGGCTATCTTTTCTTGCCATTTAATTAGGACGTGCTAGCCTCGGACTGTTCTCTCTCTGCCCCTGTTTTAAATTTTTGCCTGTTTCAGGCGATCAAATTGACCCATTTTCCAACTCTGGGTTCTTATGCAGTTCGGGCAGACGGACTAAAAGTCAGCTTTCTCTGCTGGGAATTCATTCATCAAAGCTTCAGTCAGGGTCAAGTAGAACTCCTTTAAAAGTCTGAGTGTACAGGATGAATACTGAAGAAACAATGCACTCAAATATACTTTCAACAAACGGTGAAAGTATAGACAGGAAAATAAATAACCTACCATCCTGCAGGTGAAAGTGAAAGTTTGGGGAAAATACAGAAACACAATAGAGAGCAAAAGGGCCCTAGAAGGATGAACACTGCAGTAGCAGTCTTGCAGCCCCACACGAAGACAAGGTCAGACAGAGCAAAGATGGATTGAAATAGAATCCGAATGCAAGACTAGTCACAGGACAGTAAATGTGATGATCTAGCCATTCTCTGCATTCACAGAGTAGAAGGTGAGCATTATCACCAAAGTAAAACTAACAGTATCCTAAACAAGAGATCAGTTCCAGATGAGCTACTGTAAATATAAATTGCCAAGGATAGATGAGGTTTGTCACAATTGATGAGAGACTGGGGGATTATGGAGGCGCTGAAGTCTTTCTGAGGAAGTTACTTGGCACAGTAGCAGTACAAGGGAGCCAAGATAATGTGGTGCTCAGAAAGGAACCGACGATGAAAGTCCAGCAAATCTGAAATGAGAACTGAAGCAGTCAGCAGCTCATTGCCAACATCTGGAGAAGGTCAAGGTTAACATAACTGTCTTGAATTGGAGGAGAAAATGACATGCTTTGTAAGAAGGAAGAGAGTGAGGGAAGTGTGAATATAATGGCAGGGTAAAGTGATTGATTTTAAAAAAGAGGAAGTTAAGTGACAAGTTCAGCTGCAGCTGTGAGAGCAGCAAATGCATGAGGCCTGAAGAATGACTGACTGGGGCTCGAGCTCACCTATGGCACACCAGTGTGCTGCAAACACAATGCAAACTGGTCACAGGATAATACCAAACCGGGAAAGGATTAAAGTTAGGGTCTCAACTTACAGAAAAGATGGCCAGAGTATGTGAGTGAACAGAATGGTAGAAATTACATTGAAGCAAGACTATGGCCAAGAAAGGAAAATTTGGACCACATATACTCCGTGACCAGGGTTAAAATAATTGTGGATGATGTTGAGTAATTCCAAGGAGATTTTGTTTCTTCAACATTTGACACA
Organism: Pristis pectinata; assembly: GCF_009764475.1. NCBI lineage: Eukaryota > Metazoa > Chordata > Chondrichthyes > Rhinopristiformes > Pristidae > Pristis > Pristis pectinata. The sequence goes on from NC_067427.1 coordinate 30,723,694, forward strand.
TTCATAGGGTGCAGAGCAGCAACCAACAATGCTAATCAGATGTTGACCACACAGAGAAACAAAGGACTGCAGATGCTGGAATCTAGATGAAAAACACGATGATGCTGGAGGAACTCAGCAGGCCAGGCAGCATCCACGGAGAAAAGCAGGCGGTCGACGTTTCGGGTCAGGACCCTTCTTCAGGACTGAAGATAGGAAAAGGGGAAGCCCAATGTATAGGAGGGAAAAGCAGAGCAGTGATAGGTGGACAAAAGAGGGGAGGTGGGGTGGGCACAGGGTGGTGATAGGTAGATGCAGGTAAGAGATAGTGATGGACAGGTGCAGGGGAGGAGGGGAGAGCAGATCCACCAGGGTCAAGGATAAGGAGAAAAAAATGGGGGGTAGAAAAGAGAGGCTAGGATAGGGAAGAAGAGGCAGGGGTGGGTGTGGAGGAGGTTGTAGGCATTACTTAAAGTGGGAGAATTCAATGTTCATGCCATTAGGCTGCAAGGTTCCAAGACGGAAAATGAGGAGCCGTTCCTCCAGTTTGCACTTGGAATTCTCCTGGCAGTGGAGGAGGCCGAGGACTGACATGTCAGTGATGGGGTGGGAGGGGGAGTTGAAGTGACCAGCAATGGGGAGATGCAGACGCGGTTATGGACAGAGCGCAGGTGTTCTGCGAAACGGTCACCTAGTCTGCGTTTGGTAAGGATGGTGCAGAATAAATAAGAGATTGTAGTCAAAACTCTTCAGGGCCTGGTTAGACCCACCTGAGTCCTGGGCCAGTTCAGGTCAAAGTACAAGATGTTCATGTTCTGGAGGCTTTGAAGTTAAAAAATCAGTCAATGCCCAAGAAGGAGTTTGCTCAGGGTTAAGATAAGATAGATGAGATCTTTATTAGTCACATGTATATCGAAACACACAGTGAAATGCATCTTTTGCGTGGAGTGTTCTGGGGGCAGCCCGCAAGTGTCACCACACTTCCGGCACCAACATTTGCATGGAATGAGAGTAATTTTGGGAAAAGGAGAGGTGATTATTGAGCTGGAAATCCTTGAGGCTCAGACCACCAGTTTAGTGATTAACAAACCGAATGCAAAGTTGGTGAATTTGACAATGTGACTCGTTAACACTGTCAGGGGTCTGTTTTAACAGCAGTAACTGGAAACAGGAAACTGATGCACAGAGCAAGTGGCACACGGAATGTACTTTCTGGGAGTAACAGAGCTGAAGACTTGAACTTCTGGTAGTAATGTGGCAACAATGATGTGTGTTAAATAACCACCGGGCAATTCTAATCCAGTTCACAAGGGCCCACTGCCAAAAATTGCCCCAGTTCAGCATGTAATTAGCACTCTTACTTCACCAACCCTGGTTTGGTAAATGAAGAATTTGTAGGGTTGCCGTGAAGGTCACGTTCAGGGACATTGCTTTTACAGGGAAGAGTGCTGGTTTGGGGAGGTGGGAGTGGTGTGAATGGTGTGGAGTCAGCTGACCATGACCCCTAACGCAGTTGTTTCTCTGCACTGAACAGGTGAGGTTGCCGTCAAGTGGTTTGAGGCAGTCCAGACTGGTCTGCCCATGTGTATTCTGGGAGCTGTGTTTGGCCCACTCCGCATGTCTGCCAGGTGAAGGTTTCTCTTGCCTTTGTTCGAATCGGTTTTGAGTTCCTATAGTGACTGGGAGCCACCTTTCCCACTGCACGTTTTCAGATATGAAATTAATTCTATGGCAATGCTGCCATTTTTCCCCCTAAAGATACTCTGCACAATATTTATAAATGTATGTGACGGCATCCACAGCATGTTTCATTTACTCAGAAACTACATTACGTCGACATGCCATCAGTTTTTCCTCTATATACATTCCTTGAACAAGCAGTCAGAGGGATTTTACAGGGTCTTGGCCCCTCGGTGTGCAGTGGTGGACAGGCCCTCAAGGCTGGCACTGAGACTCTGGCTGTGCGTGCAGGATCTGTCAGGGTGGACCTGTCTCACTACCGGACACATAGACTTTGGTGCTAGTTCAGGATCCCGAGGCTGTTCTGTGCAGACTACCACCTGATTGACTTCGGGTTGGTGTTTTTCAGTACAGACTGATGGTACTGCACAGTCCAGCTCAATGAAATGCTCTGTGATAATGTGGCCAGGACCGAACTCTACAAACAGTTAGAATGTCACCAGATCTGACTCAGGGACTGGGACGTAGGGAAGCCTCAGGGACTGGGACGTAGGGAAGCCTCAGGGACTGGGACGTAGGGAAGCCTCAGGGACTGGGACGTAGGGAAGCCTCAGGGACTGGGACGTAGGGAAGCCTCAGGGACTGGGACGTAGGGAAGCCTCAGGGACTGGGACGTAGGGAAGCCTCAGGGACTGGGACGTAGGGAAGCCTCAGGGACTGGGACGTAGGGAAGCCTCAGGGACTGGGACGTAGGGAAGCCTCAGGGACTGGGACGTAGGGAAGCCTCAGGGACTGGGACGTAGGGAAGCCTCAGGGACTGGGACGTAGGGAAGCCTCAGGGACTGGGACGTAGGGAAGCCTCAGGGACTGGGACGTAGGGAAGCCTCAGGGACTGGGACGTAGGGAAGCCTCAGGGACTGGGACGTAGGGAAGCCTCAGGGACTGGGACGTAGGGAAGCCTCAGGGACTGGGACGTAGGGAAGCCTCAGGGACTGGGACGTAGGGAAGCCTCAGGGACTGGGACGTAGGGAAGCCTCAGGGACTGGGACGTAGGGAAGCCTCAGGGACTGGGACGTAGGGAAGCCTCAGGGACTGGGACGTAGGGAAGCCTCAGGGACTGGGACGTAGGGAAGCCTCAGGGACTGGGACGTAGGGAAGCCTCAGGGACTGGGACGTAGGGAAGCCTCAGGGACTGGGACGTAGGGAAGCCTCAGGGACTGGGACGTAGGGAAGCCTCAGGGACTGGGACGTAGGGAAGCCTCAGGGACTGGGACGTAGGGAAGCCTCAGGGACTGGGACGTAGGGAAGCCTCAGGGACTGGGACGTAGGGAAGCCTCAGGGACTGGGACGTAGGGAAGCCTCAGGGACTGGGCTGAGCCATCTGGTGTCCACAGGCATGTTGCTGTGGTGCTGCATCTGCAGGGTAGCTGAAAGGTGTCACACAGCTTCCGTCAGGACTCTGGACCTAATGTCCAGTTTGCTGTCAAACCTGCCACATCATAGAGTCATATAGCACATAAAAAGGCCCTTCAGCCATCATGCCTATACTGACCACCATACCTATCTATGCTAAATCCTATTTACCAGCTCTTGGTCTGTAGCCTACTGTAGCAACTCAAGTGTTCGTCCAGATACTTAAGTGTGAGAGTCCCTGCCTCCTCCACCACCCACTGAGGCACTGTGTTCCACATGGCAACCAGCCCCGGGCTGAAAAAATTCTTACTCAGATCCCTTCTAAACCTCTTACCTTAAACCTTAGCCCTCTGGTCTGAGAAACTTTTCCCCAAAACAGGTGTCTATCTACTGTTTCTATGCCCCTCATAATTTTGTCTTCCTCTGTCAGGTCACCCTCAGCCTCCTCTGCTGCAAGGAAAACAGTCCCAGCCGATCCACTTTCTCCTCCTAATTTAAAAACTCCCACCCAGGCAACATCCTGCTGAATCTCTCTGCACCCTCTTCAGTGCAATCACATCCTTCCTATAGTGTTGCAACCAGAACTGTACAGAGTACTCCAGCTGTGGTCTAACCAGTTTATAAATTTGTGGCATAACCTCCTGTGCTTTTAATCTGTGCCCCGGCTAAGAGTCCTGTATGCTGTTTCACTACACTATTTACCTGTGCTGCCACCTTTAGGAATCTTTGAACTTGTACACCCTTTGTTTGTCAGTGCTCCTGTCATTCGGAGCGTACATCTTGTCCTTGTTAGACCCCAACAAAATACATCACCTGACACTTCAGGATTAAATTCCATCTGCCATTGCTCTGCCCAACTGGGATATATTGGATGCTGCACCACTGCTCTTCAGGGTTAGGATGCACCAGACACCACCATACTGAGATTCCTGAGCTGTAGTGCATGGGACAGGGTGCTGCTCTCGATTTCCTGGGGTTGGGTTGCAGCAGTGCTGTTGCTCCCAGCACTTTGGTTCTTGCCTCAGAGGTGGTTAGAGTGCTGTCGCCTTTGGAGCTGCAGAAACTGCAGGTCTCTGCTCCTGCGTCTCCACCCACCTCACTGCCTGCATGTAGCTGCGTTTATGGTTTGCATTGGTTTTGAAGAGGTGCCTCACCTCCCTGACAGGTTACAGCAGTTGGGCTCCTGGCAGTTGAGGGTGGTGTGGCAGCCGTCCCTTCTGGAGTTGCAGCAGATCGCTGCTTCATAGGAGATAACTGTGTGCCTGGGTCTATCACATTTTTAGCACACTGGGTTATCCTTGGAGTCCCATGTATCCACTGACTCACTCATTCTTGTCCTGACCTTGCAGTCAAGGTTAAACATTATCCAGTTGTCAACAGATGGAATAAAGCAGCTCCCTAGACAGATATTCTTTAAAATGATTTTCAGTCAATTCTCAATGTCAAGCCTGGCGTCATTGTCCTGCCATTGCACAAGCATGGCCAGAGTCAACTGTACTGGGGTGGGGGCTGGAGTCAGGACAGGAATGACTCAGTGGACTGTTTATGACAGTCCAACAGCTTCACTGGGTCAGTGCGAGAAACGTTTGTTTTTCAGATTTTTAAAAGTAGGATTTAAATCCTTGGAGTGGGACCAATGTCTGGTTGCTGTGACCATACGTAACACCCTGATTCATACTTTTCCTATATTTGTTCAAACCAACCTGTTTCAGTTTGGGAACAGTATACACTCCAATTACCCCCAATACATGATATCCCTCAAATAAGATCAAAACTGGCAGTTTTCCAGGTGTGGAATTGCTGTGCCTTCCCTTCTTTTATCCTCCAGCCCCTTGAGCCAATAAAGGCCAAAATGTTGTGTTATTTCCATATTGACAGTTCTGAATCGATCCCTTTTAACAACAAATGTTGAATGGTTTGTTCCCCACATTACTGGGAGAGTGAGGTCTGAGTATAGGGTTAGAAGTGGGACTCTTATGTAGGCCTAACTTATTCTTCTTGTTTCTCTAACACAGGAATATCCAAGTTTTAACAAGAGACCTGATCCCATGGGCTGTACAGTGTGGCAGAGCTGCTCACTGTGTACTGAACATCTACTATGAGAACCGATGGGAGCAGAGCTTAGAGTCACTGCGGGAAGAGATTGGGATCCTACCCTGTCCCCCTCTTCAACATCCAAACAGGGCATAAAATGCAAGTTATGGGGGTGAGGTTTGTAAAATCATTAAATGTGAGTTACTTAGAATATCAAACCAAAGAGAAGTTTATCCTGGAGCTGTCAGTCCCACAGTATGGGGCAGGAACAAGACTGAATATAAAGACTACTCAATACATCTCGTCTGTTCATGCTGGCTACCACAATAAAATCACTTATTTCTGTTTTCATTTGAGTTTCTGTGCAGGATTATCTGATGTGCACAACTCGGTTCAACCTGCCCACCACTGGCTTTGATTTAGAAAACATTTATTGGTCCAAATCATGAGTTTCTCAGTTATCCTAATGAAAGGCACGATACTGATATTGAAGAGTCTTGGGCAAATACCCCGCAGTTCTTAATACAAACTGTTTTACTCATGATCTCCTTCAGTGAACCTCGATGGAGCTGATGTCAAGGTCCTGTAACCACGACAGTGTGCACAGTGCAGCCAGTCAGCTCCCTGTTGCTGTGGGCACTCGACACCTCTCTAGGACTCTGGCTTTGTCTCCAGTGGACACGTCTTCCTTCGAGATGTCAGTGAGTCTCCAACGGTGCTCTTGGAGTGCAGCTTGCACTCTAGGCTGGCTGCGTTGAACTGCAATGGCTATACTCTGCAGTTTCCAGTTTGTTCTGATCAATGCATCGTCCAGTGTGAAAATTCCATCACGTGTGCGTTGCACACTGGTGCAAACTGCCGAAGCTTTCAGCTCCAACCCTATCTCATGGACAATCTTGCGCAGGTACTGCTGGGTCTCGTGCACACATCGGACCTCTGAGGGAACAGGAAATCCTGGTCAGAAGGGGCAAAGCCAAACGACTGAGCTGTGCTGACAGACTGCAAGTGCAGGTGGGACTGGCCAAGGTGAACACAGCCAGGAGCACCGGTGAAGTGCCAATAACTGGATGACGTTGGGCCATGTCCATAATTGATACAAAAAAAACTGGATCAGTCACACAAATACAGTAAAACTCCAATAATCCACCATGGAAATTCTGAGGGTTCGGCATCTGACGCACTGGGTGCTGGTTCCCACATTCCCACAGGTTTTATACTATTTTGCATCATTTAAAAAATTGAATTAAAGGTGGGGGGTTGGAATATTAATAGGAATAATATCCAATAGTCTGAAAAGTCTGCCAGTAGGACATCAAAGTCCTGAGCATGCCAGTTTAACAGAGACTAGTATGCCAGCACCCACATAGGTACTAAAATAATCTCAGAATGGTCAGTACTGTTACAGCAAGAGGGGTAAAGCTCTTAGCATCAAACAAAACTAAGTGGGGAATGGACGTGAGTTAACTCTATCCTCTCACTGTCACCTATCAACGTACCCAAACTGAAATTCGGAAGGGAGAACTCTATACATCGAATGCCAGTGATGATGGGAGGGGATTTGTTCAGTGGATGCAACATCCCCCGACATGCAAGCTCGTACGCCTCTTGGCTTTTCAAATCAATGCCGGAATACCTACAGCAGGAGAGATAAAGCAATTAGAAAGTGTCACACATCCATAACCTGACAAGCTCGGGTCCCACAATGATGGGATCGGACTTCTTTCTCCCCGTTTACATTTGCTGACCATGCACAAAACACGTCACAAAACAAACCGACTTGGAAACAGGTCACTGTTCCTTCATTGTTACTGGTTCAAAATCTCTTCAGAACATTTCACCCCTTGGACTGTAGTTGTCACCACCAAGGCCAATTAGCACTGGCATTCCTGCTCTTGCTGAGTGATGCCCACATCCTGTGTCTGAATTAAAAAAAGACCTGCTCTGCCCTGATGGTAAGTGAGGAAATGTGGGTCATGAATAATGTGACAGGAAAGCTGGAAGTCCACCACGATCCCGGCTCCCAATGAAAGAACTTGGCAGCGTAAATATGGCAATTGCTCTCCCCACTCCTGCTTCACTGGGATGGGGGGGTGGGGGGAGGGGGTCAGTTATGTGGGAAGACTGAAGCATGGGCTTATTCTCCTTATGGAGCGGAGATTAGATAGGAGTGTTTGGAATACTGCAGGAGTTTCAGTAACAAAGTGGTCAGCACCAGCAGGAAATCAGCAACCAGACAGGGATCTGAGAATTAGAACCAGGAGCCTGAGAATTTTCTGACACAGGTTGAGATGCACTTCCTTTAAAGGGCAGTAGAAGTAAATTCATTGAGAATAGGATATAAACATGAAAAGCAAAAACATTGCAAGGCTGAGAGAAGTAGGTCTATCAAAAAACCCATCACCAGGACAATGGGCCGAATGGCATCCTTGGACAAGGAATGATTCTGTGATTTACACTGCAATGGTCTGTCCCCGTTACTATTTTCCTCCTCGCTGTCTCTGCACTCTAGCAGTGCACCATCACCTGAGCTCCCCAACAACAGCACCACCTTGTCCCGATACCTACATTATCAGAGCTTTCTGGTGGCTGCCCTGGATCACAGCGATGATGCGCTCCAATCGGTCCCGCGTGATGTGATCTGCAACAACATTTCACTGTTTCAGTACAGACCGAAACCTCCACCAACATTGTCACAGTTTCACTTCCCCACTGCATTGGACTCACACTGCAACCGATGCAGTGTTATCGCAGAGCACTGCAGGAACTGAGCCCTCAGAGTCCTTTTCAGAGGCTGAGGAACAGGCAGCAGCAAGTAGAGCAGGCTGAATAGAATCAAACACCAGTCCAGCCACAGACTCCCAATCTGAATGAGAAGGCAGGTGGGAAGGCATACTCAACAGTTTTAACCACAGGGAAACAGAGGCAGAACTGTGGCTGGCCAGAATAATAATGGGGCAATGTTCATGAATAGGGTGTAGTTTAAGGAATAGAGAAAGAAGGTGAGGTTCAGGGGAGCTGTGAGGGAGGGGCATGTGGGGTTGGAGGGTGAGGGGTAACGTTTATCTGTTCCTTAAAGCTGTTCTCATTATTTAAGAACACTTGTTCCTACACCTCCTCGCTCACCACCGTTCAGGGACCTTAACAGCCCTTCCAGGTCAGACAGAGTCAGGTGCACCTTCTCCAACCTCCTCTACATCAGCGAGACCAAGCCAAGACTGGGTAACTTTTGCAGAGCACCTGTGCTCTGTCCACCATAGCCATCCTGAGCTCCCAGCTGCATGCCATCTCAATTCCCCCTCCCAATCCCACTCCAACCTGTTCATCCTTGGCCTCCTCCACTGCCAGGGACAGGCCCCACACCTGGTTAGGCCTAACCCTGGCAGTGGAGGACACTCCCCATGTGGGTAGTCTGCATGTGGGTTGGAGACTATGCATCTGGGTAGTCTACACCCCAATGGTATGAACACTGTATTTTCCAATTTGTCCTCTTTCCCATAACCCCTCTCCAGCCCCACATCACCCATTTTTATCCCCTCCCACTCCAGGTTCCACCCACCCGTTGCCCGCACCACCCACTGATTCCATCTGCTCCTCACCTCTCCCCTAATGGTTCCCGTTATATTAGATCTCAGCACTGGCAGCCTTTGTGTTCCCGCTTATCACCCTCAAGTCTCTGCCTCCTCTCCCCCCTCCTGGCTCCATCTGTCTTTTTCTGTGTCTGCCCCCACCTATCACCCAACTGCCTCCAATTCCACCCCTCCCCTTCCCCTACTTGGCTCCATCTGCCCATCAACCTTCACCCCTACTCGATCCACCTATCACCTACCTGCCCATCTTACCCCTCCCCTCCCCTCTCCATACTGACCATCTCCCCTCTCCACTCTCAGTCTCAACCCAAAAAGCTGACATTTCCTTCCCCCCCCCCACTGTTCTCCAGCAGATCGTTTGTTGCTCATTATTTAAAATTGTGGCATCTGATTACTGATCCCTGTGCATCATCCATCACCGTGCTGCTAACAGCAGTTGTTCTGTGTCAGACCTGCCCTGCAGAATACTCACCATAAGTTGTTCTCTCAATCAGTCTGCCCGTGTCTGAAAAATCCTCTGTTGCTGTTCCAAAGCTGCCTTTTACAGTGTATTCCTGGGAAGCACAGGACATTTACACAATGCTGAGCGTGACAGAAGCAGAAGCTTTGGTAACAAGCCCGCACAGAAATAAACAAGGTTATTGTGTCCTTGGGTAACTGAGCAGAACGAATCAATCAACATTTCCTGCTACTGTTCACAGTCCAGTGAGATTGGCTGGACAAGACTGAATGTACTGAGCTCCATGTAGTTCACTGCTGGATCCCAACCTCCCGTCTTCCTCAACATTCACGTACTTGCACCTTTCCAGTACTTTAGATGACCCACAACACTTGAAGCTATATGTTGCTTGGTCCCTCAGTTACTTTTACGTAATATGGAAGGCACTATGCGCAAGGAAGCTCAAACAGAGAATGACTATTCATTCCGCAGGTGGGGAATACAGGCCAGGACACTGGGAAAACTCCGCTGCTCTCATTCAAACAGAATCATAGAATCTTTACGACCACCGAAGGGAATACACCAAAGATAGCAATCCCCCAACAGTGCAGTGCTCCCCCAGTACTGCATCACAACCAGCAGTGCAGTGCTCCCCAGTACTGCATCACCAGCAGTGCAGCACTCCCCCAGTACTGCATCACAACCAGCAGTGCAGTGCTCCCCAGTACTGCGTCACCAGCAGTGCAGCACTCCCCCAGTACTGCATCACCAGCAGTGCAGCACTCCTCCAGTACTGCGTCACCAGCAGTGCAGCCCTCCCCCAGTACTGTGTCACAGAGATAGTTGTTCTGCTTTCTCACAGAGACCAAAAGATTCAGATACCACTCAGATCATCTCATACCTAATGCCCCCCCAACGTAAATATGCTATATAGTATTCTGAACACATTAACATGCATTAATAAACACATTAAAACATTTATTCTAATTTCATGGAGCCTTTGATGCAAGTGGTCTAGAAACTGGTCAGTATTTATCCTCAATGTGTAACGTGGAGACACAAGAGAGACCGCAGATGCTGGAATCTGGAGCAACACACAAACTGCTGGAGGAACTCAATGGGTCAGGCTGCATCTATGGAGGGAAATGAACAGTTGATGCTTTGGGCTGAGACCCTTCATCAGGACTGGGCCCAGCATTTTCTGTGTGTTGCTCCTCAATGAGTAATATGTATATAAATTTCTCAGCTGGAGAAAGTTTGAGCTGGCCACTGGCTGACCTCAGACGTATGTTGGTTGGCGTTCAGCACGAGCGAGTAATGTGGACTGAATGTTCAGAGCTTCCCTGGGATCTGTCCAGGCTGAGCTCAGATCTCTGAAAAATATCCTGAACAAACCATCCAATTACTGCGACAACCAGCTGAAAGTAGACAACACCAAAGGCTCCTGAGGTGGCTTTTGTAGAGGAGGGTGCCTGGAATGTCTGGTTAGTGAGGGCCATCAGCTCCCACGCAGCCCCCTGCAGCCTTACCTTGGTCAGATGACAGTCGTGGAGGTAAGATAACTGCTTGTTGCCACTGCCAACTGCAAGCACTGTGGAGACATAATGTGCAGTGTGTCAGAATCTTGAGCTCCACCAATGCGGCCTTTCCACACTGGAGGCAACAGCCCAGCTGCACCATCACAATAACCTACATGGTACAAAATGGTTGCAGTCCCAGAGATGTACCGGAGCTTCGGGACAATCACTGCGAGAATACTCCCCAGCCCACCGTAACTGAGGTGAAAGATGCAACTTCCACAGTGTGTAGGTTGGGGAGACAACTCTGCAAACCTTCATCACCCTTCCAAAATACTCAACTCTCCAATGCAACATCCACTCCAATGCCCTGTCAGAGCAGTGGTTTTGCTCGCACCCTGCTCCCCTGTTGCACCTGCAGGTCACCAGCACTCTGCGTCTTTGATCAGCTTTCACCAATTGCTCAAAAACTAGAAAGGCAGAGCAGGACAACCAAAAACACTCGGCAGCTTAGCTGGTCTTTGTGGAGGAAGAATTAACATTTGCAATCCATCACACTTCATTAGAATCAGCCCCAAAACATTAACCCTTTGCACAGACGTTGCCTGCTTGTCAAGTGTTGTTGTGAGCATTCAGCTTGTGCTGGGTTTGATTCTACTCCATTCAAGTTAGTTTGTTCAGATGAAGGGTCTTCAATCTGAAACGTTAACTCTGTTTCTCCTTTCAACAGTTCCTGTTTTTATTTTAGGCTTCCAGAACCTACAGTTTTTTTGATTTCTAACTAGTTTGTTATCTGTTTAACGGGGTTAATAGGGAGAGAAATCCTGAACCAATGGGGAAAACATGAGGATTAGAGGAATGACATTCAGAGAACCTTAAAGTGAAATCTCTTCCCAAAAGCCTGTGAAGAAGCATCGTGAAAAACCCAAGTGATTAGATTGGTTTTAGATGAGGGTAGCAAGGGAGATAGAGGAGCTAATATTTGATCAAACTGTGTGCCTCAGTGGTTTTTGTTTCTGTGTAACAAGTTTAAGGGCAGCCTGAAAGCAGTCCTGTTGGTATGCAAAAAGCTGGAAGGCCTGAATGGCCTTCTCCAGAGGGACAGGGAGGGCAAAGGCAAGCATGTGAGAACATCTCCATTGCAACCATTTGAACTGCGTCTGTCACCAGTCCTGGCTGCCCAGCCTTTTCCCAAGGAGCTGGATCCCAGAGCGGTCCTTTCCAAACACCAGCTGGCTCAGGTGATACACTACCTTTTAAGTAATACATAAAATACTTATAAACACACACAGAAACAATCGAGCATATTTCAACATCAGCTTCTGAAAACAAACTGTACAGCACTACCACATAAAGGCCAGGACACTCAAACATCCTGGAGCACTGGTGGGAGGTTGGCACAATTCACACAGGGCAAGAAACATTGGTCTGTAACCAAGAAATGCAAAAACACTGTTAGAACTGAGGGTACAATCCAATAAACATCAAATCATCAGAGAGCCAACATTTATCAGGATTAAACTGCCAATTGGCATTTTTACTTACAATATTCAAACAGGTCATCTCATAATTAAAATGCGTAAACTGAGATTGAATAGTCAGACAACACACAGCATGCAATTCTTTCACATGCATTGAGTTTGAACACCTCAAAGCACTGAGCAAAACAGAACCAACACCATACTCACCAAAGACCCCGGAGGATCGCCAGTCCAAACGGTGACCAACTCCCACCTTCAAATGAACAAACTTAGGACCTGTAACTGAGACACAGAAAATACAATAATTAAAAATAACAAAACTGCAAGAACCCCAAACCCATCATTAAACACTCCAATACCGCAGACACCCCACTCCCAGCATTAAACACTCCAATACCGCAGACACCCCACTCCCAGCATTAAACACTCCAATACCGCAGACACCCCACTCCCAGCATTAAACACTCCAATACCGCAGACACCCCACTCCCAGCATTAAACGCTCCAATACCGCAGACACCCCACTCCCAGCATTAAACACTCCGGTACCGCAGACACCCCACTCCCATCATTAAACACTCCAATACCGCAGACACCCCACTCCCAGCATTAAACACTCCAATACCGCAGACACCCCACAGCCAGCATTAAACACTCCGGTACCGCAGACACCCCACAGCCAGCATTAAACACTCCGGTACCGCAGACACCCCACTCCCATCATTAAACCCTCCAATACCGCAGACACCCCACTCCCAGCATTAAACGCTCCAATACCGCAGACACCCCACTCCCAGCATTAAACGCTCCAATACCGCAGACACCCCGCTCCCAGCATTAAACACTCCAATACCGCAGACACCCCGCTCCCAGCATTAAACACTCCAATACCGCAGACACCCCACAGCCAGCATTAAACACTCCGGTACCGCAGACACCCCACTCCCAGCATTAAACACTCCGGTACCGCAGACACCCCACAGCCAGCATTAAACACTCCGGTACCGCAGACACCCCACAGCCAGCATTAAACACTCCGGTACCGCAGACACCCCACTCCCAGCATTAAACACTCCAATACCGCAGACACCCCACTCCCAGCATTAAACACTCCAATACCGCAGACACCCCACTCCCAGCATTAAACACTCCAATACCGCAGACACCCCACTCCCAGCATTAAACACTCCAATACCGCAGACACCCCACTCCCAGCATTAAACGCTCCAATACCGCAGACACCCCACTCCCAGCATTAAACGCTCCAATACCGCAGACACCCCACTCCCAGCATTAAACACTCCAATACCGCAGACACCCCACTCCCAGCATTAAACACTCCAATACCGCAGACACCCCGCTCCCAGCATTAAACACTCCAATACCGCAGACACCCCAAACCCATCATTAAACACTTCAATACCGCAGACACCCCACTCCCAGCATTAAACACTCCAATACCGCAGACACCCCGCTCCCATCATTAAACACTCCAATACCGCAGACACCCCACTCCCAGCATTAAACACTCCGGTACCGCAGACACCCCACAGCCAGCATTAAACACTCCAATACTGCAGACACCCCACTCCCAGCATTAAACACTCCAATACCGCAGACACCCCACTCCCAGCATTAAACACTCCAATACCGCAGACACCCCACTCCCAGCATTAAACACTCCAATACCGCAGATACCCCACAGCCAGCATTAAACACTCCAATACCGCAGACACCCCGCTCCCAGCATTAAACACTCCAATACCGCAGACACCCCACTCCCAGCATTAAACACTCCGGTACCGCAGACACCCCACTCCCATCATTAAACACTCCAATACCGCAGACACCCCACTCCCAGCATTAAACACTCCAATACCGCAGACACCCCACTCCCAGCATTAAACACTCCAATACCGCAGACACCCCACTCCCAGCATTAAACACTCCAATACCGCAGACACCCCACTCCCAGCATTAAACGCTCCAATACCGCAGACACCCCACTCCCAGCATTAAACGCTCCAATACCGCAGACACCCCACTCCCAGCATTAAACGCTCCAATACCGCAGACACCCCACTCCCAGCATTAAACACTCCAATACCGCAGACACCCCGCTCCCAGCATTAAACACTCCAATACCGCAGACACCCCAAACCCATCATTAAACACTTCAATACCGCAGACACCCCACTCCCAGCATTAAACACTCCAATACCGCAGACACCCCGCTCCCATCATTAAACACTCCAATACCGCAGACACCCCACTCCCAGCATTAAACACTCCGGTACCGCAGACACCCCACAGCCAGCATTAAACACTCCAATACCGCAGACACCCCACTCCCAGCATTAAACACTCCAATACCGCAGACACCCCACTCCCAGCATTAAACACTCCAATACCGCAGACACCCCACTCCCAGCATTAAACACTCCAATACCGCAGATACCCCACAGCCAGCATTAAACACTCCAATACCGCAGACACCCCGCTCCCAGCATTAAACACTCCAATACCGCAGACACCCCAAACCCATCATTAAACACTCCAATACCGCAGACACCCCACAGCCAGCATTAAACACTCCAATACCGCAGACACCCCACTCCCAGCATTAAACACTCCAATACCGCAGACACCCCACTCCCAGCATTAAACACTCCGGTACCGCAGACACCCCACTCCCATCATTAAACACTCCAATACCGCAGACACCCCACTCCCAGCATTAAACACTCCAATACCGCAGACACCCCACTCCCAGCATTAAACACTCCAATACCGCAGACACCCCACTCCCAGCATTAAACGCTCCAATACCGCAGACACCCCACTCCCAGCATTAAACGCTCCAATACCGCAGACACCCCACTCCCAGCATTAAACACTCCAATACCGCAGACACCCCGCTCCCAGCATTAAACACTCCAATACCGCAGACACCCCAAACCCATCATTAAACACTTCAATACCGCAGACACCCCACTCCCAGCATTAAACACTCCAATACCGCAGACACCCCACTCCCAGCATTAAACACTCCGGTACCGCAGACACCCCACAGCCAGCATTAAACACTCCAATACCGCAGACACCCCACTCCCAGCATTAAACACTCCAATACCGCAGACACCCCACTCCCAGCATTAAACACTCCAATACCGCAGACACCCCACTCCCAGCATTAAACACTCCAATACCGCAGATACCCCACAGCCAGCATTAAACACTCCAATACCGCAGACACCCCGCTCCCAGCATTAAACACTCCAATACCGCAGACACCCCAAACCCATCATTAAACACTCCAATACCGCAGACACCCCACAGCCAGCATTAAACACTCCAATACCGCAGGCACCCCAAACCCATCATTAAACACTTCAATACCGCAGACACCCCACTCCCAGCATTAAACACTCCAATACCGCAGACACCCCACTCCCAGCATTAAACGCTCCAATACCGCAGACACCCCGCTCCCAGCATTAAACACTCCAATACCGCAGACACCCCAAACCCATCATTAAACACTTCAATACCGCAGACACCCCACTCCCAGCATTAAACACTCCAATACCGCAGACACCCCACTCCCAGCATTAAACACTCCGGTACCGCAGACACCCCACAGCCAGCATTAAACACTCCAATACCGCAGACACCCCACTCCCAGCATTAAACACTCCGGTACCGCAGACACCCCACAGCCAGCATTAAACACTCCAATACGGCAGACACCCCACTCCCAGCATTAAACACTCCAATACCGCAGACACCCCACTCCCAGCATTAAACACTCCAATACCGCAGACACCCCACTCCCAGCATTAAACACTCCAATACCGCAGATACCCCACAGCCAGCATTAAACACTCCAATACCGCAGACACCCCGCTCCCAGCATTAAACACTCCAATACCGCAGACACCCCAAACCCATCATTAAACACTCCAATACCGCAGACACCCCACAGCCAGCATTAAACACTCCAATACCGCAGACACCCCACTCCCAGCATTAAACACTCCAATACCGCAGATACCCCACAGCCAGCATTAAACACTCCAATACCGCAGACACCCCACTCCCAGCATTAAACACTCCAATACCGCAGACACCCCACTCCCAGCATTAAACACTCCAATACCGCAGACACCCCACTCCCAGCATTAAACACTCCGGTACCGCAGACACCCCACAGTCAGCGTTAAACACTCCGGTACCGCAGACACCCCACAGCCAGCATTAAATACTCCAATACCGCAGACACCCCACTCCCAGCATTAAAGACTCCAGTACCGCAGACACCCCACAGCCAGCATGAAACACTTCAAAACCGCAGACACCCCACAGCCAGCATTAAACACTCCGGTACCGCAGACACCCCACAGCCAGCATTAAACACTCCAATACCGCAGACACCCCACTCCCAGCATTAAACACTCCAATACCGCAGATACCCCACAGCCAGCATTAAACACTCCAATACCGCAGACACCCCACTCCCAGCATTAAACACTCCAATACTGCAGACACCCCACTCCCAGCATTAAACACTCCAATACCGCAGACACCCCACTCCCAGCATTAAACACTCCGGTACCGCAGACACCCCACAGTCAGCGTTAAACACTCCGGTACCGCAGACACCCCACAGCCAGCATTAAATACTCCAATACCGCAGACACCCCACTCCCAGCATTAAAGACTCCAGTACCGCAGACACCCCACAGCCAGCATGAAACACTTCAAAACCGCAGACACCCCACAGCCAGCATTAAACACTCCGGTACCGCAGACACCCCACAGCCAGCATTAAACACTCCGGTACCGCAGACACCCCACAGCAGCATTAAACACTCCAATACCGCAGACACCCCACTCCCAGCATTAAACACTCCAGTACCGCAGACACCCCACAGCCAGCATTAAACACTCCAATACCGCAGACACCCCACTCCCAGCATTAAACACTCCAGTACCGCAGACACCCCACAGCCAGCATTAAACACTCCAGTACCGCAGACACCACACAGCCAGCATTAAACACTCCAGTACCGCAGACACCACACAGCCAGCATTAAACACTCCAGTACCGCAGACACCCCACAGCCAGCATTAAACACTCCAGCACCGCAGCCACCCCACTCCCAGCATTAAACACTCCAATACCGCAGACACCCCACTCCCAGCATTAAACACTCCAATACCGCAGACACCCCACTCCCAGCATTAAACACTCCAATACCGCAGACACCACACAGCCAGCATTAAACACTCCAATACCGCAGACACCCCACAGCCAGCATTAAATGCACCTGTACTGCAGGACATCTGCTCTCATCATCAACATTAATCCTCCACTACTGCCACCCTCCATGCCCTCTCAACCCTCCTTTGCCCCTTACCTCGAGGATGGTTGGCCAGGACTGGTAGCTGTACCACAGTCAGGTTGGTTTCTGTGCCATTTTCAGCCTGGGTAACACTGGGTAGAAAGCGGACTTGGTGTTGAGGAATTGGACGTTCTGAAGAATTAAGGTCTGGCAATGGGATGAAATTATCAGAGTTGTCATCAGTTCCCACTGGTCACAGCAGCAGCTCTCCATGTGTACTAGCTGTTGGGGTGGGGGAGTGTGGGCAGAGTGT
The DNA here is from genome assembly GCF_009764475.1 of Pristis pectinata. Taxonomy (NCBI): domain Eukaryota; kingdom Metazoa; phylum Chordata; class Chondrichthyes; order Rhinopristiformes; family Pristidae; genus Pristis; species Pristis pectinata. The sequence continues at coordinate 30,741,482 of NC_067427.1, forward strand.
CAGCAACAGGGCTTTGTGGCGAGAGTGGGTGAACGTTCTGCTCCTTTACATTCAATCACCCCAACTTATGAAGGCAAGTTTGCCACATGCCTTCTTCAACACCCTATCTACCCATAGTGCCACTTTCAGGGAACCCCAAGGTCCCTATTTTCATCAACCTGCCTTGGTGCCCTACCACTTACTGTACATGTCCTACCCCTGTTGGCTTCCTAAAATGCATTAACTTGTTAGGATTAAATTCCATCTGCCAACATTCTGCCCAACTTTCAATCTGATCTGTATGCTGCCGTAGCCTTAGTCAACCTGCCTCACTACCCTCACCATATCATCGGCAAACTTACTTATCCTACCTCCTACATTCAGATCCAAGTCACTTACGTACATCACAAACAGCAAAGGTCCCAGCACTGGCCCCCGTGGTGGGAGCTTTGCTGTTGACCCACTGGTCAGAGACTTGTGATCAGAAAAGCACCCTCCCCCCATCACCCCTCTGCCTCCCATTACCGAGCCAATTTTGGATTCAATTCTCTTGGACACATTTAACAAGTTCCACCCCATCTAAGCCCCATGAAATGAGACAATCCCAGTCAATATCCTTTCTAAGTACTGCTGTCAAGTTCTCCCTAATCAGTAGAACAATTCCCTCTCCTTTCCTGTATCCTCCTCTCACACGTCTGAAACTTCTGTACCCCGGACAGTGTGCTGGGATGCCCTTCCCTTCATCATGTTTCTGCGATTGCAGTATCAGAATTCCAAGAGGTGATCCATGCTCCAAGCTCACCTGATTTACCCGTGAGGCTCCTCGTATAAAATTAATGCAGCTTCGCCGACCAACCTCCGCATGCTCCCTGACCTGCCTGTCTGCTCTGCCCACTGGACCCACTTGATTTGATCTCTCCATTTAAGTCTCCCAATCTGCTGCCCTGTAACTGAACTTCCCACCCCGCAGAATGACTCATTCAGACTCTCCTGAGTAGGGTGAGCAAATCTCCCTTCGAAGATATTGGTCCCCTTCCAGTTCAGGTGTAACCTGTCCTTGTACAGGTCCCACCTGCACCAGAAGCGATCCCAATGATCCAAGTACCTAAATCCTCACCCCTGCACCAACTCTTTAGCTACGAGTTGATCTGTCCTGTCCTCCTATTTCTGCCCTCACTAGCACTTGGCACACCCTAGAGGTCGTGCTTTTTAACCACCTGCCTAACTCCCTACAATCGCTCTGCAAGACCTCATCCCTATGTTGTTCATATCAATGTGCACTGCGATCCTCTGGCTGTTCTTCCTCCCCATTCAGAATGTTCTGTACCCAACTTGAGACATCCCCGACCCTGGCATCAGAACACAATTTAAAGGAATTGCATAGGAAATACAGCACAGAAACAGGCCATTCGGCCCACCCAGACAATGGCAGCACTTATGCTGCAGTTCAGCCTCTCCTCACCTAAATCTACCAGTGTCACCTCTGCTCCCTCATCTGCCTGATCAGCCGCCTCTCAAATGCCTCTACTGTTCTCCTCAGTGCCTCCCTGTGGGACTCAGCTCCACATTCTCACCACTCGGCTGATGTGCCCTCTGCTCTCCCTGTTGGATTTCCTGGTGACTCTTGTTCCCGCTGCCTTTGCCTCTGCTCCTCCCCACCACTGAGTACATCTCTCTTTATCAATATCATTTCAAAGAACTCTACTAGATCACTCATCAGGCTTCTTTTAAGGCAAGAGACCCAGCCTGTATATCCATTCCTCACAGCTCCGGTATCATCCTTGAAGATCATCACCACACCCTCTGCAGTCCATCTATATCCTTCTTAGAATCATAGAAATGTTCAACACAGAAACGGGCCTTTATGGCCCACCTCATCCATGCTGACAGTGACGCCAGGCACGGTAGTGTAGAGGTTAGCGTAACGTTATTACAGCGCCAGCGACCCGGGTTCATTTCCTGCCACTGTCTGTAAGGAGTTTGTACGTTCTCCCCATGTCTGCGTGGGTTTCCTCCGGGTGCTCTGGTTTCCTCCCACTTTCCAAAGACGTACGGGTTAGGAAGTTGTGGGCGTGCTATGTTGGCACCGGAAGCGTGGCGACATTTGCAGGCTGCCCCCAGAACACTCTACACAGAAGATGTATTTCACTGTGTGTTTTGATGTACGTGTGACTAATAAAGAGATCTTATTTACGCTAGTCCCATCTGCCCGCAATAGGCCCACATCCCTCTATGGCTTTCCTATTGATGTACCCGTCCAAATGCCTTTGAAACATTATAATTGTATCTGCCACCACCACCTCCTCCTCTGGCTGCTCGTTTCAGACATTCCTCATCCTGTGTGGGAAAACTCAACCCTCAGATCTCCACTCATCCCTCAGACCTCTTGTAATATGATGACCAGAATCCCACAAGTTACTGTGTGTGGTCGACCCAACGTTTGATACCCAACTTTTGAATTCTATCCCTTCAGAAATAATCCCTGGGATTTGTTCGATCCAGTGAGGATTTTACACTTTTTTCAGAGAATCTTTGAGAACATGCTTGAGTCATCACCTCCAACCACCTGGCAATCACTTGCCGTCACAGAGCTTGGGACAGAGTGTCCGTTTCGAAGTCTGGTGTCAGGCCTGCAAACAATGTGGCGTCAGAACACAGAAGCAGGAGCAGGTCACTCAGCCCCTCGATTCTGTTCCGTCATTCAGTAAGATTATGGTTGATCTAATCTTGGCCTCGATACCACTTTCCCAAGTCTCTTGAAAGCTTTGTAGCTTGGATGTCTGCTGATCTCGGCCTTGAATGTACTTAATGGCTCCACCTCTGCAGCTCATCAAGGTGGAGAATTCCAAAGGTCACAACCCTCAGAGAAGAAATTCCTGGATGGCGCCTTATTCGGAAACTAGATACCCCCATTTGGGAAAACAGCCTCTCAGCATCCTCCCTGTATCCCCCACACCCAGAATCTTGCGAGCTCGGGCTTTTCTCTTTGGAGAAAAGGAGGATGAGAAGTGACTTGATAGAGGTGTACAAGATGATAAGAGGCATAGATCGAGTGGACAGTCAGAGACCTTTTTCCCAGGGCAACAATGGTTAACACGAGGGGACATAATTTTAAGGCGATTGGAGGAAGATATATGGAGGATGTCAGGGGTAAGTTTTTTTACACAGAGAGTGGTGGGTGCGTGGAATGCACTGCCGGCAGAGGTTGTGGGGGCAGATACATTAGAGACATTTAAGAGACTCTTAGATAGACACATGAATGATAGAGAAATGGGTGGTTATGTGGGAGGGAAGGGTTAGATAGATCTTAGAGCAGGACAAAATGTCGGCACGACATTGTCGGCCAAAGGGCCTGTACTATGTTCTAAAGAAAAAAACATCTATGGTGGATGCTGAGAGGCTGACTGCGGCAGACAGCTGGTGGAGGAAGGGGAGGCTGTAACATCCAGTACAGCTGTAGTGTTCTATGTTCTTATATGTTTCAATAAGATCATCTCTTATTCTTCTAAACCCACTGAGCATTTACCCAACCAGTTCAACCTTTCCTCACAAGGTAACCCCTTCTCTCTTCATAGTCAAACCCTGCATGCCAGGAATCAAGTGAATATACCTTCTCTGCAATGCCTCCAATGCAAGTGTTTATTTCCTAAAATACGGAGACCAAAACTGTACACAGTACTCCAGGTGCAGTCTCACAAGCGCCCTGTAGAGTTCAACAAATCTTCCCTACTTATAGAGACACAAGAGACCGCAGACACTGGAATCTGGAGCAACAAACAATCTGCTGGAAGAACTTAGTGGGTCAAGCAGCATCTGTGGGAGGAGAGGAATGGTAGGCGTTTTGGATCAAAACCCCATGATCCTGATGCAGGGTTTCAACCGAAACGTCGACAATCCTTTCCACCTACAGACGCTGCTTGACCCAGAGTTCTTCCAGCAGATTGTTTGAGGTTTCCCTGCTTATATTCGCCTTATCCCTAGCAACTACCGACATTCCATTAGCTTTCCCAATGACTTGCTAACAGTTTGTGGTTCATGCACTGGGATACCCAGATCCCTTTTTACTACAATCTTTCGTAATCTGGCTCTGTGTAAATATTGGTATTGGTATATTATTGTCACTTGTACTGAGGTACAGTGAAAAACTTGTCTTACAAACCGATTGTACAGGTCAATTCATTACACAGTGCAGTTACATTGAGTTAGTACAGAGTGCATTGATGTAGTACAGGTAAAAACAGTAACAGTACAAAGTGTCACAGATACAGAGAAAGTGCAGTGCAATAAGGTGCAAGGTCACAACAAGGTAGATCATGAGTTCAGGGTCCATTTCATTGTATAAAGGAACCGTTCAATAGTCTTATCATTTTCATTCTATCTTCTGAAGTTGATCACCTCACATTTTCCCACATTATATTCCATCTGCCACCTTCTTGCCTACTCTCTTAACCTTCCCATATCCCTTTGTGTCCTCCTTGCAACTTGCTACCCACCTATCTTTGTATCATCAGCAAATCTGGCTACAATACACTCAGCCCCTTCATCCGAGTTACAAATAGACTGTAATCGTTGAGACCCCAGCACTGATTCCTGCGGCACCTCGCTAGTTACTGATTGCCAAGCCAAGAATGACCTATTTATCCCAACTCGCTGCTCTGTTAGTCAGCCACTCCTCTATCCATGTCAATGCATTACCCCCAACCCTAAGAAATTGTGCAGTAACCTGTTATGTGCCACCTTATTGAAATGGCTTCTGGAAATCTGAATGCACTGCTTCTCCTGGCTCCTCTTGATCCATCCTGTTTGTCACATGCCCAAAGAACTCTAACAAGTTTATCAAACGCAATTTCCCTTTCAGTAAACCATGCTGATTCAGCTTGATTGATTTACGATTTTCTAAATGTCCTGTTACTACCTCCTTAATTATGGATTTCAGCATTTTCCCAATGACACGTTGGATTAACTGGCCTGTAGTTTCTGCTTTCTGTCTCCTTTTTTTCTTGATTAGTGGCATTACATTTGTAGAGTCCAGGGAATTTTGGTAGATTACATTCAATGCATCCACTAGCTCTGCAGCCACTTCCTAGATGCAGGCCTTCAGATCCAGGGACCATTACATTGCCTAGTTCTGACGAAGGTTCTTTAACCTGCCACAATCTGCAGTCTTTTCTTGCTTGCCTAATATGTTTTCTCTAACGATAGAGCCTGCTTCCCTATAACCTTTATAACGGGATGTTTGTAATGTCTTCTACCTTGAAGGCTGATACAAATTTGTTTAGAATCTCTGCCATGCCTCTACTTCCTGTTGTTCATTCTCCACTCTCATCCTCTAAAGGGGTCAATGTTTACTTTAACTACTTTTCATTATATACTTGTAGAAGTTCTTACTGTCTGTTTTGATGTTGTTTGAGTTTACTCTCATAATCTATCTTCTCCCACTTTATAATTATTTCGTTATCATTTGCTGGCTTCTAAAAATTTCCCAATCCTCTGGCTGATCACTGATCTTCACAGCATTGTATGCCTTTTCTTTCCCGCTCAAGGGACACATCTGTGCATAAGTAGGGCCTCAATATTGTGGATTTGGCCTGGGAGAGGACAATGTTGTTGGTTCACTTCTCCTACCAGTGTATTAGAGTCATACAGCGCAGAAACAGCTCCTTCAGCCCAACTCATTCCTGCTACCTGAGCTCATCCCAGTTCCCCTACCCTGGGGAAAAGACTGTAACCACTCACCTTATCTATACTCCACATGACTGTATATCCCTCTATAAGGTCACCCCTCAGTTTCCCTCACTTTCAGTTTCCTACACTCCAGGGAAAACGGCCCCAGCCTATCCAGTCTCTCCTTATAACTCAAGCCCTCCAGTCCTGGTAACATTCTTATGTATCTTTTCAGCATAATGACATCCTATCAATACCCAGGCAACCAGAACTGCACACAGTATTCCAAATGCTCTTTTTGCCCTCCTGATTACCCTCTTAAGTGAACTCCTCAATATCTTATACTCCTCAAGGGACTCACTTGATCCTAGCTGCCTACACCTGTCATGCACCTTTTTCCTGACCGGAACCTCAATGTCCTTCGTCAGCCAGGGTTCCCTAATCCTGCCAGCCTTGCCCTTCACTCTAACAGGAACATGCTGTCCCCGTATCTCACTTTTAAAAGCCTCCCACTTGCCAGCCATCCCTTTACCTGCAAACAGGACTCTGAGGAGACGGCGTGGGTGGGATGGCTCTTGTGCCCTGAGGTGCCTGCCACAGCTGGGCAGATCCTCGGAATACCCAAGTAACAGCTCAATGTATCACCATTGGCAAGTCGAGCAGGTGAGGCGCAGCAGACTAACTCGCCATTAGCCAGGGGTCGGCGTCAGATCACTGGCCATGATGGGGACGGGGGGGGGGGTGGGGGGTTAGTGTCAGGGTCAGTGACTGAGGGGTTAATGGGGGCATTGGGGGGGGTCAGTACTGGGGCCACTGGCCTGTGGGGACGTCAGGGTCAGTGACTGCAGCGTCGGGCTCACTGTCTGAGGCCGGGGGACTCAATCCTCACCTTTCAGCAGCCTGGCTTCCACAGCGTCCCGGACTCTCCTCCAGTGGACGCCGGCCGGCTTGTAGACGGCGAAAAGGCCGCTCAGCGCCCGCACGGCCCCCATGCCGCCCGCCGCCCGCCGCCCGCCTTGCCGGGAGTCCCGCCCCCTCGTCACCCATTGGTCGGCGGGGCGACGCGCTCTTGCTGATTGGATAGCTGTCCCTGTCAGTCAGCAGGAGGGACTTGCTTGGCCTCCGGCTGCAGCGGCCTCTGCAGGATGGGCGGCCACCCCGCCCGGTGAGCCGCGCACAAAGTGTCCGTGCAAATCTGTCCAATTACACGGCGCTGACCCAACATGAGCCAGCATCAGCTTCCAAACCGGGAGGAATTAGAAAAGGAAAAACAATCTGGGAATAGCATGAAATAGCATCATAACGTAATGGAAGAACAGAAAGTGATTCCTTGACTGACATTTGCTCAGTTTACACACTCAATGCATCACAACATAAATTGGGGAGCTCCTGCCCAATCTCCTCTCGCCGATGCTGCTGGTACATCTCCAGAATTCAAGGATTTGCAGAAGATTATAACTAATGCATCCTCTATTTCAGTAGCCACTTCTTCTAGGAACCCCAGGTGCCGGCCATCAGTGGTGGGAAAGTTACTGGAGGGGATTCTGAGAGACAGGACCTACCAACATTTGGAAAGGCAAGGACTGCTTAGGGATAGTCACGGTGGCTTTGTGCGTGGAAAATCATATCTTATTGAACTTTTTGAAGAGGTGACCAAGGGGATCGATGAAGGCAGGGAAGTAGATGTTGTCTACATGGACAAGGTCCTGCATGGTAGGCTAGTCCAGAAGGTTAGTCCACATGGGATCCAGGGTGAGCCAGCCGACTGGATATAAAATTGGCTTGGTGGAAGGAGTCAGAGGGTGGTAGTAGATGGTTGTTTTTCATACTGGAGGACTTTGACCAGTGCTGTGCCGCAGGGATCGGTGCTGGGTCCACTGTTGTTTGTTACCTATATTAACAATCTGTTGTTTGTAGTTGGCATGGTTAGTAAGTTTGCAGATGACATCAAAATTGGTGGTATAGTGGACATTGAAGAAGGTTGTCCAAGGTTACAAAAGGATCTAGATCAACTGGGAAAGTGGACCAAGGAATGGCAGATGGAACTTAATTCAGTCAAGTGCGAAGTGCATTGCCTGGCCATAGGTCTTAATGGTCACAACTGGGTTCACATAACTTTTGACCCCATTCTTTGACATTAATATTCTGAAACATGATGGAACCACAGGAGCTGCTGTAGCTGCTGCAGCTACATAACTACAGGAGGGCCCCACCACTGGCAGAGGAGGCGTGGTCTTGGAGTTGAAAGCCGAACTTGCTCTCGTTGATATTGTTTTAAAAATAATAAAGCAGTCTGGGAAAGAGTGGAGAACTTGGGTGGGGAAGGTTAGTGATGATGGGTCTGCTTTGGATGGGAAATCATAGTCCTTCAGGTGGCAGGTTGGCTGGGAGAGGCATCTCCACCCAGATCAGCTGAGGGTTGCCCAGGCCTTATCGAAGTCCAAGGTGTTGTAATGAGCCTTCTCCACCCAGGCAGCTCCGGTGGACCTGGGCCTGGCAAGAGGGGTGGGGAGAGAGGATGGAAACACAGGCTCTCTGTAGAGTTAGGATGTTACAGCCTTCTCTTCCTCCACCAGCTGTGTGCCGCAGTCAGCCTCTCAGCATCCACCATAGATGTTTTTTCTTTAGAACATATAACATTACAGCACAGTACAGGCCCTTTGGCCCACAATGTTGTGCCGACATTTTATCCTGCTCTAAGATCTATCTAATCCTTGCCTCCCACATAGCCCCCTATTTTTCTATCATTCATGTGTCTATCTAAGAGTCTCTTAAATGTCTCTAATGTATCTGCCCCCACAACCTCTGCCGGCAGTGCGTTCCACACACCCACCACTCTCTGTGTAAAAAACTTACCCTTGACATCCTCCAATCACCTTAAAATTATGCCCCCTTGTGTTAGCCATTGTCACCCTGGGAAAAAGTCTCTGACTGTCCACTCGATCTATGCCTCTTATCATCTTGTACACCTCTATCAAGTCACCTCTCATCCTCCTCCTCTCCAAAGAGAAAAGCCCGAGCTCAACTCAACCTATCCTCATAAGGCATGCTCTCCAATCCAGGCAGCATCCTGGTAAATCTCCTCACAAAGAGGAGATTTAATCTTGAAAAAATTCCTCCTCTCCTCTTCCCACCTGCAACAGTGGATGGAAAATGAATTCTTTTATCGTTCTCTCTCCAGCTCCCAACAATGACTCTCCCACATGCTGCACTGCAGAAGGTGATCCACACTCATTGGTGTCACAGACTCAACTTCACAATCAGCCCAGTGCTGTCCCTGACCTGGGACTGTGTGATGGGACAATGTAGAGGAAACTTTAGCCTTTACCTTGTCTGAGAATACAGATACTGTCACTGATTGCCAGTAATGCAATGTTCCATTCTTCTGCTCTAACACTACCATCTGACTAGTGAATAATTCAGAGAAAGAGAACCAGGAAGAGTGTGGACAAAGACACTTAGAGTGTTGTGAACTTCAGGAAGGGGAAGTCGGGAGAACACACACCAGTGCTCATTGAGGGGTCAGTGGTGGAAAGGGTGAGCAGATTCAAGTTCCTGGGTGTCAACATCTCAGAGGATCTTTCTTGGGCCCATCACAATGCAATCACGAAGAAGGCACACAAGCAGATCTACTTCAGTAGGAATTTGAGGAGATTTGGTACGTCACCAAAGACTCTTGCAAATTTCTGCAGATGTACAGTGGAGAGCATTCTGACTGGTTGCATCACCGCCTGGTACGGAGGCTCCAGTGCACAGGATCGAAAGAGGCTGCAGAGGATCGTAGACTCGGCCAGCTCCATCACGAGCACAACCCTCCCCGCCATCGAGGACATCTTCAAGAGGTGGTGCCTCAAGAAGGCAGCATCCATCATGAAGGACCTCACCATCCGGGACATGCCCTCTTCTCGTTACTACCATTGGGGAGGAGGTACAGGAGCCTGAAGACCCACACTCAACATTTCAGGAACAGCTTCTTCCCCTCCACCATATTGCTGAACGGTCCGTGAACCCATGAACGCTACCTTGTTGTTCCTCTTTTGCAATATTTATTTATTTTTGTAACCTAGTAATTTTTATGGCTTTATGTCCTGCCCTGTACTGCTGCCACAAAACAACAAATTTCACAACATATGTCAGTGATAATTCAGTGTGTGGGATTCTACTGACATCACCAGTTCCAAAATCGTATTTCAGGGAACACAAGCTCTGAGCAGTTGGAGCTCACCCGAGACACAGAACAGACATTGTGTGAATCCCTCCTGTAGCACTACACAAACGCCAGTGCCCAGCCATGTGTGGAATGCTACATATCGCACTGGACCTCCTGTGCGTAGGACAGTGAATAGCACTGCATGTACAACTGTAGAATTATGTGTGGTCTGCGTGTAGCCCTGTGCACCTCTACAGTGCAGGATGTAATCCCTTGTTAAGCCCTGTACGTAGCACTGTGTGTAGCACTGCATGTGCCAGATGTGTAACCTGCATCCAGCCCTATGTAGCCTTGCATGTGGAACCTGCATGTAATCTTGTGTGTCACCCTGTCTGCAGCCCTGCATTTTGCCGTGCAGTCCTGTGTATAACCCTGCATTTTGCCCTGTGTGTAACTCTGCATTTTTCCCTGTGTGTAGCCCAGTGTATAGCTCTGTATTTGTCTGTGTGTAGTCCTTTGTACAGCATGTCACTCAGTGCCAGGCCAATTTCCTGATGGTTATAAACTAACTCATAAGTGATTGACAGTGAGGGCTAACGTGAGCACAACAGCCTTTAGCAGCAAATCATTCTGAAGAAGACTCTCAAGTTCTTTATTAAAGATATATTTTATTGTAGATGGAGTGTTGGGCTGGAGACGTCCTGCTCCTCTGAGGCTCACTGTCGATCTGCTATACCAGGCCCTTGGACAGTCTCCACAGGCACCGTATTCTGTGTACAAAGAGAACAGGAGCTCAGTTCCAGTAATCCGACCAGCTGCATTTCCACTGGTGTGAAGGTAACAGTATCCAGAAGGTAGACGTTCAGACACGGGATAGACCCCGTGCACCAGCACCGCAGCTGCTCCCCTCGTGTCCCGTCCACACATTAGTGACTGCTCCACTCTCTCCCAACCATCTGTGCTACAACGGCCCAGGAAGAGAACATTTGGTCCCTCATGCTCATGCCGACTTCTTCAGAGAAGTATCCAGTTAGTTGCACTCCCCCTGAGGCAGCATGTTAAAGACAGCCTAACACCTGAGAGTTTCAGAGAGAAACCTTTCCTTAATTTTCCTCAAAATCCAATCGTGGCTCAGAGCACAGCGTAAAGCAAAAGGAACTACAGACATTGGAAACCTGAAATAACAATTGAAAATGGTTGGAGGGTGAGACACATATGAGGAGCCCATGTGAAGCTTTATTGGATCGGTGTAGAAGGGCAAAGATAGAGAGGTCGGAGTGGACGGACAATTAGAGTGACAGGAAACCGGTAACTCAGGTCATCCCTGCGGACTGAACACAGGTGCTCCACAATGCAGTCATCCAATCTGCCTTTGGTTTCCCCAGTGCAGGGGAGACCACGTTGTGAACACCAAATGCAGTGCACTAGCATGTGAATGGCTGCTTCACCTGGAAATTCTGTTTGGATCCCTGGATGGTGGGAAGGGAAGAGGTGGAAGGGCAGGTGTGGCATCACCTGTGGTTCCAGGGGGAAGTGCCGTGAGAAGGAGGGGTGGTTGGTGGAGATGGAGGAGTGGACCAGGGGGCCACAAACGGAACAGTCCCTTTGGAATGCTGAAAGGGGAGGAGAGGGCAAGATGTGTCTGGTTGTGGAACCTTGTTGAAGGTGGCGGACATTATGGAGGCTAATGCGTTGGATGTGGACGCTGGTAGGGTGGAAGGTGAGGACCCGGGGAACTCCATCCAGCCCCCAACTGGGAGGAGGGGGGTGACAGTATAAGGGTGGGAAATGGCATGGACGTGGCTGACAGCCCTGTCAACTATGGTGGGGGGAAGCCACGGTTAAGGAGAACAGAAGTTACTTTGGAAGCACTCATGTAGAAAATCTCGTTATCCAGACAAATATGACAAGAGACAAAGAAAGTGGGAGAATGGAGTGCAGTCCTGACAGGAAGCAGGGTGGGAGCAGGCGTAGTTGAGACCGCTGTGGGAGTCTGCAGGCTTGCAAAGGACATTGGTCTCTCACCCACCCCCTGAGATGGAAAGAGATGAGGAGGAAGGGAAGAGTCAGAGATGGACACTGTGAGGGGAGAGCAGGGTGGAACTTGACAGTAAAGATGGTGCAAATTGAAACATGCAATATTGCATTAGTAGTTGGTGCAGGTCAGGACTGGAGAGGGTAAGAGGCCAGAGGGAGGGAATGGGAGAAAGGGCCCATCGTCTGGGGTGAAGTCTCCTAGATGTGGAGGCAAAGATGATGGAAGAGGAGTTCAACGTCTGGCTCGGAGTTCATTGAGATGGAAAGATGGAGCTGAGGCCTCTGATGAGGATTAGGATCAGGGAGGGGATGATCAGAGGGCATGGTACGCTTTTCTCCATGGATGCTGCCTGGCCTGCTGAGTTCTTCCAGCATCATCGTGTTTTTCATCTAGATTCCAGCATCTGCGGTCCTTTGTGTCTGGGATGGTACAAACACTGTAGAGGGTGGAACTGGGGGAGAGGTGGGGTTAGGGGATAGGGGAAAGGGAGAAAGGTTGCAGGAGATGTTGAAGTTTGCAATCCTTGACAGCTGAAAGAAGGGAGAAGTGGAACTGTGGAGCATGACTGCTTTGATTCAGAGTGAGTCGGTGATGCAGAGAGAGGTTGAGAGCATGCATGTGGTGAGGCAGGGCATGAAGCATTGGTCTCGGGATGTGGCGGGAAATGTGAAGATATTCACGTGTGAATCTGAAACGTCAGGGTGAAATCCATGTGGAATATCAGAGCCAGAGGGAGATGTGGGCGTGGAAGGGAAGACGAGGAGGGAAAGAGAAACCACTGGGGGTGAGCACAGTGAGAGGGGCAGACAGAAACCCCATCAGACCCTATGTCAGAAGTTTTGATTTTCAAAAAAACTACAGATGTTGGAAATCTAAAATGAAACAGAATGCTGGAGATACTCAGCAGGTCAGACAGCATCTGTGGAGAGGGGAGAACTGGCCTGTTTTGATTCAAACTGGAAAGGCTGGTTATCTGAGTTCAGTGATAAGTCTTGAGTTGGAAGATAAACTTACGTTGGGCCTCACTGGACTGAAGTTGTACCGGAGTTCAAAGGTGGGGAGGTCACAGCGTGACTGGGGTACAGTATTAAAGTCTCAGGCAACTGGGAGCTCAGGGCTGTCTCTACAGACTATTTGGGGGTGTTCTGCAAAGCTGACCACAATCTGCACTTCATTCTTCAAAGTCAAAGAAACCACTTTGCAAACAGAGAATGAACTAAATTGGAAGAAGTGCAAGTGAATGGCTGCTTCACCTGGAAGGAGTGTTTGGGTCCCTGGCTGGTGGGAAGTGAAGAGGTATAAGGGCAGGTGTTGTGTCTCCTGCTGTGGTATGGGAAGGTGCTGTAGGAAGGGGAGTGTTTGGTGGAGCTGTAAGTGCAGACTGGGGAATCACAGAGGGAAGGCTGAAAGGGGAGGGGGAATGAGCTGGAATTACAGAGAATCATCATTTGAACGTGGAGGATGGTGGGGTGGGAGCTGGGGGCAAGGTAAAGTCTGAAAGATGAGCCACAATCCTGTCAACAAAGTTCAGGAAGAAGGGGAAGGAATCTCAGAGGTCCTGGTGTGGAAAGTCTTGTCATTGGAACAAATATGACAGAGAAACTGGGAGAATGGAATGGAGTCCTTACAGGAAGCAGGGTGGGAGGGCGTAGTGTGATAACTGTTACGGATAAGGTTACTATTGGTGAATGTCCCTTTAAGACATAGCACAGTAGTGTGTGCGTGTGTGTGTGGGGCGTGATGACGACAACAGGAGATAAGGACGTAATGACGTTGGTGGAGCAGACAGTCAGAGAAGAGAGAGAGAGACACAGCCTGCTGGTCTCTATCGATGGATGAACAACAGTAACTGTGTCTGTCACTACAATCCACGTATGGATCTTTGGAATAATCCAGTGGAGCCCACTTTGTCGTTAACCTGTAGAGGGAAACAGGTATTTGTGTGGATGGCCATGTCTCAAATGCCTTTCGGGGTGGTAGATACTTCGGAACAATGGAATGGAGATCATCAGTGACTGAGGTGTCGTGTGGGTTCCATCGTGGAACATTTGGATTTTCCCTCTATTTTCTCTCTACATTTCCTCTTCAGTCAATGGTGGTTTTGCAGAAGCCTTTGCTCACGTTTCACCTTACAGCTTGCTGAACTGAACTTTGAGAACTATTCCTAGACTTGGAGTTTGGGAATTTGCCACACATATACTGCGAGTTTAGTTTTGGCGAAAATGTTAAGATCTAACATTTTTACTTTTTTTCTTATTATCATAAGTAGTTCTTAATAGAATAGTTTCTAACACTTACGCATGACACAGTGTGTTTCTTTTGTTGCTGGTACGTGACATAACTGGAGGGGAGGCTGTGGATTGGTTGCTAACCCATCCCCTGAGATGGAGGTAACACAGTCCGGAAGGCAAGGGAAGATACAGATGGTGAAACATTTGAGTTTATATGAGAGCAGGAAACAGCACCAATGTAGCGTATTGCAATGCGGCTGGAGAGGGGTTTGGAAAAGTATGGAATGGTCCAACTATTGAGAACCATGTCCACACTACTGGCAGGGGGAGGTGCTGCTGACGGACTGTCAGGAGACAGGCAAAGGGCTTCCCTAAGATCTCATAATGTTACCTTCCAAAGCTCTTGATCCAAGAATTGACCCCTTTTGCCTTAACCCCTCTGGGAATAAAGAGCCATAGATCCAAGTCTGCTGATGACACAAAGACCGATGGCAAGAGGACTCTGAAGATGGGAACACAACACTACAAAGCATGCTGATATATAGTGAGTGCACAACCCAGTTCTGTGGAATAAGACCTTAATGTTTTTGGAAAGTGATGAATGATGAAAGTCTAAAGAGATCAGTGCTCCACGTACAGAGAGTGAAAGGTAATGTTTAGATACAACAAAGAACTGGAAAGGATGATAGGGCATTAGAAGTTTTAACTTGCAGGCTGGAACATGAAGGGAAGGAAGCTACACAGGACCTGGTGGGAGCACTGGAGAAGGATATCTAGTTCTGGACCTAGGTTCTGGTGATCGGAAGTTAAATAAATCGAAAAGAAATAGATAGTGAAGGGAAAATGAAAATCAAAGCATGACAGGAAGGGGCAGGAAACTTAAACAAATGAGTGCAGCAGAAAGCAGACCCGAAGTAAGAAGAAAATGTACAAAGCTTGAAGCTCTGTGAATGCAGTTAGCATTTGTAACCAGATGGCTGAGCTGACAGCACAAATTGTACCCCATAAGAATGATCTGATAACTATGAGAGAGACAAGGTGGCGGGGTGACCATGACTGGGAATGTGATATTCCAGGTGATTCAAGATTCTTCGAGAATAGACAAAAGGGGGAAGGAATTGAAGTAGCTTTGCTAATTAAGGAATAGCGATATAGACACAGTGGACAGAGGTGGAAGTAATGAATAGCAGAGGGTGCGGGTGGTCTAGCAGCCCCCAAACTCTTGCTTGGGTCAAAGCATAAATGGGGGAATATCAAAGGTGTGTCAGAAGGGAAAGGATTGGACTGGTAACCATGGAAAAGGAACTTACACTGTACATAGGGATTGTTTCTCAGAGCAGAATGTTACAGAGCCTACCTGGGAACGGGCTATTTTAGATTTACTTATGTGTAATGAGGGAGGATTAGTGAAAGATGTTGTAGTTCAGCATTCCCTGGGGAGTAGTGATCACAACATGGGTGAATTCTTCGTACAGTTTGAGGGTGAATACCTGGTGCATGTTGCGATAAGAATATTGGACTCTGCAACTGTACTTAGGTCGAGTGACCAGGTGAAAACTTAGCAAATGGAATTTAATGTGGGGAAGTGTGAGGTCGTGCACTTTGGTACGAGGAATCTAAAGGCAGACTATCACCTAAATGAAGAAAGATTGCAGATGAGCAAAGTACAGAGGGGTCCAGGTGTTCTGGAACAGGAATCACAAAGTAGTCATGGGCAAGTAGTTAGGAAGGTAAAAGGTCTTTATTGCAAGAGGGCTGGAGTTTAGAGACTGGGAAGTAACGTTATTGTACAGAGTACTGTTGAGGCCATACCTGGAGCACTGGACACAGTTTTGATCCTTTTACTTAAGAAAGGATTTACTAGCATTAGATGCAGTGCAAAAGGGATTCACTGGGCTATTTTCTGAGGTGAGAAAATTGTCCTGTCACCAGTGACTAAAGAAATAAGATCTATATTCTTTGGAGTTTAGAAGAATGAGGGGTGATCATTGAAACCTATAAAATCCTTAGGGGGCTTCATAGGGTAGACGTCAAGAGGCTACCACTAGTGGGAGAACCTTGAACGAGGGGACACAGTTACACAGTTACAGAATGATCAATTAAAACCGAGGTGTGTGAGAATCACTCGCAGAAGGTGGTGAATCTTTGCAGTTCTCTACCCTGAGGGATCATGGAGACTGGATCGCTGTGGGTACATAAAGCAGAAGTAGATAACTTTTTGAAAGATTGGGGAAATGAGAGCTGTGGGGACCTGGCACAGAAAAGACGAGGGCTGAGGCAGATCAGCCATGATCATAGTGAATGGTGGGGCAGGATTGAGGGGCCGAGTGGCCTCCTCCTGCTCCTTTTCCCGATGTTCTTATGCTTCCTCTGTCTTCTGAGATATTCATGCCAGCTTCCCATATAATCGAGTTTTACTCCTCTCCAGTTTGCTAGTTATCTTAAAACACTTCCCTGTGCAAACAGTTTCTCCTTGTTTACTTTTTCCAAGTTGCTTCTATTAAACCTGCAGTAAAACTCCATTTATACCATCGAATACTTACATTCACTCTATTACACATGGGGAATGTGTTGTGTCTCTCTGTGGGATGTATGATAATAAGTGCTGCCCTCCTCCCCCATCGCCCACCCCACCATCAGTGGTACCTTGTCACGATTTCTATAGCTGATGTTGTCAAAGCCGAACGGTGCGCTGGATGCATCCGTGCTCCCACGGAAGCAGACACTCCTGTTTTTATACCAGTGATTTGTAGCCACAGCGAGACACACCAGTGCAGCCAGAACAAGGATCACAGCAGCAACAATGGCGGCAGTGTTGCCAGCACCTGCAGTCACACACAACACCACAGTCAGCACACCTCATCCCAGTCCTTAGTGTCCAACCTGTGCTGTCCCTGCCCTGGGACTATGTGATAGGACAGTGCAGAGGGAGCTTCATTCTGTGTCCAACCCATACTATCCCTGCCCTGGAACTATAAGATGAGACAGTGTAGAGGGAGCTTTAATCTGTGTCTAACCTGTACCGTCCCAGCCTAAAGCCAACAACCCCCTCCTCCAGAGGAAGAATGGCTCCACACATACGGAATACAATTGGCAGGGGCATCTCTGACATACTTATTCCCAAAACGAAGGGACACCATCAAGAACCCGTTGACTTTCTCCAGGCACTCTGTGGCAGTGTATAGAAGTCTCAAAATGGTATTCGTATGCACTCTGTCGAACGCCATCTCCTGGTCAAGGGAGAGGAAGGTCCGACAGACCAGTCCCCTGGGAGGAGGACCCAATGGGTGTTGTCCTGGATAGATCAACCAGGACCAGGTAGGACTGGTTGAGGTGGATCATGTGGGCCAGCAGGGAGCCCAGACGGGTGGACAGGGCCCAGGCAAAGACTTTGTGATCTGTGCTGAGGAGGGAGACCGCGCACCAGTTCCACAAGAGGCAAAGATCCCTGTTCTGTGCCACGAGGGGGGGCATCTGCGTCCAGCCCTGGAGATGGCAGAGGGCACCGGTCCTCTCTGCCAACATCAGCGGAGCATCCAAATGATCAGCACCCTCCAGGCTGAATTTCAGCAAGTCCTCCCACAAAACACCCAGTGCGTCCCCGCTGGCATCCTCCAGAGAGAACAGAGCCCCGTAAATTCTCCCTGCCCTGGGAGTGTGTGACAGGACAGTGTGGAGGGGGCTTCACTCTGTGTCCATCCTGTGCCCTGGGAGTGTGTGACAGGACAGTGTGGAGGGGGCTTTGCTCTGTGTCTATCCGGTGCCCTGGGAGTGTGTAACAGGACAGTGGGGAGGGGGCTTTGCTCTGTGTCTATCCGGTGCCCTGGGAGTGTGTGACAGGACAGTGTAGAGGGGGCTTTGCTCTGTGTCGATCCCATGTCGTGGGAGTGTGTGATTTTAGGGCAGCTTGGGACAGCGGGCACTGAGCTGGGCTGGACGTTACTGTCAATGCACAGATTGTTCCTCCACCTCTCTGCTGCAGTGAGAAGATTAACTCTAATTAAGCACCATCTTACCTCCAACAACGATATCCGTTACAACTCCGTAACAGTTCACACCGGGACGATATTCAATGTCGTCAATGGCAACGTAACTGGTCTGTGCATGGTCCGATTTCATCGCTATAAATGCAACCTAAGGTAGGAAGCAACCCGTCAGTTCAAGCCCCACCAGTCCCAGTAACGTGGGGCCATGACCGCTTCACCTCTCGGTGAGTCCCGGACAGCACCACCGTCAGCCATGACTTCAGCGGTAACCCCAGAGTTGGGAAACTGGGTGGAGCTCTGCCCCGACATTCAGGACGAGAGGCTGGTGTCCCTGACAGCTGAGGGAGTGGGTGAGGGGCAGTGCTGAGGGAGTGGGGGAAGGGCGGAGGGGCAGTGCTGAGGGAGCACTGAGGGAGTGCTGCACTGTTGCAGAGGCAGTACTGAGGAAGCACTGCACTGTTGCAGGGGGCAGTACTGAGGAAGCACTGCACTGTTGCAGGGGCAGTACTGAGGAAGCACTGCACTGTTGCAGGGGCAGTACTGAGGAAGCACTGCACTGTTGCAGGGGCAGCACTGAGGAAGCACTGCACTGTTGCAGGGGGCAGTACTGAGGAAGCACTGCACTGTTGCAGGGGCAGTACTGAGGAAGCACTGCACTGTTACAGGGGCAGTACTGAGGAAGCACTGCACTGTTGCAGGGGGCAGTACTGAGGAAGCACTGCACTGTTGCAGGGGCAGTACTGAGGGAGTGCTGCACTGTTGCAGGGGCAGTACTGAGGAAGCGCTGCACTGTTACAGGGGCAGTACTGAGGAAGCACTGCACTGTTGCAGAGGCAGCACTGAGGAAGCACTGCACTGTTGCAGAGGCAGCACTGAGGAAGCACTGCACGGTTGCAGAGGCAGCACTGAGGGAGCGCTGCACGGTTGCAGAGGCAGTACTGAGGGAGCGCTGCACTGTTGCAGAGGCAGCACTGAGTGAATGGATGCACAAATAAAGTGTACTTCAGGAGGAGACAATGTGGGGGAAAGGGTTGGGTAGATGGTGAGATGGGGGGCTGGGAAGAGGGTGGGTGGGGGGATTTGGTGGGTGGGGTTGGGGGAGATGGGGGGATGATGGGCTGGGTTGGGACGACAGACACATTGGACATATTTGTTCTGAGAATACGTTGTTTTATTCACTTAAAGACTTTGGGGAACATTTGGGGGAAAACCTGGCCTGACCTGGAACTCCATGGCACTGTCCACGGTTATGTTGACAACTCGCCATTCCTTCTGGTCATCCTTGGCCTCCCACAGCATGGACTCCCGATCAGGCACATACTGGACGACCTTCAACGGCCCGTGCACTGCAGACAATTCACACAATTCACAGGGATCGTCAATAGCACTGGCGAGGAGCTGGGGGCTCAGGGCAACAGGGGGATGGCTTCCTGTCTGATATTTACTTTTACAAATTTAGTTTCACTATTAGATTGTCATAAATTTTTTTCCCTACTTGCAGTGGTAAATAAGTTGCCTGGCAGGTAGTTAGATAAACAGTTACAGCTGGTTTGCTGAAGTCATTGTGTGTTTTAGCACAGCTTGCCCCAGGGGGGCTGTGTTGTGTAGGGTGGACTTTGGAGAGTGAGGGACTTTAATGAGAAAAGCACAATGTTGTGGCTTTATATCTAAAGGATTTATTAATACAGGCTTGGCAGGGCAGCTGATGTTTTGCAACTGTAGTAAACTCCATTGTGATTCATCATGTAGTGTCTGTGGCTCAGAGTTGATGAGCTGGAGCCCAAGATTCGGGCACTGTGATGCATCGGTGACAGTTGGAGGGGCAGTACCAAGGGAGCACCGGACTGTGGGAGGGGCAGTGCCCCTCAGTACTGCAGAACTGGTAGTCAAGAAGGGCAGGAGGTGTGACTGTGAGTCAGGCAAGAATGGAGTTCCAGAGGTAACATTTGGAGGAACCTCACCCCTTGCACCTGTCCAACCTGTGTGGATGAGAGCAGAGGACAGGGTGGATGAGATCCACGGTACAGGGGGTTGTTCTAAATGGGAGAGAGAAAAGGAATGAATGATAATAGGGGCAGTACAGTTAGGGAGGTAGCTCTCTGCAGCTGTGAGCAGGAGTCCTGAAGGTTGTGTTGCTTGCCTGGTCCCAGGATTAAAGACATCTCCTTAGGCTGGGGGAAATGACCATGTGGAAAGCACTGACATAGAAAGTACAAAGGAGGAGGCTCTGCTGAATGAATAGCAGCCGGCGTCCAATTTGTAAAGCTGAAACGTAAAGTTAATAATCTTTGGACTATTCCGTGAGCCCCATACAAGTTGGCCAAGGGTCAATAAGACCAGAGAGTTGAATGTGTGACTCAAAGATTGGTGCAGGAGAAATGGGTTTCAATTCGTGGGACACGGGTGCCAGTCCTGGGGAAAGAGGGAACTGGGATGGTTTTTTTTCTGGAATTGGACTGGGACCAGCTTCCTGACGAATTGAATAACTAGGGCTGTGGCTAAGGCTCTAAATAGTTGGGGGCTGGTCAAAGTAATAGGTAATGATAGCCAGAGTTTGTCGGGATGGGTCAGAGCATTCCCACAAGAGAGGATACCTCCAATGGGAATCAGAGCAGGGAAGAGGGTGCAATGGCCAAATTGAAAACACTTCATATGAATTTATGCAATATTTATAACAAGGCAGGTGAACAAATAGAAATAAATGGGTACATATACCCACTACAGGGACCTGGTCACAGTGACAAAGGCCAGGAATGAAATATCCTGGGATACTTAATGTTTAGAAGGAAAAGGCAACATGGAGGAAGAGCTCTGATAATGAAGAATGGTGGGGGGGTGGGGGGGGGGGGAGATCTGAGCTCAGGAAATCGAGGCAAAGGACAGAAAACACTGGTGGGAGTTCTCCATTAGCTTCAAGTAGCTGGTGGGGCACAGAATAACTCAGGGAACTGGAGATGCAGCTAACATGGGTAATACAATAATCACGGGAGACCTTAATCTGCAAATAGACTGTGTGGGTGTGTGGGTGTGTGGGCGGGGGGGAGGGGTGAATTCATGTAATATAGAAGAGGTGGCTTCCTATATCAGTATATCAAGGAACTATCAAGGGAACAGACATTTTCTTAGAGCTAATAATTGTGCAATGGAAAGGGTGAATTAATAGGAAAGGGGTAGTTCAGGGGCTTTAGGGGTGAGTGATCATAATATAATAGATTTTATATTAAGATTTAAAGTGATTTGGTTGAATATGAAACCAGGGTCTTAAATCTAAATAAAGCAAACTATAAATTGGATATGGTAGATTGGGAAATTCCACTCAACGTAAGCGAGCAATGGCTAACGTTTATAAATGCCTTTAAGGCACAAAGGCCCATCAGGGAAAGTGGCCCAGCCATGACTTTCAAGAGCATTAAAGACAGTATCAGGTCCATGGAGAAGGCTGATGATGTTGTCCATAAGCATAGGAAGCCTAAGGATTGGGAAGACCTCAGAACTTAGTAATGGGGGGCCAACGCTTTGATAAGGTAAGTAGACAGAGATAATGAGATCGATTGATAAAAACAGAACGTTGAAGCGTATGCGGAAATGGAAAATGGAAAAATTTGCAGAAGTTAGTGATGATCCCTTAGAAACCAAGATGGAAGAAATACGTATGTTGTGCCTGACTTCATGGAAGAAGACACAGTAAATTTCCTCGAACGAATAGGGAACCACAGGTCTAGAGTGAATGAGGAGCTCAAAGAAATGAGCATAAGTAAAAAGTTAGAGAAATTAATAGATCTAAAAGGCAATAATTCACCAGGACACTCTAAGTGGTTTACAAGGCAGTGGCTAGGGAGATTGTGGATGCTCTGGTTGTCCTTTCCAAAGCTCCACAGATTCTAGACTGGTCCAACAGAAGGAAACTGTTACCCCACCATTTAAGAAAGGAGAGGGAGGAATCAGTAAACTGCACACCAGTGAGCCTGGCATTAGGACAATGCTGGAATCTATTGTTAAGGAATTGCTACCAGGGCACTTAGAAAATAATAATAGGATTGGGCAGAGTCAACATGGATTCATGAAAGGGAAATGATGTTTGACAAATGTGAGAGTTTTAGAAGTTGTAACCAGCAGATTAGGTAGGATGAAGTGGTGTATCTGGATTTTCCGAAGGAGAGCACGTGGTGTCAGAGTTGGGGTGAGACACTGCTGTGGATTGAAAGTTGGTTAACATTCAGAAAACAGCATGAGAGAATGGGTAATTTTTGGGTTGGCAAGCTATTTGGATTAGGAACTGGTGCTGGACCCAGCAGTTCCCAATCTATATCTATGATGTGGATTAGGGAATCAAGTGTAATATATCCAAGTTGCAAAGCTGGCCGGCAGTGTGGGTTGTGAGGCGGAGGCAGAGAGGCGTGAACGCGACAGGATGTGCCAGATGCAGAAACATTCACCTGTCAAACACAGAGTTCAACTTCAGTGGAAAAAATAGAAAGCAGAATATGTTCTTAAATGCTGGGAAATTAAAAAGTGTTTGTGTTCAGAGGGACCTGAATGTCCCTGTATTCCCGTCACTGAACGTTTACATGCAGGTGGAGCAGGTTAAGAAGTCCTTCACTGCAAAGAGACTTGACTGCAACACTAGAGATTATTTACGGTCTGAGGAAACTGTCTACAGGTCCGGTGTCCCTTCCTAAGGAAGAGTGCAGCAAAGTTTCACCAGACTGATTCCTGGGTTGGCTGCTTGGTCCAATGAGTTCAGAAGAATGAGGGGTGATCTCACTGAAAAATGCAACATTCTTACAGGGTTTGACAGGGTGGGTGTGGGGATTATGTTTCCCCTGACTGGACTGTCTAGAACCTGGGGTCAGAGTCTCTAAATAAGGGGTCGACCATTCAGGAAGAAATGCCTTCTCACAGGACGTGGTGAAAGGGATTCTCTATCCAAGAGGAGCGGGGAGGCTGAAATACTGAGTATGTTCACCAAAGAGGCTGACAGACTTGCAGATATTGCAGGAATCAGGCGATATGAGGCTAGTGCGGGAAAATGATGCCGAGGGAAAGGAGCAGACATGATCGTACTGAAAGGCAGAGCGGGAGCAAGGGATCAAATCGACTCCTCCTGCTGGTGTTCTTACGTTCTTGCGCAGGTACACAGGCCATGAGCATCCAGATTGGATTATTCCCTGACCAGCTGCACTAACAAATGCATCAAAAAAAATGACAAGATACTTCCCCTCTTCACATCTGGAATAAGGGAAAACAGTCCCACACACACTGACCCTCACTGGGGTACAGTCCCCCACACACACTGACCCTCACTGGGGTACAGACCCACACACACTGACCCTCACTGGGGTACAGTCCCACACACACATTGACCCTCACTGGGGTACAGTCCCACACACACTGACCCTCACTGGGGTACAGTCCCCCACACGCACTGACCCTCACTGGGGTACAGTCCCACACACACACTGACCCTCACTGGGGTACAGACCCACACACACTGACGCTCAGGGTGTGGCAAGGATTAGTGCTCAGGGCTGCTGTCTGGTGAGAGCGAGGCCGTGCGGAGGGAACTCACTGAGCTGATTTTTGACGTTGGTGTGGTAGTGGAAGGTGAGGCAGGACCCCTTCGTCGGAGGCAGATGTTCACTCAGGAACCTGGTCCAGTTTTTAGCACTGATCACCTGAGTGTCCACAAACATGTAGTGACCTAGAAAGAAAGGAAGTCTTTTATTTATATTGAACCTTTCCCAACCCCAAGCACATCCCATTGAACCTCTGGGGCTACAAATATAGTAAGGAGTACGTGGTGTTAGCTCGTAGGAAAAGTGTCAACAGCCACATCCCACACAGAGCCGTGTGATAACAGCGGGAGCGCTGGCACTGGACACAGGACCTGTGTCTCCACCTCTCACTCAGTCTGCACAGGGTCTGGGTCCACGCACGAGGGCAGCCTGATCCCAGAAGACGGAGCGCCCCACAGCTCCCCAGACTCGGCAATGGCGGGTCAGGGTGAAGGGTGAGAGGGCTGAGGCTGTGACCCCCGAGGCTGACACCATGCATCCCACTGGCAGCAGTCCTGCTCTGGACCAGCTAGTGGGGGGACTCGGCAGGCACTGGAGCGACTGCCAGGATCGCTGTGGGCACAGGGGTCCGGCTGACCCTGACATCAACACATCGCCATGGCAGCTGTGTGTCAGCACCATCGCACCCGTTTCATCCCTCTATCCCCACCACACACTCCCCACCCTCTGGGAACATGCCCTTGCCCCTATCACTCCACCTCCCCGCACCGCCCCCCCCCCCACTCCACCACTCCTAAATATTCCTCCCTCAGCAATCAGCCTGAGAGAGAATCCCCCACTGACCCCGGCAGACTGTGACCCCCACTGACCCCCCAAGCAGACTGTGACCCCCACTGACCCTGAGCAGACTGTGACCCCCACTGACCCCCCAAGCAGACTGTGACCCCCACTGACCCCGGCAGACTGTGACCCCCACTGACCCCAAGCAGACTGTGACCCCCACTGACCCCGGCAGACTGTGACCCCCACTGACCCCGAGCAGACTGTGACCCCCACTGACCCCCCCCGAGCAGACTGTGACCCCCACTGACGCTGGCACACTGTGACCCCCCCCACTGACCCCTGCAGACTGACCTCCACTGACCCTGGCAGACTGTGACCCCCACTGACCCCCAAGCAGACTGTGGCCCCCACTGACCCTGAGCAGACTGTGACCCCCACTGACCCCCCAAGCAGACTGTGACCCCCACTGACCCTGGCAGACAGTGACCCCCACTGACCCCAAGCAGACTGTGACCCCCACTGACCCCGGCAGACTGTGACCCCCACTGACCCCGAGCAGACTGTGACCCCCACTGACCCCCCCCGAGCAGACTGTGACCCCCACTGACGCTGGCACACTGTGACCCCCCCCCACTGACCCCTGCAGACTGACCTCCACTGACCCTGGCAGACTGTGACCCCCACTGACCCCCAAGCAGACTGTGGCCCCCACTGACCCTGAGCAGACTGACCCTCACTGACCCCGAGCAGACTGCGACCCCCACTGGCCCCGGCAGACTGTGACCCCCATTGATCCCTGAGCAGACTGTGACCCCCAGTGACCCTGGCAGACTGTGATCCCAACTGACCACCAAGCAGACTGTGACCCCCACTGACCCCCCGAGCAGACTGTGACCATGAACACAGACTGCAACTCCCTCAGCGACTGTGGGCACAGACTGTGTATTGCTGGGCATGGACCGCATGTTGCTGGGCACGGACCGTGTGTTGCTGGGCACGGACCGCGTGTTGCTGGGCACGGACCGTGTGTTTCTGGGCACAGACCGCGTGTTGCTGGGCACGGACTGTGTGTTGCTGGGCACAGACCGCGTGTTGCTGGGCTCCAAGTGTCCCCACTGACCCTGGCAGCGACCCTGCTCATTGCCCTGCACTGCTCTCGCCACAGAGCTCTCCTGAGGTTGGATGGTGAAGAGGTTGAAGGAAGACGTCTCATCCAGGGGCCGGTGAGCCCTCTGCCAGCACCGTTGGCCACCCCACACCCACCCACCCACCTTCCGCGGTGCCCAGCGTGTGGTCAGTGGATGGGGCGGTGAAGTGGCTGGGTGCCTTCCCACTGCTCCAGGTCCAGTCCGTGACATCCTTGCTGGGGTCCAGCACGTTCCTCCAGCCACACAGGCCGTCCTCAAAGTTGCACGCACCTGCAAAAGGAGAGGGAGCCACTGACTCCCGACCCACCGCTGACCCGGTGTCTCCCCCCGACCCACCGCTGACCCAGTGTCTCCCCCCGACCCACCGCTGACCCAACCTGCTCCAGTGCCAACATCCTCATCGGTGCCCAGTGGGGCTCCAGCACCATCACAAAGAGGCAGGGCTGGTGCATCCCCTTCCACGGCTGACCCCACTACACTGCCCGTGTTTATACTCCTGGGGTGAGGTGGGGCCCCCACCCTGGTGTGCTGCCCCCACCCCACTTGGCTCTCTGTGTGCTGTGTCTCCTTCCAGCTCCCAGCAATGACCTTGAGCTGGTCGGAGCCAGCACGGGATCTGAGGTGGCTGCAGTTCCCAGAGCCCTGGGGAGGAAGGATGCTGGTTGTTCAGGGCCTGTCACTCCGAGGTGTGGGGGATCTTGCTGGGACATGTGGGGACCCCGAGGTGTGGGGGAGCCTCCTGGGACACGTGGGGACCCCGAGGTGTGGGGGAGCTAGCTGGGACACATGGGGACCCTGAGGTGTGCGGGAGCTTGCTGGGACATGTGGGGACCCCGAGGTGTGGGGGAGCTTGCTGGGACAGGAGCACGTCCATGGCTCACTCACCACTCTGGCATCACTCACCCATCCGCGGACACTCCGTGTGCATCAACATCACGTCATCGATCGCAATGTACGACGAGGATGATCCTCCGCCGACTGCTTCAAACACTAGCTATAGAGACAGAGCATCAGTGATCCCAGTGACACCCCTCCGAGTGACACCCCTCCCTCCAAGTAACACCCCTCCAAGTAACACCCTTCCCTCCGAGTAACACCCCTCCGAATAACACCCCTCCCTCCGAGTAACACCCCTCCGAGTAACACCCCTCCCTCCGAGTAACACCCCTCCGAGTAACACCACTCTGAGTAACACCCCTCTGAGTAACACCACTCCTGAGTAACATTATTCCCACCGAGAAACACCACTCCCACCAAGTAACAACCAACACACAGAGTAACAATATTCCCTCCAAGCATCACCACTCCCAGAGTAACAACTAAACCACCCCAGTAAACCAGTGAGAAGGTCAGGGCTCAGGGTGCTGGATCTGTTACCTTCCAGCTCTGAGCTGTGTGTATTCTCACTCTGCCGAGCCTCCATGTCAGTAGTGGGGCTATCACCGCACCCCAGACCAGCCGCTTCCCCTGCAAGTCTTCTTCCACATAGATATTCAAAGTACCTGTGACAGAAGGAGGCCAGGATGGGCAATGCAGAGGGAGCTCAACTCTGTAACAAATCCTCGTCTTGCTGCATCAGCAATATTGGGCAAGACAATGTAAAGGGAGGTTCAATCTAATCTAATCGCAGTTGAGATCTAACTTTATCTGCCTTGGGAATGTGTGACGGGACAGAGTACAGGGTGTTTTATTGTATTGAACCTGCACTGACAGTGAACCTGTGTCTAACCGGTTGTTTTTCTCTTATCTTTCTTTTTCAGTTTCCCAGTCAATCAGTTCTGTCCCGAGAGTGTGTGGCTGGACTGTTCAGGGGGAGATTCATTCTAACCCTCCGTCCCTGCCCTCCGAGTGTGTGAGGGAACAGTTTGGAGAGGGGTCTCACTCTGTGCCTAACCCTCCATCCCTGCCCTCTGAGTATGTGACAGGACAGGGTGGAGGGAGCTTCACTCTGTGTCTTACCCTGGGAGTGTGTGATGGGACAGTGTAGAGGGAGCTTCACTCTTTGTCTAATCCTGGGAGTGTGTGACGGGACAGTGTGGAGGGAGCTTCACTCTCTGTCTAACCCTGGGAGTGTGTGACGGGACAGTGTGGAGGGAGCTTCACTCTGTGTCAAACCCTGGGAGTGTGTGACGGGACAGTGTAGGGGGAGCTTCACTGTGTGCCTAACCCTGGGAGTGTGTGACGGGACAGTGTGGAGGGAGCTTCACTCTGTGTCTCAGTGTGTGGAAGTGGTGCACACTGGGGTGGAGCCTTGACATCCCAGGTGAAGCTGCCAGAACCACCTACAAATTCAGAGACCAGTTTTAATTCATTTGCAGACTAATCCTCTCCTCTGCTGAATCACTACCCCTCTCTGCCTAAACCCATGTACAGGACCAGTTACAGGTTCACTGTCAGCATTAGTGCCAACCTCCTGATCACTGCCTACCGTGTTCCCACCCTGCTGCTGTACTGCCTTAGAACCAGCTCTCCTCTAACTAGCGAATGTCATATAGCAAGCAAACCCAACTAACTGCTCGTAACTGTAACACTTTATTCTGCATTGTGTTATTGTTTTCCTTTGTACTACCTCGATGTACCGATGTAATGGAATAATCTGCATGGACGGCATGCAAAACAAAGCTTTTCACTGCACCTCGGTACATGTGACAATAATAAACCAAGTTAGTGATTTGTTTAGTGAGTTGCTCTAACCTAGTTCCCATTCTATAACCGGCTGTAACACTGACATGTACTTGCCCCGTGGGCCGCGTGCTCTGGTTCTACATGTGACGGTGACTGGGAAGAATGGGCTCAGGCTGATTCTCTTGCGTCCGGAGAAAACCCCCACCCCCACACCCTCCCCCATTCCTATCCCGTGCCGGGAGAGCTGAGGGGCAGCTGCCGTCCAAGCCTCAGGTCATGTCCTGCCACTGCCCCTCTGTACTCCTCCCTTAGACCCATCGCACAACCCCAGCCCACACCCCCTCACACTCCATCCCAGACACACCACCCACCATCCTGTCCCCCAAGTGTCATACTCAACCCCACCACACACCCTCAATCCCCATGCGCCTCACACACTCCCCCAGAGCAGGACCACACTCCCCATTCCCTGCATCCAAACCTACCCTACATCCACCCTCCCTCGCCTCCCCCTCCATCCCACCACAGCCTGGGGGGAGGGGAGTTGGACAGTCGGGCACCTGGGCCAAGCTCACCCCCTGCCCAGGCCCCAGCAAACAGCTGCCGCCCCATGCCAGGGCACAGTGGTGGCATCCTGAGGAGCGTGCACAGGATGCACAGGAGGGTCTGCTCTCCGAACTCTCCAGGTGAGGCGAGGCAGTTGGGCGGAGTCCCGTTGGGAATGGGACGAGGGAAAGCTGTGACCAATGGAAGCTGTGGGCTTCTGGGAGTCTCCTGTCAACGGCTCCATGGCTCATGAAGTGGGAGAAGGTAGTTGGCCACCTCTGGGCGAATGTAAAGGTGAGCAAGCAACACTGACATCTCCCACAGTGGGACTGACAGCGCCGGTCCGGGGATCCGCTGGCCGGGATTTGAAAGCTCATGCCCCTGGGCTTGGTTATGACGGTCCCTCAGTGACCAAGCCTCAGGTCTCTGACACCCCCTGCACCAAAACGCAGCGACAGGTTTCATGCACCGACAGACACGTGACCAAGAACACACTTGGAGTGAGGGGTGGGGGTCACAGGCGCGGCCTGGCCTGGGCCATGCTGGAAGGACGCAGAGGGAACGGGGGCTGGACACGATCCCTTACCTGAACTCTCGACATTCGCCTGCATCCAAAACTGAAGGCAAACTACGTCCCGCGGCACTTGGGACGGTGACACCAGGAGCACCGCCTGGCCCCTTGGGAGAGTTCCTTGACTGGTATCAGCCAGCATGTAGTGTCCTGCAACGACAGATCCAAAGACCCACATCTGATTAAGCAGCCACACAGACACTCTGACGACCAGAGCAGGTCAGTGGATGGCTGTGGCTGACACCCCAAGGCCACCTCACCCCCGACCAGGCACAAGTCAGGAGTGCAGTGGAACACTCTCCATCCATCTGGGTGAGATACTTCCCAGGACAAAGCAGCCCCTTGACTGGCAGCCCACCTTCCATTCTCTCCGTTCACTCCCTCTGTCAGTGGCACAGTGTGTACCATCCACACCGCTGCAGTTACCCAGTCAAGCTCCTCCTATAGCACCTCCCAAACCAGTGACCAAGAAGGACAAGGGCAGCGGGCACAGGGCAACACCACCTGCAGGTTCCCCTCCAAGTGTCCCACTGTCCCAGTGCGAGGACAGTGTGTGTCCCACTGTCCCAGTGTGTGTCCCAGTGTGAGGACAGCATGTGTCCCACTGTCCCAGTGTGTGTCCCAGTGTGAGGACAGCGTGTGTCCCAGTGCGAGGTCAGTGTGTGTCCCACTGTCCCAGTGTGTGTCCCAGTGTGAGGACAGCGTGTGTCCCAGTGCGAGGTCAGTGTGTGTCCCACTGTCCCAGTGTGTGTCCCAGTGTGAGGACAGTGTGTGTCCCAGTGTGAGGACAGTGTGCGTCCCAGTGTGTGACAGACAAATAGACTACCAATTCTTGGCCTTGTTTCAGGACGTGAAGAGTTGCTAACGCCGCGGGCACTGGGGACGGGTGAGTTTAGTGCTGTCACCTTGCCCCGTCTCTGTGGTGATGTCGATGGCCGGCCTGTTGGTGGTTTCCCCGGAGTGTCCCTGCTCTCGCCGCCAGGTCTGTGCCCCCGTCGAGGTGAACTCACAGCTGTTGGCTTCAAAGTTGCACATCTGCTGGGGCTCACAGGCCCCTCCCACAACGCTGATGTCATCGATGGCGATATCTCCGCCTCCGTCTGTCTGGCTTGCTTCAAATATTAGCTGCAACCACAGGAAAGGTCAGCTCAGCGTGTGAGCACTGGTTATGTGTCAGAGGTCAATCTAGGCCAATGACAGAATGAACACAGTCGCGGAATTGTCCCAGCACTGAAGGAGGCCATTCGGCCTGTCCAGTCCATGTTGGGCATTGGAGGAGCAATCCCATCAGCCCCTCTCCCAGACCCCAGCCTGACTTATGGGGATGCAGATACACTTTGGAGTAATTAGTAACCACGGGCCCTGATGGGGGTCACTGAACCAGTCGAGGATCAACATTACTCTTGCTATGAGTGATGGCACATCGGACTTGGTCGCATTGGCCCATTCACCCTGCACCCACAGCTCTGAACCCTCTGAACCCTCCTCTCTGAACCCTACACCATGGTCCCTGCAGCCTGGTCCCTGAACTGAACCCCACTCCCTGCCCTACACTGATCCCAGTTTCATTATCACAGTTTTAAAATTCCCACCCATGTTTCCCAATACCACCATGGACTTGGCTGCCTTACCTCCGAAATGGCCGCCTGCTCTCCTCCAACTCTGGTCCCTGCTCAACCCCAGGTTCAATCAGTTCAGCTGATGGGGCGCTAATTCTGGAATTCCCTCCCTCCCTCCTTCCCTCCTGTGTCCTTGGCTCAAGCACCTTCAGCTGCTTCATTACCTTCCTTCCATCATGAAGTGGGGATTTTCAATGATTGACCAATGTCCATGCACAACTCCTCAGTGAATAAAGCAGCCCATCCCTACAGCACATTCGAGACAACATTCACGCATGGGCTAATGAATGGCAAATAACAAAAGCACCAGGCAATGACCGTCTCCAACAAGTGAGAATCTAATGACCTACTCTTGATGTTCAGTGGTATTACCATGCTGGTGGGGATCACCATTGACCAGAAACTCAACTGGAACAGCCACATAGATACCGTGGTGACAAGAGTAGGTCAGGGGCTGGACGTCCTGCCATCTCCAAGTCACAAGTCAGGAGTGTAACTAGCCTCCATTTGCCTGGGTGAGCGCAGCGCCAACAACCCCAACACCATCCAGAACAAAGCAGCCTGGCACTTCATCAACCCACCTTAACACTCAGTCCCTCCACCACCGATGGACAGAATGCACGGCAGCTCCTCACCCAGGCTGTTCCCACGCTGGGACCTGCACAAGAGCAGCAGGCGCATGGGAACACCACCACCCGCAGGTTCCCCGCTAAGTTGCACACCATCCTGACGCGGAAATATATCGCTGGTCCTTCAATGTCACTGGGTCTGGGTCCTGGAACTCCTTCCCAACAGCACTGGCAGTATTTAGATGAATGCTTGAAATGCCAAGGCACAAAAGCCCCTGGTTGAGTGCTGGAAGATGCATTTAGTAGAGATGGGTACTTGGTGGCTGGAGCAGAGCGTTGCCATGCTGTACACCCTGTGGCTCAATGAGCACTTTGGGAACACCTTCACCAAAAGGGCTGCAGCAGTTGTACAGAGGCACTCAGCCATGGGCATCAAACAAAAAGGCAGTGCCCAAATGAGAAAAATAATTCAAAAATAACTTGTATAACTTGGTGTCAAATTTCACGCACTGTTATTTCTGTGAACTGACTTTACTTTGGTTAAGATGTCAAATAAATACAAGTTACTGTATAACTGGGACATGAGCAACACTGGGGAGGACAGAAGCCTACACACCCTCTGGAGTAGCTGTGCAGAGCTGATGAGATTCTCCAACCACATGTGTGTGGGGAAGGTTCACCCTCAGTGCAGTCTGTGTCAAGCTGTGTGACTCAGTGCCAAAGAAGTGTGGACTGCTGTTGGCGTGACTATAGGTATGTGGCTGCTGTTGATGGCATCCGATGCCCCGGGCAGGAGCTCAGTCCCCACTGCTTGCCTGTATTTTGATGGTGGGTACAGGCTCCTTCACTGCTGACATTTAGTGCAATTGCAGCTGGTCCTTAGGTATTGGTGTTTATAACACAGGTCCTGGATAACGCGCTCCCTCGGCACCACCCGTCCCTCAGCACCACCCCTCCAGTGTGACGATCCCTCAGCACTGCCCCTCCCACAGTGCGGTGCTCCCTCAGCACCGCCCCTTTTTTTTAACATATAAACGTTTATTCTGTAGCGGTTGCTACCGCGGAATAAAACAAGACTCTACTCGGAGGATTGCCAAACAGAACTGGTTTATTTTCCCGCCTTGCGCGGGCCCTTTAAGGGAGAATGTTCCCGCCCAAAACAACCGGCAATGACGTAAGTCCTACGTCATCAGGACTTTCCCGCGCGTGGGTTCTCCCCGTCGCTCGGAAAGCCGAGGCCCGCCGCCATCTTGGGCCTCGTCGCTCCGACGCCGTGCGACCCGACTGCCGAGCCGGTTCACCCGACTAGACGGTGAGTCGCCACACAACCCCCCCCCAGAACCGGCGAGACAGTCCCCAAGGTCCGTGGGCTGTGCCAGCTGCCGCTTAGGGGGGCGGCCTCTGCGTCGCGGCGTGGCAACCTCGACAGGCTGTTGCAGATCCGAATGGGCCGGTTTGAGGCGGTCCGCCGTGAAAACCTGTTCCCTGCCTCCAATGTCCAAAATAAAAGTGGATCCGTTATTCCGTATGACTCGGAATGGTCCCTCATATGGTCGTTGCAATGGCGCCCGAGGTGTGCCCCTGCGAACGAAAACAAACTTACAGTCCCGTAGTTCCTTGGGCTGGCAGGATGGGGCTTGACCGTGCCGTGAGGTGGGAATCGGGGCCAAGGCGCCAAGCTTCTCACGCAGTCTTTGTAGGACTGCTGGGGGTTGTTCCCCTTGGTCCCGAAGGACAGGTATGAAATCCCCGGGGACAACTAGTGGCGCCCCGTATACAAGCTCAGCTGACGAAGTGCGGAGGTCTTCTTTGGGGGCAGTGCGTATGCCGAGCAGGACCCAAGGCAGCTCGTCAACCCAGTTAGGACCCTTCAGGCGGGCCATCAAGGCCGATTTCAGATGGCGGTGAAAACCTTCCACCAACCCGTTTGATTGACGATGGTAGGCCGTGGTGGTGTGCAGCTGCGTCCCTAGCAGGTTCGCTAATGCAGCCCAGAGACTGGAAGTGAATTGGGTGCCTCTGTCTGAAGTTATGTGGGCCGGAACGCCAAAACGTGAGACCCAAGTTGTGAGCAGCGCCCGGGTGCAGGAATCAGTTGTGATGTCAGTCAGGGGGGTTGCCTCAGGCCACCTCGTGAACCGGTCCACGATGGTAAGGAGGTACCGGGCTCCTCTTGAAACCGGCAGAGGGCCCACGAGGTCGACGTGTATGTGGTCGAACCTCCTACGGGTAGGCTCGAACTGCTGTGGTGGGACCTTGGTGTGTCGCTGGATTTTTGACGTCTGGCAGTGCGGACAAGTCCTGGCCCACTCACTGACCTGTTTGCGCAGGCCATGCCAGACAAACTTGCTGGCGACCAGTCGGACAGTAGATCTGATGGACGGGTGCGCCAACCCATGTACCGAGTCAAAAGCGCGTCTCTGCCAGGCTGCAGGAACTATAGGGCGGGGCTGACCAGTCGCAACGTCGCAAAGTAGGGTCCGCTGACCTGGACCAACCAAGAAATCTCGGAGCTGCAGACCTGAGACTGCAGTTCTGTAGCTGGGCAGTTTGTCGTCGGCTTGCTGTGCGTCAGCTAGTGCCGTGTAGTCGACACCCAAGGATAGGTTGTGGATGGTTGGTCTGGAAAGTGCATCAGCAACGACATTATCCTTTCCGGAGACATGTTGGATGTCAGTTGTGAACTCGGAAATGTAGGATAAATGTCTCTGCTGACGAGCTGACCAGGGATCGGAGACTTTGGAGAAGGCAAAGGACAGAGGCTTATGATCGGTGAAAGCGGTGAAAGGCCTGCCTTCTAGAAAGTATCGGAAATGCCGGACTGCCAGATACAGCGCTAGAAGTTCCCGATCAAAAGCGCTGTACTTCAGTTCGGGCGGTCTAAGGTGCTTGCTGCAAAATGCCAAGGGTTACCAGCGGCCTTCGAGTAGCTGTTCCAGTACCCCACCCACCGCGGTGTTGGACGCGTCTACCGTGAGGGCAGTCGGGACGTCAGTCCTAGGGTGTACCAGCATCGTGGCATCTGCCAGGGCGTCTTTGGCCTTAACGAAAGCAGCCGCAGCCTCGTCAGTCCAGGTGATGTCCTTGCCCTTACCAGCCAGCAGCGAGAACAGAGGGCGCATGATACGGGCTGCTGCAGGGATGAAACGATGGTAAAAGTTGACCATCCCAAGGAATTCCTGTAGGCCTTTGACTGTGTCGGGGCGGGCAAAATGGCGGATAGCATCCACCTTGGCGGGTAGGGGTGTTGCCCCGTCGCTGGTGATTTTGTGGCCGAGGAAATCGATAGAGTCAAGTCCGAATTGGCACTTGGACGGGTTGATCGTGAGGCCGAAATCGCGGAGGCGGGAATACAGCTGGCGGAGGTGTTCCTGGCGGTTACGGCTGGTGATCAGTATGTCGTCCAAGTAAATGAACACGAAGTCCAGGTCTCGGCCTACCGCGTCCATCAGCCGCTGGAAGGTCTGCGCGGCGTTCTTAAGGCCGAACGGCATCCGAAGGAATTCGAACAGGCCGAATGGGGTGATAATCGCAGTTTTGGGGACGTCATCCGGATGGACCGGGATTTGGTGGTATCCCCTAACGAGGTCCACTTTGGAAAAGATGCGGGCCCCGTGTAAGTTCGCTGCGAAGTCCTGGATGTGAGGGATGGGATAGCGGTCTGGGGTGGTGGTGTCATTCAGCCTGCGGTAGTCGCCGCAGGGCCTCCACCCTCCGGTGGCTTTGGGGACCATGTGCAGGCGGGAGGCCCAGGGGCTGTCTGACCTGCGAACAATCCCCAGCTCCTCCATGTGACGGAACTCTTCCTTTGCCAGGCGGAGCTTGTCTGGAGGTAATCGTCGTGCTCGGGCATGAAGGGGTGGCCCTGTGGTAATGATGTGGTGTCGTACCCCGTGTGTGGGCCTAGAATTTGTAAACGAAGGTGCCAAAATCGATGGGAATTCGGCTAGGAGCTTGGCGAAATCGTCGCCAGAAAGAGAAATGGAGTCCAGGCGCGGGGCTGGTGGGCTGATTTCTCCCAGGGGGTAGGTCCGGAGAGTGCTAGAGTGGACTAACCGCTTCCTTCGCAGGTCGACTAACAGGTTGTGGGCCCGAAGGAAATCGGCTCCTAGGAGTGGTCGGGCAATGGTGGCAAGGGTAAAGGTCCAGGTAAAATGGCTGCCGCCAAAGTGTAATTGAAGCGTACGGGTGCCGAAAGACCGTATCGTTGTACCGTTGGCGGCATTGAGTAGAGGACCTGGTGGCCTGTCACGAGTGTCGCGGCCTGTCGGGGGCAAAATACTGACCTCCGCTCCAGTATCAACGAGGAAATGCCGTCCAGATTTCTTGTCCTGAACGAAGAGGAGGCTCTGTCGGCGGCCAGCCGCCGTAGCCATCAGCGGCGGCTGGCCCTGGCGTTTCCCTGAAACTTGCAGGGTGGGCGGCATCGACGGGCCTCCGCACCCCACCTCTGATGGTAGAAGCACAGCTGGTCACCCGTGTCTTCATCTGCGTTCCTGGGGCGTGGCTGCTCGGTTGCTGGGGCCGGGCAAGGCGGGCGTTGGGCTCGCGGCCTGGTAATTTGACTGACGGATGAACCGCCCTCGCGCTTGGCCCTCCACAGGACATCTGCCCGGGCGGCCACCTCACGGGGGTTGCTGAAGTTGGCGTCAGCTAACAACAAGTGGAAGTCATCGGGGAGCTGTTCGAGGAAGGCCTGTTCGAACATCAGGCATGGCTTGTGTCCCTCGGCCAATGCCAGCATCTCATTCATTAGGGCAGATGGGGATCTGTCCCCCAGGCCATCCAGATGAAGCAGGCGGGCGGCGCGCTCACGACGGGAGAAGCCGAAGGTCCGGATCAAAAGGTCTTTGAAAGCTGGGTATTTATCTTCCTCCGGAGGCGACTGGATGAAGTCTCCAACCTGGGTGGCTGTCTCCTGGTCCAGAGAGCTAACCACATGGTAGTACTTCGTGGAGTCGGAGGTGATCTGCCGAAGGTGGAATTGCGCTTCGGCCTGGTCAAACCAGACGCTGGGCCGAAGTGTCCAAAAGGTGGGCAGCTTGAGGGCCACTACGTTGGCTGCTGCGCTGTCGTCCATTTCGCGGGTCCAAAAGCCGTTTGGACCGTCGGGGTCACCAATGTAGCGGTTGCTACCGTGGAATAAAACAAGACTCTACTCGGAGGATTGCCAAACAGAACTGGTTTATTTTCCCGCCTTGCGCGGGCTCTTTAAGGGAGAATGTTCCCGCCCAAAACAACCGGCAATGACGTAAGTCCTACGTCATCAGGACTTTCCCGCGCGCGGGTTCTCCCTGTCGCTCGGAAAGACAAGGCCCGCCGCCATCTTGGGCCTCGTCGCTGCGACGCCGCGTGACCCGACTGCCAAGCCGGTTCGCCCGACTAGACGGTGAGTCGCCACAATTCGCTAAAAGCACTACAAAAGGACAAGTGTCAATACACAACATCTAACACAAAGAGAATAAGCAACGACATAACTACAGTAGATATAGCAAACTAATACTAACAAAACACACACGCAACACTACATCCGCTCACGCAACACTTCAAATAAGAATTGCATCCGTACTACCCACGACACACGCGATCCCCTGAGGGGCCCACTGAGCGCGGAACTCAGCCAGGGTGCCTGCGGAGACAGCGTGTTCCCTTTCCAAAGACACCAGCGCGCGCACGTAAGCACGGAAGACCGGCAGGCAGGCCAACCGGCCGGAACATTGGCCGCCCGCCGCTGCGTCCCATGGATGGCCAGCTTGGCCAGGCCCAGCAGGAGACTCACCAGGAGATCCTCCGCGTGCCCCGCCCCGTGCTGCACCGGGTGCCCGTAGACCAACAGCGCCGGGCTGAAGTGCAGCCAGAACTTAAGCAGCAGCCCCCACAGATACACAAAGAGGGGCTGCAACCTCTCGCACTCCGCGTACGCGTGGTACACCGTCTCCTCCTGGCTGCAGGAGTGACAGGCAGCTGGGGTGTCGGTGAACCGGCTCAGGAAACGGTTGCACGGCACCACCCGTCCCTCAGTGTGACCCACCCTCAGCACCGCCCCTCCCACGGCACCACCCTTCCCTCAGCACCGCCCCTCCCACAGCGCAGCGCTCCCTTGGCACTGCCCCTCCCTCAGCACCACCCCTCCCACAAGGAGCATGGTCTCCGAAGCGCGAGGGGATTCATTACCTGGAAGTGTTTGAGCTGCGAAGCGATGGTCTGGAACCCGCGCTTCCACTCGTTGCCTTGCGTTGCTGTCCTGGTCCACAGGAGCTCCTCCCTCCGGCCTTGTTGCCGCACCTTGAGACTCAGGTACCCTGTGGGGGAAGCTCAGTTTTATTCACAGACGCTCCCCTCCCGACGGGCTCCAGATTACCGGCGAGCAGAACACCAACACATACAGTAACCTTGTGCAACATGGCTGGTTGAGGGGGGTGGTGTGCAGGGTGGGGGACTGAGGAACAGTTTACGGGTTGTGGCGGGGAACTTGTCTGTGAGGGTCAGTGGATAACCTGCAGAGGGAGACACAAGGGACTGCAGATGCTGCAATCTGGAGCAACACACAAAAGCACTGGAGGAACCCAGCGGGACAGGCAGCACTTATGGAGGGAAATGGACAGTTGACGTTTCAGGCTGAGACCCTTCCTCTGGACCCAGAGTGTCCGGCTATCCATTTCTCTCCACAGATGCTGCCTGACCCGCCGAGTTCCTCCAGCACCTTTGGGTATTGAAGCTGCAGAGGGAGTGGGTTTCCAAGGTTCACGTCCAGCACCGTTGCAATGGCTAGCCCAGCCGGATGTCACGGAGAGGGGCTTTCCTCGATGACCCAGGCTCAGAAAGCCCTAGTCCCCACGACAGCCAGGGGCTGCAGAGCGAGGTGGCCCCGAGGGCACAGGAGCGGCGGGGTCTGAGTAGCAGACTGGGTCAGCCCGCAGGCCATTAATGTGCCAACAGGTCACACAGTCACACTAAGACTCAGCTCCCAATCAACGTTCACTCAGAGACCACACAGCCCAACAGGTCCTGACACAGGAGCCCTGGGAAGGGGAGGGGTCAGCAGGGGGCAGACGGGGCTGACACTGAGCAGGAGGAAAGGACAAAGCACAGAAAAATCCTCCTCTCCCAACTCAGCAAAAACAGACCAATCCCTTCCTACAGATCTGGAGCAACATTCATAGATCCTCACCCCAACTCACAGTCAGTGTGTGTGGGACTGAATCCCAGTGAGGGTCGGTGTGTGTGTGACTGTAACCCAGTGAGGGTCAGTGTGTGTGGGACTGTCCTCTGGTGAGGGTCAGTGTGTGTGGTACTGTACCCGAGTGAGGGTCAGTATGTGTGGGACTGTCCCCCAGTGAGGGTCGTGTGTGTGGGACTGTCCCCCAGTGAGGGTCAGTGTGTGTGGGACTGTCCCCCAGTGAGGGTCAGTGTGTGTGGGACTGAATCCCAGTGAGGGTCAGTGTGTGTGGGACTGTCCCCCTATGAGGGTCATGTGTTGGGACTGTACCCCGGTGAGGGTCGGTGTGTGTGGGACTGTACCCCGGTGAGGGTCGGTGTGTGTGGGACTGTAGCCCAGTGAGGGTCGGTACGTGTGGGACTGTACCCCAATGAGGGTCGTGTGTGTGGGACTGTACCCCAGTGAGGGTCAGTGTGTGTGGGACTGTACCCCAGTGAGGGTCAGTGTGTGTGGGAATGTACCCCGGTGAGGGTCTGGAAACTGAATACCACCTATTGATTGAAGTGCAGTTACTGAATGAGGCAACTTATTGCTGACTTACCGATCTTTGGGCCGCACATGTGGTACCAAAAGGAGAAGCATTGGTCACAGGCGGTGGCTGTCTGTAGTATGGAGGTGAGCCGTGCAGGACCCTTGCTGCCACCCGATGGTGCAGGGCTAACGAACAGGTAGTGACCTGCAACGGGGGGAATGCTGCCTGAGTGAGTGGCTGGCAAAATGAGGCTAGGCAGGATGTTGCAATCCTAACTAACTAGTGCAGAGTAACTCTCCAACAACCTGTCTAGACAGCTCCTCCCAGACTATCCAATGGTCTGGATTGGGAGATCCTTTATTCCATTTTCTTCACTTTACCAATGATTTATTTATTCTTTGGTGGTTTCTAAAACTCTCTCAATCCTCAGCATCCTTTGTGTATCATAACCCTTTCCTTTCAATCTCAATCCACTTTTACCTCCGTGGTTAATAGTGGACAGATCAGTTTGCTTGTGCACTCTTCATTTGTCAATAGAATATATTCAAGTATTTCTACACAAGTCCTCCACCGACTTAACGTTTAACTTCTGTTTCCACTTCCATTTATACCTTTGAACCTGCCTTTAAGACCCTAGCTTTACACTGTTTGTCTTTCTGCAATTGAATGTGAAATTCTGTCACACTGTGATCACTCTTCCCAAAGAATGGTTTACCATAATAACACTAATTAACAGAAGGCCCTTCCATGACTGGTATTTCACCCTGTAAAATCTGCTTTGCTACTCGGGGGAATGATTTACCCAGTAAATTTGCTCTGACCTCAGCTGGAGAGCCTCTGATTGTTTATAACGGAGCCTGGGCTGGGTCCTCCAGCTTACCTCTCTGATTGATGGTGTGATCGTACATCAGGCCCTGGTTGGTTGAGTTTGGGCCTTTCCAACTGCCCTGAATCCATTGAGGACCAACCATTCCATTTTCCCATTCACACAAATCGATTTCAAAATTGCAGGAGATTGCTGCAAGTCAACGGGAACAAGAGCTTTAGTGCATACTTAGTACATGTCAGTCCTCGTAGAGTGCCCACTGCTCAGTGTACACACTCCTCCGTGTGTATATCCTTCAATGTACACACTCCTCAGTGTACACACTCCTCAGAATCCTCAGTCCTCAGTGTACACACTCTTCAGAGTACAAGTATACACTCCATGGTGTACGCACCCCTCAGTGTACACACTCCTCAGAGTACAGAGTATGCACCCCTCGGTGTACGCAGACAGTGTACGCAGCCCTCAGTGTACGCACACCTCAGTGTACACACTCCTCTGTGTACACACTCCTCAGAGACTATACACTCCTCAGTGTGTGCACGCTTCAATATACGCACCCCTCAGTGTACACACTCAGTGTACAGAGTACACACCCCTCAGTGTACGCACTCCTCGGTGTATGCACTCCTTAGAGTAGAGTATACACTCCTCAGTATACGCACCCCTCAGTGTAAAGAGTACACACCCCTCGGTGTACACGTTCCTCAGTGAACGCAGTCTTCAAGTGTACACACTCCTCAGTGTACTGTATGCGTCCCTCAGAGCGCCAGCTCCACTGTGCTAATTGTTCACCTGACGAATGAACATGTGTGTCCCGTTATAGCTTAACGGGCGGCTGTTTATCTGCCTATCACGTGCTCTGGATCTGTGAGACCTGCACACATTCTGTCTTGCACACCAGTCACAGAAACAGGCCCTTTGGCCCAACTGGTCCATGCCGACCAAGATTCCCATTTAAACTAGTCCCACGTTTGACCCATATCCCTCTAAACAATTCCTAACCACATACCTGTCCAAATACCTTTTCAATGTTGTTCATGTACCTGTCTCAACCACTTCCTCTGGCAGCTCATTCCATATATGGACAACCCTCTGGGTGAAAAAGTTGCCCCTCAGGTTCCTATTAAACCTCTCCACTCTCACCTTAAACCCATGCCCTCTGGTTCTTGATTCCCCAACCCTGGGAAAAAGACTGTGCACTCACGCTATCTACACCCCTCATGATTTTATACACCTCTATACCCTATCTATACACCCCTCATTCTCCTACACTCCAAGGAATAAAGTCCTGGCCTGCCCAACCTCTCCCTACCTTTTTTGACTTCCCAAAATGCAACACCTCACACTTATCTGAACTGAATTCCATTTGCCATTCCTGGGCCCACTGACCCAGCTGATCAAGATCTCGCTGGAATTCTTGATAACCTTCTTCACTGTCGATAATACCACCCATTTTAGTGTCATATTCAATCTTAGTAATCATGCCTTGTACGTTCTAACCCAAATCATTGATGTAGACGACAAGAAGCAATGGGCCCAGCACCGAGCACTGAGGCACACCACGAGTCACGGGACTCCATTCCGAGAAACGAGCTTCCACCATCACCCTCTGCCTCCTACCTTCAAGCCAATTCTGTATCCAGTTAGCCAGCTGTCCCTGGATCCCATGCGATCTCACCTTCCAGAGTAGCCTGCTGTGTGAAACCTTATCAAAGACCTTACTGAAATCCATATAGACCACATCTACCACACTGCCCTCATCAACCTTGGTTACTTCTTCAAAAAACTCACTCAAATTCGTGAGACTTGATCTTTGACACACAAAGCAGTACTCACTATCCCTAATCAATCTCACTCTTTCCAAATGTGT
This sequence comes from Pristis pectinata, assembly GCF_009764475.1. Taxonomy (NCBI): domain Eukaryota; kingdom Metazoa; phylum Chordata; class Chondrichthyes; order Rhinopristiformes; family Pristidae; genus Pristis; species Pristis pectinata. The sequence continues at coordinate 30,783,297 of NC_067427.1, forward strand.
GTATATCTTATCCCTCAGAATCCTCTCCAATAACTTGCCTACCACAGATGTTAGGCTTATTGCTCTACAGTTCCCAGGTTCTTCTTTCCAGCACTTCTTAAAGGCACAACATTAGCCACCCTCCAGTCTTCCAGCACCTCACCCGCCACTGATGATGATGTGTATATCTCAGCCAGGGCCCCCGCAATTTCTTCTCTAGCCTCCCACAGTGTTCTTGGATATACCTGGTCAAGCCCTGGAGATTTCTCTACCTTCATAAGCTTTAAGACGTCCAGCACCTCCAATGCGGACTATCCCCAAGACCTCCCCATTTACTTTCCCTAGTTCTGAAGTCTTCATGCCTTTCTCCACTGTAAAATCAGAGGAGAAATTCTCATTAAGTACCTTGCCCATCTTCTGCAGCTCCACAGAAAGGTGTCCACCTTGGTCTTTGAGGGGCCCTATACTCTCCCTGGTTACTCTTTTCCCCTTAGTATACATAAAATCTCTTTAGATTCTCCTTAATCTTCTGCGTTAAAGCTATTTCATGCCCTCTTTTTGCCCTCCTGATTTCCTTCTTAAGTATGTTCCTGGATCCCCTTAACTCCTCCAGGGATTCACTTGTTCCAGCTGCCTGTACCTGAACCAAGCCTTGTTCTTTTTCCTGACCAGAGCCTCAATATTTCTTGTCATCCAGGGTTCCCTACTCCTGCCAGCCTTGCCCGTCACTCTAACAGAAACACGCAGACTTTGAACTTTGACTATCTCACTTCCACTTACTGGAAATCCCTTTGCCAGCAAACAAGCTACTCCAATCAACCTCTGCAAGTTTCTGTCTAATACCAGCAAAATTCACCTTGCCCTAGTTTAGATTTGAACTTGTGGACCAGTTCTGTCTTTTTCCATAACCATTTAAAACTAATAGAACGATGGTCACTGGTCCCAAGGTGCTCCCCCACTGACACCTCAGTCATATGCCCTGCCTACTTCCCAAGAGTAGGTCAAGCTTTGTCCTCTCCCTCGTATTGCCTGAGGAAACACACTTAACAAATTCCCCCTCATCTAAGCCCTTAGCGCTATGGTAGTCCCACTCTACTATGATAAACCTATTATTCTTCCAACTCTTCGCAATCTCCCTACATATTTGTCCCTCTAATTTTTATTGACTATTTGGGGGCCTCTAATTCCAACCAGATCCAGTCTCCAGAATTGATTAATCACGAGAGCATGGATTGCAGAGTGTAGTAACACCAGCATGGAACTTAAAACTGCCCAGCTGTAATATGAGGTGACACAATAAACAGGGTCTGGGGTTGGTTCAATAGGTCCCCACCTTGCCCATGAACTACATGGGCACAACTAAGTGAGAGTAACAAACACAACAAACATATCAACCCTTCCCCACTTCAAGGTAACCCCCAACATTATTGTGTCTTCACTCCACTGCCTCGGGTTCAGCCACTCTGGGTTACTTCTGTCAGCAGATCTTGAGTCCCCTATGACCCAGAAGAATTTGCACCTACAGAAACTCCAGGTAAACACACCAAGAGTCAACAGAGGACTCTTGCTGGTGTTGTCTGGACCACTGGATACACCAAGTCTTGTTAAATGTGCCAGCTGTGTGACTATCCACCTGACAGATCAGGGCTGGGCTCTGGGCACAGGGTTTTACATAGTGTCAAGCACCACTCAACAGAATGTAACACATGAAAGCAACTCAAGATTGCACAGACTTGCAGATTGTGAAGGAAGCTTCCAATGTCTGCTGGAAAGTTGCTTTCCATCACCTGTTTGGGAATGGCGACCAGACCAGAACTTGCCACAAGGAGTAATTCCCCATCCTGCCTCCGGCTCTTTACCCATTTCCCTCCATTGGTGTCCTCTGCTGACCAAATCTCTCACCACCGGGAAGCTTCTCTTCATTTATTCTATCAAAACCTGTTACAATTCTGAGTATTTTCATTCATTTATTGATGGGATCTGGGTCCTGTTAACAAGACATTTGTTGCCCTTGGAGGTGGTGGTGAGCCACAGCAGTCCTTCTGGGGAAGGTGCTCCCACACTTCCAGGATTCAGACCCAGCGACGATGAAGGAACTTCCCCCTCAGATCCATTCTAAACCTCCTATCACTCACTTGAACCTATGTCCTCTTGTCTTAAGACACACCCACCATGGGAAAAAGATTTTTACTATCTACCCTATCTATGCCTTTCATAAGTTTATGTACCCCTATCAGATCCCCCCTCAGCCTCCTTCACTGAAGGGAAAACAAATCCAGCTTATCCAGATTCTCCTTATAACCATATTGCTCCAAGCCAGGCAACACCCTGTTAAATCTCCTCTGCACTCTCTCCAGCGCAATAATATCCTTCCTATAGTGTGGTGACCAGAACTGCACACAGTACTCCAGGTGCAGCTGAACCAATGTTTTATAAAGCTGTGACATTGTCTGACTCCTGTACCCATCCTAGTACTTCAGTGTACAGGAGACCAGCACTGAAGGGGCAGCAGGACTGTGATGCCTCACGTTGGATGTGGGAGCTGTGGTCCACGATGGCCACGTCTGCAGTAAGTGCTTGAGGCTGGAGGAACTTCGGCTCACAATTGATGAGCTGGAGTTGCAGTTTCAAACACTGCGGAGCATCAGGGAGGGAGAGAGTTACGTAGATACTGTACATCAGGAGACAGTCACCCCCCCTTAGAGCAGGTACTTCTGGAGTCCAGGAAGTAGATAGAAGGGTGACTGTCAGGGGAGGGAAAAGGAAGAAGAAAACGAACAGGCAGATAGTGCAGAGGACCCCGGAGGCTGTTCCCCTCAGTAACAGGTTTCCTGCTTTGGAGGCTGTTGAGGGGAATGACTTGCAGGAATCAAGCAGCAGTAGCCAGGTCTCTGGCACTGGGACCAGTCCTCCTGCTCAGAAGGGAAGGGAGGAGAAGAGGAGGGCAGTAGTGATAGGGGACTCGATAGTCAGGGAAACAGATAGGAGGTTCTGTGGCAGTGAGAATGAATCCCGGATGGTATGTTGCCTCCCAGGTGCCAGGGTCCGGGATGTCTCTGATCAGGTCCATGGGATTCTTGAGTGGGAGGGAGAACAGCCAGAAGTCGTGGTTCATGTTGGTACCAATGATATTGGTAGGAAGAGGGATGAGGTCCTGAAAAGTGAGTTTAGGGAACTAGGCAGAAGGCTGAAGAACAGGACCTCAAGGGTAACAATCTCAGGATTGCTGCCAGTGCCACACGATAGTGAAGGTAGGAATAGGAGGAGATGGCAAACAAATGCGTGGCTGAGAAGTTGGTGCAGGAGGGAAGGTTTTAAATTTTTGGATCATTGGGATCTCTTCTGGGGAAGGTGGGACCTGTACAGAGAGGACGGGTTACACCCAAACCTGAGCGGGGGGCTAATATCCTTGCAGCCAGGTTTGCTAGGTTGGTTCGGGAGGGTTTAAACTAGATTGTGAGGGGGAAGGGAACCGGAGAAGGAGGTCAGAGGAAGAAGGGGATGGGGAAAAGTCAGATCTAACAGGTAGAGAGGCTTTGAGGAAGGAGAAGCAGAGTACAGGCTATAAAAGTAGTAAGGTGGATGGGCTAAAGTGCATTTACTCAAATGCAAGAAGCATCAGGAATAAGGGCAATGAACTGAGAGCTTGGATAAGTACATGGGACTACGATATTGTGGCTATCACAGATCATGGCTGACATCAGGGCAGGAATGGATACTGAATATTCCTGGTTTTCAGTGTTTTAAAAGGGATAGGGAGGGGGGGAGAAGAGGAGGAGGGGTGGCGATACTGGTCAGGGACATTATTACAGCTGCAGAAGGGGTAGATAATGTAGAAGGATCCTCCCTAGAGTCAGTATGGGTGGAAGTTAGGAACAAGAAAGGAGCGGTTACTCTACTGGGAGTATTCTATAGGCCCCCTGGTAGCAGTAGGGATACTGAGGAGCAGATTGAGAGGCAGATTTTGGAAAGATGCAATAATAACAGGGTTATTATCGTGGGAGACTTCAACTTCCCAAATATTGATTGGCAACTGCTTAGTGCCAAAGGTTTAGACGGGGCGGAGTTTATTAAGTGTATACAGGACAGATTCCTGTCACAGTATGTTGACAGGCCGACTAGAGGGGATGCCATATTACATCTAGTTTTAGGTAATGAACCGGGTCAGGTGACAGATCTCTCGGTGGATGAGCATTTGGGGAACAGCGACCACTGCTCCATAACCTTTAGCATTGTCATGGACAGGGATAGGAGCAAAGAGGACGGGAAGATATTTAATTGAGGAAAGGCCAATTATGAGGCTATAAGGCGAGAACTTGAGAGTGTAAATTGGGATGACATTTTTGAAGGGAAATGTACTGTGGAGATGTGGTCGGTGTTCAGGGATCTTTTGCAGGATGTTAGGGATAAATTTGTCCCGGTGAGGCAGAGAAGGAATGGCAGGGTGAAGGAACCGTGGGTGACGAGAGAGGTGGAACAACTAGTTAGGAAGAAGAAGGCAGCATACATAAGGTGTAAGCAGCAAGGATCAGACAGGGCTCGTGAGGAATATAGAGTTGCAAGGAAGGAACTTAAGAAGGGGCTGAGGAGAACGAGAAGGGGACATGAAAAGGCTTTGGCGAGTAGGGTTAAGGAGAATCCCAAGGCTTTTTTCTCGTACTGAAGAGCAGAAGGATGGCTAGAGTAAAGGTAGGTCCGATTAAAGACAAAGGTGGGAAGATGTGCCTGGAAGCTGTGGAAGTGGGTGAGGTTCTCAATGAATACTTCTCTTCAGCATTCCCCAAGGAGAGGGGTCTTGATGATGCTGAGGACAGTGTTGGTAAGGGTAATGTTCTAGAGTATGTAGATATCAAGAGAGAGGATGTGTTGGAGCTGTTAGAAAATATTAGGACAGGTAAGTCCCCGGGGCCTGACGGAATATTCCCGGGCTGCTTCATGAGGCGAGGGAGGAGATTGCTGAACCGTTGCCTAGGATCTTTGAGTCCTCGTTGTCCACAGGGATGGTACCGGAGGATTGGAGGGTGGCGAATGATGTCCCCTTATTCAAAAAAGGTAGTAGGGATAGTCCAGGGAATTACAGACCAGTGAGCCTTACGTCTGTGGTGGGTAAGCTGTTAGAAAGGATTCTAAGAGATAGGATCTATGAGCATTTGGAGAAACATGGACTGATTAGGGACAGCCAGCATGGCTTTGTAAAGGGAAGATCTTGCCTCACAAGCCTGATAGGGTTCTTTGAGGAGGTGACCAGGAAGATTGATGAGGGTAGTGCAGTAGATGTGGTCTACATGGATTTTAGTAAGGCGTTTGACAAGGTTCCGCATGGTAGGCTTCTTCAGAAGGTCAGAGGCCAAGAGATCCAGGGAGGCTTGGCCATGTCGATTCAGAATTGGCTTGCCTGTAGAAAGCAGAGGGTTGTGGTGGATGGAATGCATTCGGATTGGAGGGCTGTGACTAGTGGTGTCCCGCAGGGATCGGTTCTGGGACCTCTACATTTTGTGATATTTATTAATGACTTAGATGAGGGTGTGGAAGGGTGGGTTAGCAAGTTTGCAGATGACACAAAGATCGGTGGTGTTGTGGGTAGTGTGGAGGGCTGTCGAAGCTTACAGAGGGATATTGATAGGATGCAGAGCTGGGCTGACAAGTGGCAGATGGAGTTCAATCTGGAGAAGTATGAGGTGGTACACTTTGGAAGGACAAACTCCAAGGCGGAGTACAAGGTAAATGGCAGGATTCTGGGCAGTGTGGAGGAGCGGAGGGATCTGGGGGTTCATATCCACAGATCACTGAAAGTTGCCTCACAGGTGGATAGGGTAGTTAAGAAAGCATATGGGATGTTAGCTCTCATAAGTCGTGGGATCGAGTTTAAGAGCCGCGAAGTAATGATGCAGCTTTACAAAACTCTGGTTAGACCACACTTAGAGTACTGTGTCCAGTTCTGGTCGCCTCATTATAGGAAGGATGTGGAGGTGTTGGAGAGGGTGCAGAGGAGATTTACCAGGATGCTGCCTGGATTAGAGAGCATGGATTATGAGGAGAAACTATAGGAGCTAGGGCTTTGCTCATTGGAGAGAAGGAGGATGAGGGGAGACATGATAGAGGTATACAAAATATTAAGAGGAATAGGTAGAGTGGACAGCCAGCGTCCCTTTCCCAGGGCGCCAACGCTCAATACAAGAGGGAATGGCTTTAAGGTAACGGGTGGGAAGTTCAAGGGAGACGTCAGAGGGAGGTTTTTCACCCAGAGAGTGGTTGGTGCATGGAATGCGCTGCGTGGGGTGGTGGTGGAGGCTGATACATTGGTCAAGTTCAAGAGATTGTTAGATAAGCATATGGAGGAATTTAAGATAGAGGGATATATGGGAGGAAGGGGTTAGATAGTCTTAGGTGTGGTTGAAGGTCGGCACAACATGGTGGGCCGAAGGGCCTGTATTGTGCTTTTTTTTATATACAAAATAAACTTTACTCATAATAAAATAAACTATATACAATAATAAAACTGTTCAAACCTTTACATTCGTGTACAGTTCAATTCTTAGTCTTACCTTTTTATATATAAAAAAACACAGCACCGATGCCACTCATGTGGCTCCCTGAGGTGATACCCCAATCCCATATTTACAACCTTTGAGCGGCTTCCTCGCCTGACCGCGCCCCTCCTTCTCCAGTGGCAGAAGAACCCTGAACTGTCGTCCTTCCTCACCGAGCCCTTACGTTGGCTGCACCCAGCTTCAGTGCGTCCCTCAGCACGTACTCCTGCAGCCTGGAATGTGCCAGCCGGCAGCGTTCCCCTACGGACATCTCGCGGCGCTGGGAGACCAACAAGTTTCAGGCAGACCAAAGGGCATCTTTCACCAAGTTGATGACCTTCCAGCAGCAGTTGATGTCCGTCTCTGTGTGTGTCCCCGGGAACAGCCCGTAGATCAGAGAATCCTCTGTTACACAGCTGCTGGGGATGAACCGTGACAAGGACCCCTGCATCTTTCGCCTCACTCTCCTCGCAAACCCACAGCCCGCAAAGAGGTGGGTGACTGTCTCGTCCCCAGCACAAGTCCTCCCAGGGGCAGCACGCGCTGGGGGTGATGCCCCAACTGTGCAGGACGGATCTTACTGGGAGGGCCCCTCTCACCGCCAGCCAAGCGAGGTCTTGGTGCTTGTTGGTGAGTTCTGGCAATGAGGCATTCTGCCAGATGGTCTGGACAGTCTGCTCAGGGAACCACCCCACGGTGTCCATTGAGTCCTTCTCCTGCAGTGTCTGCAGGATGTTCCGTGCTGACCACTGCCTGATGGACTTATGGTCCAAGGGATTGGTCCGGAAGAACTTTTCCACGAAGGACAGGTAGTGCGGCAACATCCAGCTGACTAGGACGCCGTGTGGCCACGGGGCCAGGCCCATCCTTCACAACAGCCGGAACAGGTAGAACCTCGGTGCATAGTGACACTTGGTGCCCACGTACTTGGGTTCCACGCAGAGCCTGATGCAGCCACAGACGAAGGTGGTCATCAGCATGAGGGCGACACTGGGGACACCTTTACCCCCATTGTCCAGGGACTTGTGCGTGGTGACCCGTCGGACCCGCTCCATCTTGGATCCCCAGACGAACCGGAAAACGGCACGGGTGATTTCCAAGCCGGAGGAGCGAGGAACAGGCCACACCTGCGCCAAGTACAGCAACCTTGAGAGCACCTCACGCCTGATGACCAGGTTCTTCCCAGTTATCGATAGGGAGCGCCGTTCCCACAGTCCCAGTTTCTGCTTCACCTTCCCAATCCGCTCCCACCAATTTTTGTTGCACACCCCAGCTCCTCCGAACCAGATCCCCAGCACCTTCAGATAGTCAGGCCTGATGGTGAAAGGGATGTTGGATCGGTCGGGCCACTTGCCGAAGAGCATGGCCTCTCTCTTTGCGCGGTTGACTCTGGCCCCTGATGCCGACTCAAACCGGTCGCAGATGCTGATCAATCTGCCAACTGACCTCGGGTCCGAGCAGAAGATGGCGACGTCGTCCATGTACAGGGAGGTTTTCACCTGGGTGCCCCCGCTGCTTGGCAATGTCACCCCTCTGATGCTCTCATCCTTCCTGATGGATTCGGCAAAGGGTTCTATACAGCACACAAACAAGACAGGGGAGAGAGGGCAGCCCTGCCTGACCCCAGACTTGATGGGGAAGCTGCCTGTTTCCCGCCCATTGATTTGGACTGCGCTACGGATGTCTGTGTAGAGCAGTTGGATCCAATTCCTGATTCCCTCCCCAAAGCCCATTTTGGAGAGCACGTCCAACATGTATGTGTGTGATATCCTGTCGAAGGCCTTCTCCTGGTCCAAGCTGACCAGGCAGGTGTCCACCCCTCTGTCCTGCATGTAGGCGATCGTATCTCTGAGCAGCATTGTTCCACGGATGGAACAGGTCTGTTACCCTGGCATGTCAGGGTGCCCATTAGTGGAGGAGAGCTTGATTCAAAGGTCCTCTCTCACAGGTGGTGATGCAACCACTGAGCCTGGTTGTAGTGTAATATTAATTTCAATAATTGTTCCTTTACTTGTACAAACCTTTTTAGATTTGAAAATGATCCATGGTGACCTATTGGCCTGTTAGCTAACGTTACTGCCCAATTGATGTCCATAATTCCGTATCTCACTGCACACTGCCACTCCCACTCCCATTCATATCCCTCACCATCTCCTCACATTAAACAGTGCCCTCAGGCTCCTGTATCACCAGGCTCAAGGACAGCTTCTGTCCCACTGTTATAAGACTATTGAACAGTTCCCTTATACGAGATGGACTCTTGACCTCACAATCTACCTTGTTATGACCTTTGTACCTGCACTGCACTTCCTCTGTAGCTGTGACACTTTACTCTGCATTCTGTTATTGTTTTACCCTGTACTGCCTCACTGCACTGTGTAATGAATTGATCTGTACGAACAGTATGCAAGACAAGTTTTTCACTGTACCTCGGTACAAGTGACAATAATAAACCAATACCAATACCAAACCACAATTCACTGCCCTGTTCTCATTATTGTCCTGTTTCTCATGTGCCAATATTAAATTCAGCGCAGTTTCATTCCACAGTGGCATGATCTCGTCCTGGGCCTCTTCTGAAAAGTGTAGATCACCTTTTACCACAAACTTTACACCAGTAGATAGCTGAAACTTCCGAAATGATTGTTATTGCCAAAGAATCTGCAAGTCTCCCTCTATTCAATCAGCACTGTCTGAGAGCCCATAATTGATACCAGGGACTGCTCCCTTTCTCTTCCCATTCCTTAACTTTATCCATATTGGTTTTGTTTTAATGCAACAACTATTACAACTTTCATTTAAGATAGTCATTCTTCAAAAGCATTGTTAAAAATGCCTGACCACCCCAAGCCACCAAGGGGCTATTAGGTGAGGTGGTCAAAAGCCTGAACGGAGAGAGAGAGGCTCGGAGTGAGGCACACTCGCTGGTGCTGGAGGAAGTGGAATCATAGATTCCCTTGGACATCCTGAAATTGAACACTGCTGATCCAGCCCCACTTTTCCTCTGTAATATTTACAAAATAGTCAGTTGATGTTACTAAAACTGGCCTTAAGCTTGCAAAGGAAGAGCTGGCAGGAGTAGGGTGCCAGTCTGAGGGCAGCAGAGCCGTTGCCCCTCCTGACTTTGTTATTCTCATGACCTGGAATTATCAGCCTCGCTGGTACATTGATCTGGCCCAAGTCTTCATTCCTTTAGCTCAATCACCCTTATCCACCCAGACTGGAGTTATGCTGAGAGTTTCTGGCTGATCAGCATTCATTCTCCAGGCAAGCAAACAGTTCCAATCATGTTTCTGCAGACATCCCAAAAAAGCTTCAACTCTCGAGCTTTATGCACCTGCCCAGTCTAATTATCAACATTGAACTAACTGGCACAATCCTACTGACTACAGTTTAGTAACATTATGACCACTTTGATCACTTTGCACTAAAAAGGACTATTTTTTGTTCTAATTGTGTTCTTTCCTATAAAAATTGTGTATTATTTGATTAATTTATGTTTTTCCTGCGAATGCTGCCTATATGATGCTCCTGCAAGTAAGTTTTTCATTGCACCTGTACATATGACAAACTCAACTCTTGATGTGATTTCTGCCTCAACTATGAACTCCGACAGTGGACTCACAGCCTCAGTTGTTTTTCCTGTCTGCTGTACTAAAGCTTTTACATTTAATCTATTATCTACTGTCACCCCAGACCTTTCAGCTGCAGGGAACAACCTGCTACGGTTTATCTTAATAACTTTAAACACCCCCATTATATCGCACTGCAATCAGTGTTGTACAAACAATAATATACACAACTTTCAAGTCCTTCTCTAGCAAGCAGCAAGCTAATGACTCTGTATTATACCCTCCTGAAACCCAGCGGAGGGGAAAAGTGACTTAAAAATTGACGTACAACTTACCCAGGAGGCTACGTGGGAGCAGGAGCAGCGACAGAAGAATGGGGAGACACATTAGGAACCTCTCACTGTGTAATGACTGCATCTCCAAGCAAGCAGAGAACAGAACAGAATGCACTTCGATAAGTTTTGGACTTTAATCATCCTCCTATCAACAATTCCCTAATATCCCCATATTTCTCAATTGCTTTCAGCCTGGTTTTATGAGCCTTTGCAATAACTTTAACCTGTAATTGCACTGACAGCTGTAATCTCAAGGTGGCCTTTAAAAGATTTTTTAATTCACTTTTCAACATCTGAGTGTCAGAGACAAGGCCAGCAATTATTCCCCATCCTTGAGGTGGTGACCTGCTGCCTTGAACAGCTGCAGTTCTTCTGGAGAAGGCGCTCCCAAGGTGGCACCTCCTGCTGTTGGCTATTTAATTGTCCACCACCATTGATGACTGGATGTGGTAGGACTGCAGAGCTTTAATCTGATCCATCAGTGTGAGATCCCTTATGTTGCAGCCTCACTTGGCTGGGACCTCATCATTTTTGGTGGACTTGATGCTGCTCCTGGTATGTCCTTCCTCACTGAACCAGGGTCAGTCTCCTGGCTCAGTGCTAATGGTGGAGTAAGGGAAGGGTGAGGCAGGGAGTTCCAGGACTTCAACCCAGCACAGTGAAGGGCTGTTGGGCAGCAGAGTGGTGCAGCTGGTAGAGCTACCTCATGGGTCCAGCGACAGAGTAGTACAGCCAGTAGAGCTACCTCATGGCTCCAGCGATCCAGGTTCCATCCTGACCTCCTGTGGAGAATGCACTTTCTCCCTGTTACAGTATGGGTTTTCTCTGGGTGCTCTGGATTCCTCCCATATCCCAAAGACATGGGGTTTGGTGAATTAATTGGCCACACTAAATTACCCCTAGTGTAGGTGAGTGGTAGAATCTGGGGGGAGTTGATGGGAATGTGTGGAGAATAAAACAGGATTAATGGAAATGGATGCTCGATGGTCAGCGTGTTTCCCTGCTGTGATCCTCTATGATCAGAGGTATATTTCCAAGTCATGGTGATGTGCGACCTGCAGGTGGTGGCATTCCACATGCCTGCTACACTTCTTCTTAGAGGTAGAGCCGGGTGTTTGAGAGATGCCCGAAGCCACAGTACACTGGTGCTAGTGGAGGGAATCAATGTTTGGGTGTTTGACGGGGGCTAATCAAAAGGGCTGCTTTGTCCTGGAGGGTGTTGAGCTTCTCAAGAGTTGTTGGAGCTGCAGCCATCCAGGCAAGTGCAGCCATCCAGGTGTGTGCTCCACCACACACCCACTTTGTGTCATGTAGAAGGTGGAAAGTTCTTGGGATATCAGGAGGTGAGTTGTTCACCACAGGACACCCAGCCTTGAAGCTTGTGGACATGCCGTTTCTATCCCACGGTGATAAGACTATTGAACGAATCCCTTATATGATGAGATGGACCCTTGACCTCACAAAATACCTTGTTATGACCTTGCACCTTGTTGTCTACCTGCACTGCACTTCCTCTGTAGCTGTGACACTTTACTCTGTATTCTGCTATTGTTTTACCTTGTACTGCCTCAATGCACTGTGTAATGAGTTGATCTGTATGATCGGTATGCAAGACAAGTTTTTCACCGTACCTCGGTACTAGTGACAATAATAAACCAATACGAATATGTTGCTGGTCTATTTGAGTGTCTGGTCCAGTTGAAGTTGACCCCAAGATGTTGGAGGACAGTGACAGTAATACCACTGAATGTTAAGGATAGGTGGTTAGATGCTCTCTTGATTGAGACGGTCATTGTGCAGCACTTTTATGACACAACAGTTTTTGATATTTATCAGCCCCTGTCTGAATGCTGTCTTGGTCTTGCTGCATTTGCTGAGGAGTTGCCAATCAAATTGAACATTGTGCGCTCATCAGTAAATATCCTGACTTCTGGCCTCATGATGGAGGGAAGGTCATTGATGAAGCAGCCTCAAGGAACTCCTGCAATGATGTCCTGAGGCTGGGATGATTTACCTCCAACCACAACCTTTGTGTGAGGTATTACTCCATCCATTGGAGTGTTTTCCCCTTGATGCCCACGGACATTATTGTATTTATATTTTCACATTTCACTCCGATATTGGAGGCCATTCAGCCCATGAGTCTATGCCAACTCGCTGAACAATCTCATGATCCCATTCCCCCACATTACCCTGTAACTTATTCTCTCACATATGCCCACTAACATTCCAACCACCTCCCACCATACCATCCCGACACCTCTCCTGCCATCCACCTACACCAGGCGTAGTTGACATCAGATAATTAAACTATCAACCAGAACTTGGGATGTGGGATGAATCTGGAGCACTTGGGGGAAACCCGTGTGGTTACGGGAAAAAGGGCAAATTCCAAATGGACGTCACCAGAGGTCAGGATTGAACCTGAGTCACTGACGTGTGAAGCCAACTGCACCTCGTGGGGTACCACTGTGCACCCACACTAGGGTGCCTCGATGCCACACTTGGTCAAAGGCTGCTTTGATGTCAAGAACAGTCACTCTCACCTCACCCCTGGAATCAACGCTCTGACAAAGACTGTAATAGTCAGTATGTTATTGGTGAGTGTGCTTCTTTCTAGCACTGTTGATGACACATCCTTCATCAATTTGCTGATGACAGAGTAGACTGATTGAAACAATTGGAATTGTCCTGCTTTTTTGTGAACAGAATATACCCGGGCAACTATCTATGTTGTCAAATAACTCTACTGGAACAGCTTGGCTTGAGGTGCAGTTAGCTCTAGAGCACAGGTCTTCAGTCCTACAGCTGGGATGCTATCAGCCATTTCTTGATATCATATTGGCTGAGACTGACTTCTGTGACAGTGGGAATTGCGGGACGAAGCTGAGATGTATCATCCACTCTGCACTTCTGATTGAACACGGTTGTGAGTGCAACTTTATTTAGCACACCAGGTACTGCCACGTTGAGGACGGGGATTTTCTTGGCGCCTCCTCCTGTTGGCTGTTTAATTATCCACCACCATTTATGACTGGATGTGATAGGACTGCAGAGCTTAGATCTGATCCATCGGTGTGAGATCCCTTGTGTTGCAGCTTCACTTGGCTGGGACCTCATCATTTGCTGCTGCTCCTGGCACGTCTTTCCTCGCTGAACCAGGGCCTATCTCCTGACTCGGTGCTAGTGGTAGAGCGAGGGATATGTTTGCTGGGCAGGAAAACAAGGGAAGATCTGCACCTACACAGCACATCCCACAAAGCCCAGATGGCCCCAAGGCCTTTACCAGTCCCCAGGCAGTTCTAAAATGTAGTCACTGCTGTGATGCAGGTGTAGGGCAGTTAGTCTGAGCTCCAGGCACATGGTGCCGGCACATAACGTCTCTCAGTGATGTTTGTTTGGGGGGGGGGGTGGTAAACACTGTCTCAGATACTGCAGGGAACTCATTCACCCTTCCGCATTGTGGTGGGAGGGCAGACCTGGCCTCATTCCAACATCTGGAACATCTGCAGTGTGCATACAGAGTTGTACAGTATGTGTGCAGTGTGCATACAGTTTTGTACAGTATGTGTGAAGTGTGCCTTCCACCAAACCAACTTTTGGTCCAATTTGCTATCTCACCCTGGAACCTATGTATTCAACCTTCTGGACCTGCCTACTATGAGGGACCTTGACAAAGGTCTTGCTAAAATCCATGTAGACAACATCCACAACCCTGCCCCCATCAATCCTCTTGGTCACTTCCTCAAAAAACTCAATCAAATTTGTGAGACATTTCCCCACACACAAAGCCATGCTGACTATACCTAATCAGTCCTCGCCTTTCCAAATACAGATAGATCCTGTCTCTCAGAATCCCTTCCAATAACTTTCCCCACCACTGATGTGAGGCTCACCGGCCTGTGGTTCCCTGGCTTGTCCTTGCATCCCTTCTTAAATAAAGGCACATCAGCCACCCTCTAGTCTTCCAGTACCTCACCCATGGCCAAAATCTCTGCCTGGGCACCAGCAATCTCCTCCCTTGTTTCTACAATGTCCTAGGATATTCCTGGTCAGGCCCCAGCTTAAAACACTAACACCTCCTCCTTCATAATGTTAATATGCTTCAGGATATCACTGCTCCCTGAACTCACTCGCTTCCATGTCCCTTTCCATGGTAAATATTCATTTAAGACCTCACCTATCTTCTGTAGTTCCACACATAGGTTACCACCGATTATCTCCCCAGCTACCCTCTTACTCTTAATATATTTATAAAATCTGTTAGGACTCTCTTTTATCTTATCTGTCAGGGACATCTCATCTCCACTTTTAGAAAGGACACTAGGAGGTCAAAGTGTACTCCCATATCCCTTATATTCAAGGGATTCTCTTGATCCCAGCTGTTTATACCTGACATATGCCCCCTCCCATTTTCCTGCCCGGAGCCGGAATATCCCTCGTGAACCAAGGTTTCCCAATCCTGCCAGCTTTGCACTTCACTCTAACAGGAACACATCTGCCCTGAACTCTCCCTGTCTCACTTTTAAAAGCCTCTCACTTGCCAGACGTCCCTTTACCTGCAAACAGCCTCTCCCCATCAACCTTTGCAAATTCCTGTCTAATACAATCAAAATTAGCCTTGCCCCAATTTAGGATTAAGTTGTGGACCAGCCCTATCATTTTCCATAATTACCTTGAAAGTAACAGAGTTATGGTCACTGGTCCCAAAGTGCTCCCGCACTGACACATCAGCCGCTTGCCCAGCCTCATTTCCCAAGAGGAGGTTGAGTATAGTCCCTTCTCTAGTAGGGCCATCTACATTTTGCTTGAGAAAACATTCCTGGACACACTTAACGATTCTGTGTCTGGGGTGTGGGGTACATGTGTGTGTCTACCCTATGGTTGACAGATTGGAGCCCAAACTCTCCAGTCACAGCACAGAGCACAGGGAAGGAGGGCAATGCAGTGCACTACTCCTGGACATAGTCACTGCGTTTTGAATAATCGCATCCCATCTTGGTCTTACATGTCTTCATCGAAGATCAAATACTGAGTTGCTGGCTATCTTTGTTTAAGCAAAGCAAAATGTAGGATCAATCTGTAACATGAAGATTTACAATCAGCAGGCTTTATCTGGCCTTAATACCTTGTGTTGTGGATGGCTGGCCAAAGTTTAGTTGTAAAACAGCAGATAACCTGAGAGTCGCATGATCATCAATGCTCACCACAGAACTGCAACAATCCCACTGCAGGACACACAGCTGAGACAACAGGCCTGGTGCCCAAAGCCCTGGTACTCTGAGCCACTGGTGCTGGAGGTCCTGGCACTGAAAGCCCTGGCACCTGAGGCTTGGTACCTGATACCCTAGTATAAAGCACCCAAGTCACATTTCCACTGCACCTTTCACTAGTTCAGGATAGCCATTATAGGCCACCACCAACAAAGTTTTGTTGTAGCCAATACATGTACAGCAAGACCCCAGTAAAAAGATGGACCCCTACAATAAGATCTGGCACCCTTGAGACATGGAAAAATCCACTTAGGTGCTGTCACAGGAAAACTGTCCGTGTATCGAGGGGGGAGAAGGAATTGGATACGATGCCTCCTGAAATGAATATCACACTGAAGCTGGGCACATATGACTGAAGTGCCAGTGTAGGCAGAGTCTGATGGACTATACATAATGAGTCAGCATCTTCAGGAGAGGAGAGGTGAGCTGAAACGCTACTGTGCTATGTTGAATGAATATTTTTCTAATAAAGAGTTTCCATCACAATTTTCATTTCTTTGTAAATGCAAGAATCCTCCAGCAAAGTGCACTGCTGGTCATGAAGTGCTCAGGGCTTTCTGACATTGAACACCCAAATGCAGTTAACCAAATGCAAATTCTGCAATCTTGTACCCACGTCAACAACACGGTGAGCAATGCTCATGACGTTCAGTGTGTTGCTCTATAACTGGAATCTGCCCCACAGTAGGAGTTCTGGGCTGCTGTGTGGCACACACTCATCTTCCTGAGCCTTTTACTCACATTTTCAGTATATTTAGCACAGAGAGGTGTTAATACTGGAGACAGTGCATTTTCTAATTCAGGCTCCCAGTATTACGTTGTCACACATCTCAGATCAGCTGTACTACAGGTCAGACATAGGGTAATGTTCTTGCTACACTGTTCCGTCAAATATTCCCAGCACGATCAGGTACGAAGCTCCTTCTATGCTGTCAAAATAGGTGTGGCACAGGAAGATGCAGAGGAAACTCCCTCTCCATTGTTCCAACTTCTATCAGCCTGAACAGCAACCTCCTACGTTCACTGTTGTGTTTCCTTGCACACGTCAGCCGTCCTGCTTACAGGAAACTGCTAATTAGAGCAAAACGCCTATAGAGTGAGAGGACAGTTCAACTTTGTCTTTATGTCCTATACTGTTTAAAAATGGTTAAGTTTGCTGCGCTCTACTGATGCACCTCCAGCATCTATCGGGCACTTGCATACCCAAGTTTGCTGATACAAAGCTGGGTGGCAGTCAGGGCTGTCCGGAGGCGGCAGCAAGTCGTCAAAGAGTTAGAGTTGTACAGCACAGAAACAGGCCCTTCAGCCCACCATGTACATACCCGTCTACACTAATCTCACAGCCTGCATTAGCTCAGTCTCCTTCAATGCCTTGCCTGTTTAAGAGCTTGTCTCTTAAACATAGTGACCGTATCTGATTCCACCCACCTCCTCTGGCAGCACATTCCAGATATCAACCTCTGTGTAAAAACTTAACCCTCAAATCCCTTTTAAAACTCCTTTCTCTCACCTTAGACCTATATCCTCTTGTTTTGACATCCTTACTGTGGGACAAAGAGTCTTACTACCTACCCCACCAATGCCTCCTAATTTCATATACCTCTATCAAGTCAGCCTTCAACCTCCTCCACTCCAGGGAAAGCAAGCCCAGCCTATCCAATCTCTCCCCATGATTAAAGTCCTCCAGTCCAGGGAACATCCTGGTGAATCTCCTCTGCACTCTCTCCAGCACAGACACATCCTTCCTACAGAGTGGCAACCAAAACTGCATAGACTGCTCCAAGTGTGATCTAACCAATGTTTTGTAAAGTTGCAACACAACTTCCCAACTCTTATATTCCAATCTTCAGGGAGGTACAGAAAGGCTAAATGAATGTGGCAGATGGAACAGAATGTGGAAAATGTGAAGTCATTTACATTGGCAGAACATATAAAAGCAGAGCATTTCTTAAATGGTGTGTGATTGAAAGGTGTTGGTTTTCAGAGGGATCTGGGTGTCCTTGTACACATTTCACAGGTACAGCAAGTAATTAAGGGAAATGTATATCAGCTTTGTTTGCAAGAGGATTTCAGTACAAGAGTAAAAACATCTTACAGCTTAAAGGGTTACTGGTGAGACCACACCAAACATATCGTGTACAGGTCTGGTCTGCCTAACCAAGGCTAGAATTTTTTTTTAAAACTGCAGATGCTGGAAACTTCAAAGTTCTGACAAAGGGTCACAGACCCAAAATGTCTTTTTCTCTTTCTACAGATGTTGTCCGACTTGCATTTTCCATTTTTGTTGAGGAAGAATAGACTTGCAACAGAGGGAGTGCAGCAGAAGTCCACCAGATTGATTCCTGTGATGGGGGCAAGGGGGTTGTTCTACAAAGAGAGAATTAAGCAGCTTCTCTCAAGTTTGAGCCACCGTTGACTTTGGTTGAATGAATGTGATCGCAATGAAACATATCAAAATGCTTATGGTTTAGCACAGTGGATGCAAGTGATTGTTCCACTGACCAGGTGTCTAGAACACAAGGTCAGCTGTTCAGACTTTTTTTTAAAAATGTATTCATTTTTTGGGATTTGGCAAAACCAGTATTTATTGCCCTTGAGGAGGTGATGGTGTTACTTGCTTGAATTGCATCAGGACTAGTGAAGGTCCTCCCCCAGTGCTGTTGGGGAGGGAGATCCAGGATTCAGACCGGTGATATATTTCCAAATCTGGATGGTGTGGGACTTGTTGGGAAACTTCCAGGCAGTGGTTTTTGCAGGGACCTGATGCCCCTGTCCTTCTCGGTGGTAGAAGTTGTGGGCTTGGGAGGTGCTGCTGGAGTAGCCTGGGTGAGTAACAGCAGGGCATTCTGTTGATGGTACACATGTTTAGGGAAGTGGACAGGATGTGCCAATCCAACAGGCCACTGTTCGAGAATTGTCGGAGCTGCATTCATGGAGGCAAGTGGAGAGTACTCCGTCAGGTGCCCAACGTGGCTTTTCGATGGTGAAAAGTCCTTGAGGCGTCACGAGGTGAATCTCCCGTGTGGGATACCCAGCCTCTGACTTGCTCTCATTGACTGGTCCAGTAAAGATGAGAAGAAACTTTTTTGGTACAGAGCAGAGCTTCCTCTGACATGCCCCTGGTCTGAGTATCGCTGCTGGAAGCCACAGGGTGAAGGAACTGCAAGGTGACTGCGGTCAGGTTTCACAACAGGTTTCAACTCAGTAACCCTGTGTGTATTTATCAGCAATTATACCAGTCCATGGCAGTGCACTCAGCAATTCTGTTTGAATTGGCTCCTGATGGAAACTTGCTGTAAGATGTGCTTAAGGTGTTTGTAGATAAACTTAGCACAGATAAACACATTCCTTCCATCTGATTACATGAAGATATTTCAGAGATTGCTGTGGAATCCAGCTGCTGACATCTGAGGAATGATTCTTAAAAGGGCTGCATCTGAAGGGCAATGAATGGGAAACAGCAGTCTGTCTTCCATCAAAAGTACTGAGGGGGAAATCCGTGTAATTTATTGCAATATTTGGTGAGTAGATCTGTACATATTTTGTAGCTACTGCAATGATAATTAACGTGAAGTATAAATGCTATAATGGAGCCACAGGTTGAATAAGAAAGCAAGAAATGGAAGCGGGAGGAGGCCATTCAGCCCCTTGTGGCTGCTGAATCATTCAATATGATGGCTGATCTTTTACCTCAGCACCACTTCCCCACACTGATCCTATATCCCTTGATTTTCTTAATATCCAACAATTTTTCACTGCCTTGGAGTATGTCAGTGACTGAACCTTCACAGCCCTCTTGTTAGGGAACTCAAAGGATTCATTACCCTTGTGGCAAAGAAATTTCTTCTCATCTTTACTGGACCAGTCAACAAGAGCAGGTCAAAGGCTGGGTATCCCACACAGGAGATTCACTTCGTGACGCCTCAAAGACTTTTCACCATCGAAAAGCCACGTCGGGCACCTGACGGAGTACTCTCCACTTGCCTGCATGAATGCAGCTCTGACAATTCTCGAGCAGTGGCCTGTTTGATTGGCACATCCCGTCCACTTCCCTTCACTACAGGTGCACAGTGGCTGCCATGTGTACCATCAACAGAATGCACTGCCGTTACTCATGCAGGCTAGTACCTTAGGGTTTAGGGTTAGGGTTCCAGTTCCTCAACAAACTGAAGCTCCCCCACCGTAAATATCTACCGCAGATGCAGTCATCTTGAACAGAAACGTCCACAAGCTCCTATATATTGCAGGACCAATACATCTCCGTCTTCCCGTTATTTAGAGAGTCCTCTCACCGTTGGAGAGGAACTTGGTGGGAAGGTGAAAATCCAATCGCTAATGTGCAATGGTACCAACAACATACAAAGGGCAAAGAAAGAAGTTCTGCTGAAGGGAGGTGAACAGTTAGGGTCCAAATTAAAAACCACAGATGTAATAATCTCTGGATTACTATCTGAGCCACGTGCAAACTGGTATAGGATCAATAAGATCAGAGGGTTGAACCTGCGGCTAAAAGTTTGGTGTGGGAGAAATGTGTTTCAATTCGTGAGGCACAAGTACTAGTGGGTAAAGAGCTGTTCCACTGGGACAGCCTTCACTCGAGTCAGGTTGAGAACAGCGTCCAAGCAAATCAAATTACTTCAGCTGATGACACATTAAACATAATAGTTGTGCGGGGGTAGGGGGGAGAAGGACAGGGGCTGGTGCGTGGGCTTTGGTGAGCAAAAATTTAGAAAGTTAAAGGACAGGCAAAAGTACAGGGCAGTAAAATGGGCAATGATAACTATTGTGACAAGTAGGCACAGAACATAGGAACACATGAGCAAATAGTCAGAGTTGGGAATGTGTAATAATACAAAATTAAAGACACGTTATCTGAATACACAGAGCCTTCACAGGGTAATGTGAACTGTTGATATAAATATAAACAAATGAATATGAAATAATTGGCATTTGAGAGAGATTGCTATAAAATGACTAAGCTATGAACCGAATGTCCTAGAGTACTTGACATTTCAGAAAGTTCGGCTGAAAGGCAAAGGTAAGATGTCTCTGTTAATAAAGGGTCAGCAGAACACTTCAAAATGATCTTGGCTCACTTTGGGTAGAGATAAGAAATAGTAAGGGAATAGGTCATTGATGGGCATGATACAACTAAAGACTAGGCCTGCAAGAATAATCATGGATGACCTGATGTATCATAATGATTGGACAATCAAACTGACAAAGGCAGCCTTCAACCTAAACACAAGGAGTGTATTTAGGATGGTTTAATAGAAGAATACAGCATTGAACCGTCCAGTAAACAGGCTACTTTACATCTGGTCATGGGTAATAATGCAGGATTAATTATTGATCTCATAGTTCTCCAGGGAAGAGGGAAAATAAAATGAATTTCATACTGAGTTTGAGAGTGAGAAAGCTTGTCTGAAATGAATATCTTGAACTACATTATGAAGGCAGAGTTGACTGATATGGATTGGGAAGGTGATTAAAAGGGAAGAGGGTAGATAAGCAGCGACAGACATCTGGGGTCACTCTTAACATGAACATATTCCATTGAGAAGTAAAGCCTCAATGAAAAGGATGATTCATCCATAGCTAACTAACGTCAAGGACAATACCAAATTGAAAGAAAAGGCATGCAAATGTTATGAAAACTGATGAAGGCCAGAAAACTGGGAAAATTTTAAAAGCCAGTAAAGGATGACTAAAACAAAAAGAGGGAAGAAAATAGATGAACAGAGCACGTTAGCAAGAAACATAAAAACAGAGTTACAGTTTCTACAAGTATATAAAAAGGAATGATGTAGCAAAGGTAAAGATTGGTGCCTCACAAGATGAAACCAGAGGACTAATAATGGAAAATAAGGAAATGACACATACTTTGAACAAATGTTTTCTATCTATACTTACCACTAAAGCAGGCCTACAATAGAAAATCAGGGAATAAAGGAGATAAATCATCATCACAAGAGAAAAAAGTACTGGCTAAACAAATGGCAATGAAAGTTAAGTCCAGGGGATGTAGAACCTGATGGCCCGAACCAAGGGTCTTATAAGAAATAGTAGGTACAAAGCTAGTGGAAGCATTGGTTGCAGTCTTTCAAGTTGCCTGGATTCTGGAAAGGTCCCAGATAATTGGAAATCTGCAGATGTCCCCCTTCTCCCCTTCCCCTCCACCCAACCCCACTGTTCAAGGAGGGAGACAGAAAGGAGGAAGTAATTGGCTAGTAAACCTGACATCAGTCGTTGGAGAAAATGCTGGAATCCATTAATGAAAAGGCAAAAGCAGGACATTTAGAAAATAACACAATCAAGCAGAGTCAACTTGGCTTAATGAAAGGGAGATCACATTTGACAAATTTATTAGAATTTTGAGAATGGGTAATAAGCAGGGTAGATAAAGATGAACACGTGGATGTAGTGTATTTGGGTTTCCAAAAAGCATTTGATAAAGTGACAGCTCATGGTATTGGGGGTAATATACTGCCATGGATAAAGGACTGGCTAACTAATAGAAAGCAGATAAATGGGTCACTTTCAGGTTGGCAAACTGTAACAAATGGGGTGCAGCAGGGATCAGTGCTAGGGCCTCAAATGTTTAGATTCAATATTATGCAGATGAAAAGAACGTTGTTGGTGATACAACCAAGAAAGCAAGCAGTGAGGACACAGAGTCTGTAATGGGATAAGTGAGTGGATGAAAAATTGGAACACAGATGTAGGGAAATGTGAGCCTATCCATTTTAATAGAAAAACAGAATATTGTTTGAATGGGGAGACAACAGAATGTTGCTGTTCAGAGGTTTCCTTGCACATGAAACATTTCTCCATCTACTATACTTGCATGGTAAAAAAAAAATGTGGGGTGGTCTTGCTGCAGCTTCACTGAACATCAGTGGGACCATAGTACAGTACGGTGTATATTATCAGTCTCCTTATTCAAAGTGGGACATACTGCATTGGAGGTACGGCAAAGGCAGCTCATTAAGTTGATTTCAGAGAGAAGATAGTCTTATGATGAAGGTTTAAGGCAGGTTGGGTCCATACTCAAGAGCTTAGAAAAACAAGAAGTGATCTCAGTGAAACATGTAAGATGCTTCTCCTCGTGGAGAATCTAGAATAAGGAGGTATAATTTCAGTCATGTAAGATGGAGAAGGAATTTCTTCATTCAGAATATTGTGAATCTTAACAATTCTCCCACCCAGAGAGCTGTGGAGGCCACATCATTGAATACATTCACAGCTAACAGATTTGTCACTATTGGTATGTCAAGGATTACAGGAACAGGAGGGAAGTGATGTTGAGGCCAAGATCAGATCAGCAACGATCACATTGAGTCGTGAATCAGGCCTGAGGTATACTCATGCTCTTAAATAGGAATAAAGGACAATCATTCAATCTAGGTGTGTGAACCATCAATTCGTTTCTGCCTGGATTATAACAAATGCACCTACCCACACGCACAGATCTAATAAATTTAGCTTTAATATTTCAACTGAGCAGATTTCCGGGAGAGGGGATTCCACATTTCCCTTGTGCTTTCCAACATCAACCCTAATCCTAAGGTTTTGTCCTCTCAGTTTGGACTTTTACACCATGGGAGGTATCGACTTACCTTCTGAAATCTTAATCATCTGAAACACTTCAATTACACCACCCTTAAATCTTTCACACACAGGGAAAATCATTAGACTCCAACTTAATGGCACATTGGGGGACTCAGCAAAGCACACCCTCCAAGCTGAATGGCGGGAGAATCGAATTGAGACAAGGCATATGAGCACCAGAAATTCATAGCAAACGAGACAAAGAGAAAGATCTCCCACCATTGAGGACCAATCATAGTTTAGCATAGGTCACAGCACACATCATCAGTTGATCAGGCAGTGCAGGTCCAGCAAAAACTTCCAGTCTAAATGAGTTGAGTTGCCTTTACATCAGGAGGCCTTGGCCCAAAGGCGAGAAGCCTTTAACACTGGGATAGTCCCACGGTACCAGCCCCGAGGTGGAGTGTGTCCGCAGCCATCTCAGTAGCCTTCATCTGCCCAGGTTACAGCATAGTCTGGGTACCTGGCCTTCAGGATCTGTGTTGTTATTTCATGCTTTGCCCGACCAAAGCCCTGCGGGGAATGAAAAAAAAATGATCAGAAGAATTGCAACCTCCAGGAATAAAGGCAGCAAACGCTCAGTCCCCACAGCCACCAAGCATCAAGTGAGCATAGAGATGACAGATGGAATTTGATGCGAGAAATGAGGTTATCCACTTTGGCATGAACAGTAGAATATCCAATTAAATGGAGACTGAGGACGAACAGAATGCTGGGATGCTGAGGGATCTGGCTGTGCCTGTACATGAAACACAGAATGCTAACGTGCAGGCAGAGCTGGTAATTAGGAAGGCAAATTGAAGCCTTGATTACAAAGGGGATGGAGTTCAAAAATAGGAAAGTCATGCTACAATCGTACAGGGTATTGGTGAGACTGCAGCTTGAGCTGCTTCCGAGAAGGGATGTATTTGATAAGGTCGATTCCTGGAATAAAGGAGTGTCTTGGGAGAAAACACTGAGCAGGGCCTGTGTAAATTCAGTGGAGAATGAGGGGTGATCTTCCAATCATATTAAAACACTTAAGATTCAGAGAGAGAGGTTGACAGGAGAGATGCTGACAGTTTGTTTCCCTCAGTGGGGAATCTATAAACTCAGAGGTAGGGTTTCAGAATAAGAGGGCAATCCGTTTAAGGTGGAGCTGAGGAAGAATTTCTTCTTTCAGAAAGTCATGAATCTTTGCAATCTCTCCCTCAGAGAGCTCTGGAGATGCAGTCATTGAAGAGTCAGATTTTTAGATCGTAGAGGAGTCAGGGTTATGGGTAAAGGGTAGAGAAGTGGAGCCGAGGCCAGACATGATCACCCTGAATGGCACACCAGGCTCAGGCTCCAGGCGACTTCTGATCCTATTTCTCAAGTTGCTTTACTGGATCACAATCATAATAGAGCCTCATTTCCTGGAGCAAGTTGTAATAAAGTGAGTGCGCATATACTGCCAGCAGTAAACTCAAGGACTCCTGTCAATGTTTGTGCAGATGAGAGTAATTGCAAGGTTAATGTTCAGCCCGGGCAGTGGATGGGCTGAACTCCCAGCCACACGAGAAGCAGTCCAATGTTCACAGTGCCACTGGTACTGAAGGCCCAATGCTGACAAATTTACCACACAGTTTCAACAGGAAAGAATGGAACACAACAGAATCAGCGGTGCTGACAGATTAACCTTGCAGAGCAGAGCTCCTTCCTGCCTCAGGACTATTGGAATTGACACTAGCACGCCAATTGCGTCACCCTGTAACAGTCTGAGCAACCCTGCACCAACATCTTCATAGAAAGCTCTGTGGAGACCAGATGTCCCTGTGATTAGTTGTATTAATCAGGACAGATGGCTAAAGAGGAGAATTGCTCAATATTACCCAAAGGATCTTCTGATTTATGCAAGGACAGGGCTGTGATGCCCTGTGTAGTCCAACAGAGTATCAGCAATCCCCTTAGAGGCCTCAGCAACTTCCAGAAGATTCCTCCATGAATAGCAGCAGAAGCCACACTGTTCCACACTGGATGTGAACTCCATGCACCACCTCCCAGCAAGGGTGTGGAGAGGGGGAGGCCTGCCTGATTTAACCAAGGCCTTTTCTAGATCAAACCCACTCATTCTGCACAAGCCAAGGGTGGAGACAGCAGCTTGACAACCAGGCTGCACACTGGCTGTAGTCATAGAGTCGTACCGCACGGAAACAAGCCCTGCGGCCTAACTCGCCCATGTCCACCGTGGTGTCCACCAAGCTAGTCCCATTTGACCGTGTTTGACCCATATCCCTCTAAACGCCTCCTACCCACGCACATCCAAATGTCTTTTAAATGTTGTTAATAGTACCTGCCTTAACTTCTTCTGGCAGCTCATTCCATATACATACCACCCTCTGTGTGAGGAAGTTGATCCCCAATGTGACCATCTCCTTCTTGTTTCTAAGTTCTACCCTCACTGATGATCCCCCAGGAATATCCTCTGTAAGCACTGTTATGGCCCCACATCAGAAAGGCAAATCCCCTCCTCTTACCTGTACCTGTCAGGCCTGATAGCATCTGTACCCTGAATTACTAAGCTGCCAGTCCTGCCCTTCTCTCAGCCATGTTTCTGTAATATCCTAGTCCCCAGAGCTAATCCATGCCTTGAGTTCATCCGCCTTACTCACTAAGACTCTCATATTGAAATAAGTAGTTCAAACTAGCAGTCTTTCCTCTCCTTTTACTGTGCTCCTGGCTATCCTGACTACCAAACTTTCTTTCGCTACAGTATTTTCTCCCAATTCCTCATCAGCCTCTCTATTGTTCAGGGTCCCACCTCTATGCCAATCTGGTTTAAACCCTCCTGAGGAACACCAGCGAATCTCCCTGCCAGGATATTCGTCGCCTGCTAGTTCAGGTACAACCTGTCCCTCTTGTACCGGTCACCTCTACCCCAGAAGAGATCCTCATGACCCAAGAACCTGAATCCTCGCCCCCCTCCACCAGCTCCTCAGCCACGCATTCATCTGGCCTATCTTTCTATTCCTGCCCTCATGAGCAAGTGGCACTGGGAGTAATCCAGAGATCACTACCCTTGAGGTCCTGCTTTTTAACTTCTTGTCACCCAAACTGAAGAGGGGATGGAGTCTGGAGCTGTCACAATACATTTTACCTCAACAGTTTAGTAACCAATTTCCCAACCATTACACCTCCACACTCACCATGGAGTATCCGTACACATGTATCTTCTTCTCTGCATTATCATGCCTGATTCGACCTCCACCCTGGCACTCACAGTAAAGGCCCTGCTTCTCGATCTCCGCAGACACCTGGTCGTAGATATCCGCTGTTACAGGAAGATACAAAACATTTTCAGCACTAAGGACACCTAATCAACCAATGCACCAAAAGCATGCCCAATGCAGGTCAGAAGCCCCTTCACTGTAACACACACAAAGTTATCTCACCATACAGGTAGATCACAGGTCATGTATATGTTGAAGCTTCCCTCCGCTGTCCTGTCACACACACCCACAGCAGCGACGATACAGGTTAGGTGCAGAATAAACCTCCCTCCAAAATGTCCCGTCACAGGCACATCCACAGTGCAGACAGGACGAGTTAGACACACACTGAAGCTCGTCTGCACTATCCCTTCAAGCACTGTCAGAGCAGGGCCAGCACTAGTTACTTAGTAGCCCCGCATTGTCCTGACAAACACTCGCAGAACAAGGGTTAGATAGAGAGTGAAGTGCTCTCCTTGCCCCATCACAACACTCCTAAGGCAGGGTTTTCTGTCTGGACTGTTCCTGCACAGTTTCCATGTTTCTATGTTCTTGCCCTCATCTGCTGTCTGGATATGCTGTGGCAGTCTGTTCTGTCGTTTGGCACTGAGGGACTGTTGATGCAGGAATCCTTTCCCTTTATAATCGAGGACCTAGGTTGCAAAGTACCACATGGAGCAGTCCAACGCAAGAGGTTTTTAAGTTGGTTTATGGACTCCCAGGCCACCTGCCATTTCAACAGTCTGGTGGGATCCATTTTCCATGTTTATGCAAAATGAGAGCATTTGGAGTCTGCAAATCTTCTGGATCTATTTGAGGAGCTTTGGGTGGAAATGTCTGTGGTTTGATAAGTAACTTTGCTGACATGAAGATCACTGGAATTGTAGATAGCGAGGATGGTTACCCAAGGATACAGAGTAACAAAGATCAGCTGGAAAGTTGGGCAGAGTGGCAGCAGATGTAATTTAATCCAGACAGGTGTGAAGTAATGCATTTTGGGTCGTCTAATAATTGATTGGACTTGTACAGCAAACAGCAGGGACCTTGGAAGTGTTGATGTACCGAGTGACCTTGGGTGCAAGTTCATAGCTCCCTGAAAATGGCGACAAAGATGGATAGGGTAGCGAAGGAGACGTTTAGCTCGTTTGCCTTCATGGGCAGGGGAATTGAGTAGAAGAGTTGGGGCATCATGTTGCAGCTGTACAAGACATTGGTTCGGCCACACTTGGAATACTGTGCGCAGTTCTGGTCACCACACTATAGAAAGGATGTGGTAGCAACAGAGAGAGTGCAGAAGAGACTCACCAGGATGTTGCCTGGAATGCAGGGCTTTAGTTACAAGGAGAGATTGGATAGACTGGGATTGTTCTCTCTGGAGTGTAGGAGGCTGAGGGGTTACTTTATAGAAGTTTATAAAATTATGAGCTACATAGATAGAAGACTGACTATTTGCTCTAAGCACAGCGGAGTCTAAAACCAGAGGAGAGGAGGGGGGGGAATATTTAAAGGAGGTGTGAGGGGCAGGTTTTTCACACAGAGGGTAGAGGGTACCTGAAACAAACTGCCAGAGGTGGTGGTAGAGGGAGGTATGATCACAACATTTTAAAGCACTGGACAGGTACATGGATAGGAAAGGAATAGAGGAATATGGGATCAGCGGAGTTTGGCATCTCAGTCAGGATGGTCGAGTTGGGTCAAAGGGCCTGTTTATGACACATCACCATGGTCTTGATCTTTGAACACCTGGTGAGGAAGGCAGCAAGTCAGTTCAGAGACCTCCTCATTGAGCTCTGGTGGCCATTTGCAGGTCCAGCCACTAGGACACTGAGGGGTCTGACTGAGCCGACTGCCTGTCCGTCTTCAGAGGTTCATGCCACAGTCTTCCTGGAGAGAGCACCTGGTGCCCTCTGGCTCGCTGTAGATCTTCAGGCACCAATGGCACCAGTGACTGCCGGGCTCCCAGTTGTGCTGAGTCTGCATGAACCATCACAACCTAATGAAGGTAAGACAAATGAATGTGTGGCTGAAGAGCTGATGCAGGCAGGAGGGATTCAGCTACTTGGATCTCTTCCAGGGCAGAGGTGACCTGTACAAGAGGGATGGGTTGCATCTGAACTGGAGGGGAACCACCATCTTGGTGGGGAGATTTGCTGAAGCTACTCGGGAGGGTAAGCTGAGACCCAAAGTAACTGTGTGTCAGATGAGAAAGCAGCAGCAAATATAGAGGTTAAAAACAAGCAAGTCCAGTCGGCAGGACAGGGAGCAAGGAAGATCTGGCAGGCCAGACTGCATTTACTTTAATGCAAGAAGCTTCATGGATAAGAGAGATGAACTCAGGGCATGGATCGGAACATGGGATTGTGGTATTACAGCTATTGTGGATGGGTGGGACTGGCAGCTCAATCTTCTGGGGTGACTCATGTGGAGGTAAGAGAGGAGGGGGAGTTACATTACTGATTAGGGAGAACATCCCTAGAGAGGGTATCCTGGGGGGAGCGTCCAGCAAAGCCATACGGATAGAAGTTGGAAATAAAAAAGGGGAAATCACCTTGATAGGATTATCCTACAGACCACCCCACCAACAGTCAGGGGGAATTAGAGCATATGTAGGGAACTCACAGCTGGGTGTAGCAATGATAGTAAGTGATGTTGACTTCCATAACATTGATTGGAACTGCCTTAGTGTTAAGGGATTAGAATGTGTTATGCAGTACTCCAGGTGCAGTCTTACCAGCAGCAAAACTTCCCTACCCCTTGCAATACACACCAAGATTCCAATAATATTCCAAATGACTTGCTGTACCTCTGTACCAACCCTTTCTGTTTCATGTACTGGGACCCCCAGATCTCGAGAGCTAGTCATTGACTTCAGGAAAGGGGGGCAGTGCACGTTCTCCTGTTGACATCAAAAGTGCTGAGGTTGAGAGGGTTGAGAGCTTCAAGCTCTGAGGAGTGAACATCACCAATGGCCTTTACTGGTCCAACCACGTAGACACCATGGCCAACTGGTGAGTAAAGCTCACCAGCGCCTCTACTTCCTCAGGAGGCTTAAGAAATTTGGCATGTCCCCTTTGACCTTCACCAATTTTTAATTGATGCATCATAGAAAGCATCCTATCCAGATGCATCACGGCTTGGCACAGCAACTGCTCTGTCCATGACTGTTAGAAACTGCAGAGAGTTGTGGACACAGCACCCCACATCACAGAAACCAGCTTCCCCTCCATGGACTCTGTCTATACTTCTTGCTGCCTAAGTAAAACAGCCAGAATAATCAAAGACCTCACCTACCCTGGACATTCTCTCTTCTCCCCTCTCCCATCGGGCAGAAGATACAAAAGTCTGAAAGCACATACCACCAGGCTCAAGGACAGCTTCTATCTTGCTATACAAACTATTGAATGGTTCCCGAGTATGATAAGATGGACCCTTGACCTCACAGTCTACCTCATTATGACTTTGCACCTTATTGTCTACATGCACTGCACTCTCTCTGTAACTGCAACACTTTATTCTGCATTCTGATATTGCTTTACCTGGTACTACCTCAATGCACTGATGTAATGAATTAATCTGCATGAACAGTATGCCAGACAAGTTTTTCACTGTACCTCGGTACATGTGACAATAATAAACCAACTTACCAATTCACAAATAAGACCATAAGACAAAGGAGCAGAATCAAACCATTCGGCCTATTGAGTCTGCTCCACCATTGGATCATGGCTGATTTATTACTCCCTCTCAACCCCATTCTTCTGCCCTCTCCCCGTAACCTTTGATGCCCTTACTAATCAAGAACCTATCAACTTCCACTTTAAATATACCCAATGACTTGGCCTCCACAGCTGTCTGTGGTAATGTATTCCACAGATTCACCACCCTCTGGCTAAAGAAATTCCTCTTCTTCTCAGTTCTGAAGAGATCTCCTTTTATTCTGAGGCTGTGCCCTCTGGCCTTAGGCTCTCCCACTACTGGAAAGATCCTCTTCACGCCCACACTATCAACACCTCTCAATATTCGGTAGGTTTCAATGAGATCCCCCCTCATCCTTCTAAAATCCAGCGAATACAGGCCCTGAGCCATCAAACGCTCCTCGTACGTTAATCCTTTCATACCCAGGATCATTCTCGTAAACCTCTTCAACGCCAGCACATCCTTGCTTGGACATGGAGCCCAAAAGTGCTCACAATACTCCAAATGTGGTCTGACCAATGCCTAATAGAGCCTCAGCATTACATCCTTGCTTTTAGATTCAAGTCCTCACCACCCCACCCAATCACATCCACCCTCACTCCTCCCCAAACCGCAGACCATCCTCTGCTCCCTCATCTCATATTCACCCCCTCCCATCCCCCATCCCTCACCCTCTCCCATCCTCTCCCCATCCCCCTCCCCCAGCACCCCCACTCCCCAAACCCTCTCCCCTTCACCTACCCCTCCCCCAACCCCCCTCCACTCCCCAACCACCCCCCTCCACTCCCCCTCCCCAACCCCCTCCCCTCTCCTCTCCCCCCTCCCCAACCCCCTCCCCTCTCCCCCCACCCCCTCCCCCACCCCCTCCCTCAGCACCCCCACTCCCCAAACCCTCTCCCCTTCACCTACCCCTCCCCCAACCCCAACCCCCCTCCACTCCCCCTCCCCAACCCCCTCCCCTCTCCTCTCCCCAACCCCCTCCCCTCTCCCCCCACCCCTCCCCTCTCCCCTCCTCGCCCCCCCCAACCCCCTCCCCTCCTCTCCCCCTCCACAAACCCCTCCCCTCCTCTCCCCCCCTCCCCTACCCCCCTCCCCAACCCCCTCCCCTCTAACCCTCCCCTCCCCTCTAACCCTCCCCCCTCCCCAACCCCCTCCCCTCTAACCCTCCACCCTCCCCAATCCCCTCCCCTCTAACCTTCCCCCCTCCCGAACCCCCTCCCCTCTAACCCTCCCCCCTCCCCAACCCCCTCCCCTCCCCAACCGCCCCCACTCCCCCTCCCCTCCCCAACCCCCCTCTCCCCAACCCCCCTCCACTCTCCTCTCCCACTCCCCTCCCCAACCCCCCTCCACTCTCCTCTCCCCCTCCTCTCCCCAACCCCCCTCCACTCTCCTCTCGCCCTCCCCTCCCCAACCCCCCTCCACTCTCCTCTCCCCCTCCCCTCCCCCCCTCCACTCTCCTCTCCCCCTCCCCTCCCCCCTCCACTCTCCTCTCCCCTCCCCAACCCCCCTCCACTCTCCTCTCCCCCTCCCCTCCCCAACCCCCCTCCACGCTCCTCTCCCCCTCCCCTCCCCAACCCCCCTCCACGCTCCTCTCCCCCTCCCCTCCCCAACCGCCCTCCACTCTCCTCTCCCCCTCCCCTCCCCAACCCCCCTCCACTCTCCTCTCGCCCTCCCCTCCCCAACCCCCCTCCACTCTCCTCTCCCCCTCCCCTCTCCAACCCCACTCCCCAACCCCCCTCCACTCTCCTCTCCCCCTCCCCAACCCCCCTCCACTCTCCTCTGCCCCTCCCCTCCCCAACCCCCCTCCACTCTCCTCTCCCCCCTCCCTCTCCCCTCCACTCTCCTCTCCCCCCTCCCATCTCCCCTCCACTCTCCTCTCCCCCCCTCCCCTCCACTCTCCTCTCCCCCCCCTCCACTCTCCTCTCCCCCCTCTCCCCTCCACTCTCCTCTCCCCCCCTCTCCCCTCCACTCTCCTCTCCCCCCCTCTCCCCTCCACTCTCCTCTCCCCCCTTCTCCCCTCCACTCTCCTCTCCCCCCTCTCCCCTCCACTCTCCTCTCCCCCCTCTCCCCTCCACTCTCCTCTCCCCCCTCTCCCCTCCACTCTCCTCTCCCCCCTTCTCCCCTCCCCTCTCCCCCCTTCTCCCCTCCCCTCTCCCCCCCTCTCCCCTCCACTCTCCTCTCCCCCCTTCTCCCCTCCCCTCTCCTCTCCCCCCTCTCCCCCTCCACTCTCCTCTCCCCCCTCCCCCAATCCCCTCTCTCTTCCTCCCCCCCCACTCCCCATCCCAACTCCCTTCCCCATCCCCCTCCCCTCCTCTCCCCCACTCCCCAACCCCCCTCCCCTCCTCCCCCCACTCCCCATCCCAACCCCCTTCCCCTCCCCCTCCCCTCCTCCCCCCCACTCCCCATCCCAACCCCCTTCCCCTCCCCCCCCCCACTCCCCATCCCAACCCCCTTCCCCTCCCCCCCCACTCCCCATCCCAACCCCCTTCCCCTCCCCCCCACTCCCCATCCCAACCCCCTTCCCCTCCCCCCCACTCCCCATCCCAACTCCCTTCCCCTCCCCAACCCCCTCCACTCTAACCCTCCCCCTCCCCAACCCCCTCCCCTCTCCCCAACCCCCTCCCCACTAACCCTCCCCCTCCCCAACCCCCTCCCCTCTAACCCTCCCGCCTCCCCCACCCCCTCCCCTCTAACCCTCCCCCCAACCCCCTCCCCTCTAACCCTCCCCCTCCCCAACCCCCTCCCCTCTAACCCTCCCCCATCCCCAACCCCCTCCCCTCTAACACTCCCCCTCCCCAACCCCCTCCCCTCCCCAACACTCTCCTCTCCCCCTCCCCTCCCCAACCGCCCCACCCCAACACCCCCCCACTCCCCCTCCCCTCCCCAACCCCCCTCCACTCTCCTCTCCCCCTCCACTCCCCAACCCCCCTCCACTCTCCTCTCCCCCTCCCCTCCCCAACCCCCCTCCACTCTCCTCTCCCCCTCCCCTCCCCAACCCCCTCCACTCTCCTCTCCCCCTCCCCTCCCCAACCCCCTCCACTCTCCTCTCCCCCTCCCCTCCCCAACCCCCCTCCACTCTCCTCTCCCCCTCCCCTCCCCAACCCCCCTCCACTCTCCTCTCGCCCTCCCCTCCCCAACCCCCCTCCACTCTCCTCTCCCCCTCCCCTCTCCAACCCCACTCCCCAACCCCCCCTCCACTCTCCTCTCCCCCTCCCCAACCCCCCTCCACTCTCCTCTGCCCCTCCCCTCCCCAACCCCCCTCCACTCTCCTCTCCCACCTCCCTCTCCCCTCCACTCTCCTCTCCCCCCCTCCCCTCCACTCTCCTCTCCCCCCCTCCCCTCCACTCACCTCTCCCCCCCTCCCCTCCACTCTCCTCTCCCCCCTCTCCCCTCCACTCTCCTCTCCCCCTTCTCCCCTCCACTCTCCTCTCCCCCCTCTCCCCTCCACTCTCCTCTCCCCCCCTCTCCCCTCCACTCTCCTCTCCCCCCTTCTCCCCTCCCCTCTCCCCCCTTCTCCCCTCCCCTCTCCCCTCCACTCTCCTCTCCCCCCTTCTCCCCTCCACTCTCCTCTCCCCCCTCTCCCCCTCCACTCTCCTCTCCCCCCTCCCCCAATCCCCTCTCTCTTCCTCCCCCCCCACTCCCCATCCCAACTCCCTTCCCCATCCCCTCCCCTCCTCTCCCCCACTCCCCATCCCCCTCACCTCCTCCCCCCACTCCCCATTCCCCTCCCCTCCTCCCCCCACTCCCCATCCCAACCCCCTTCCCCTCCCCCTCCCCTCCTCCCCCCCACTCCCCATCCCAACCCCCTTCCCCTCCCCCCCCACTCCCCATCCCAACCCCCTTCCCCTCCCCCCCCACTCCCCATCCCAACCCCCTTCCCCTCCCCCCCACTCCCCATCCCAACCCCCTTCCCGTCCCACCCACTCCCCATCCCAACTCCCTTCCCCTCCCCAACCCCCTCCACTCTAACCCTCCCCCTCCCCAACCCAATCCCCTCTCCCCAACCCCCTCCCCACTAACCCTCCCCCTCCCCAACCCCCTCCCCTCTAACCCTCCCGCCTCCCCAACCCCCTCCCCTCTAACCCTCCCCCCAACCCCCTCCCCTCTAACCCTCCCCCCTCCCCAACCCCCTCCCCTCTAACACTCCCCCTCCCCAACCCCCTCCCCTCCCCAACACTCTCCTCTCCCCCCCTCCCCTCCCCAACACGCCCTCTCCCCGCCCCCTCCCCAACACCCCCCACTCCCCCTCCCTCCCAACACCCCCCACTCCCCCTCCCCTCCCCAACCCCCCTCCACTCTCCTCTCCCCTCCCCTCCCCAACCCCCCTCCACTCTCCTCTCCCCCTCCCCTCCCCAACCCCCCTCCACTCTCCTCTCCCCCTCCCCTCCCCCCCTCCACTCTCCTCTCCCCCTCCCCTCCCCCCCTCCACTCTCCTCTCCCCCTCCCCTCCCCAACCCCCCTCCACTCTCCTCTCCCCCTCCCCTCCCCAACCCCCCTCCACGCTCCTCTCCCCCTCCCCTCCCCAACCCCCCTCCACTCTCCTCTCCCCCTCCCCTCCCCAACCGCCCTCCACTCTCCTCTCCCCCTCCCCTCCCAACCCCCCTCCACTCTCCTCTCGCCCTCCCCTCCCCAACCCCCCTCCACTCTCCTCTCCCCCTCCCCTCTCCAACCCCACTCCCAACCCCCCTCCACTCTCCTCTCCCCCTCCCCAACCCCCCTCCACTCTCCTCTGCCCCTCCCCTCCCCAACCCCCCTCCACTCTCCTCTCCCCCCTCCCTCTCCCCTCCACTCTCCTCTCCCCCCTCCCTCTCCCCTCCACTCTCCTCTCCCCCCCTCCCCTCCACTCTCCTCTCCCCCCCTCCCCTCCACTCTCCTCTCCCCCCCTCTCCCTCCACTCTCCTCTCCCCCCTTCTCCCTCCACTCTCCTCTCCCCCCTCTCCCCTCCACTCTCCTCTCCCCCCTCTCCCCTCCACTCTCCTCTCCCCCCTTCTCCCCTCCCCTCTCTCCCCCCTTCTCCCCTCCCCTCTCCCCCCCTCTCCCCTCCACTCTCCTCTCCCCCTTCTCCCTCCCCCTCTCCTCTCCCCCCTCTGCCCATCCACTCTCCTCTCCCCCCTCCCCAATCCCCTCTCTCTTCTCCCCCCCACTCCCCATCCCAACTCCCTTCCCATCCCCTCCCCTCCTCTCCCCCACTCCCCATCCCCCTCCCCTCCTCCCCCACTCCCCATCCCAACCCCCTTCCCCTCCCCTCCCTCCTCCCCCACTCCCATCCCAACCCCCTTCCCTCTCCCCCCCACTCCCCATCCCAACCCCCTTCCCCTCCCCCCCCACTCCCCATCCCAACCCCTTCCCCTCCCCCCACTCCCCATCCAACCCCCTTCCCCGTCCCACCCACTCCCCATCCCAACTCCCTTCCCCTCCCCAACCCCCTCCACTCTAACCCTCCCCCTCCCCAACCCAATCCCCTCTCCCCAACCCCTCCCCACTAACCCTCCCCCTCCCCAACCCCCTCCCCTCTAACCCTCCCGCCTCCCCAACCCCTCCCCTCTAACCCTCCCCCAACCCCCTCCCCTCTACCCTCCCCCCTCCCCAACCCCCATCCCCCTCTAACACTCCCCCTCCCACCCCCTCCCCTCCCCAACACTCTCCTCTCCCCCTCCCCTCCCCAACCGCCCCACGCCCCTCCCCAACACCCCCACTCCCCCTCCCCTCCCCAACCCCCCTCCACTCTCCTCTCCCCCTCCCCTCCCCAACCCCCCTCCACTCTCCTCTCCCCCTCCCCTCCCCAACCCCCCTCCACTCTCCTCTCCCCTCCCCTTCCCAACCCCCTCCACTCTCCTCTCCCCCTCCCTCCCCAACCCCCCTCCACTCTCTCCTCTCCCCCTCCCCTCCCCAACCCCCCTCCACTCTCACTCTCCCCTCCCGTCGGTCCACTCCCCCTCCCTCCCCAACCCCCTCCACTCTCCTCTCCCTCCCCAACCCCCTCCACTCTCCTCTCCCCCATCCCCAACCCCCCTCCACTCTCCTCTCCCCCTCCCCTCCCCAACCCCCCTCCACTCTCCTCTCCCCCTCCCCAACCCCCCTCCACTCTCCTCTCCCCCATCAACCCTCTCCCACCCCCCTCCACTCTCCTCTCGCCCCTCCCTCCCCACCCCCCTCCACTCTCCTCTCCCCCTCCCCTCCCCAACCCCCCTCCACTCTCCCTCCCTCCCCTCTCCAACCCCACTCCCCAACCCCCCTCCACTCTCCTCTCCCCCTCCCCAACCCCCACTCCACTTCTCCTCTGCCCCTCCCCTCCCCAACCCCCCTCCACTCTCCTCTCTCCCCCTCCCTCTCCCCTCCACTCTCCTCTCCCCCCTCCCTCTCCCCTCCACTCTCCTCTCCCCCCCTCCCCTCCACTCTCCCTCTCCCCCCCTCCCCTCCACTCTCCTCTCCCCCCCTCTCCCCTCCACTCTCCTCTCCCCCTTCTCCCCTCCACTCTCCTCTCCCCCCTCTCCCCTCCACTCTCCTCTCCCCCCTCTCCCCCTCCACTCTCCTCTCCCCCCTTCTCCCCTCCCCTCTCCCCCCTTCTCCCTCCCCTCTCCCCCCTCTCCCCTCCACTCTCCTCTCCCCCCTTCTCCCCTCCCCTCTCCTCTCCCCCCTCTGCTCCTCCACTCTCCTCTCCTCCCTTCCCCCAATCCCCTCTCTCTTCCTCCCCCCCCACTCCCCATCCCAACTCCCTTCCCCA
This sequence comes from Pristis pectinata, assembly GCF_009764475.1. NCBI lineage: Eukaryota > Metazoa > Chordata > Chondrichthyes > Rhinopristiformes > Pristidae > Pristis > Pristis pectinata. Next base: position 30,820,244 of record NC_067427.1, read on the forward strand.
TCCCCCTCCCCTCCTCTCCCCCACTCCCCATCCCCCTCCCCTCCTCCCCCCACTCCCCATCCAACCCCTTCCCCTCCCCTCCTCCCCCCCACTCCCCATCCCAACCCCCTTCCCCTCTCCCCCCCACTCCCCATCCCAACCCCCTTCCCCTCCCCCCCACTCCCCATCCCAACCCCCTTCCCCTCCCCCCACTCCCCATCCCAACCCCCTTCCCGTCCCCCCCACTCCCATCCCAACTCCCTTCCCCTCCCCAACCCCCTCCACTCTAACCCTCCCCCTCCCCAACCCCTCCCCTCATCCCCAACCCCCTCCCCACTAACCCTCCCCCGCCCCAACCCCCTCCCCTCTAACCCTCACGCCTCCCCAACCCCCTCCCCTCTAAACCCTCCCCCCAACCCCTCCCCTCTAACCCTCCCCCCTCCCCAACCCCCTCCCCTCTAACCCTCCCCCCTCCCCAACCCCCTCCCCTCTAACACTCCCCCTCCCCAACCCCTCCCCTCCCCAACACTCTCATCTCCCCTCCCCCTCCCCACCGCCCCCACCCCAACACCCCCCACTCCCCCTCCCCTCCCCAACCCCCCTCCACTCTCCTCTCCCCCTCCCCTCCCCAACCCCCCTCCACTCTCCTCTCCCCCTCCCCTCCCCAACCCCCTCCACTCTCCTCTCCCCCTCCCCTCCCCAACCCCCTCCACTCTCCTCTCCCCCTCCCCTCCCAACCCCCTCCACTCTCCTCTCCCCCTCCCCTCCCCAACCCCCCTCCACTCTCCTCTCCCCCTCCCCTCCCCAACCCCCCTCCACTCTCCTCTCCCCTCCCCTCTCCTCTCCCCCTCCCCTCCCCAACCCCCTCCACTCTCCCTCTCCCCTCCCCACCCCTCACTCTCCTCTCCCCCTACCCTCCCCAACCCCCTCCACTCTCCTCTCCCCCTCCCCTCCCCAACCCCCTCCACTCTCCTCTCCCCCTCCCCTCCCCAACCCCCCTCCACTCTCCTCTCCCCCTCCCCTCCCCCAACCCCCCTCCACTCTCCTCTCCCCCTCCCCTCTCCAACCCCCACTCCTCCAACCCCCCTCCCTCTCCTCTCCCACCATCCCCAACCCACCTCCACTCTCCTCTGTCCCCTCCCACCCCACCCCCCTCCACTCTCCTCTCCCCCTCCCTCTCCCCTCCACTCTCCTCTCCCCCCCTCCCCTCCACTCTCCTCTCCCCCCCTCCCCTCCACTCTCCTCTCCCCCCCTCCCCTCCACTCTCCTCTCCCCCCCTCCCCTCCACTCTCCTCTCCCCCCTCTCCCCTCCACTCTCCTCTCCCCCTTCTCCCCTCCACTCTCCTCTCCCCCTCTCCCCTCCACTCTCCTCTCCCCCTCTCCCCTCCACTCTCCTCTCCCCCCTTCTCCCCTCCACTCTCCCCCCTCTCCCCTCCCTTTCCCCCCTCTCCCTCCTCTCCTCTCCCCCCTTCTCCCCTCCACTCTCCTCTCCCCCCTCTCCCCTCCACTCTCCTCTCCCCCCTTCTCCCCTCCACTCTCCTCTCCCCCTCTCCCCCTCCACTCTCCTCTCCCCCCTCCCCCAATCCCCTCTCTCTTCCTCCCCCCCACTCCCCATCCCAACTCCCTTCCCCATCCCCCTCCCCTCCTCTCCCCCACTCCCCATCCCCCTCACCTCCTCCCCCCACTCCCCATTCCCCTCCCCTCCTCCCCCCACTCCCATCCCAACCCCCTTCCCCTCCCCCTCCCTCCTCCCCCCCACTCCCCATCCCAACCCCCTTCCCCTCCCCCCCCACTCCCCCTCCCACCCCCCTTCCCCTCCCCCCCCACTCCCCATCCCAACCCCCTTCCCCTCCCCCCCCACTCCCCATCCCAACCCCCTTCCCCTCCCCCCACTCCCCATCCCAACCCCCTTCCCGTCCCCCCCACTCCCCATCCCAACTCCCTTCCCCTCCCCAACCCCCTCCACTCTAACCCTCCCCCTCCCCAACCCCCTCCCCTCTCCCCAACCCCCTCCCCACTCACCCTCCCCCTCCCCAACCCCCTCCCCTCTAACCCTCCCGCCTCCCCAACCCCCTCCCCTCTAACCCTCCCCCCAACCCCCTCCCCTCTAACCCTCCCCCCTCCCCAACCCCTCCCCTCTAACCCTCCCCCCTCCCCAACCCCCTCCCCTCTAACACTCCCCCTCCCCAACCCCCTCCCCTCCCCAACACTCTCCTCTCCCCCTCCCCTCCCCAACCGCCCCCACGCCCCCTCCCCAACACCCCCCACTCCCCCTCCCCTCCCCAACCCCCCTCCACTCTCCTCTCCCCCTCCCCTCCCCAACCCCCCTCCACTCTCCTCTCCCCCTCCCCTCCCCAACCCCCCTCCACTCTCCTCTCCCCCTCCCCTCCCCAACCCCCCTCCACTCTCCTCTCCCCTCCCCTCCCCAACCCCTCCACTCTCCTCTCCCCTCCCCTCCCCAACCCCCCTCCACTCTCCTCTCCCCCTGCCCTCCCCAACCCCCCTCCACTCTCCTCTCCCCTCCCCTCTCCTCTCCCCTCCCTCCCCAACCCCCCTCCCTCTCCTCTCCCCTCCCCTCCCCAACCCCCTCCACTCTCCTCTCCCCCTACCCTCCCCAACCCCCCCTCCACTCTCCTCTCCCCCCTCCACTCTCCCTTGCCCCCCACTCCCCTCTCCCCCCTCCACTCTCCTCTCCCCCCCTCTCCCCCCCACTCTCCTCTCCCCCCTCCCTCTCCACTCTCCTCTCCGCCCTCCCCCAACCCCCTCTCTCCTCCTCCCCCCCCACTCCCCATCCCAACTCCCTTCCCCTCCCCCTCCCCTCCTCTCCCCCACTCCCCATTCCCCTCCCCTCCTCCCCCCACTCCCCATTACCCTCCCCTCCTCCCCCCACTCCCCATCCCAACCCCCTTCCCCTCACCTCCTCCCCCCACTCCCCATCCCAACCCCTTCCCCTCCCCCTCCCCACTCCCCATCCCAACCCCTTCCCCTCCCCCTCCCCTCCTCCCCCACTCCCCATCCAACCCCCTTCCCTCCCCCCTCCCCATCCCAACCCCCCTCCCCTCCCCCCACTCCCCATCCCAACCCCCTTCCCCTCCCCTCTCTCCAACCCCCTTCCCCGCCCCTCGCTCCCCCTCCCCTCTCTCCAACCCCCCTCCCCTCTCTCCCCCTCCCCTCTCTCCAACCCCCCTACCCTCTCTCCCCCTCCCCTCTCTCCAAACCCCCTCCCCTCTCTCCCCCTCCCCTCCACCCTCTCCCTCTCTCCCCTCCCTCTCTCCCTCCAACCCCTCTCACCCCTCTCTCCCGCTCCCCTCTCTCCCCCTCCCCTCTCTCCACCCCCCCTCCCCTCCCCCTCCCCCTCCCCTCTCTCCAACCCCCCTCCCCTCTCTCCCCCTCCCCTCTCTCCAACCCCCCTCCCCTCTCTCCCCCTCCCCTCTCTCCCCCTCCCCTCTCTCCAACCCCCCTCCCCTCTCTCCCCCTCCCCTCTCTCCCCCTCCCCTCTCTCCCCCTCCCCTCTCTCCAACCCCCCTCCCCTCTCTCCAACCCCCTCCCCTCTCTCCCCTTCCCCTCTCTCCAACCCCCCTCCCCTCTCTCCAACCCCCTCCCTCTCTCCCCTTCCCCTCTCTCCAACCCCCTCTCCCCTCCCTCTCTCCCCCTCCCCTCTCTCCCCCTCCCCTCTCTCCAACCCCCCTCCCCTCTATCCCCCTCCCCTCTCTCCCGCTCCCCTCTCCCCAACCCCCCTCCCCCCCTCTCCCCAACCCCTCTCTCCCCAACCCCCTCCCTCTCTCCCCAACCCCCCTCCCCCTCATCCCCAACCCCCTCCCCTCTCTCCCCACCCCCCTCCTCTCTCTCCCAACCCCCCTCCTCTCTCTCCCCAACCCCCCTCCTCTCTCTCCCCAACCCCCCTCCTCCCCTCTCTCCCCCTCCCCTCTCCCCAACCCCCTCCCCTCTCTCCCCCTCCCCTCTCCCCAACCCCCCTCCCCTCTCTCCCCAACCCCCCTCCTCCCCTCTCCCCAACCCCCCTCCTCCCCTCTCCCCAACCCCTCTCTCCCCAACCCCCCTCCCCTCTCCCCAACCCCCCTCCCCTCTCTCCCCAACCCCCTCCCCTCTCTCCCCAACCCCCCTCCTCCCTCTCCCCAACCCCCCTCCTCCCCTCTCTCCCCCTCCCCACTCCCCCCCCCCCCTCCCCTCTCTCCCCCTCCCCTCTCCCCAACCCCCCTCCCCTCTCCCCAACCCCCCTCCCTCTCATCCCCAACCCCCTCTCCCCAACCCCTCTCCCAACTCTCCCTCCTCCCCTCAAATCTCCCCTAACCCCTTCTCCCAAACCCCCCTCCTCCACTCTCCCCACCCCCTCCTCCCTCTCCCCAACCCCTCTCTCCCCAACCCCTCTCTCCCCAACCACCCCTCCTCCCCTCTCCAACCCCTCTCCTCCCCTCTCCCAACCCCCCTCCCTATCCCCTCTCCCCTAACCCCTCCTCCGCCAACCCCCCTCCCCGCTCCCCCATACCCCTCCCCTCTCTCTCCCCAACCCCCCTCCCCTCTCTCCCCAACACCCCCCTCACCATCCTCTCACTCTCCCCCTCCCCCTCACCGTGATACTCCGCCGAGGCCCACCCCGCACGATGTTACCTTCCCGGGGCCGCCGTCCTGCACGACCCGTAATCAGCAACGTACTTGAAGACGCCGCTCGGGTCCACCACAACGTCGGGGACCCGCTCCAGCGCCGCGGCCGCCATCGCGCTGTCCCACGTGTCCCTGCGCCAACGTGCGCGCCCCCGACTACAGCGCCACAAACCGCGTTCTCGTCATCCTGCGCCGCGTGCGCGCACCCGTCATCCTGCGGCAGTGCGCGTGTCCGAGGCGTCGTGCATCTCGCGTCATCTCAACAGCAGCCCCCCCCACCCCCACCCCCGTCCACAGCTCCCCCCACTGCCCATCTGACCCCCAGCTCCACCCACCCCCCACCCACCCACACCCTGCCCCACCCACCCCATCCATCCACCCTCCCCACCATCACCCTCCCCACCCACCCCATCCATCCACCCCCCCCACCCACCCCATCCATCCACCCTCCCCACCATCACCCTCCCCACCCACCCCATCCATCCACCCCCCCCACCATCACCCTCCCCACCCAACCCACACCATGCCCCAACCACACCCCCTCCCCACCCACCCCCTGCCTCAACCACCCCCTTCCCACCCACACCCTGCCCCACCCACCACCCTGTCCACCCACACCCTCCCCACCCACACCCTGCCCCATCCATCCCCCTCCCCACCCACACCCTGCCCCATCCATCCCCCTCCCCACCCACACCCTGCCCCATCAATCCCCCTCCCCATCCACCACCCTGCCCAATCCCCACCTTTCTCCCCATCTGCCATCCTGTCCCTTCCCCCCTCCCCCTCTCCCTGCCCCCTCCCTGTCTCTCTGCCCCCATCCCCACCTACCTCTCCCCATCTGCCATCCTGCTCCCACCCATCTATACTTCACCCCCTCACCTACCACCTTGCCCCTCCCATCTACCATGCTTCCCCTCCCATTTATCCCCCACATCCCACTGCCCATCTAGTTTGCCCCAAACCACCCCCACCTATCAACTCCTCCCCAATCCCACACCTACCACTCCTCACCTCCCCCAGCTACCACCCTGTCCCACCCATCCACCCCAATTACCCCTCTCCAATTCCCCCACCTACCACCCACAACCATCATCAATGCCCACCTCCCGCACCCTCACCTGCCACCCCATCCCCAGCCATCTAGCCCTCCCCAATTCCCCACCTACCACCCAACAGCCATTCATTAACCCACCACCGTCCCATCCACCCCCACATTGGGCAGGAGGTACAGAAGCCTGAAGTGCCCCACCACCAGGTTCAGGAACAGCTACTTCCCTTCAACCATTTGGTTCTTGAACCAACCGGCAAAACACTAATCACCACAGTTCAGCAACACTGTGACCACTCTGATCACTTTGCACTAAAATGGACTCTTATTTGTTTAATTGTGTTTTTTTGTAAAAATTGTGTTTAATTTATGTTTTCCATGTGAATGCTGCTTATCTGATGCTATGTGCCTGTGATGCTGCTGCAGGTAAGTTTTTCATTGCCCCTTGTGTATATGACAATAAACTCGACTTTGACTTTACCCCCGACGCCCCCAGCAAAGGCCTTCAACGTGTGAGGTGAACCTCTGATCAGCGGTGATTGAATTGAGTCTGGCCAGAGGCAGAGGGGCTTGGTGGGCCTTCCTTGTCCTGTGTGACCAGCGAGTGGGGAGCAACTGCCTCTTCCTGCACCTTGGTTCGGGATTAGGGAATCACGGGGAGAGAGTAGACTGGAAGAGTGGACTGAAGTGGACTAACAGCAGCGTAAATTGGGATTTCAGAAGGAGAGGCTGTGGGTGGGATTGTAGATGGAGAGAGGCCAGGAGTGGATAATAGAGGAATGGGAGCCTGGAGTGGACTGTCACTACGACCATCCAACTTCTCCCATTCCCTCTCTGCAATTAACAGGCTGCAATTTATCAAATTGCAGGGAGGGAATGGGACTCCTCTGCAAGTCTGTTATCATGTAGACTGACATTGTCCCTCAGCTCAGAGTCAGAGGGAGCAGACCTCTCGGTGGGGGAGCCTGGCTCTCACCTGCCAGCCAAGCCTGCAAGAGTCGGCAGGGTTCGGGTTAATCTCCAGCATCCAGCTGCAGTAAACTCAGAAGGACCAGTTAGAGATGCTGAAAAACAGGTTTTATGAAAACATTTGTGACCCTATTTAGTAGTTATAAATCTTCAGGGAAAACCTATTTGTTCACTAGTTAGAGGTCTCTGGAGGAAACCCTGTTTAGCAAACCTGTGTATGTCACCGAAGACTCTTACTAATTTCTACAGATGTACGGTGGAGAGCATTCTGACTGGTTGTATCACCGCCTGGCACGGAGGCTCTAATGCACAGGATCACAAGAGGCTGCAGAGAGTTATAGACTCAGTCAGCTCCATCATGGACACAACCCTCGCCACCATCGAGGACATCTTCAAGAGGTGGTGCCTCAAGAAGGCGGCATCCATCACTAAGGACCCTCACCATCCGGAACATGCCCTCTTCACATTACTACCATCGGGGAGGAGGTACAGGAGCCTGAAGACCCACACTCAACGATTTAGGAACAGCTTCTTCCCCTCTGCCATCAGATTTCTGAACGATCCATGAACCCATGAACACTACCTCATTATTCCTCTTTTGCACTATTTATTTTGTAATTTATAGTAATTTGATGTCTTTGCACTGTCCTGCTGCTGCAAAACAACAAATTTCATGTCATAAAGGTCAATGGTAATTAATCTGATTCTGATTCTGATTCTGATTCTGAACTTGCTTGTTATAGTTCAACAGAGGAAAGATCTGTTTTACTTTTTTTTGCCAGTTATACACATGGAGGAGAATCAGAATCTGACATATGTCGTGAAGTTTGTTGTTTTGTGGCAGCAGAACAGTGCAAGACATAAAGACATGTCCCAGGTGGTGAGGGTCCTCAGTGATGGATGCCACCTTCTTGAGGCACCGCCTCTTGAAGATGTCTTCAATGGTGGGGAGGGTTGTGCCCGTGATGTAGCTGGCTGAGTCTACAACCCTCTGCAGCCTCTCTCCATTCTGCTCATTGGAGCCTCCATACCAGGCGGTGATGCAACAGGTCAGAATGCTCTCCACTGTACATCTGTAGAGAATTGCAAGAGTCTTTGGGGACATACCAAATCTCCTCAAACTCCTAACAAAGTAGAGCCGCTGGCATACCTTCTTTGTGATTGCATCAATGTGTCGGGCCCAGGATAGATCCTCTGAGATGTTGACGCTCAGAAACTTGAAGCTGCTCACCCTTTCCACCGCTGATCCCTCAGTGAGGACTGGTGTGTGTTCTCCCGACTTCCCCTTCCTGAAGTCCACAATCAATTCCTTGGTCTTGCTGACGTTGAGTGCGAGGTGGTTGTGACACCAGTCAACCAGCCGATCTACCTCACTCCTGTACACCTCCTCATCACCATCTGAGATTCTGCCAACAACAGTGGTGTCACCACCGAATTTATAGATGGCATTTGAGCTACGCATTTATCATGTTTACTAGTTATGAACATACGGGTGGGTGAGGGGTACAATAACTGGTTCACTAATCATAAATCCACCTTCATGCTTTTACCTTGTTTTACTGCTCTACTCCCACGGGGGAGTGCTTCCCTTTCTCAGGCGATCCCTCGGGGTCAAGAATTGACTTGTTTCCACTCTGGTTCTGTGGTAACCAGTGAGGCCAATGTGGGAAGCAGAGATGTGGCAGGAGCTGGCTGACAGAGTGGTGGGTAGTTTGTGAGATAGTGCGCTCTTTCTGCCACTTCCACAGGACTTCCGTGTGCTCCCGATGCACTGTCTCAAGCCTCTCAGCACCACCATCCCAAACACTCTTTCTCCACTTTGAGTGACATGGGCCAGAGGTTCCCAGGAGACAGTGGAGATGTTGCACTTCTTCAAGTTCATCCTTGAACCTTTCCCTCTGTCTGCCTGGTGATGTCTTCCCATGACAGAGCTGGGAATTGTGTCTGTTTTGGGAGTTGGGCACACAGGGAGATGGCTTGCCCAGCAGAATGAGTGTGATCTACATCTCAGACTTTATAAGTTCAAGTTTATTGTCAAAGGCATATATACACAGGGTATAAATGCCATGAAAGTTAGCCTTTTGCAACAGCAGCACTGTATGTTATAAGACAAGGTCAAACATAAGTTAACGCAAACTTAATAAACATAAATTATACAAGACTTACACATTTGCAAAACAAACAACCAAATAAACAAGGACACTAGTGCAAGATTGAGAGAGGGAATAAAATAGTCCGAGGTAACGTGGGGATTTACAGGTCAGTTCAAGAACCTGATGGCAGTGGGGAAGAAGCTGTTGTTGAACCTTGAGGTATGGGTCTTCAGGCCCATGTACCTCCTGCCTGATGGCAGCATCGAGAAGAGGGCATGGCCTGGATGGTGGGGGTCCTTAATGATGGATGTCACCTTCCTGAAACATCACTTCTTGTAGATGTCCTCGATGGTGGGGAGAGCTGTACCCGTGATGGAACTGGCTGTGTCCACCACTCTCTGTAGCCTCGTGTGTTCCTCTGCATTGGAGTTGTAAAGTAGTGGCCATGTGACAGTGAGACAGTGAAAGCTCTGGTGTCATCTTCCAACATTCCACACATTCTGGAATCGTCCTCTGGATTGGAGGGGATTGTGCTCTTTCAGAAGTTGGGGGAGGGGGGGGGAAGAAAACGGGAAACTGGCAATCTGTTGGCCTGGCTCCAGAATCTGTAGTAAAGGATGTGATATCAGGCCATTTAGAGAAAAACAGAGCAGTGTTAACATGGATTTATGACAAGGAAGTCATGTGTGACTAATTTATTGCAGTTCTTCAAGAATGAAACTGGTCGACTAGATGAGGGGGAATCACTAGATGTGGTGTCGTAGAGTCGTATGGAACACCTGTCATCCATCAAACACCCAACTGACACTAATCCCATTTTATACTCCACAATTTTCCCATCAACTACACTTCCCCACCCCCCACAAAATTCTATCACCCACCTCCACCAAATTTACCAAATTTACCAAACGTCTTTGGGATGTGGGAGGAAATGGGAGCACCCGGGGGAAACCCATGCAGTCACAGGGAGAACGTGTAAACTCCACACACCACAGGTCAGGTTGCTGGGGTCATTTTTCTGAGATGAAGGATCATTGACCTGAAACGTGAACTCTGTGTTTCTCTCTCCCCAGATGCTGCCTGATCTGTTGAGTGTTTCCAGCATTTTCTGTTTTTATTTCAGACCCAACCCCAGTGCAGACCGGGCTCCTGCAAGCCTGTGTCATTGACCCGACACAACGCTGGACTCACCTCCAACAAGCTTCCTGCTGGAGTGGAGTTAATCTACAGGATTGTTCAATCTACATCACCTCTACTCCAGAAGCAAGGTCACTCCAACTTCAGTATCTGAGCTGCAGGGCACAGCTGATGCTGGCATACGTGCATGTTTGGAGGTCAAGCTCCAAGTCGACATCAACGCTTTCACTGAAGTGTACAAGAGAATGGGTTACACTCACCATCCACCAAACACCCTGCACCTGTTGAACAACGCAGCCCCCTCGACAAGACCCTGGAAAATGTGGACCACTTCCCAGATCTCAGGCGCCACCTCTCAGTGAAGATAAACAATAGTGCATCAGCGCCAACTTTGGCCATCTGAGGAAAAGGGTGTTTGAAGATCAAAACCTCTTTATTAATTATAAACCCTTGGGCGCAGGGAAAATGCTTATCTTGTTTAGTAGTTCTAAATCCATGGAAGAAGCTGCTTAATTTTCAACTTGATATTAATGTAGAGGAAAGTTGTTTAGGTTGTTTACTATAGATCTAAGGGGAGGGGAGGAAGATATATAACTTCTTTACTAATTAATAATATAAAGAGGTAACTATTTTACAAGATATAAATCAAAGATGTTCACCATATTTCGTGTTGTAAATCTACGGTGGGAAGTTCTCCACTTTGATTCCTCATTATAAATCTGAAGGTGGGGAAGAAAGCTTTTTAACTTGTTTGCTAGTTATTAACATACGGGAGAAAATTAATTAACTTGTTTTCTTGTTGTAAAATGACAGGAGAAAAGTTAATTAACTCACCTACTGGTTATAAACTGAAGGGGGAAATGATCTTTAACGTTCTTAATTATAAATCTATAGGGAGAAGTTTTTTAATTTGCTTACTAGTTATTAATCTCTGAGGGTTGAAGCTCCTCGGTTTATCAGTTATTAACAAACAGGAGGAAAATTGCTCAACTTGTTTACTTGTTATAAATCTACGGGGTGAACCTGTCTAACTCATTCCGAATTAGTATTCTAGGGAAAGCTTTTTAACTTAATTTACTAGTTCTAACCCTATGGGACAAAATTGATTAACTTATATCCTCACTATAAACTATCAGGAGAACCTCTACCAGTTTATCAGTTATAAATGTACTGGGGAAACGATTTACTAGTTATCAGTTTACAATGTGGTGGGAAGCTGTTGAACTTGTTTGCTGGTCATTAATCAACAGATGATAAACTCTTTATTTTGTTTACTAGTTATACACCTACGTGTATGTGACAGGTGAAAGCGATTTAATTTGTTTTTGCTAGTGAAACCCCACAAGGAGAAAACTACTTGTTTACTAGTTATAAATCCATGAGAGAAATGTATTTAAGTTGTATCTATGGGTTGGGGGAAATCTGTTTAACACGTGCATTGGTTAATGTTAGCTTTCATAAGTCGAGGGATCAAGTTTAAGAGCCATGAGGTAATGATGAAGCTCTACAAAACTCTGGTTAGACCACACTTGGAGTACTGTGTCCAGTTCTGGTCGCCTCATTATAGGAAGGATGTGGAAGCGTTGGACAGGGTGCGGAGGAGATTTACCAGGATGCTGCCTGGATTAGAGAGTATGCATTATGAGGAGAGACTGAGGCAGTTAGGGCTTTACTCTTTGGAGAGAAGGAGGATGAGAGGAGACAATGATAGAGGTGCACAAAATATTAAGAGGAATAGATAGAGTGGACAGCCAGCGCCTCTTCCCAGGGCACCAATGCTCAATACAAGAGGGCATGGCTTTAAAGTAATGGGTGGGAAGTTCAAGGGAGATATCAGAGGGAGGTTTTTTACCCAGAGAGTGGTTGGAGCATGGAATGTCCTGCCTGGGGCGGTGGTGGAGGCAGGTACATTGGTCAAATTCAAGATATTGTTAGATAAGCATATGGAGGAATTTAAAATAGGGGGATATGTGGGAGGAAGGGGTTAGATAGTCTTAGGTGAGGTTTAAAGGTCGGCACAACATGGTGGGCTGAAGGGCCTGTATTGTGCTGTACTGTTCTATGTTCTATAAATTTCTACAAAATCTACATAGCTCAATTACTAGTAATACATGAATGGTGAACAAGTTCTTTAACCTGTTTGTTAGTTATAACCTTATGAGGTGGGGAAAAGAATTTAAGTTGTTTACATTATAAATCTAGGAGGTGGCAATCGTTGTAACTTGATTGCATGTTACTGATGTGTTCCGCATGTTCTCTACACACTGCACTGCTGGAACACTTGCAGACAGACAACACCAACATATTCCCAGGTGAGAGAGAGAGAGAGTGTGCGTGAGAGAGAGAGAGAGATGGAGAGAGAGAGTGAGAGAGAGAGATGGAGAGACAGAGTGAGAGAGAGTGACAGAGGGACACAGAGTGACAGAAGCACAGGGCAGGCTAGTTAGACTCAGATCTGTTCAGCGCTGGATGAGGTCATGGCTGATTTCAAGCCCAGATCCAGGAAGCCACCTTTTCATCATGTCATAGAACCATTCAGCCCATCAATGTCTGTGCTGTCGAGAAAGAGCTCCCCAGCCTAATCCCAGCCTCCAGCACTGAGCCTGTGGTCCTGCTGCTCACAGATCTTCAACAACATCTACCAGCACTGTTTAAATGTGACCAGGGTTTCGACCTTTAGGGCAGTGAGTTCGACACCTACCACCCACATTCCCTCACCTCCCTCTAATCCGTCTGCCAACTGCTTTAAGTTCATGCATCCTGGTTTTTGACCCTCTGGCCTAGGAAGCAGCTCCTTCTGATTAAATCTGGGCCCCTTATTATATTTTATACCTCAATTAAGTTTCCAATCAGCCTCCTCTGTTCTACAGAAAACAACACCAGCCTGTACAGTGGAGACACAAGAGACTGCAAATAATGGAATCTGGAGCAAAAAACAGACTGCTGGATGAAGTCAGTGGGTCAGGCAGCATCTGTGGAGAGAAACATTACCTGACCAGCTGAGTTCAATCTTTCCTTGTGGCTACTTAATACCCTGTAACAAAAACCACCACCTTGGTGTAGAGTTAACAATGGATCCTCGGGCCTTTCACTGCTACCAAATCGGCTGTGGCCTGTGGATCAATGGTTCCGACCACTGAACAGCTCGGTTTTTAACTTTAATCTGTGTCTCCTCGCCCAGGTCACCAGCGAAAGGAATACTTTTTCTTCCTCTCCTGATCAGTCCCCTTGATAACTTTAAACAAATCGCTTCCCCCCCCACCCCTTAAGCTTGAGAAATTTCAGGGTCAGTATCCCTGGTTTGTGCCATCTTTTCCGGTGTATCCCCATTGGCCATCCCACCTGCAGGGCACGGCCCCCACACCTGCTTCCAGAGTTCCAGGTATCGCCTGACCAAGGCTTCCTACAGCCGCAGCATGACTTCTCCCTGCTCAGCTCCCCACCTGCAAAGGACACCACTGCGCCGGGCATTTCGATGATCGTCTGTAATTCTCTGTGATATTTTAATGATCAATGTAGATGGACCAAGTCTCCCTGGGCCTGGACTCTTCTAAGCATCCATCATTTAACAAGTACTCCAAGGATGACCTCACACTTGTCTGGACAGAAATCCATTTACTGAAGTGCTTCCCATTAACTATCTCTCAGTATCTCCACGTCAACGTATGCTGCCATCTCCATAATGATATTACCTGCCTGTGCAGTTTGGCAGACTTAGCTTCCAACCTGTTATCTCAGCTGTTTACATATATTAAGATCTGTTACAGCACCAGGATAGAAGTGAGAGTGAAAGAGATAGAGGGGGAAGGGAGGATAGAGAGAGGAAGGATCAGTGAGAAAGAAAAAGGGAGAGAAGGAGAGAATGAGAGACAAAGACACGGAAAGCTGGAGAGTGAGAGACAGAGAAAGAGAATAAGAGAGAAGCATGTGAGAGAGAGGGATGGGGAGGTTTGAGATAAATAGAGACAGACAGGAACTAAGAGTCAAAAAGACAGGAGGAAGTGAAAGAGTAGTTGGGACAAACCTGTCAGTGTGTTTAACAGGTGCCTGCAGGACCAGGAGAGCCAGAACTGACCAATCCCAGACCATGAGCAGGACATGGAGGCATTGGAGAGGGTGCAGAGGAGATTTACCAGGATGATGCCTGGATTGGAGAGTATTGAATATGAGGAGAGGCTTAAGGTGCTAGGGCTTTATTCACTGGAAACGAGGAGGATGAGAGGAGACATGATAGAGGTACATAAAATATTGAGAGGAATAGATAGAGTAGACAGTCAGCGCCTCCTTCCCAGGGCACCAATGCTCAAGACGAGAGGGCATGGCTTTAAGGTTATGGGTGGGAGGCTCAGGGGAGATGTCAGAGGGAGGTTTTTCACCCAAAGAGTGGTTGGTGCATGGAATGCACTGCCTGGGGTGGTGGTGGAGGTAGATACATTGAACAGGTTCAAGAGCTTGTTGAATAGGCATATGGAGGAACGTGGGATGGGGGGATATGCGGGAGGAAGGGGTTAGGTAGTGTGAGGGTGGTCTGATGGATGGCGCAACACGGTGGGCCGAAGGGCCTGTTTTGTGCTGTATGGTTCTATGGTTACACTGCGGGGGCTGAGAGAAAAGCAAAAGAACTGCGGATGTTGGAAATCTGAAATAAAAGCAGGGAAAGCTGGAAAAAGCCAATGGTCGGGCGGTGTCTGCAGAGGGAGGAGCAGAGCTAACGGTTGCCGACCTTTCATCATTGGTCGGAGCGGGATCACTGCTGCCTGCCGCGGGCTGCACAATCTCACTCAGACTCCCGTCAGCAAACGGGTACCCCATCTGCTCATGTACAGGCATGTACACCCATCCCGACACAGACAAACCATACACACCTAAACATCTTATACACAGATACCCAGCTCTTTGCATGAATATACACCCACACTAATACACATACACAAACCAATGCATACAGATGTACTCTGAATAAATATGTACATTCAGCATAAACACAACTGTATATGTGTACAAATGCAGCCAGATATACTCCACTAGCAGTTCCTCACACACACACTAAAGAGTTGTACATTTAAAAAGAGGTATACTTAGACAAACAGATAGATGTTGATATAGATCACTGTGTACAGTAAGAGCACACGTATGCACCAGTGATAAGGTGGGGTGGGGGTGCGCAGTGTACAGTTAACACTCATACACACTCATTCGTGTGCAACAGAAACACGTACGGTGTCACACTTGGCCACGTACACGAACGCGGTCACACGGAGACACAGAACATTACACGTACACACCCACCCACACACTTAAATACAGACACATTTTTAAGATGAGGTTTCTTTATTAGTCACGTGTACATCGAAGCACACAGTGAAATGCATCTTTTGTGTGGAGTGTTCTGGGGGCAGCCCATAAGTGTCGCCATGCTCCAACACAGTGTGCCCACAGCTTCCTAACCCGTACGTCTTTGGAATGTGGGAGGAAACCGGAGAACCCGGAGGAAACCCACGCAGACACGGGGAGAACGTACAAACTCCTTACAGACAGCGGCGGGAATTGAACCCAGGTCACTGGCGCTGTAATAGCATTACACTAACCGCTACACTACCGTGCCTGCAGAACTAAATATCTGTTCAAATCGCAACATGGCGGTCTTAAAAATAATGACGACTAATGTAGTTCAGGCACAGGTGTCGGATGTTCTCCACCTGCCTGCATGAGTCTCCACGCTGAGCAGGCAGCAGACAGCCGGCTGGGTATCCCCACTGACCACCACCCACTGTGGCTGCAGCTGGCCACATTCATCACAGCACCTGCCCACTGCCCGTGGCCCCCCAACCGGAAATATATCACAGCCCCTTCATCATCACCGGCTCAAACTCCCTCAGCTCCTCACTCTCAGTTCCCCCACCCCCAAGTCCTTTCCTTCCCTCTCGATTCTCCCATTTAGGGTTCTCCAGTTCCCCCCCAACTCCCCCCCCTTCCCACCACCCCATAGCTGTCCTCCCCCAAATCCCTCCCCGCACCCTGTCCTGCATTAGCTCAACCCCTGCCCATCCTCCGCCAACTCTCCCTGAACTCCCCACCCTGCAGACGCTGGCTGCTCACTCTCAGGGTGAGGCCACTGATGTCGACCATCTCCCAAGGGGCCCCTCCCTGACCCCAGCCGCCTGAAGCCTCAGCCTCACCCAGACCCCTCCCACCTGCCCAGCCAGTGCCATCTGATGTCAGTGGGCCGGGTCTCCCAGTGCTCTCTGGACCTCTCCACCCCAGGCTGGACCACTGGTGGGATTAAAGAGGAGGTGGGTGAAGATCAGGGAGGTGGGGGCAATGGGGAACTGGCACAGAGGAGGATGGGCCTGGGGCAGATCAGCCATGGCCACTTTGAATGGTGGGGCAGGCTTGAGGGGCCGAGTGGCCTCCTCCTATTTCCTAATGTTCTTTGTGGGGGTGGTGCTGGTGGGAGGGAGATCACAGCAGGCTGGGAGGGTTGAAAAGGGCCTTGGAGAAAGGTGTGGGCAGGGTCTTGTGTGCGATCGGGGTGCATCTCAGAGTGTGTGTCCACATACCCGTTTTACCCACATACCTGTGTGTATGTCCATATACCTGTGTGTCTGTGCACCCGTGTTCACGTACCCGTGTATCCGCGTACCTGTGTGTATCCATGTACCTGTGCATGTCCACGTATATGTGTGTCCACGTACCTGTGTGTCCATCTGTGCAGCACAGCCCAGTCGTCATTGGACCAAGACCTCACTCCCTCAGACCATGTGACAGCTGGTGTTCAACAGGCAACTTCCAGTCCTCTCACACACACACACCCTTACGTTCCTCACACACCTACTCACAAACACTCCCCGTGCACGCACCCTCCACACACACACTTCCTGGTTGCATGCTCACTTCCTACGTGTAAACCCATTTGTGCACACCCTCACACCCATGAAAACACACATACACCCCATATGTACACACACTCCCCATATACACTTTCCCCACACAATCACATGTGCACACACTTATCTTGAGCAAAACCACACTCCTCATGCATTCCCACTCCCCAGGCGTACGCATGAGCACCCACACACCCCACATGTGCACACACAGAGTGCCTTCATGGACATATCATGAGGCACATTCTCCACATGTGCACACACTCCCCACATCCACACAGTGCCCTCACACACATGCACTCTCCACATGTACACACACCCCATGCACACACTCCCTACACACAGTCTGACAGATCACACAGCGTCCAACAATCAGAAGTGTCGTTTATTTTAATCTCTGCTCTCACAATAACCACAAACTACAGTGATCCTGAAAGTTGTGACGAGCAAAAGACAAGAAGCGCCCACGATCAGACCCGGAATGGAATCAGGACCAGAATCAGGGCCAAGTCAGGGAAAGAACCAAGTCCAGTCCATCCACAGAAGGCACACGTTTCCACTGCCACCTGCTTTAGTTCATCACTGGAGATGCTGATTCAGTTAGGATCACTGGCTGATTTCCCCAGGATCGCTGGCTGATTTCACCAGGATCGCTGGCTGATTTCACCAGGATCGCTGGCTGATTTCACCAGGATCGCTGGCTGATTTCACCAGGATCGCTGGCTGATTTCACCAGGATCGCTGGCTGATTTCACCAGGATCGCTGGCTGATTTCCCCAGAATCACTGGCTGATTTCCCCAGGATCGCTGGCTGATTCCACTGGCAGATTTTACCAGGTCTTTAATTCAGGTACTGAAGCTCAACTGGGACATGATCTTAACAGAGACAAAAGTCGGTGAGTTCCAGCCGTGATTCTGGTCTGTTTGGACAATTCCCCCAGGTCTGCGATACATTTACTAAATCCCAAGAATCCACAGGCAACATTTGCAGTCATTTTAATACTGAACAGATCATCTGACACAACGTAACGAGAACAGCCCATAAACACCTGAAGCTGAAGATTAAGAAGTTAAAAACAGAGATCAAAGAGGCTGGGGGATGGGAGGAGGTGTCAGACGTGGGAACAGGGGGAAGACGAGTGTCTGGGAGGGAGGGGAGGGCAGAGAGCAGCGCAGAGGTGAAAGGGAGGGAGATGGGAGTGGGTGAGGGGAGAGGAGGGCAAGAAGATAAAAATAGATGTGGTGGAAGATTTTGGATTGGGCTGGGGAGAAAGAGAGAACAGTGAGGGACGGAGGGAGGAATGGAGGGAGTTAGGGTGGTGGAGGGAGATAGGGAGTGAGAGGGAGTTAAGGAGATGGAGGGAGATAGGTTGGTGGAGGATCAGAGGGAGTGGGAGGGGGTTAGGGAGAGGGAGGGAGATAGGTTGGTGGAGGATCAGAGGGAGTGGGAGGGGGTTAGGGAGAGGGAGGGAGATTGGGCAGAGGGAGATGGGGAGTGGGAGGCAGATCGGGAGGCAGTGGGGCAATAGCCTGTGTTTTACCCCAGACCACTGACTGCAGGAGAGGTGAGCTCCGAGGATGAGCAGGCTGTTGAGGTCAGGGTGACCATTCACCCCATTCCCTACCGCACACCTCCAGCCAGGAGGGTGGCGGGCACGCAGCACACTCCCGCACTATAACCACGGAGTTTTGATTGGCTATCCACTGAGCGTGTGTGGCTCCTGTGGAGACCATCTCCAGCGGAGTCCACATTCTGTGTGATACGACCCCTGGGATTAGCAGCAAGATCCCCAGCACAGACTGCATCATTCCCAATCCCAACCCAAATAACCCACTCCCCTCAAACGATTCTGGCTACACACAGACTGAAGCCCCCTCTACACTGTCCCACCACACACTCCCAGGGCAGATCAGAATGGGTTCAATATGAACAGAACTTGCATAGCGCCTTCCATGGATCTCCCAAAGCCCCGTCCAGCCCACTGAATCCCTCTGAGGTGTAAGCACTGTTACAATTTAATAGGAATTGCAGTTGTCTGTCTGCCCAGATTTGAGGATAATGGGTGGGAACCAGAGACATTTCCTTGCTCTTCTTCAAATTACGAACATACAAATCCGGAGCAAGTGTGGAGCCCTCCGTTCGCCACCCCTGCTCTGTAACCTCACTCCAGATTCCTGACTACCCTGGCAAGCGTTCACCTCACTGATTATAAAGAATCTATCGACCTCTGCCTTCAGAATATCCAGACGCTCTTCCCACCGTCCTCTGAGAAAGAGTTCCAAAGACTCCTAAAGACTCATCTCCGTCTTAAGTAGACCACCCCTTATTTTTAAACAGTGACACCTAGATCTAGATACTCCCACAAGAGAAAACATCCCCTCCACACCCATCCTGCCAAGACCATACATGATCTCATGTGCTTCAATCAACTCCTGTCTCACTCTCTTATTCAGCCTGTCTTCATACCATAACCAATTCCAGGCAGTGCTCTGGAAAATCTTTTCTGAACTGCTTCCAATGCATTAATATCTTTCCTTAAAAAGAGACACCAATACCTTACACAGTAGTTCAGATCCCCTTTACAGCAGAAATATAATCTCCCTACTTTTGTATTCAATTCCCTTTGCAATAAACAATAACATTCTGTTAGCTTTCCAAATTACTTGCGGTAATTGCACACTAGCCTTCTGTGAATCATGTGCCAGACACTCGATCCCTCTACATCTCAGAGCTCTGCAGTCTCTCTCCATTTAGATAAAATACTTTTCTATTTTTCCTGCTTCAAAATAGCCTCATGGGAACATTTATTTACCGGTGAGAGAGGAGATGGGCGTGGGCTTAATGTGTTATCTAAAATATGGCACCTCAGCCGGTGAAGCACTCCAGCACTGCATTGCAGTAAAGTTAGTTTAAGAGCTGAGACTGTGCATTCACCACTCTGAGGCCAGCAGCAGCATCTCCAAATCTGTTCTTGTTAAAGAGAGAAAAAATATACGTTAGGCACAGAGTGAAGCTCCCTCTACACTGTCCCATCGCACACACCCAGCGCAGGTCAGACACAGAGTGAAGCTCCCTCTACACTGTCCTGTCACACACTCCCAGCGCAGGTCAGACACAGAGTGAAGCTCCCTCTACACTGTCCCATCGCACACTCCCAGCGCAGGTCAGGCACAGAGTGAAGCTCCCTCTACACTGTCCCATCACACACTCCCAGCACAGGTCAGACACAGAGTGAAGCTCCCTCTACTCTGTCCTGTCACACACTCCCAGTGCAGGTCAGACACAGAGTGAAGCTCCCTCTACACTGTCCTGTCACACACTCCCAGGGCAGGGACAGTACGAGTAGAGACAGAGTGAAGCTCCCTCTACACTTTCCAGTCACACACTCCCAAGGACAAGGTAGCGAGGGGGGGCAAGGAGGGCTGAGGATATCGTGGTAAACTTGCTCCTGGGGCTAGCTAAGGTGGCTATCCGTGGGTCCTGGAAGCAGGTAGCAGAAGGTGCTGCCCGGGCGGACTGCCTCGAGATGTTTCGAGATTATGTTTGTGCCCGGGTAGCTGTCGAGAGGGAATATGCAGTGTCCACGGGTACCATGGAGGCGTTCTGGGACCGTTGGGCACTGCGGGGGATAAGTGCCATCCTTGGTGGGGATGGGGATACTTTAGTTTAGATGTGTTAGTGACTGTGTTTAGTCACTGTTATTGTCTGTTTGTTGTAGTTTTGTAGTATTGTAGATTGTGTTTTGTAATAAAGGAATTAAAGAAGAAAGGACAAGGTAGCATGGATACATAATGGGTGGGCTAGAAAGTAAATCAGCCTTTGCCAGCTTCTCACTATTCAATAAGTGCTTTTCCTTTTTCTGTGCAATGTGAAGATTCTCACATTTTGCTACTTAATGCTCTGTCTCCCACTGTCTCACTCCATCAGCTCCTACCTGGATTCCTTTGCAGACCACGTCACATCTCACTTCCCACCCAGTTTAAGTATTTGCCAACGTGCGACACATTACGCTTCATCAAAGCCATGGCTACAGACAGACAGAGTTATGGCCCTCGGTGTCCCAACACCCCACTGACTGCACCTCTACAACCCGACAAAGACCTGCTGATTCTGACTCTGTTTTCTGTCACTGAACCAATCGCTTACCCGCATTTTCAGAAACCACCTTTCATTTGGTACTTTATCAAATGGCTATTAAAATCCGTACACTACATCTGCCGCTCATCGGCCCATCTATATACTGTTAAATCTGCCAAAGACCAGCTTCACTCTGCCTCACCACCACCTTCTGCATCCCTGTGTTCTGTTACCATGGAATAAAACATTCCAGCATTTTTGTAAACACGGAGCTCAGGCAAACTGCCCCCAGTTCCATATTTTCTCTCTCCCCTCCTTTCAGAAATGCCATTTATTTTGGCACCTTTCCAATGCCCTTGGACCACTGGACCGAGGTAGTCTGAGGGGTCCCTGATGATGCATCCACTGCCTTCCAGTCCTCTCAGGGTGTGAGCCATCAGCTCCTGGGACTCTGTCAGATTCAGACTCCTTAATCTGCCCGGTTTGTTTTCTTTTGCAATAGTTATTACTCTCCTTCCTACCCTTAGATCCTTGCTTAGCTCCGATTTCTAATATGTTTTTATGTCTTCTGCTGTGCAAACTGATACCTGCCATCTCCACATTCCCCATCGCTAATTCCCATCTCCACCTCCGCGACGTGTAGGCTGCTTGGGCTACACTCTCCCCAGTCCGTCCCCGGGCACAAATTCACAGCCTGACTTCATATTTCCTACCAGCTTCCTCTCACTTACTAATTTTCCTTTATCAATTATTTTGATTCTTTGCTTGTTGCTACAATGCTCATGCCCTGACAACACTTGTAGCGTCCTTAACCTTTTTAATTGGTCTAGGATCAGTCACTTCCCCTACAGAGATTTTTCCTCTCCAGCAGAATCAATTGATAGCATTCAAACTTTCACTTGAATGATTGCAACAACTTATCTGCTGTCTATTATTTTTAATTTGCTTTCGTACCCAGCCTTAAGCAGCACACCTATCATGTCTACTTGATGCCTTGTTATTTAGCTTTAAGACACTAATTTTGGACACTGGAGCACTCTGAGACAAGATTTTTAAATTATATCTCACTATGATCACATTTCCTGGACCATGGGTTATTTTGTGTTTACAAATTCATCTTGTCTCATTACAAAAGGGAGGTCTAAAACAGCCTCATCGTCTGATTGGTTCCATGATATTTTGCTCTAGAAAAACCACTGAAATGCATTGTATCAAATCAACTCCCAAACTGCTCTGCCAGTTTGGTTTGTTGAATCTATAAGATGAACATCAGCAAGTTGATCAGGTATGATAGCCGAGCGCTTCAGTTTCTGCACTTTAACTACAGGCACGTCACTGACAGAAATCAGTCTTTATATATTTATCTTGCTTCTTAATTTTTGTAATGTTTTAAATTTTGCTATAATAAATTATGTTTTACTCTTTTTAATACTATTTCTCCTACACATATCTCCGTCCCTGATGCACCAACACTTAGATCCATCCAGGTGTTGGGCCACAATCTAGATTAGAATTTGGTTCTTTGATCAATAGTTCCCTACGAACAGCAAGCTAGCGTTTGTACACTGTACTGGACGTGGACAAGCATGTTAAAACTTAACGAGTACACTGGCTTCAGTGACTAATAACAATGCTGGCAAATTCAGATTCAGCTGACAGTGACCATGAAATTACTGCATTCACTGGTTCACCAGTGTCTCAGGGAAGGAAATCACTGTCCTCACTGCCTGAAGGTTCACCACACCCAAGATCGGTGACTCTAAACGGCTACGGATCAATTAGTGGAGGGTGATAAGTCCTGGCAATGCATTAATAGGTCAGTGCGTGACCCACTGCCGCAGAGGGTGAAAGGTCAGTGTGTGACCCACTGCCGCAGAGGGTGAAAGGTCAGTGCGTGACCCACTGCCGCAGAGGGTGAAAGGTCAGTGCGTGACCCACTGCCGCAGAGGGTGAAAGGTCAGTGTGTGACCCACTGCCGCAGAGGGTGAAAGGTCAGTGTTTCTTTATGTGATACATTCCTGAGGCACTGTCACATTAACTAACCCCACCCCTCCCATTCAAACCCCACCCTATTGTACGTCAACCGCACTCTCCCTGCCCCATGTGTCTGCCCTCCCCGTCCCACCCTCATCCCTCCCCTCCCCGACTCTAGTCTCACCACCCTTGTGCCCTCTCCCGATCCCTGACCACTCTGCTTCCCCAACCCATCCCCTCCCCTCCAACACTCCCCCCCCCGGATCCCTGGTTCGGCCCCTGCACTTCCCCTTGCCTGCCCCCCCTCCCACCCTCCCTCCCACACCACCTTTCCCCTTCACTGCTCGTCCCACTCCCCTCAGCCCCTTCTCTCCCTCCCTTGACTCTCTGCCCACCCCCCACCGCCCCCTCCCTTGCTCCCCTCCCCTGCTCCCCTCCCCACAGCTATGGCAGTTCAGGCTTTGAAAGTTCACCGGCGTTTGTAGAAGAGTGTGTGTGTGGGTGACGGGGACTGACTGCGGACCCCCTGCTCTCCCCGCAGAGACTCTCCGAGGGAGCCAGACCTCCACCGGCTCAACGCAACCGGCGTGAACCGGGGCCAGACCCAGGCCGGATTCCCCGCCCGTCACCTGCCCACCGCGGCCAGGGGAAGGCGCGGGGGGGGGGGGGTGAAAAACAACCTCACCCCCCCCCCCCGCCACCCAACACACACTGCCACCCAACACCCCCCTCCAACCCACACCCCATCAGCACCAGAACCCCCCACCCAAGCGCCTGCAACCCTCCCCTCTCCCCAACCCCCCACCCCACCCCACCCCCCGAGCAACGGGCTTCCACGGGTTCCTGATATAAAATGTCTACAAATATATTAAAGAGACGGGAACAGGCTGTGCGGGGAGCGGCGGGCCGGTCACATCATGTCCTCCAGCACGTTGGGCTTGCGGACCCACTCCAGGGTGAGGGGCTCCGACGCGGCCATGATCATGCACATGAACTGCCTGCCCGTTCGCTTGTCGATGGGGTAGATGGTGGTGGGCGTGAACCTCTTGTTGCTCTCCACGAACTCGCAGAGGTCCTGGTAGATGTGCGGGTACTCGTGGCGCAGGAAGACGCCGCGGATGCGCAGCTCCCGCTGCACGTTGATGAAGCACACCTCCCGCGCCCTGCGGCCCGCCTCGCCGTCCTTGGCGATGTCGGCGGTGCCGGGCGGCGGCGTCAGGATCAGGGTCTCCATCTCCTCCTCGGCGCGGTAGGCCTTCCTCTCGGGGCTGGCGGAGGCCAGGGCGATCTTGGCGAAGCGGCGGACGGCGGGCGTCTGCAGCCGGGGCGACGGGTTGTCGGGCACCCGCTGGCCCAGGGCCACCGACACGTTGAGGAGGAAGCACTCCTCGGGGTTGTACTGGCGGCCCGCCTCCTGCACCTCCCGCAGGTACTCGCCCAGGTGCTCGGCGTAGCCCTGCAGCTCCCGCACCGACAGGTAGGTGGGGGCGAGCAGCAGGCTCTCCAGGCCCAGCCGCAGGAAGTTGTCGGCCGAGCCGGGGTTGGGGAAGCCGAGGAAGAGGACGCCCCGGCCCCGGGACAGGTAGCCCATCCTGGCGATGCGGGAGAAGGCGCGGTGGGCCGCCTGGTTCTCCCGGCAGCTGCGCAGCACCCGCTTGCAGGTGCTGCTGACCCGGCCGTAGACGCAGGCCTCCTTGTGCGCCTCCCAGTCGTCCTTCCGGCAGCCCCGGGAGCAGTAGTAGGTGTAGCAGCTGTGGCACGACTTGAAGTAGAGGCGGGCGTTGAACAGCGTCTCGGTCAGGCCGCACCGCAGGTTGGAGCACATCATGGTGTCCACCTCGTCCGAGGCCCGCTCCTGCAGCGGGCCCTCGCCGGGGCTCGGGTAGCTGGGGCTGCGGGACAGGCCGGGGGAGGAGGAGGAGGCCTGCCCGCCGCCTCCTGCCCCCAGCCGCGGGGGCTCGGCCCCCGGCTCCCCGGACAGGTCCTCGCCGCCGATCAGCTTGCGGAGCTGCTCCAGCAGGGTGTCCGGGGGCGGGGGTCCGCCGCGGGGGCCGGGCGCCTTGCAGGTGTCGATGACCAGGTCGGCCAGCGCGTCGTCCAGCTGCGGCTGCGGCTGCTGGCCGGCGGGGTGGGCTCCCGGGCCCGGGCCGCCGCCCCCGGCCTCGCCCTTCTCCAGGTTGCAGCTCAGCAGGTCGTTGAAGGAGGCGCTGAGGCCGTTGGAGCCGTCGGCCGGCTGGCGGCCCCACCCGCCGGCGGCCGGGGCCCGCAGCTCGTTGTCGGTGATGGTGATCTCGGGGGTGATGTACCAGGAGCGGCCGGGGCCCGGCCAGCCGCCCTCCCCCTGCAGCTTCTCCACCAGGGAGCTCTCGGACAGGGAGAGGGCGGCGTAGCGCTGCGGCGAGCGGGACAGGTTGACCACGGTGGGCTGCACCCGGCCGCCGGGGCAGCGGGAGCCCCGCTCCGGCAGCGGCAGCGTCTCGTAGCTGCGGCAGCCGAGGGCCCCCAGCTCGGCCTGGCCGCCCGGCGACAGGATGTTGTCCCAGGACTTGGAGTGGTGGCGGGAGCCGGTGGCCAGGGCCCGGCACGACCCGTGGGGGGAGGCGCCCCCGGCCCAGAGCGGCGGCAGGCCGGGGGACTGGTGGCCGTGGGCCGCCCGGTAGGTGCCCCACCAGTCGTGGTAGTGCAGGGGCGAGGGCGAGGGCGGCGGCCGGGGCAGGCTGTGGGCCTCGGGGTAGGGCTGGGGGAAGGGCCGGCGGCGCTCGGGGCCCCGGCAGGGCTGCGGGGAGCACCCGTGGGTGGCCAGGGTCCAGTAGTCGCCGGCGGGGGACTGGGCGCGGCCGGGGCGGCGGCTGCTCGGCACGGTGAGGCTGCGGCCCGGCTGCGCCTGCCAGGCCGGCGGGGGAGGCCGCCAGGGCCGGGGGCAGGGGGCCGCCGGGCCCTCGGGCGGCTTCATGTCCAGCCGGTAGCGGACGTGGACGCCCGGCCGGGCACCGCCGCCCTCCTCGCCGGGCTCGCCCACGTAGAGCGGGGCGTAGAGGCAGGCGTCGGCCCGCTGCGGCTGCAGCTTGATGGGGTGCACCTCGTCCATGCGGCCCCGGCCCGGGGCTCGGCCCTCCCTCCGGGGCGAGCCCTCCGCCCTGCGGTGGGGGTCCCGCTGCCCCCGCAAGGCCTCCCGCCCCCTGCGCGGCTGCTCGGGCGAGGCGGGCTCCAGCGGCACCGCCCGGTAGGTGGTCTTCACCCGGGGAGCGCTCTTGGACCTGCCCCTCTTCTTGCCGTCCAGCCGGCCGGCGTCCCGGGCCTCGGCGGACGGCGGGCACAGGCGGCTGGCCACCAGGTCGGGGGCGGAGGAGCGCAGGTACACCTGCCTGCCCAGCGAGTCCCAGGCCGGCTCGGGGCTGGGGTCGGGCCGCCGGCCGGCCGGCTGCTCCGGGGGAGGGGGCTGCCCCTCCAGCGACTGCAGGAAGTCGAAGCTGCGGCACTGGCGTTTGCCGACGTCCCGCGGCAGGGAGCCGGGGCCGGGGCCCGGCGCCTCGCACGCACCCCGCGGCCGGTACACCTTGGGCTCTCCTGGCATCGTGCTGACTTGGATCTCTCGATACACGGTCGATACCAGTATGTCCGGAGGGTCCGTCCGTGTCATCTTAAAGGAGCGGTAATCGTTGCTGGATTCTCTCAGACCCGTTCACAGTGAATCCACCCTGCAACAACAGAGCAAGCGTTAGAGCTGGAGTCCGCCCTCTGCCACTCGCTGCAGTGCGCTGGTCCTGCACTGGGTTCTCCTGCACTGGCTCTCCCGTACTGCATTCACCCCCTGCACTCCCCCACCGGCCCTCCTGCACTGCGCTGGCACCCCTGCACTCCCCCACTGGCACTCCTGCACTGGCACCCCTGCACTCCCCCACCGGCCCTCCTGCACTGCGCTGGCACTCCTGCACTCCCGCACTGGCACCCCTGCACTCCCCCACTGGCACTCCTGCACTGGCACCCCTGCACTCCCCCACTGGCACTCCTGCACTGCGCCAGGTCCCCTGCATTCCCGATATCCTGAGGCTGTGACTCCCCAGCCACTGGGAACATTCCCCCCCTCCCCCCCTCCCTCCCGTATCTAGTCTCTCTGGTCCTGTTAGAGCTTTATGAGATCACCGATGTTTCTTGGATACTCCAGTGACTATCGGTCTAACCAGCCCGATCTCTCCTCATACGTCTGTCCTGCCGTCCCAGGGATCAGTCCAGTAAACCTTTGTTGCATCCCTCTGTGTTATTATGTTATAGTAAAGAACTACAGTTCCCAGTAGGCAATGCAAGGGGTCACATGGGGAACAGGAAGTGTCTGTAAAAAGAGAGGGAAAGCGAGCTGCTGCTGTTGGTTAATAAAAATGTTCAGATGTTAAACCCAGGCGAAGTTTGTCTCTTGAAGAACAAACATAATATGGTGTCAGAAGTTGGAGTGAGGTCTGAACAGGGAGAGTAGATGAATACTGTGTGCAATTGAGAAAGAGACTCAGTGAGTACGAAAGAAAAGCTGTAATAAGATGGAGAAAGAGCCGGCCGGCGTGGCGAGGGAGCACGTTGTTCCAGAAGTTCAGCAGTCACCAGATTTGCCGAGAGAGATTCAGGCGAGAGGCCGAGAGTTCCCGTTATGGATAAGCTAAGTGCTCCCAAGCCTATTCAGTTTACTGGCAATCTAGCTGATAATTGGAAATGCTTCAAACAGCGATTCAACATATACTTAGATGCTAGTGGAGCGGGAAGGAACGATGAAAAATTGAAAGCGTCTATTTTTCTGCATGTGATTGGCAAAGATGCTTAGGACATCTATAACAGCTTTCAAATTGATGAGACAGCTTTTGAGTTGGGCATCTTGATGGAAAAATTTGAGGAGTATTTTATCCCAAGTAAAAACATCACATTTGAGAGAGAGAAATTCTTTTCCTGTGACCAGAAACAAGGTGTTAGCTTCGACCAATACTTAGCTGAGCTTCACACACTGAGTAAGTCTTGTGAATTTGGAGAGTTGAGGAATTCACTGGTTAAAGACAGAATAGTTTGTGGAATTCCAGATAATGGACTCAGAGAAAGACTGTTGTGTGTAAAAGATTTGACCTTGGAAAAGGTGGTGAATATGTGTAGGTCAGCAGAAACCACACGAGCACAAGCTAAGGAGCTGCACAGGGCAGACACAACAGTACATGCTGTGAAAACAGAGAAGCAGCTCACAAGGCATTTCCGAAAGCAACAGCAAATCAAAGAGGAAAGCTCAAACAGCAAATGTAGCAGATGTGGAGGTAAACACATTCCAAAGATGTGTCCTGCTTGAAGTCCTGCAATAGCTGTGGGAAGAAGAATCACTTTGCAAGGTGCTGCAAAGCTGGGGCTGACAAGAGAAAGATGCACACAGTTGATGAGGAAATGGAGGAATTCTTTGTGGATTCTGTGCAGACTGTGGCTGCTGGTAAAACAATGGATTGTTCCAGTAACTGAATGAGACAGTAATTCCATTCAAGTTTGACACCGGAGCTCAGGTGAATCTGTTATCCATAGATAACATAGATAAGACTCTCACAGTAAAGAGTAAGGTTTACCCTGTGAAGTTAAAAGTGACAGGCTACACTGGAGAGAAAGTTCCAGTAATAGGGGGCTGTATGGTGACCTTTAAGCACAAGGGGCAGCACTTAAAATCACAGCTACTGATTGTAGAATAGAGAGTACAGCCAATATTAGGTCTGAGTGCATGATGAAAAACTCAACCTAGTGAAAAGAGTTTTCATAGTAGCTTCACGTACCAAAGATGACCACACAACACTCATGGAAGAGTATGCTCAGATGCTTACCTGGTGTACACAAAATTCAAATAGATGAGGCAGTGGCTCCTGTTGTCCATGCACGCAGGAAAGTTTCGCTTCAGTTTAGAGATAAACTTAAACAAGAACTAGCATGGATGAATGTCATACAGAAAACTGAAGAACGAACAGATTGGGTGAGTTCACTGGTCATTGTGCGAAAGAAAAATGGAGCATTGCAGATATGTCTAGACCCAAGAGATCTCAATAAAGCCATCAAGAGAGAGCATTTTAAGTTGCCAACACGGGAGATCATGTCCCGGTTTTCAGGTGCCAAATGGTTTAGCAAGCTCAATGCATCGTCTGGGTTTTGGCAGATGAAGCTTGATGAGGCAAGTTCGAGACTGTGTACTTTTAACACACCACAGGGAAGATATCGCTATCTTCGGCTGCCATATGGGATCCTGTCCGCACCAGAAGTCTACCATAAAATCATCCACGTGATTTTTGAGGGCATACCTGGTGTCGAGACCATGATGGGTGACATCGTCTGGGGGTCCACCAAGGAGGAACACAATACACGACTGAGACAAGTGCTTGACGTGACAAGGAATGTCAATTTGAAATTAAATAAAGAGAAATGTGAGTTTGGTGTGAAGACACTGATCTTCATAGGAGATGTCATATCTGAAGAGGGAGTGAAGGCTGACCCAAGAAAGACGTCAGCCATTGAAAACATGGAGAGGCCCCAAAACAAAGAGGAGGTGAGACGTTTCTTTGGGACGGTGACTTACCTGGCTAAGTTCATTCCTCGACTGTCAACAGTGTCAGCACCACTTAGGTCACTCCTTGAGCAACAAAATGAATAGATTTGGTCTCATGAGCAAGAAGAGCGTTTCCAGACATTGAAAAGGGTCCTAACTGAAGAGCCCGTGCTGATGTTTTATGATCCGGAAAGGTGTATCAGGATATCAGCTGATGCGTCCCAGCACGGCCTTGGCTCAATACTACTGCAGCAGCATGACGGCACATGGCAACCTGTGGCCTATGCATCAAGGGCTTTAACAAGTGCGGAAGCCAACTATGCACAGATAGAGAAAGAGCTTCTTGCCAGTACATATGCATGTGAAAGGTTCCATCAGCACATCTATGGGCAAGCTATTGAAGTGGAGACAGACCATAAACCATTGGTCTTAATTATGTCCAAACCACTGAATGACTGTCCCATAAGGATACAGCGCATGTTGATAAGGCTGCAGAAATATGATGTGAAGATGATCTACACACTGGGAAAATATATGTTTGCTGCTGATGCTCTGTCTCGAGCAATCGACAAGACAGAAAAGAGAGACCAACAGGTTAATGCAGATATACAGGCCTATGTTGACAGGATTGTCACCTCTCTTCCAGTATCTCCAGATAGAACAGAGCAGATTAGGCAAGCAGCAGAGGCAGATGAGACAATGAAAGTACTCAATGATACAATACGGAAAGGATGGCCAGCAGCAAAGGATGACTGTCCAATGTGTATTCGGGATTATTGGGCATGCAGAGCTGAACTGTCAGTAGTGAAAGATATGGTCTTCAAAGGGAACAGATTTGTGATTCCAGTGTCACTTGGCAAGGAGATATTCCAGAAGATACACGAAGGGCATCTTGGGGAGGAAAAATGTAAACGTAGAGCATGTGAAGTGATGTACTGGCCAAGAATGAACCAAGACATCAGCCGGACTACTGCTTCATGTGAAATATGCCTTACCTACAGACCGAAGCAGCAAGCAGAACCACTTACACCACCCCCTGTACCAGACAGGCCGTATTTCAAAGTTGGAGTGGATTTGTTTGACTGTAATGGGAAGAGCCATATTGTCGTAACAGACTACTTTTCCAATTACCCAGAGGTTGCGACACTGCAATCAACATCCAGCAAAGCAGTTATCACGTTCCTGAAAGCTGTGTTTGTGAGGCATGGGGTTCCATGTGATGTAGTATCAGACAATGGTCCACAATTTTTGGGCTGTGAATTTGAATCCTTTGCCGATGTTTGGGGGTTTTGTCATATAACCTCAAGCCCACATCACCCAAAATCTAATGGCCTAGCAGAGAGTTCAGTTAAGGTGGTGAAGGGCCTCATGAAGAAAGCGCAAGATGGACGAAAGGATTTCCACAGAAGTCTAATGATTTACAGAAGTGCACCACTGCAGAATGGCCTTTCACCAGCCCAAATGCTGATGGGTCGACGCATACGCACTAACCTTCCAATACATGAAAACCTGTTGACACCTGAAGAAGCACACAAGGTCAAACAGGCTGAAGAGGAAGGGAAAGAAAAACAGAAACAGAATCACAAGACAGCGAAAAGCCGACCAGTCCTGAAGCCTGGGGATCAAGTGCGAATCTGAGATCATGATTCTGACACATGGTCCATGCAAGAGGAAGTAAATCCACATTCATACCAGATCCAGATGAGCGAGGGACACCTCTGAGGAGGAACCGTGTGGATCTACGACCACAAGCTCCAACCCATGGCTGTGATCCGTCTCTTGTCAGTACACCAAAGGGGCCAGCATATGGAGAAGATGAACATGGGGACCAGAGTTCCCAGGAAAACACCAATAGTAACGCAGCAAATGAAACTAACACACCTGCGAAAACAAGGACCTGGCCAAAAAGGACCATTAAACCACCTCGGAGACTGATTGAAAGCTGCTGAGTGGACAAGGGTTCTTAGCAGGTTTATAAGGACAAAGTATTGTGTTTGTTTTCCTTTAAAGGGGGAAGATGTGTTATTACACAGTTATAATAAAGAACTACAGTTCCCAGTAGGCAATGCAAGGGGTCACATGGGGAACAGGAAGTAGCTGTAAAAAGAGCGGGAAAGCAAACCAGTGTGTTGTTGGTTAATAAAATATTCAGATGTTAAACCCATGCGAAGTTTGTCTCTTAATCAAGAGACAAACATGACACCAGGGATCAGTCCAGTAAACCTTTGTTGCATCCCTCCACAGCAAGAACTTTGATACCGCACACAGCTCCGGGAGGGATCGCACCAAAGCCCTGCACAGCTGCACTATCCTCAACTCCTCTTGCGCTGAAGGCCAGCGTAGCGTTCACCTTCCTGATTGCCTGCTGCACCTGAGCACTTGCTCTCAGCCTCTGGCGGACAAGGACACTCAGGTCCAGTTGCACCTCCCCTTTTCACCATCCATCAACATTCAGATAATAATCTGTCTTTCTGTTTTTTTTAGAACCAAAGTGCATAACCTCACACCTATTCATGTTAAACTGCGCTCACCCAACTTGTCTGAATCACCTCTGCATATTCCTCACGGCTCATCCACACACTTACAGATGTTTTGCTTCCCTCTTTCATTATTGTGAATGGCTGGGGCTCAAGCCCTAATCCCTGCCACACCACACGACTCGCTGCCTGCCTTCTGGAAACAGACCCATTGATTCATACCCTGTCCGTCAGCCAATTCTCAGTCCAGAACCCCCAATCCATCTGCTTTAATTTTGCAACCTAAAATTTATCAATAACATTCTGAGAGTCCAAATACACCACATCCATGCCTTCTCCTGTATCTATCCTACTAGTTACATCCTCAAAAACTCCAGCAGGTGGGCAGGCACAGTGGTGTAGCGGTTAGTGTAACGCTATTACAGCACCAGTGACCCTGGTTCAATTCCCGCTACTGTCTGTAGGGAGTTTGTATGTTCTCCCTGTGATTGCGTGGGTTTCCTCCGGATGCTCTGGTTTCCTCCCACATTCCAAAGACATACGGGTTAGGAAGTTGTGGGCATGCTATGTTGGTGCCGGAAGCGTGGTGACACTTGCGGGCTGCCCCCAGAACACTCTGCAAAAGATGCATTTCACTGTGTGTTTCAATGTACATGTGACTGATAAAGGAACCTTATCCCTTATTTGTTAAGCATATTTCTTTCATAAACCAATTCCATTCATACTTTCCAAATGTTCTGTCACTGCATCTTCTTACAGTGTTTTCTCCGGTACTGACATTAGCCTTATTATTCCCCAGTTACTTTTTTCCGTTCCTCATTCTTTAAATATTGGTGCCACATACGTCACCCTCCACTACAGCAATGGCCCAGCATCTCAATCCACAGCCCCTGGAATGCAGAGGAATTTCATGATTCCCTGGAGGAAGGGCTCTGGCGTCTACAGCAGGTGGAAATGTCAAACACTAGAGGGCATGGGTTTAAGGTGAGAGCGGGAAAGTTTTTTTACACACACAGTGATAGGTGCCTGGAACGCACCCACCAGGTCCATGCTGACCATCCAGTACATATCTACACTAATACCAGCTGCAGCCTGCTGTGCTGTTGCAATTCAAGCACTCACCCAGATACCCGCTCAATGTCAGAAGTCCCTGCCTCCACCACCTACTTGTTTTTGGAACTAAGTTAACCACAGATAACCAACGCTAAAGATGGAAGCCATTCTGCCCCAACCTCTCTGTGCCAGAGGAGGAGGAGCCCAGCCTCCAGCACTGGGTGCAGAGCCCTGTGGGTGACAGCTCCAGCACTGGGTGCAGAGCCCCGTGGGTGACAGCTCCAGCACTGGGTGCAGAGCCCCGTGGGTGACAGCTCCAGCACTGGGTGCAGAGCCCCGTGGGTGACAGCTCCAGCACTGGGTGCAGAGCCCCATGAGTCACAGCTCCAGCACTGGGTGCAGAGCCCCGTGGGTGACAGCTCCAGCACTGGGTGCAGAGCCCCGTGGGTGACAGCCCCAGCACTGGGTCCAGAGCCCCGTGGGTCACAGCCCCAGCACTGGGTGCAGAGCCCCGTGGGTGACAGCTCCAGCACTGGGTCCAGAGCACCGTGGGTGACAGCTCCAGCACTGGGTCCAGAGCCCTGTGGGTCACAGCCCCAGCACTGGGTCCAGAGCCCTGTGGGTCACAGCCCCAGCACTGGGTCCAGAGCCCTGTGGGTCACAGCCCCAGCACATATCGTGGCTGTGGGACCTGTCGTATCGACCAGCCTCCGGTTTAATGTTTAGTTGAGGGAGGGGCAGGCATCCCTCAGGGAGAGTCCTCCACTGGAAGGGACAGGGCATGTGATTCATCTGCAGGAGCACATTACACAGGGCAACTGATGGTCACTGAACCACGGAGTCACTGAAAGCAGAGAGAATCTTCCAGTGAGTTACAGGTGGAAGCAGCTCAGGGGGTGGGGGTGTGTGGGTAGTGGCGCAGGGGTAGGGGTTTGGGGGCAGGAGAGTAGGGGCAGGGGAGTGGGGCTGTGGGGGTTAGCGGTGGGAGTGTAGGGGTAGGGGTGGGTGTGTGAGGGTACGGGGGTTGGGGTGTTGGGGTTGGTGGGTAGGGGTGTGGGGATTGGGGTTGTGGGAGTTGGAGTGTTGGGGTTGGGGTGTCGGGGTAGGGGTGTGGCATGGGACAGATTGGCACCAGGTCAAAGGTCAATCTCAGTACCCCGGGTTCAGCAGCTCCATCCAGGAGCGGGGGCAGCTGGGGTGGAGCTCCCTCACACTCAATGAGGGAGATCCCCTCAGATTCTCAATTAAGGTATTCCCTCAATGTCAAAGGGGGAGCTTTCTCATAGTGTCAATGAGGGAGCTTCCCTCAAAATAATGAGTGTTGTCCCTCATACTGTCATTGAGGTAGCATCCTCCCAGACTCTTCATGAGAGTGCTCCCTCACACTGTCAATGAGGGAGCCCTTACCCTGTCAATGAGTTCCATTTATGCTCTCGATAAGGGAGCTCACCTCACACTGGACAAGGGAAATCCCCTCCCACTGTCAATGAGGGAGCTTCTCTCAGACTGTCAATGAGTCTTCCCCTCAGAATCGCTGACGGAGTTCCCTTTGCACTATCAATGAGGGAGTTTCCTTTACATTCTTGATCAGGGAACTCCACACACCCAGCAAGGAAGCTCCCCTCACATATTTGATAAGGGAGCTCCCCTCAAGATGTTGATAAGGTTGACTGGGCTGCTATGGGAGACAAGGGAGGAGACTGCTGTGGCCCTGGCGGGGATATTTACATCCTCGCTGGTCACAGGTGAGGTTCCAGATGACTGGAGGATGGTAAATGCAGTACATTTACTTAAGGAGGGCCACAGGAATATGGCAGGTAATTACAGGCCAGTGAGTCTTCCATCAGTGGCAGGGAAATTACTGGAGAAAATTCTCAGGGACGGGCTTTATCTTCACTTTGAATGGTGGGGATTGATTAGGGATTGTCTGCACGACTTTGTTCATGGGAAATCCTGCCTAAGTTTGACTGAATTGTCTGAGGGGGTAAGTAGGCATATAGTTGAGGGCAGGGTGATAGATGTTGTCTACGAGTTCCCGCGTGGTAGGCTGCTCCAGAAGGTAGAGCCCATGGGATTCAGGGTGAGCTGGCACATTAGCTGCAAGATTGGATCGGTGACAGGAGGCAGAAAGCCGTGGTGGTTGAATGCATTTCTGACTGGAAGTCTGTGGCCAGTGCTGTACCGCAGGGATCGGTGCTGGGACCCTTGTTGTTTGAGATATATATTCATGATGTGAATGTGAGAGGTGTGATTAGTATGTTTGCATCTGACATGAATATTGTGGTGGTGTGGGCAGCAAGGAAGATTATCTAAGGCTACTGCAGGATGTAGAAATGCTCCAACCCAGACAACATCCGAAGACATGCTTGGCTTCATCGGTCAGGGCATAGAGTTGGGACATTATGTAGCAACTTTAAGAAGCATTGGTTAGGCCGCACTCAGAGTGTTGTGTGTAGTTCTGGTCGCTGGAGAGAATACAGAGGAGGTTCATCAGGATGTTGCCTGGATTGGAACATGAGAGTGCAGAGGCTGGGTTTGATTTCCCTGGGGTGAAGGAGGCTGAGGGGGACCCAGTAAAGATGTATGAGAGGCACAGCTAGGGGCAATAGTAAAGATCTTTTTCCCAAGGAAGGGCGAGAGGTTGGAGGTTCAGAGGGGATCTGAGGGGGAAGTCTTCCACACAGAGGCTGGTTCGAGTCTGGAACACACTGCCTGAGGGGGTGGTGGAGGCAGAGACTCCCACCACATTGAAGAAGCATCTGAACTCCCCTCAAAATGTTGATGAGGAGGCACTGTCACTCTGCGATGAGGGAGCATGCCTCACACTAATACTTCTGATATGGGAGCTCCTTCACTGTTGATGAGGGAGCCCCCTCTCACTATTAGTGAGGGCTCATCTTCCCCCTCAAAAAGTAGATGAAGATGCTCATTCACTCCAAAGGTGGGTGCTTACCTCATAGTGTCAGTGAGGGAGCTCCTCTCACTCACTCCATGACTGTGCTCTCCTCAAAATACTGATAAGGGAGCTTCCTTGCACTGTTGAGGAGGCTATGGACCTAATGC
Source organism: Pristis pectinata (assembly GCF_009764475.1). Lineage (NCBI taxonomy): Eukaryota > Metazoa > Chordata > Chondrichthyes > Rhinopristiformes > Pristidae > Pristis > Pristis pectinata. The sequence goes on from NC_067427.1 coordinate 30,856,166, forward strand.
AGGGAAATGGGATTGGGATCAATGGGTGCAACAGTCAACATGGATGTGATGGGCCGAAGGGCCTGTTTCTTTGCTGCACAACTCGATGACTATGACTCAGGTTCTCCCTCACAGCCGATAAGGGAACCTCCTCAGACTGTCAATGAGGGATCCCCCCCCATCACCGTTGATGATGGAGTTCCAGTCAGATTTGCGATGAGGGGGCTGCCCTCACACAGCCAATGAGGATATTGATCACCTAGGGAAGTGGGCAGGGGGATGGCCGATGGAATTTAACCCAGACAGGGGAAAAGTGTTGCATTTTGGGAAGTTAAGCCAGACCAGGACAGACAGGGTGAATGGCAGGGCCCTGGAGAGTGTCGTTGAACAGAGAGACCTAGGGGTACAAGTACATAGCACCCTGAGGGCAGGAACACAGGTAGACGGGGTGGTGAGGAAGGCATATGGTATGCTTGCCTTCACTGGCCGAGGCATTGAGGACTAGAGTTGGGACATCGTGTTAGAGTTGTACCAAACATTGGCTGGGCCGCACGGAGTATTGTGTGCACTTCTGGTCACTACACTACTGGAGAGATGTGATTCAAGTAAAGAGGGTCCACAAAAGATTCACAAGGATGTTGCCTGGATTGGAGAGCCTGAGTTAGAAGGAGAGATTGGACAGGCTGCGTCTGTTTTCCCTAGAGCAAAGGAGGCTGAGAGGTCACCTTACAGAGGTTCATAAAATTATGAGAAGCATAGATAGGATTGGTAGCCAGAGTCTGTTTCTCATGGTGGGGGTGTCTAGTACTGGAGGGCACAGGCTTATGGTGCTCCTTCAAACTGGCAATGAGGGAGCTTGCCTCACTAACGTGTCTGAGGAGGGATCTCCAAATTATTGATGAGGGATCTCCCACACTGGTGAACAGAAGCATGCCTCGAACTAACACTGTTGATTGGGAGCTCCCTCACCGTTGATGAGGGATGTATCTTCATGCTCTCAATGAGGGCGCTTCCCTCCAACTCTACATGAGGGAGTTCCACATACCCGATGAGGGAGCTCCCCTCACACTGGCCATGAGGGCATTCCCCTCAAATTGTCGATGAGGGACTGCCAATGGAAAAAAAACGCCACTCACACACTCAATGCTCCCTCACACTGTCAATGAGGGAGCTCCACTCACACTCTTGACGATAGAACTCCAAATAAAATGTTGATGATGTTGCTCCCTCACACTGGCAATGAGGGAGCTCTCAAAATGAGAGATCTCCTTCGTGCACCTGATAAGACACTCCCTTAGACCGTCAATGAGTGCCACCCTCACCCACATTAAATTCGAGAACTCTCCTCGCAGTCAGTGAGGGAGCACCCTCAGATTCTGTGTCTGCTCCCTCGCACTGTCAGTGAGGGAGTACCCTCACATTCTCAGTGAGTCTGCTCCCTCGCACTGTCAGTGAGGGATCTTTCCTCACACCAACATTGTTCTCTGACAGCCACCAACGCAGCTGAACCTGTGATCACAGTGGAGGACGTAAGATCAATCTTCCAAAGAGTAAGCACAAGGAAAGCACCTGGCCCAGATGGTGTCCCGGGCCACGTGCTCAGATCTTGTGCTGATCAGCTGGCAGAAGTATTTGCGGACATATTCAACCTCTCCCTGCTTCAATCTCAGGTTCCCTGGAAGACCACGATCATCCCGGTACCAAAGAAAAGCAAGGTATCATGCCTCAATGACTACCGACCAGTGGCTCTGACATCCACCACCATGAGGTGCTTTGAGAGGTTGGTCATGGCACACATTAACTCCAGCCTACCAGACAACCTGCACCCATTGCAATTTGCCTATCGCAGAAATAGGTCTACAGTGGATACCATCTCCCTGGCCCTTCACTCAGCTCTGGAGCATCTGGACAGTGAAGACACATACGTTAGACTATTGTTTATTGACTACAGCTCTGCCTTCAATACAATAATCCCAATCAAGCTTGTCACCAAACTCCGAGACCTAGGACTCAACACCTCCCTCTGTAACTGGATCCTTGACTTTCTAACAAACGGACCGCAATCAGTGAGGATAGGCAGCAATACCTCCGGCACGATTATTCTCAACACTGGTGCACCTCAAGGCTGCATCCTCAGCCCTCTACTCTGCTCCCTATACACTCACGATTGTGTGGCCAGATTCTGCTCTAACTCCATCTACAAGTTTGCAGATGATACCACCGTTGTAGGCCATATCTCAGACAGCAATGAGTCGGAGTACAGGAAGGAGACAGAGCTTAGTGGAATGGTGTCATGACAACAACCTTGCCCTCAATGTCAACAAAACTAAAGAGCTGGTCATTGACTTCAGGAAAGGAGGTGGTGTACATACACCTGTCTACATCAACGGTGCTGAGGGCGAGAGGGTTGACAACTTCAAGTTCCTGGGAGTGAACATCACCAACAACCTGTCCTGGACAAACCACATGGACGCCATGGCCAAGAAAGCTCACCAGCACCTCTTCTTCCTCAGGAGGCTAAAGAAATTTGGTTTGTCCCCTTTGACTCTCACCAACTTTTACCGATGCACCATAGGAAGCATCCTATCAGGACGTATCATGGCTTGGTATGGCAACTGCTATGCCCAGGACCGCAAGAAGCTGCAGAGAGTTGTGGACACAGCCCAGTGCATCACAGACACCAGTCTCCCCTCCTTGGACTCTGTCTTTACCTCTCATTGTCTTGGTGAAGCAGCCAGCATAATCAAAGATCCCACCTACCCAGGACATTCTCTCTTCTCTCCTCTTCCATCGGGTAGAAGATACAGGAGCCTGAGGGCACGTACCACCAGACTTAAGGACAGCTTCTAGCCCACTGTGATAAGACTATTGAACAGTTCCCTTATACAATGAGATGGACTATGACCTCATGACCTCACGATCTACCTTGTTGTGACCTTGCACCTTATTGCAGTGCACTTTCTCTGTAGCTGTGACACTTTACTCTGTACTGTTATTGTTGTTACCTGTACTACCTCAATGCACTCTGTACTGACTCAATGTAACTGCACTGTGTAATGAATTGACCTGTATGATCGGTTTGTAAGACAAGTTTTTCACTGGACCTCGGTACAAGTGACAATAATAAACCAATACCAATACCAAAATGTCAACTAAGGAGCTCCCTTCATGGTCAATCAGGGAGCTCCCCTCACTCAATGAGGGAACTCCCGTCACAATCACAGAGTTGCACATAATCTTGATGAGGGAGCTCCCCTCTCCATCACCACTCTCTCACTGCTCCCGTCACGTTATCACTCCTCCCTCCACCCCTCACTCCCTGCTGCTCTCTGGGCTGACTCCGACTCTCCCCTCGTCACTCCACTAGCCCACAAATACCCCATCGGAGGGCAGAGTTGGCACGTTCCCCCAGAACAGCCCCTCGAGGAGAGCAAGGGGAAGGGTGAGGGGGAAGGAGGATGTCAGGGACGGTGTGAGCGAGGGGGAGGGGGGAGGGTGTTGGAAGGGGAAGCCGAGCCCTGACTGACTGATTTTCTGCTCTCCACCTCTACTGCTGTTTCACAGCTGGACTGAGTGCACGCTGTCCTCTCCTCCAGCCACCTCCCCGAATTTCAGTGCATTTGCAATAAAAATAATGCTGATGTGTGTGTGTGTGTGAGAGACAGAGCATGACTGTGTGTGTGCGTGTGAGAGCGTGTGACTGTGTGTGTGTGCACGGGCACCTGTGTGAGAGAGGGTGCGTGTGTGTGTGTGTGTCACAGCCAGTGGGAGATTAATGGGACTGCCAATTTGACTCTCAGTGTAAGCAGTTGTCATGGAAAAATCCTTTGCCTCCTCCCTCCTACACCACCTCCGGCTCTCTCCCACTCTGTCTCTGCCTCACTTGCTCTCTGTCTCTTCCCCTTCCAGTAATTCTCTTTCTGCCTCTCACTCTGTCACCCCCTCTACCCCTGTCACTGTCGCCCCCACCTTCCCACGCCCTCTCTCTGCCCCTCCCTGTCCTGCTCTCTTTGATTCTCTCACCTTCCCACAGATTCTGTCTCCCTCTCTGGCTTCCTCTCCTCTGACTATCTCCCCTCTGTCCCTCTCCCTCCCCTCTGTCCCTCCCTCTCCCCTCCCCACTGTCCCTCTCCCTCCCCTCTGTCCCTCCCTCCCCTCCCCACTGTCCCTCCCTCTCCCCACCCCACTGTCCCTCCCTCTCCCCACTGTCCCTCTCCCCTCCCCTCTGTCCCTCTCCCTCCCCTCTGTCCCTCCCCCTCCCCACTGTCCCTCCCTCTCCCCACTGTCCCTCTCCCCTCCCCACTGTCCCTCCCCCTCCCTCTCCCCTCCCCACTGTCCCTCTCCCCTCCCCTCTGTCCCTCCCTCTCCCCTCCCCACTGTCCCTCCCCTCTGTCCCTCCCTCTCCCCACTGTCCCTCCCCCTCCCCTCTGTCCCTCCCCCTCCCCACTGTCCCTCCCCCTCCCCTCTGTCCCTCCCCCTCCCCACTGTCCCCCTCCCCTCTGTCCCTCCCCCTCCCCACTGTCCCTCCCCCTCCTCCCTCTGTCCCTCTCTGCCCTATTCCACATTCCCACTCTCTCTCCCCTCAATCCCCAACTGTCTGTAACTCTCTCCTCACATTCCCTTCTTTCTCCTCTCCATACCTACCTTACCCTCACGTTTCCACTGAATGCTTCATGCTCTCTCACTTGTCTAACCCACACTTCTTCTCTGTTTGCTTCTCTCTCACTTTTTCTCACTGTATGCCCTCTCTCTCTCATTCTGTCACTTTGTTTCTGACTTTCAGAGGGGAAAGTTTATCACACAGACGGTGGTTAATACTTGGAACTAACTGCCACAGATATAATCACAACATTTAAATAGGCAAAGCACAGAGGCCCCAGATCTAGTGCAGGCAAGTGGGTTTAATATAGATTGGTACAACAGCCAGCATGAATGTGGTGGGCTGAATGGCCCGTTTCTGTGCTTCACAGCTCTGTGACTCTCACACACGTCTCTCAGTCTCACCCTATCCCTCCCTTGCTCAGCCTCTCTCTCTCTGCTCCTGTCTATTTCTCACTGCCTCTCTCTCATTCAGTGTACCTGTCTCTCCCCCTCATCTCTCTCTCCTCCCCTTCTCACCCCTCTCCATTTCTCTCCCTCCCTCACTCTCTCTCCCTCTCTCCATCCTTCCCTCTCTCCCTCCCACTCCCCTCTCACACTCCCTCCCTCTCACACTCCCTCTCTCCCTCTCACACTCTCACATTCCCTCCTTCCCTCCATCCCTCCCTCTCTCACACACTCCCTCCTCCCTCCCTCTCTCTCACACTCTCTCCCTCTCACACTCCCTCCCTCTCCACCCCTCCCTCTCTCTCACACTCCCTCCCTCACACTCTCCCTCACACTCCCTCCTCCCTCCCTCTCCATCCCTCCCTCTCTCACACACTCCCTCCTCCCCCACACTCTCTCCCTCCCCTCTCTCTCTCTCACACTCCCTCCCTCCCTCACACTCTCCCTCCTTCTCTCTCATACTCCCTCCCTCTCTCTCACACTCCCTCCCTCCCTCCCTCTCTCGCTCCCACTGTCTGTGCCAGGCTGTGGAATCTGGCTCATGGGCCGATCCCAACATGCCATGAACCTGTGCCCAGCGAACCGCTGCAGGAACTCACAGAATTTGTGCTCCACCTGCTAGTGCTGACTCCTGCTTGCTGACAGCAGTAGCTGTGCTGTTTATTGCCTGTACACAGGGAGCAGCTCCCACTGTGTCTGCTGCTGCCAGTGAAGCTGCCTACCTTCCGCGGCCCGGAGGCCTGCCTGCTCCTCCGAAAGGTTTTGGGGAGAGAGGTGGGAGGGCTGAAGCAAAGCGGTTGGCTGTGAGTGGAGGAGGAGAGATCGGCTGCCCACATGACCCCATCGCATCGTTAAGCAGCCTCTCTCTCCCTCCGTCCCCCCCCCCTCCCTCCCTCCCTCCCTCTCTCTCCCCGTCCTTCGCTTCTGCTGTTAATACTCTGCTGATGACTGTCTCTCTCTCTTGCAACCTCTTGTTTTTCCCTCTCTCATTCACTCTCTCTCTCTGCCCCCTGCTCCTCTCCCCCATTCCCACCGACTCCACCAGATTCCATCCCTCACCTGCCCACGAGGGGTAATTCACGGCAGCCAGTTAACCCGCCAACCCACTCGTCATTGGGATCGTGGGAGGGAAACCCACGCAGTCACGGGGGGAACGTGCAAACTCCACGCAGACAGCACCCGAGGTCAGGATCGAACCCGGGACTCTGGAGCTGTGAGGCGGGGGCTTTCGCCACCATCCGTCCCCCCTGCTTCTCGCTGTCTCTTCCGCTCACTGCTCCCTCTCCTCTCGTTCCTGATGCCTCTGGTCCTCAGCCCTCTCCTCTCACCCTCGCCGTCTTCCGTGTTTGCACTCTCTCAATTCCACCGGCTCTTTCCCTTCCCTCCGTCTGGTGGTCCACTCCACTCTCCCCTTCCTGGGGTCTCCTGCTCTTTCACTTTTGCTGCTGACACCTCTCCGTCACCCTTCTCCTGGCCTTGCTTTCTCCTCTTCGTTTACACTGATTTCTCTCCCCACTCTCCTCTCATTCCCACATTCTCCTCTCCGGCTCCCACTGACTCCTCCTCCTTCAATCCTGCTACCTCCTTGTCCTCTGCCGCTCCCTCACCTCACTCCCTCCCTCCCTCCCTCCCTCCCTCCCTCCTCACGCTCTCTCCACACTCTACCACTGCTGTCCTCTCCGCCGGCTCCTTCACCTGCTCTCTCGTTGTTTCAGCCCCCGCTTCTGCCCTCTCTTCCTCTTGCTCGCTCTATCTCTCTCACTCCCACTTCTCTCTCAATCTGCTCGTCTCCTTCTTACTCAACCCGCTGTCTGCTGCCTCTCACCCCCACCCTCCCTCCCTGGGCTCTCTCTCTCACCCCCACCCTCCCTCCCTCCCTCCCTCCCTGGGCTCTCTCTCTCACTCCCACCCTCCCTCCCTCCCTCCCACCCTCCCTCCCTCCCTCCCTCCCTGGGCTCTCTCTCTCTCTCTCTCTCTCTCTCTCTCTCTCACCATGCTCTGTGTGACGTCTGTGACCAGTGAGAACACCTCCCTGCCCCACTTTCCACAGTCTCCGCTGTGGCCAATGACTGATTCTGATAATGGGAGTGTCATCAGACTATTGGACCTTGGTATGCATCACCAGCTGACACCGGGCTCTGGCACATGTTCAGAACAACAGAAACCCTGCTGCACAGACTGAGGCCCTTCAGCTCATTTTGTGCTTATGCTAACCCTCACGAAGCCACAGTCTTTCCCGGCCCCCTGCGTAGGTTAGAACACAGCTCCAGTGTAACTGTCTCCACCCGTGTCCGACACCCACACTCATGGGGGTGGGTGGGGGCGGGGTAGTGGTGTCTCTCGACACCCTGGTACCCCACCAAGGAGTACAGAAGCAGAAGGTCACCCTGCAGCCTGTTCCTCCATTCACTGAGCTCTGACCCTGGCTTCGGCTCCCCCTACCCCCTCACTGCCCCAGAGCCTGGAGAGCCCGGTTCTCTATCCGTGCCCGACTGCTCTGGCACCCCTATCCTCTGTGCCACAGCTGATCAAGGACAGTGTCGTCACCACCTCACCCACCATCAGAGAGCTGCAGACAGGCCCTCTGGGATCCCTCTGTTCCCCGATCCCTGCCATTTCTCACACCCCCCCTTCTCTTACTCCAGATCTCCAGATGCGCACACTTCTCCACGGAGATCGCCGTACAACGTTTCTGCTTACCTCAGGCCTGTCTCCCACAGCTCATCCTCTCACCCTCTGCCACATCAGCAAACCTCTCCATCAGAGACCTTGCATGTCGTCGCGATACAACGTGGAAAGTGAGGAACCCCACGCAGAGCCCACGGAACCCCGCTGCACACAGACGTCCTGGCTCAACACTCTCACCGACCATTATCCGTTCACACAATGGGACCACATCAGACCCCAGCCCCCCAACAGCATCACTGACAACGTCGGTCTGTGCCCAGACAGGCCGTGATGAGCTCCTGCAATAACGGGATAGTACACACTGACAGCTCCTGCACTGTGAGCTGTGTGTACTCTGAGCTGTCAGTGTGTACTGTGATCTATCAGTGTGTACAGTGAGCTGTGTTCAGTGTGTACTATCAGCTGTCAGTGTGTACTGTCAGCTGTGTTCAGTGTGAGCTGTCAGTGTGAACTGTGAGCTGTGTGTACTGTGAGTAGTCAGTGTATACTCTGAGCTGTCAGTGTGTACTGTAATCTATCAGTGTGTACTGTGAGCTGTGTGTACTGTGAGCTGTCAGTGTGTACTGTGAGTTCTGTGTACTGTGAGCTCTCTGTACTGTGAGCTGTCTGTATGTACTGTGAGCTGTCAGGGTGGACTGTGACCTGTGTGTACTGTGAGCTGTGCGTACTGTGAGCTGTCAGTGTGTACTGTGAGCTGTGCGTACTGTGAGCTGTCAGTGTGTACAGTGAGCTATGCGTACTGTGAGCTGTCAGTGTGTACAGTTAGCTGTGCGTACTGTGAGCTGTCAGTGTGTACAGTGAACTGTGTGTACTGTGAGCTGTCAGTGTGTACAGTGAACTGTGTGTACTGTGAGCTGGCAGTGTGTCCAGTGAGCTGTGCGTACAGTGAGCTGTCAGTGTGTACAGTGAGATGTGTGTACTGTGAGCTGTCAATGTGTACTGTGAGCTGTGCGTACTGTGAGCTGGCAGTGTGTACTGTGAGCTGTGCATACTGTGAGCTGTCAGTGTGTACAGTGAACTGTGTGTACTGTGAGCTGTCAGTGTGTACAGTGAACTGTGTGTACTGTGAGCTGGCAGTGTGTCCAGTGAGCTGTGCGTACAGTGAGCTGTCAGTGTGTACAGTGAGATGTGTGTACTGTGAGCTGTCAGTGTGTACAGTGAGCTGGCAGTATGTACTGTGAGCTGTGCGTACTGTGAGCTGTCAGTGCGTACTGTGAGCTGGCAGTGTGTACTGTGAGCTGTGCATACTGTGAGCTGTCAGTGTGTACAGTGAGCTGTGCGTACTGTGAGCTGTCAGTGTGTACAGTGAGCTGTGTGTACAGTGAGCCATCAGTGTTTACTGAGCTGTCAGTGTGCACTGTGAGCTGTGTGTACTGTCAGCTGTCAGTCTGTACTGTGAGCTGTCTTCAGTGTGAGCTGTCTTCAGTGTGAGCTGTCAGTGTGAACTGTGAGCTGTGTGTACTGTGAGTTGTGTGTACTGTGAGCTCTCAGTGTGTACTCTGAGCTGTAAGTAGGTACTGTGAGCTGTGAGTACTACGAACTGTCAGTACCTACTGTCAGCGGTCATTGTGTACTGTGAGTTGTCTGTACTGTGAGCTGCCTATACTTTGAGCTGTCAGTGTGTCCTGTGAGCTGTGTGTACTCTGAACTGTCAGTGTGAACTGTGTGCTGTGTGTATTGTGAGCTGTCAGTGTGTACCGTGAACTATTAGTGTGTACTGTGAGTTGTGTGTAGTGACCTGTGTGTACTTAGCTGTCAGTGGGTTACTGTGAGCTTTGAGTGTGTACTGTGAGTTGTGCATACTGTGAGCTGTCAGTGTGTCCTGTGAGCCATCAGTGTGTACTGAGAGCTGTGTACTGTGAGATGTGAGGGTGTACTGTGGGTTGTGTGTACTCTGAGCTGGCAATGCATATTGCGAACTGTGTGTACTGTGAGCTCTGTGTACTGTGAGCTGTCAGTGTGTACTGTAAGCTGTGTACACTGTGAGCTGTGTGTACAGCAAGCTGTCACTGTGTATTCTGAGCTGTGCGTACTGTGAGCTGTTTGTACTGAGGTCTCAGTGTGTACTGCTGAGCTGTCAGTTTGTACTGTGAGCTCTGTGTACTGTGATCTGTCATTGTGTACTGCAAGCTGTGTGTACAGTGAGCTGTGTGTACAGTGAGCTGTCAGTGTGTACTGTGAGCTGTGCGTACTGTGAGCTGTCAGTGTGTACAGTGAGCTATGCGTACTGTGAGCTGTCAGTGTGTACAGTTAGCTGTGCGTACTGTGAGCTGTCAGTGTGTACAGTGAACTGTGTGTACTGTGAGCTGTCAGTGTGTACAGTGAACTGTGTGTACTGTGAGCTGTCAGTGTGTACAGTGAACTGTGTGTACTGTGAGCTGGCAGTGTGTCCAGTGAGCTGTGCGTACAGTGAGCTGTCAGTGTGTACAGTGAGATGTGTGTACTGTGAGCTGTCAATGTGTACTGTGAGCTGTGCGTACTGTGAGCTGGCAGTGTGTACTGTGAGCTGTGCATACTGTGAGCTGTCAGTGTGTACAGTGAACTGTGTGTACTGTGAGCTGTCAGTGTGTACAGTGAACTGTGTGTACTGTGAGCTGGCAGTGTGTCCAGTGAGCTGTGCGTACAGTGAGCTGTCAGTGTGTACAGTGAGATGTGTGTACTGTGAGCTGTCAATGTGTACAGTGAGCTGTCAGTATGTACTGTGAGCTGTGCGTACTGTGAGCTGTCAGTGCGTACTGTGAGCTGGCAGTGTGTACTGTGAGCTGTGCATACTGTGAGCTGTCAGTGTGTACAGTGAGCTGTGCATACTGTGAGCTGTCAGTGTGTACAGTGAGCTGTGTGTACAGTGAGCCATCAGTGTTTACTGAGCTGTCAGTGTGCACTGTGAGCTGTGTGTACTGTCAGCTGTCAGTCTGTACTGTGAGCTGTCTTCAGTGTGAGCTGTCTTCAGTGTGAGCTGTCAGTGTGAACTGTGAGCTGTGTGTACTGTGAGTTGTGTGTACTGTGAGCTCTCAGTGTGTACTCTGAGCTGTAAGTAGGTACTGTGAGCTGTGAGTACTACGAACTGTCAGTACCTACTGTCAGCGGTCATTGTGTACTGTGAGTTGTCTGTACTGTGAGCTGCCTATACTTTGAGCTGTCAGTGTGTCCTGTGAGCTGTGTGTACTCTGAACTGTCAGTGTGAACTGTGTGCTGTGTGTATTGTGAGCTGTCAGTGTGTACCGTGAACTATTAGTGTGTACTGTGAGTTGTGTGTAGTGACCTGTGTGTACTTAGCTGTCAGTGGGTTACTGTGAGCTTTGAGTGTGTACTGTGAGTTGTGCATACTGTGAGCTGTCAGTGTGTCCTGTGAGCCATCAGTGTGTACTGAGAGCTGTGTACTGTGAGATGTGAGGGTGTACTGTGGGTTGTGTGTACTCTGAGCTGGCAATGCATATTGCGAACTGTGTGTACTGTGAGCTCTGTGTACTGTGAGCTGTCAGTGTGTACTGTAAGCTGTGTACACTGTGAGCTGTGTGTACAGCAAGCTGTCACTGTGTATTCTGAGCTGTGCGTACTGTGAGCTGTTTGTACTGAGGTCTCAGTGTGTACTGCGAGCTGTCAGTTTGTACTGTGAGCTCTGTGTACTGTGATCTGTCATTGTGTACTGCAAGCTGTGTGTACAGTGAGCTGTGTGTACAGTGAGCTGTCAGTGTGTACTGTGAGCTGTGCGTACTGTGAGCTGTCAGTGTGTACAGTGAGCTATGCGTACTGTGAGCTGTCAGTGTGTACAGTTAGCTGTGCGTACTGTGAGCTGTCAGTGTGTACAGTGAACTGTGTGTACTGTGAGCTGTCAGTGTGTACAGTGAACTGTGTGTACTGTGAGCTGTCAGTGTGTACAGTGAACTGTGTGTACTGTGAGCTGGCAGTGTGTCCAGTGAGCTGTGCGTACAGTGAGCTGTCAGTGTGTACAGTGAGATGTGTGTACTGTGAGCTGTCAATGTGTACTGTGAGCTGTGCGTACTGTGAGCTGGCAGTGTGTACTGTGAGCTGTGCATACTGTGAGCTGTCAGTGTGTACAGTGAACTGTGTGTACTGTGAGCTGTCAGTGTGTACAGTGAACTGTGTGTACTGTGAGCTGGCAGTGTGTCCAGTGAGCTGTGCGTACAGTGAGCTGTCAGTGTGTACAGTGAGATGTGTGTACTGTGAGCTGTCAATGTGTACAGTGAGCTGTCAGTATGTACTGTGAGCTGTGCGTACTGTGAGCTGTCAGTGCGTACTGTGAGCTGGCAGTGTGTACTGTGAGCTGTGCATACTGTGAGCTGTCAGTGTGTACAGTGAGCTGTGCATACTGTGAGCTGTCAGTGTGTACAGTGAGCTGTGTGTACAGTGAGCCATCAGTGTTTACTGAGCTGTCAGTGTGCACTGTGAGCTGTGTGTACTGTCAGCTGTCAGTCTGTACTGTGAGCTGTCTTCAGTGTGAGCTGTCTTCAGTGTGAGCTGTCAGTGTGAACTGTGAGCTGTGTGTACTGTGAGTTGTGTGTACTGTGAGCTCTCAGTGTGTACTCTGAGCTGTAAGTAGGTACTGTGAGCTGTGAGTACTACGAACTGTCAGTACCTACTGTCAGCGGTCATTGTGTACTGTGAGTTGTCTGTACTGTGAGCTGCCTATACTTTGAGCTGTCAGTGTGTCCTGTGAGCTGTGTGTACTCTGAACTGTCAGTGTGAACTGTGTGCTGTGTGTATTGTGAGCTGTCAGTGTGTACCGTGAACTATTAGTGTGTACTGTGAGTTGTGTGTAGTGACCTGTGTGTACTTAGCTGTCAGTGGGTTACTGTGAGCTTTGAGTGTGTACTGTGAGTTGTGCATACTGTGAGCTGTCAGTGTGTCCTGTGAGCCATCAGTGTGTACTGAGAGCTGTGTACTGTGAGATGTGAGGGTGTACTGTGGGTTGTGTGTACTCTGAGCTGGCAATGCATATTGCGAACTGTGTGTACTGTGAGCTCTGTGTACTGTGAGCTGTCAGTGTGTACTGTAAGCTGTGTACACTGTGAGCTGTGTGTACAGCAAGCTGTCACTGTGTATTCTGAGCTGTGCGTACTGTGAGCTGTTTGTACTGAGGTCTCAGTGTGTACTGTGAGCTGTCAGTTTGTACTGTGAGCTCTGTGTACTGTGATCTGTCATTGTGTACTGCAAGCTGTGTGTACAGTGAGCTGTGTGTACAGTGAGCTGTCAGTGTGTACTGTGAGCTGTGCGTACTGTGAGCTGTCAGTGTGTACAGTGAGCTATGCGTACTGTGAGCTGTCAGTGTGTACAGTTAGCTGTGCGTACTGTGAGCTGTCAGTGTGTACAGTGAACTGTGTGTACTGTGAGCTGTCAGTGTGTACAGTGAACTGTGTGTACTGTGAGCTGTCAGTGTGTACAGTGAACTGTGTGTACTGTGAGCTGGCAGTGTGTCCAGTGAGCTGTGCGTACAGTGAGCTGTCAGTGTGTACAGTGAGATGTGTGTACTGTGAGCTGTCAATGTGTACTGTGAGCTGTGCGTACTGTGAGCTGGCAGTGTGTACTGTGAGCTGTGCATACTGTGAGCTGTCAGTGTGTACAGTGAACTGTGTGTACTGTGAGCTGTCAGTGTGTACAGTGAACTGTGTGTACTGTGAGCTGGCAGTGTGTCCAGTGAGCTGTGCGTACAGTGAGCTGTCAGTGTGTACAGTGAGATGTGTGTACTGTGAGCTGTCAATGTGTACAATGAGCTGTCAGTATGTACTGTGAGCTGTGCGTACTGTGAGCTGTCAGTGCGTACTGTGAGCTGGCAGTGTGTACTGTGAGCTGTGCATACTGTGAGCTGTCAGTGTGTACAGTGAGCTGTGCGTACTGTGAGCTGTCAGTGTGTACAGTGAGCTGTGTGTACAGTGAGCCATCAGTGTTTACTGAGCTGTCATTGTGCACTGTGAGCTGTGTGTACTGTCAGCTGTCAGTCTGTACTGTGAGCTGTCTTCAGTGTGAGCTGTCTTCAGTGTGAGCTGTCAGTGTGAACTGTGAGCTGTGTGTACTGTGAGTTGTGTGTACTGTGAGCTCTCAGTGTGTACTCTGAGCTGTAAGTAGGTACTGTGAGCTGTGAGTACTACGAACTGTCAGTACCTACTGTCAGCGGTCATTGTGTACTGTGAGTTGTCTGTACTGTGAGCTGCCTATACTTTGAGCTGTCAGTGTGTCCTGTGAGCTGTGTGTACTCTGAACTGTCAGTGTGAACTGTGTGCTGTGTGTATTGTGAGCTGTCAGTGTGTACCGTGAACTATTAGTGTGTACTGTGAGTTGTGTGTAGTGACCTGTGTGTACTTAGCTGTCAGTGGGTTACTGTGAGCTTTGAGTGTGTACTGTGAGTTGTGCATACTGTGAGCTGTCAGTGTGTCCTGTGAGCCATCAGTGTGTACTGAGAGCTGTGTACTGTGAGATGTGAGGGTGTACTGTGGGTTGTGTGTACTCTGAGCTGGCAATGCATATTGCGAACTGTGTGTACTGTGAGCTCTGTGTACTGTGAGCTGTCAGTGTGTACTGTAAGCTGTGTACACTGTGAGCTGTGTGTACAGCAAGCTGTCACTGTGTATTCTGAGCTGTGCGTACTGTGAGCTGTTTGTACTGAGGTCTCAGTGTGTACTGCGAGCTGTCAGTTTGTACTGTGAGCTCTGTGTACTGTGATCTGTCATTGTGTACTGCAAGCTGTGTGTACAGTGAGCTGTGTGTACAGTGAGCTGTCAGTGTGTACTGTGAGCAGTGTGTACTGTGAGCTGTCAGTGTGTACTGTGAGCTGTGTGTACTGTGAGCTGTCAGTGTCTACTGTGAGCAGTGTGTACAGTGAGCTGTGCGTACTGTGAGCTATCAGTGTGTACAGTGAGTTGTGTGTACTGTGAACTGTCAGTGTGTACTATGGGCTGTGTGTACTGTGAGCTGTCAGTGTGTACTGTGAGCTGTGTGTACTGTGAACTGACAGTGTGTACTATGGGCTGTGTGTACTGTGAGCTGTCAGTGTGTACTGTGAGCTGTCAGTGTGTACTGTGAGTGTGTACCAGTTCTGTGTCCACACACCCACCCACCCGTTGTGCAAACCCTTCCCCCTCATATCTCCAGCTCCCCGTTGTATGCCACAGCTGCCCCGGTGACCCAGTCCGGACCACACTTGCTGCACTCCTTCGTAATGCTGCCAATCACCTTCATTCTACATCCCTGGTCCTTTTCTGATGGGAACAGCTCTCTCCGTCTACACTGTCCGTCCCCTTGTGACCTGCACTTCTTCAGGCAGAAGCAGCCCTCTTCCCAAAAACAGACCAGACTGGGAACACTCAGCATCTCAGGAGAGAGAATTGGCTCACGATTCGATTGGAGGCTTTTGGTTAAGTCCATCACAACTCATCATTTTAGTAGATCTTTTCAGAACCCTCTCTCAATCTTTCCCACCGTCCATGCTCAGAACCAGACACCATTTTCCAGCTGCGTCTGAACCAGTGATTTAACGCTGTTCATTCTTGCTCTGGTACTCTGAGTCTCATTTTTTTGAAACCCAGAATCCCGCAGATCCAAACAAAATGTGTAACATTTGTTGTGGAAGAGCTCCCCAACTTAATCCCACCCTCCAGTTCTGTGCCACTGGCTCTGTGGCACTTCAACTACACTTCCCAGCACTGTCCAACCATGCAAACAATCTCCTTCCACCTTTCCGTCACTGAGTTCCAGAGCCCTGTCGTCCTCTGGGTGGAAAAGAAAATCCCCATCTCCCCTCTCCCCTCTAATCCACACCCCCCTGGTTTCGACCTCTCTGCCAATGGGAATAGCTCCTCCCTATTTACTCTACCCAGGCCCCTCACGACCTCATACACCTCAGTTAAGTCTCCCCTTGGCCTCCTCTCCCACATCCAATCTTCCCACATGGCCATAATTTTCCAATCCTATAAACAACCTGATCAACTTCCTCTGCACCCTCTCCAGTGCAATCACATCTCCCCTGTGATGTGGTGGCCAGAACTGTACACATTATGAGAGACTGAAAGGTGCCGATGTTCAAAGGGACCCGGGTGTCCTTGAACACCAGTTTCTGAAAGCTGAGGTGCGGAATCAGCAGCCAGTTAGAAAGGCAAATGACACGCTGGCCTTTATTGTGAGAGGATTAGAGTACAGGAGTAGAGGTGTCTTTTTGCTCCAATTACATCGGGCCCTGGTGAGACTACATCTGGAATATTGTGCACAGATCTGGCCTAGCTAACTGAGAGAGGATATAATTGTGATGGAGCACAGCAAAAGTTCACCAGGTTGATCCCCGGATGTGGATTTGCCGTTTGGGGAGAGATTGGACAGGCTGACTCCTGCAGTTAAAAGAATGAGAGGAGATCTCATTGAAACATAATAAATGTGTCTGACAGGGTTTGCTACATACAGGGAGGATCTCTCCCCCCAGCTGAGGAGTCTCAAACATAGGGAGTACATAATGAGGAGTCACAGCATCAAAATTAGGGAGCAGCCTTTCAGGATGGAGTCAGGAAAAAAATTTCTTCACCCAGGGATTGGTTTGTCTTTAGAATTCATTACCCAAGAGGAGCCACACAAGTGCCAGGCAATGATGATAGCCAACAAGAAAAAAATCAGTTACCAACCCCTGACATTCACTGGCATCACCATCACTGAATTCTCCACTGTCGATATCCTGGGCATTACCATTGACCAGAAACTGAACTGGAGTAGCCATATACACAGTGTGGCTGCAAGAGCAGGTCAGAGGCTGGGAATCCTGCAGCAATTAACATACCTCCTAACTCCCAAAGCCTGTCCACCATCTTTGAGACTCAAGTTAGGCATGTACTGCAACGCTCTCCACTTGCCTGAGTGAGAGCAGTTTCAACAACACCCACGAAGCTCGACACCATACAGGACGTAACAGCCCACTTGTTAGACACCCCATCCATAACCATTCACTCAATGCACCACCGACACACAGCAGCAGCAGTGTGGACCATCTACAGGATGCACTGCAGCAACTCACTAAGATTCCTCAGACAACACCTTCCAAACCCACCACCTCTACCAGCCAGAAGGACAGAGGCAGTAAAAGCACGGGAACACCACCATCCAGAAGTTGCCCTCCAAGCTGCACACCATCCTGACTTGGAAATATATCACTGTTCCTTCACCGTCACCGGGCCAAACTCCTGGAACTCCCTCCCGAACAGCACTGTGGGTACACCCACACTTCAGGGACTGCTGCAGTTCAAGAAGGCAGCTCACCACCACCTTCTCAAGGGCAACTAGGGATGGGCAACTAAATGCTGGCTCAGCCTGCGAAGCCCACATCAGGGATACGGGATCAGTGCAGGGAAGTGGTGCTGAGGTGAAAGGTTAGCCTTACACAATGGCCTCCTGCTTCTTGCGTTCCTGTCTTTGGTACTCAAGCTGTGGTCCAACTAGTGCAGTACGCTTCACCAACATAACTTGTGAAGGATGACGTGTTCCCTCTAACCACCTTACTGACACGTCTTGTGACCTTGACAGTGCACCTGTTCCTCCAAGGTGGTAAGACAGGCGGGCCGGGGGAGGGAGGGGGTGAGAGAGAGATCCAGGCTGAAAGGGGGTGGCGGAGAGAGGGATAGAGTGTATGAACAAGAGAGGGAGGAAGGGAGGGATGTATAGGCGGGGTGGATGGGAGTTACAGGCACGACTGCAGGGGGGCAGGCAGGGAGGGAGGAGGCAGGGATGTGGCACAGTGTCTCAGCTGGTGCACCCGCTGCCCCACAGCTCCAGTGACCCAGCTTTGGTCCAGACCACGGGTGCTGTCTGTGTGGAGTTTGCACGTTCTCCCCGTGACTGTGTGGGCTCCCCCCCACCCCCCCAACACCGGGTGCCCCGGTTCCCTCCTGCATCTCAAAGACGTGCGGGTTGGTGGGTTAACTGGCCGCTGTAACTTGTCCCCAGTGGGTAGGTGGGTGGTAGAGCCTGGGGGGGGGAGTTGATGGGAAAGTGGGGGGAGTAGATCAGGGAAAATTAGTGAGGGAAATGGGATTGTTCTGTGAGCTGGACAAAGAGAGGGGGAGGGATGTGAGCTGGGGGGAGGGAGGGGCTTGGGACAGGGATGAAGGCATGAGGGAGGTGTGGAGATAGGGTGGGGAAGGCATGGGTCAGAGGGAGGTTGGCAGGGAGAGTGTGTCCAGAGAGAGTACATGTGCACCAGTGTATGCGATGCAGATCAGGGAGAGCTGGGGAGGAAGGGAAGGGGGCGTCTGAGCCAGAGAGAGGGGTGTGTCTGGGCCAGAGGTTTGGGAGGGAGGGAGGGGTGTGTCTGGGCCAGAGGTTTGGGAGGGAGGGAGGGGTGTGTCTGGGCCAGAGGTTTGGGAGGGAGGGAGGGGTGTGTCTGGGCCAGAGGTTTGGGAGGGAGGGAGGGGTGTGTCTGGTCCAGAGGTTTGGGAGGGAGGGAGGGGTGTGTCTGGGCCAGAGGTTTGGGAGGGAGGGAGGGGTGTGTCTGGGCCAGAGGTTTGGGAGGGAGGGAGGGGTGTGTCTGGGCCAGAGGTTTGGGAGGGAGGGAGGGGTGTGTCTGGGCCAGAGGTTTGGGAGGGAGGGAGGGGTGTGTCTGGGCCAGAGGTTTGGGAGGGAGGGAGGGGTGTGTCTGGGCCAGAGGTTTGGGAGGGAGGGAGGGGTGTGTCTGGGCCAGAGGTTTGGGAGGGAGGGATGGAGGGAGGGAGGGGTGTGTTTGGGCCAGAGGTTTGGGAGGGAGGGATGGAGGGAGGGAGGGATGTGTCTGGGCCAGAGGTTTGGGAGGGAGGGAGGGGTGTGTTTGGGCCAGAGGTTTGGGAGGGAGGGATGGAGGGAGGGAGGGAGGGATGGAGGGATGGAGGGAGGGAGGGGTGTGTCTGGGCCAGAGGTTTGGGAGGGAGGGAGGGGTGTGTCTGGGCCAGAGGTTTGGGAGGGAGGGAGGGGTGTGTCTGGGCCAGAGGTTTGGGAGGGAGGGAGGGGTGTGTCTGGGCCAGAGGTTTGGGAGGGAGGGAGGGGTGTGTCTGGGCCAGAGGTTTGGGAGGGAGGGAGGGGTGTGTTTGGGCCAGAGGTTTGGGAGGGAGGGATGGAGGGAGGGAGGGAGGGATGTGTCTGGGCCAGATGGAGTTGGGGAGGCTGGGAGCCACTTGGGCCAGGGGGACATGGGGAGGGAGATATGCCTGTGGGGCTGAGGGAAATCTGGAGGTGGAGGGGGTGTCCTTGGGAGGGGAGAGGAGGAGAGGGGAGGGGAGGAGAGCAGGGCAGAGGGAGGAAGGGTGGATATGGAGGCCAGGCAGAGGTGGGGAGGGAGGGGATATGGGCCAGAGAGAGGGGCTTGTATGTACTGGTAGGAGGGGGGAATGTGCACACAGGCCAGGGTGGGTGGCAGCTCGGCAGAGGGTGTTGGCAGGGGGCTGTGGGGAGGATTGGGAGGGGGTGTGTGTAGAGGGAGGTGTGGGCGAGGGAGGGGTGAGTGCAGGCCTGGAAGAGGTGGGGTGTGTGTGCGCCAGGGGGAGGGGCTTGTGCAGCCCGGAGTGATGATTGACAGAGAAGGAGGGGCTTGCACATGCTAGAAAAAGTGAGGGGCAGAGCAGTGGTGAACGCAGGCCTGGGGGAGGTGGGGACTGGTGAACGCAGGCCTGAGGGAGGTGGGGAGTGGTGAACGCAGGCCTGGGGGAGGTGGGGACTGGTGAACGCAGGCCTGGGGGAGGTGGGGAGTGGTGAACACAGGCCTGGGGGAGGTGGGGACTGGTGAATGCAGGCCTGGGGGAGGTGGGGAGTGGTGAACGCAGGCCTGGGGGAGGAGCCTGCACAGGCTGGGGTGGGAGGGAGGGGCGAGGGGGTTGGAGGGGTGTGGGAGGGGGAGTGGGAGGGGGTGAGGGGGGAGGGGGAGAGGTGAGGGTGGAGGGGGGAGAGGGGAGGGGTTGGGGAGGGAAAGGGGGAGATGGGGGAGATGGGGAGGGGGAGATGGGGGGATGGGAAGGGGGAGGGGAGGGAGAAGGGGGGAGGGGGAGAGTGCAGGAAGGGGAGGGTGAAGGGGAGGGGGAGGGGGAGAGGAGGGAGAGGGGAGGAGGGGGAGAGGGGGGAGGGAAAAGGGGAAGTGAGGGCAGAGGTGGGGAGAGGGGAGATGGGTGTGAGGGGAGGGAGAGTGGGGAGTTGGGAGGGAAGGAGGGTGTCGTCAGGAAAAGGGGGGGATGGGAGGGTGGGGGTAGGGGTGAGGAGGTAAGGACAGTGATGGAGGGAGGGGTGAGTAGGGGAGGAGGGGTTGGAGGGAAGGAGGGGGAGATGAGGAGGGGGGAAAGGGGGCAGGGAGAGGGGGAGGGTTGAGGGAGAGGGTGAGGGTTGAGGGAGAGGGTGAGGGGGAGGGGAGTGGGAAAGGGAGAGGGGGTGGGGAAGGGAGGGAGGAGTGGGGGAGGGAGTGGAGGTGAAGGGAGGGGAAAGGGGAGAGGGAGGGGAGTGGCAGGGGTGGGGGTAGGAGGGGGTCAGGGAAGGGAGGGAGAGTGGAGGGGAAGATGAGGGGGAGGGGGAGGGGAGGTGGAGGAGAGGGGGAGGGAGGGTGGAAGGGATGGGAGGGGAGCTGGGCAGGGGAGGGGCATAGATGGGAGGGGGAGGTGGGGGGAAGTTGGGAGGGAGGAGATGGGAGCATGGGGGTAGGGAGGGTGGAGTAGGTAGGGAGGAGGGACGGGGAGGAGGGAGGTGGAGTGAGGGGACAGGGGGAGATGGGGGAGGCGGAGTGGAGGAGCGGGTAGGTGGGAGGGAGGGAGTGGGGAGTTGGGAGGGAAGGAGGGTGGGGCAGAGAGGGGGAGATGGGGCAGTGGGGATAGTGGGAAGGAGGTAGGGAGGGGGAATGGGGAGGAGGGGGTGGGGAGGGTAAGAGAGGGGGGAGGGGGAGGAAGGTTGGGAGGGGAGATGGAGGGGAGGGGAGAGGGTAGTGGGTGAGGGAGGCAAAATGAAAGGAGAGAGGGAAGGGAGAGAGGGGAAAGGAGGGGGGAGGGAGGGAGGGGGAGATGGAGGGGAGGGTGGAAATAGGGGAGGGGAGATGGGAAGGGGAGAGAGGGGGTTGGGAGTGGGTGGGGGTAGTGAGGGGGAGGGGAGAGAGGGGGAGTGAGGGCAGGGGGAGATGGAAGGGGGAGTGAGGGGGAGTGAGGGGAGGGAGGGAGTGGGGAGATGAGGGGTGAGGGAGGGGGAGTGAGGGGGGAGGGCAGAGGAGGGGCGAGTGAGGGGACAGGGAGGGTCATGATAGGAAGGGGGCATGAGGGGGAGGGAGTGAGGTGAAGGTGGGAATGGGGAGGGGGAGTAGGGGGAGGGCGGGAGCGGAGAGGGAGGGAGAGGGATGGGGAGGGAGGGGGAGGGAGGGAGAGGGAGGGAGAGGGATGGGGAGGGGAGACCGAGCAGGGACGGGTAGAGATGCGGGGGGGAGGTGGGGGGAGGGAGGGGAGGGATGCTGGTGGGAAGGAGGGGAAGGAGTGGGGAGATGGAAGGGCGAGAGATGGGGGAGTTGGGAGGGAGGAGAGGGAGATGGGGAGGGGGAGATGAGGAGGGGGATGGGGAGGGGGTGAGTTTGGAGGGGGAGATGGGTGAGGGATAGGAGGGAGGGAGGGTGAAGTAGGGGGAGATGGGAGGGGAGGGGGTAGGGAGGGGGGAGGTAGGGGGAGATGGGAGGGAGGGGAGGGGGTAGGGAGGGGGGAGATGGGATCGAGTGAGGGGGGTGTTGGGAGGTGAGGGAGGGAGGGGATGGGGAGGGGAAGGAAAGGGAGGGGGAGATGGTGGGGAGATGGGAGGGGTGAGTTGGGAGGGAGATGGGAGGGAGGGAGGGGAGATGTATGGGAGAGAGGGGAGAGATGGATGGGGGGGATGGATGGAGGGGGGATGGAGGGAGGGAGAGATGAGGGGGTGGGAAATGGGGAGAGGAAGGCGGCGAGGGAAGGGGAATGGGAGGAAGTGTGGGAGGGGGAGATGGGGAGGTGGGAGGGGGAGATGGGGAGGTGGGAGGGGGAGATGGGGAGGTGGGAGAGGGAGGGGGAGATGGGGAGGTGGGGGAGGGAGGGGGAGATGGGGAGGGGAGAGGGAGGGGGAGATGGGGAGGGGGAGAGGGAGGGGGAGATAGGGAGGTGGGGGAGGGAGGGGGAGATGGGGAGGGGGAGAGGGGAATGGGGGAAGGGAGCGGGGGTGGTGGAGGGGAAGGATGGAGGGATGAGTGACGTGGGAAGGGAGGCTGGAGGGCGAAGGGGTCGGGGGAAGGGGATGCAGAGAGATGAGGGGAGGAGGAGGGTGGGGTGAGGGGATGGAGGGAGAGAGGTTACATCAGAACATAAGGTAGGGAGTAGGCCAATCGGCCCCTCAAGCCTGTCCGGCTGTTCAACGGGACCGGGGCTCATCTGCCCCAGGCCTGATCTCCTCTGATGGAGGAGGCAGGGAGGAAGGAGGGAGGGAGGAAGGAGGGAGGGAGGGAGGAAGGAGGGAGGGAGGGAGGGAGGGAGGGAGGGTTGGGGGGGGAGCGGAGGAGGTGGGGATGGAGGGGGAGATGGGGAGGGGAGAGGGAGGGGGAGATGGGGAGGGGGAGATGGAGGGGGAGATAGGGAGGTGGGGGAGGGAGGGGGAGATGGGGAGGGGGAGAGGGGAATGGGGGAAGGGAGCGGGGGTGGTGGAGGGGAAGGATGGAGGGATGAGTGACGTGGGAAGGGAGGCTGGAGGGCGAAGGGGTCGGGGGAAGGGGATGCAGAGAGATGAGGGGAGGAGGAGGGTGGGGTGAGGGGATGGAGGGAGAGAGGTTACATCAGAACATAAGGTAGGGAGTAGGCCAATCGGCCCCTCAAGCCTGTCCGGCTGTTCAACGGGACCGGGGCTCATCTGCCCCAGGCCTGATCTCCTCTGATGGAGGAGGCAGGGAGGAAGGAGGGAGGAAGGAGGGAGGGAGGGAGGGAGGGAGGAGGGAGGGAGGGAGGGAGGGAGGAGGGAGGGAGGGAGGGAGGGAGGAGGGAGGGAGGGAGGGAGGGAGGGAGGGAGGGTTGGGGGGGAGCGGAGGAGGTGGGGATGGAGGGGACGGAAGGAGAAGATGATGGAGGGAGGGATGTGGGGAGGAGGGAGGGGGAGGCAGGGATGGACAGGAAGGGGAGGGAGGGGAGGGAGGGGGGGAGGAGGAGGGGAGATGGAGTGAGGCGATCCCCGGTCCCCCCCCGTCCCCCGACCCGCGGATGCCGCACCGAGCCGCCGACCACCTCACCTGCCGATCGCCGTCATTCCCCGCTCGTCTTCGGCCGCTCTCCGTGCTCGCTGCCGCGCTGCCGCCGGCTCCCGATCCGCCGCCCCCGCCCCCGCCCCCGCCTCCGCCTCCGCCTCCGCCACAGCCGCTCCCCACCTCTCGGGCTCGACAGCCGGGCGCGACCACTGCCAGTTCCCGGGGACCAGGCGGCAGCCGAGCCCGCAGCCCGAACCACACCGCCCCTGCCGGCTGCACCGAGCGGTGGAGGGGGAGAGGTAGAGAGAGGGAGGGGGAGAGGTTGGGGAGGGGGCGAGAGGGAAGGGGAGCGGGAGGGGAGGGGGAGGAGGGGGAAGGGGGAGGGGAGAGAGGAAAAAGAGGGGGATGGGAGTGGGGGAGAGAGAGGGAGCAGGAGGTGAGGGGGAAGGGGATGGCGGGGAGGGGGATAGAAGGGGAGGGTGAGAGTGGGAGAGGAGGGGGAGAGAGGGGAGGGGAGAGAGGAAGGAGGGGTTTGGGAGGGGGAGAGGACGGTGAGGGGTAGGGGAGAAGGGGAGAGGAGGGGGTGGGGGGGGGAGAGGGGAAGAGATGGGGAGACGGGGAGAGGAGATAAGGTGTGGGGGAGGGAGGGAAGAGGGAGCAGGAAGTGGGAGGGAGGGGAGGGGGAGAGGAGGGAAGGTGTGGGGGAGGGAGGGAAGAGGGTGTGAGGGAGGGGGCAGGAAGAGGGAGTGAGGGGGGATGGGGAGGGGAGGGATGGAGAGTGGGAAGAAGGGATGGGGAGGGAGGGGGCAGGGTGGGGGAGGATAGAGGGGGTAGGGAGAGGGGAGGGACGGATGAAGGTGGATGGGGAGGGTGATAGGGTAGGTGGAAAGAGAAGAGGGTGAGAGGGAAGAGGAGGGAGGGGGGGAGCGAGGAAGGTTTTGGTGTTGGTTTATTATTGTCACTTGTACCAAGGTCCAGTGAAAAGCTTGTCTTACAAACCGATCGTACAGGTCAATTCATTACACAGTGCAGTTACATTGGGTCAGTACAGAGTGCATTGATGTAGTACAGGTAAAAACAATAACAGTACAGAGTAAAGTGTCACAGCGACAGAGAAAGTGCAGTGCAATAAGGTGCAAGGTCACAACAAGGTAGATCGTGAGGTCAGCGTCCACCAGGAAGAGAGGGGGAATAGGGAGAGGGGAAAATGGAGGAAGAGAGAAGGGGAGGGGAGGAGAGGGGAGGGGAGGGGAGGGGAGGAGAGGGGAGGGGAGGGGAGGGGATGAATCAGGAAAGGATTGCCATGCCTGGATTAACCAGTGAAGATTCTCAGCCCTGTAAATGATGCCCACACGGTCTCCGGCTTGGATTAACATATAAAAACTTGCAGGCGTGGATAAATCCCTGACTGAACTGTGAAAAGCTCCTCCTCTACATTACACTGGAAGAAATTCCTATCATTGAATGAAACTGTTCAAAATATCGCAGGCAGTATTAACCTGTAAAACTTCCCACGACCTGGAAAAAATACCAGGCCTGGATTTAGCTCCAACAAACTCCACACCTGGATTAAACATTAAAAAAACTCCAATCCCTGTATCCACCTGTAAAACAAAAATCCCATGCCTACATTAACACAGTGCCAAGACACACCAGTAAAAATCCTACACCCAGATTAAACTGTAAAAAAAACTGATGCATGGATTAAATGTTAAAGTCTTCCATGCTCAGGAAAAGAGTAACCCATGCATGGATTAACCTGTAAAAAGTCACATGCCTGGATATACTGTACCTTTAAAAAATTTCCAGTGCCCAGACTGAAGAACCACAGAACCAGACTCCGGTTTATTTTCACTGACATATCCCATGCCTGGATTCCTAAGAACCCTGGAAAATAGGAGCAGGAGGCCACCTGGCCCCTCAAGCCTGCCCCACGATGATCCTGGCTGATTGGCCCCAGGTCTCATCTCCCCTTCTGTGCCAGTTCCCCATCGCCCTCAGTTCCCTGGTCTTCCAAAACTTTACCTACTTCCTCTTTAAATAACCCCAATGATCCAGTCTCTACCATCCTCCAGGATACAGAATTCCAGAGGTTCACTGTTCTCTGTGAGAAGTTCCTGTGTACCTCAGTTTTAAATGACCAGCCCCTAATCTTGTAACTGTGTCTACTTGTTCAAGATTCTCCCACCAGTGGAAATATTTTGACATCTATCCTGTCGTGCTCCCTAAGGATCTTATATCTTTCAATAAAATCACCCCCTTTCTTCCAAACTCCAAAATACAGATCTAACTCCTCTCATCATAGGACTGAGCCCAGTGAATCACTTCTGAACTGCTTCCAATGCCAGTATATCCTTTCTTAAATAAGGGACCAATCTCCTTGCCAGTCCTCTGTACAATTGGTACAATCCTGCACTATTTCTAAATCCAACCCTCAAAACCAAACCCCGAAACCAAAATGTCATTTGCCTTCCTAACCACTTGCTAATTCTTTGTGATTTGTTCACAAGAACACCTAGACCCCCCTGTACTTCACCCATCTGCAGTCCCTCCCCATTTAGATTCCAATCTTCCTTTAGATTCCTCTTACCAGAGTGCATGACCTCACACCTCCCCACATTAAACTCCGTTTGTCAAGATTTTTCCCACTCACTATCCCTTCGCAGAATCCAGATATCTTCCGCCTACTTTACTGTCATGGGCAAACTTGGAGACCTCACACTCCGCCCCTTCCTCCAGGTCATTAATATAAATGGTAAATAATTGAGGGCCAAGAACTGCTCCTTGCCACACTCCACCAGTTTCATCCTTCCAGTCTGAAAAAGACCCAGCTATTCCAATCCTGTTTCCATGTGATAACCAGTCTTCAGTCCATGCTGACACACTTCCCCAGTACTATGAGCTTTTATATTGTGCACCAGCCTCTTATGTAGCACCTGTCACATCCTCAAAGAACCCCAGCAAATTTGTCAAGCGTGATTTATCTTTTATAATATCATGCTGACTTGATTTGATTACATGAACCTTCTCTAAATGACGAGCTATATCTACCTTAATAATAGACTCCAGCATCTCACCAACAACAGATGTTAAACTGACAGGCCTATAGTTACCCACATTTTGTCTCCCTCCCTTCTTGAATGATGGAGTCACATTTGCCATTTTCCAATCTTACTGGAACTCAGTGAGTTTTGAGAAAACTCAAAGGCTCCACTAACATAGGAGCCTGTAAAACCCCTAGATGCAGGCCATTGGGACCTGGTGACTTGTCTGTTTTGAGTCCCATTAATTTTTCTAATACCATTTCCCTCATGATAGTTATTGAAACGAGCACATCAGATTCACCAGTAAACTATTCCATACCTGGATGCACCTGTAAAATAATCCAACACCTGAACTCATTGTAAAAAATACCCACACCTGGATTGACCTGCAAAGAATCCCACACCTGGACCAAATTTTAAAAGAATTACATGCTGGGACAAGCCTTTGAAAAAATCAACCTGTAAAAATTCCCCACACCTGGATTCATCCAAGAAAGTCCAATGCACAGTTACAGCAGCAAAAAGGTCCACGCCCAGATTAATCTGTAAAAACTTTGATGACTGAATGATATTGGTAACAATCCAATACATATATTAACAAGTAAAAATATCAAATTCATGGATAACATGTTTAAAAATCCATCACCTGGATTCACATAAAAAATCCCATCCCTGAATTTACCTGTTAAAAAAAATCCCTCACCTGGATTCTCCTGTAATACACCCAATTCCTGGATTTGCCTGTAAAATAAAACAAAGATGGAACCTCCTGTTTAATAAAAATCCACCCCTGAGCTCATTTGTAAAAAAAAACCACACATCTGGACTCACCTAAAAAAACTCCACACCCTGTAAAAATTACACACCTGGACTCACCTGTAAAACATCCACCACTTGTATTCACATGAAAAAAAAGTTCAACACCTGGATTCACCTCTAAAATATCCCACACCTGGATGCATTTGTAAAAACAAATCCTACATCTGGATTCAACTGTAAAAGTAACACACATTATTCATCATATTAAAAATCCCACACCTAGATTTACCTATTAAAAATCCCACATCTTGATTCACTGTACCAAATTCCACATCTGGGTTCAACTACAACATATTCACATCTGGATTCATGGTAAAATAATTCCATACCTGGATTCACCAATAAAACACCCCGAACCTGGATTCAACATATAAACCCCACGACTGGATTCACCTGTAAAACATTCATTAATTCTATCCACCTGTTAAAAACCTCGATGCGCCTGTTAAATGCCCCATACCCGGATTCAATGTAAATAACTTTCATGCCTTGATTCACCAGTAAAATCCCATTCCTGGATTCACCTGTTAAAAGTTTTCACACCTGAATACTCGGTAAAAATCTTGGATTCACCCATTAAAAATACCACATCTGGATTAAACTGTAAAAGATCATGCATGGATTCACTTGCTAAAAACCCCCACACCTGGATTCACCTGTAAAAAATCCCATACCTGGTTTCAAATGTATTTTTACACCTGGATTCAATTGCTAAAAACTGCACAGCTGGATCTACCTGTAAAATATCCCACACCCGGATTCACCTGTTAAAACATTCCACACTTGGATTCTCCTGAAAAATATTCCACACCTGGATTCACCTGTAAAATATCACTCACCTGGATTCACCTGCAAAATATCACACAACTGGATTCACCCATTAAAACATCCCACACCTGGACTCATCTGTTAAAAATAGCACACCTGGATTCAACATAAAAAAATTCCTACATCCAGAAATACTGGTTAAAAAAAAACACACCTGGATTCACTTGTATAAAAACCCACGCATTGATTGAACATAAAAAAACATGCCTGGATTTACTTATTTAAAAAAATCCTACACCAGGATTCAACTGTTAAAAATCCCACACCTGGATTCACCTCTAAAGATTTCCACACCAGGCTTCACCTGTTTAAAAATCTCATAGCTGGATTCAAATGTAAAAATACCACACCTGGATTCACCTGTAAAAATATCCCCCATTGGAGTAATCTGGATCCACACCTGGATTCAACAGAAAAAAAATTCCACACCTAGATTCACCTGTTAAAAAACACACCTGTATTTATCTGAAAATTACCACATCTGGATTCACTTGAAAAATCCCATGGCTGGATTCAACTGTAATAAAATCCAATTCTTGGATTCACCTGTGAAATATCCTACACTGGGATTCAACATAAAACATCTCACATCTGGATTCACCCCTTGAAAAAAAACTCACACATTGACCCACCAGTAAAAAAAATTCCCACACCTGGTTTCACCTGTAAAAACCCACACCTGGATTCTCTATATAAAATCACATACCTGCACTCACCTATAATAAGAACTCATTCTTCAATTAACCTGTAAAAGATCCTACTCCTGAATTCATTGTTTAAAAAGTCCCATGGCTGGATTCACCTGAAAAATCCTGTGCCTGAATTCACATGTAAAACTGCACTCAACTGGATTTATCTGTAAAAAATCCCACACCTGGATTCATATGTAAAACACACTGTGTCTGAATTCATTGTAAAAAAATAATCTCATGCTTGGATTCACCTGAAAAATCCAGATGTTTGTCTTGCTCCTAATCTATTGCTTGCTTTTTAATGTTGGTCAAATTCCAGATGTTGACTGCATTCCCGATGTTGATCCTCATCCTGTGTAGGTTTTACTCCGGATGTTCATGACATGTCAGACGTTGGTCTTACTCCTAATATAAGTTTTACCCCTATTGGTCTAATTCCAGATGTTGATCCTACCCCTGATGTCGGTCTTGTTCAGGTGCTTCTCTTATTCCAGATGTCAGTCGTGCCCCTGACATCGGTCCAGCTCCTGGAGTAGGTTCTACTCCTGATGATGGTCTTGCTCCAGATGTTGCTTTTATTCCAGATGTTGGCCTCCTGGTGATCGTATTGCTTGTTATGTTGGTCTTAATCCTAATGGTCGCCTCGGTATTGGGGAGAAGGATGTGGGAAGTGGTAGGAGAGTGGTGTGGGGGGGGAGGATTTGGGGAAGGGGTGTGTGAGTGTGGGGAGGGGTGTGGTGGAGGGGGTGGGAGTGTTGGGGAGGGAGGAGTGTGTGCGTTTGGAAGTGGGAAGGGGTTAAGAGTTTTGGGGAGGGAGGGGTGTGGGGGAAGGGATGTGTGGGTTTGGGAGTGGGGAGGGGGTGGGAGTGTTGGGGAGGGATGGGTGTGTGGGTTTGGGAGTGGGGAGGGGTTGTGGGTTTGGGAGTGGGGAGGGGGTGTGGGTTTGGGAGTGGGGAGGGGGTGTTGGGGAGGGAGGGGTGTGTGGGTTTGGGAGTGGGGAGGGGGTGGGAGTGTTGGGGAGGGAGGGGGTGTGGGTTTGGGAGTGGGGAGGGGGTGGGAGTGTTGGGGAGGGAGGGGTGTGTGGGTTTGGGAGTGGGGAGGGGTGTGGGTTTGGGAGTGGGGAGGGGGTGTGGGTTTGGGAGTGGGGAGGGGGTGGGAGTGTTGGGGAGGGAGGGGTGTGTGGGTTTGGGAGTGGGGAGGGGTGTGGGTTTGGGAGTGGGGAGGGGGTGGGAGTGTTGGGGAGGGAGGGGTGTGTGGGTTTGGGAGTGGGGAGGTGGGGTGGGTTTGGGAGTGGGGAGGGGGTGTGGGTTTGGGAGTGGGGAGGGGGTGGGAGTGTTGGGGAGGGAGGGGTGTGTGGGTTTGGGAGTGGGGAGGGGGTGTGGGTTTGGGAGTGGGGAGGGGGTGGGGGTGTGGGAGTGGGGAGGGGGTGGGAGTGTTGGGGAGGGAGGGGTGTGTGGGTTTGGGAGTGGGGAGGGGTTGTGGGTTTGGGAGTGGGGAGGGGTTGTGGGTTTGGGAGTGGGGAGGGGGTGTTGGGGAGGGAGGGGTGTGTGGGTTTGGGAGTGGGGAGGGGGTGTGGGTTTGGGAGTGGGGAGGGGGTGGGAGTGTTGGGGAGGGAGGGGTGTGTGGGTTTGGGAGTGGGGAGGGGGTGTGGGTTTGGGAGTGGGGAGGGGGTGGGAGTGTTGGGGAGGGAGGGGTGTGTGGGTTTGGGAGTGGGGAGGGGTTGTGGGTTTGGGAGTGGGGAGGGGGTGTGGGTTTGGGAGTGGGGAGGGGGTGTTGGGGAGGGAGGGGTGTGTGGGTTTGGGAGTGGGGAGGGGGTGTGGGTTTGGGAGTGGGGAGGGGGTGGGAGTGTTGGGGAGGGAGGGGTGTGTGGGTTTGGGAGTGGGGAGGGGGTGGGAGTGTTGTGAGGGAAGGGTGTGGGTTTGGGAGTGGGGAGGGGGTGGGAGTGTTGGGGAGGGAGGGTGTGTGGGTTTGTGAGTGGGGAGGGGGTGTGGGTTTGGGAGTGGGGACGGGGTGTTGGGGAGGGAGGGGTGTGTGGGTTTGGGAGTGGGGAGGGGGTGTGGGTTTGGGAGTGGGGAGGGGGTGGGAGTGTTGGGGAGGGAGGGGTGTGTGGGTTTGGCAGTGGGGAGGGGGTGGGAGTGTTGTGAGGGAAGGGTGTGGGTTTGGGAGTGGGGAGGGGGTGGGAGTGTTGGGGAGGGAGGGGGTGTGGGTTTGGGAGTGGGGAGGGGGTGTGGGTTTGGGAGTGGGGAGGGGGTGGGAGTGTTGGGGAGGGAGGGGTGTGTGGGTTTGGCAGTGGGGAGGGGGTGGGAGTGTTGTGAGGGAAGGGTGTGGGTTTGGGAGTGGGGAGGGGGTGTGGGTTTGGGAGTGGGGAGGGGGTGTTGGGGAGGGAGGGGTGGGCAGCCAGCACTGGGGTCAGGGGCCCTGGGAACAGATGGACTCCGGGTGTGGGGCCTGACGGTGTTCACACCCACACTCCCAGCTCACCACAGGTCCTGTTTCCATGCCGACCGGACGGTTGTGAAGCTGGAGCTGAAGCAGCGGATCCCTGTTCAATGACTGACATCATCCGGCCCCCGCCATTCCCGGTGGAGGGAAGCTCGGGAGTGTTGTCAGTGCCCCCCCCGACTCCCTTCCCACACCACCCCCACCCCTCCCCCCACCCCACATTGCCCCCACAATGCCCCCACCCCTAAACCCTCCCAACCCTCTCCCACTCCCCTCAACCCCACCCCTCCCCAATTCCTTCCCCCCACACCATCCCCATGCCCCTCCCCCACACTGCCCCACCCCCACATCCTCCCCACTCTAACTCCCCTCCTCCACACCCCTCAACCCCCACCCCCTCCCCATCCCCACCACATCAATCCCACCCCCACACTGCCCCAACCCCACTCCATCCCCAACCTACCCCACCCCCTCCCCACTGCCCCACTCCCTCCCTCACTCCCCTCCCCAACACACCTCCACCCACATCCCTCCACTTCCATCCCCCCAACTCTCCCCCACCCCTCCCAACACCCCACTCTCCCCCACTCCCCTCCTCTCCCTCCCACTCCCCTCCTCCCACTCCCCACACCCCTCCTCCCCCTCCCACTCCCCTCCTCCCCCTCCCACTCCCCTCCTCCCACTCCCAACACCCCACTCTCCCCCACACCCCTCCCCTCCCTCCCACTCCCCTCCTCCCCCTCCCACTCCCCTCCTCCCACTCCCCACATCCCTCCTCCCCCTCCCACTCCCCACACCCTCCTCCCTCCTCCCACTCCCCACACCCCTCCTCCCCCTCCCACTCCCCACACCCCTCCTCCCCCTCCCACTCCCCACACCCTCCTCCCTCCTCCCACTCCCCACACCCCTCCTCCCCCTCCCACTCCCCACACCCCTCCTCCCCCTCCCACACCCCTCCTCCCACTCCCCACACCCCTCCTCCCCCTCCCCACACCCTCCTCCCTCCTCCCACTCCCCACACCCCTCCTCCCCCTCCCACTCCCCACATCCCTCCTCCCCCTCCCACTCCCCACACCCTCCTCCCTCCTCCCACTCCCCACACCCCTCCTCCCCCTCCCACTCCCCACACCCCTCCTCCCCCTCCCACTCCCCACACCCTCCTCCCTCCTCCCACTCCCCACACCCCTCCTCCCCCTCCCACTCCCCACACCCCTCCTCCCCCTCCCACACCCCTCCTCCCACTCCCCACACCCCTCCTCCCCCTCCCCACACCCTCCTCCCTCCTCCCACTCCCCACACCCCTCCTCCCCCTCCCACTCCCCACACCCCTCCTCCCCCCTCCCACTCCCCACACCCCTCCTCCCCCTCCCACACCCCTCCTCCCACTCCCCACACCCCTCCTCCCCCTCCCCACACCCTCCTCCCTCCTCCCACTCCCCACACCCTCCCCCTCCCACTCCCCACACCCCTCCTCCCCCTCCCACTCCCCACACCCCTCCTCCCCCTCCCACACCCCTCCTCCCACTCCCCACACCCCTCCTCCCCCTCCCACTCCCCTCCTCCCACTCCCCACATCCCTCCTCCCCCTCCCACTCCCCTCCTCCCACTCCCCACTCCCCTCCTCCTCCTCCCACTCCCCACTATCCTGCCAACACTGTCCCGGCAGGTCCAGGTTACCAGAGGCAGAATCTGGCTGAATCCACTCTCCCCCTCTTCACCGAGGGAGCCCTGCACCGTGGGAGGGGCAGTGCTGAGGGAGCGCCACAATGTGGGAGGGGCCGCGTTGAGGGAGGGGTGGTACTGAGGGAGGGTTGGTGCTGAGGGGGTGTCACACTGAGGGAGGGGCAGTGCTGAGGAAGGGCCGCAGGCAACTGTTCATCCAACACCATTTTGAATGACTGTCCCACCAGCTCACGTGGTCAACTCCTCCCACTTTCTTCCCCCACCGGGGACTTTCCCCTTGCCCTGCAGCATTCACTTCCCTGGTCTCAGCAACTTGTCTCTCTTTACCTCACCTCATCCACCTGTACCGTCCCCCTTGCCTCCCTCCACCCCCCTCCCCATCCTTGGTTCCAGGTCCTATCCTCCCCCTGGTGTTGCTGGTTCTCCCGAAGAGCACGGGCTCTCCTGTCCCAACTCTCACAACATCAGATCTCCACAAACAGCTTCTCCCAGTGACACTGCATCCCAGCAGTAACCTCAAAAATCCACACACGCCACATCCACTGGCTCCCCGGATCTATTATCTCCTATTCTCAAAGAACTCCAATAGATGAGCCAGGTATGATTTTCCTTTCACAAATCCATGCTGACTGCTCAATACTTGTATTGTTTACAGGGAGTTCTGTCAGTTTGCCCTTTATTATAGATTCCAGCAGTTTGCCTGTAATTGATGTCA
The DNA here is from genome assembly GCF_009764475.1 of Pristis pectinata. Classification (NCBI taxonomy): domain Eukaryota; kingdom Metazoa; phylum Chordata; class Chondrichthyes; order Rhinopristiformes; family Pristidae; genus Pristis; species Pristis pectinata. Next base: position 30,889,268 of record NC_067427.1, read on the forward strand.
AGCTAACACGTCGGTAGTTTCCTGTTTTGTGTCTCTTCCTTCTTTCTTCAAAGGGCAGGACAGCTGGTAGAGCCGCTGCCTCACAGCGCTGGAGACCCGGGTTCAATCCTGACCTCGGGTGCTGTCTGTGTGGAGTTTGCACGTTCCCCATGTTTGACGACGTGAGTGTCATCTGGAAGTTCTGGTTTCCTGCCATGTCCAGGATTGGGAGATTAATTGGCCGCTGTAAATTGCCTCTGGTGTGTGGGCAAGTGTTGGGGCAGTTGAAGGGAACGTGGGGAGAATACAGAATGGGCTTAATGTAGGATTACCGTAGATGGGTGGTTGATGGTTGGTGTGGACTCGATGGGCTGAAGGGCCTGTTTCTGTGCTGTGTCTCTCTGTGACTCAATGACTGAGGTCACATTTGCCAGCCTGCAATCCACCGGCATAGCTCCAGAACCTACAGAACTTTGGAAGATGATAACCGGGGCATCCACTATCTCTAAAGCTACCTCATTCAAATCTCTGGGACGTAGATTATCAGGTCCTTGGGAATGAGCAGCTTTCAAGCTCACCAATTTGTACCACTCTCGCTTGTATTACTGGTAGATTTTTGTGTCTCTTTCCACGGACAGAGTAATTGTTCAATTCCTTTGTCATTTCTTTATGCTCCGATATAAATTCTCCCCTCTCAGTTTGTAGGGGACACACATTCGCTCTTGCCAGTCCTTATTTAAAGAAGTTCTTAAAGTCTGTTGTTATATTTCTTACCGGTCTACTCTCTTGCCTTTCTTTATCAATTCTATGGTCCTCCTTCTCTGTCTCCCAAAGTGTTTCCAATCCTCAATACTGCTACTATTTCTGGCAAGTTTTTAAGCCTGCTCCCTGGATTTAATACTTTCTCTAATTCCTCCTGTCAGCCATGACCAGACCACTTTTCCTACTGGCTTTGTGCTGCTCAGTGGAATGTATTTTTTCTGCACAGTAGGCACAATTCCTTTAAATGGAAACACAAGAGACTGCAGATGCTGGAACCTGGAGCAACACACAAAACGCTGGAGGAACTCAGCAGGTCGGGCAGCATCTGTGGAGGGAAATGGACAGTTGATGTTTTGGGTGAAATCTGGACTCGTTCCTTTAAAATCGAGTAATTGTTCACCACTGTAATACCCTTCAATTTATTTCCACAATCAACCACAGTCAACTTTCCTCACACCTTGGTAGTTTTCTTGCTTGGACTTATGACCCTGCTTTCACACTAAATCCCATCACTTTCAGCTCAGTGTCAAATCCTCACATTTAATGTTCACCGCTCCTCAGAGTTTGCTGAATAACATGATTATTATTTAACCCTTTCTCATGGTGCCAAACAGATATAAAATAACCTCTTACCTCAACATATTGATTCAGACAATAACTTTGTACACATTCCATGAATTCGTCCTCCACCTGATTCCCCCCAGTCTGTGTGTAGATTAAAGTCCCCCGTGATTGCTCTGTTACCCTGTTACATGAACTTCTAATTTCCTAATTTATGCTGTGCTCAATATTACAACTACAGTTCGGTGGTTTATAAATAATTCCATCAACGCCTTCTGCCCTTTGCTGGTTCTAAACTCCATCCAAGCTGATTTTAATTCTACCTCATCATCCGCTGACCAGGATGATTTCTCCCTACTGCACTGACCTCCCTCCTTATGAATAGCACTACCCTGCCTCTTCTTCCTCTTTGCTTGTTCTCCCGAAATGTCAACCAGCCTTGAACATTCAACGCCCAGCTTTGATCACCTTGCAGCCACGGTTCTGTAATGGTAATTAGATCATACATATTTAGTTTTATTTGTGCCATTTATCCACCTATTTTGTTGCTAATACCGCATGCACTTTGATTTATATCTTTAGTTTTGAGGTTTTAGCATTTACCCATGTTTTGACCCCCATTCACACCAGCCTTCGTTTCTTCTGCCTATTTTGTTTCTTACTACTTTTCTAACTTCCACTTCTTGTTTTTTGCCTCTGCTTCGTGAACTCCCACCAAGATTCCCATCCTGCTGCCGAGCTAGTAAAACCCTGCCCATGAGCGCCAGCAAACCCCTGGCTAGGATACTTGCCCTGGTCTGTTTGAAGTGAAACCCATCTGATTAGCGCTGGTCCAACTTGCCTCAGGAACAGAACCAACGCCTCATAAACCCAAATCTCCCCCTCCTCCATGCTCCACCCTCCTATTTCAGTCGCCATTGGCAGATGGTATAGGCAGGAATGCTGGGATAAGTCCCAGTGTCCCATACTCTTCTTCCAGGTGATGGAGTTATGGGAAAGCAAAAAGCTGCAGATGCTGGAAATCTGAAATAAAAATAGGAAATGGTTGGGGTGAGGCGGTGCCTGTGGGCAACTCTACAGGGTTAATGTGTCAGTGTGAAGACCATGCTCTGAGTTTGGGAGCAGGAGCTGAAGAGCTCTGCGGTAGCTGCAGTGGATGTGAAGGGAATGAACGTTTAGCACGGACGGTGGTGTGCCAATCGATCGGATGATGCTGGCGGATTGTGTTCACCTTCCTGAGTACAGGCAGTGCTGCAGTCCCAACGAGCGAGGAGTATTCACGCACACCCTCAACTTAGGGCCTGCAGTTGGTGGAAACTCGTTGGCTCGATAGAGACGAGTCACTCGTAATAAAAATGGAAAATGCTGGTCAGGCAGTGTCTGTGGAGAGGAAACGGTTAATGTCTGAGGTCTGGAACCTTTCATTAGAACCACAAAAGAAAGAGACAAGTTAGCCCAGGTAGCAGAGGAGGTGGGGAAGGACGGGCGGAGAGAGGGAATTTGTCCAACAGGGTGAAATGATGTGGCAGTTATGATAAAATTAAATTTCTTTGTTGTGTAACATACAGTATGTGTAACGTTGTACGATCTGTAACATCATATGAAGAACACGATGATGCTGGAGGAACTCAGCAGGCCAGGCAGCATCCGTGGAGAAAAGCAGGCGGTCAACGTTTCGGGTCAGGACCCTTCTTCAGGACTGAAGATAGGGAAAGGGGAAGCCCAATATATAGGAGGAAAAGCAGAGCAGTGATAGGTGGACAAGGGACGGGAGGCGGGGTGGGCACAGGGTGGTGATAGGTAGATGCAGGTAAGAGGTAGCGATCAGCAGGTGTGGGGAGGGACGGGAGAGCAGATCCCTGAGGGATGGATCAAAGGTGAGGAGAGAAAGGGAAACAAAAGGGGGCTAGGAAAGGGAAGAAGAGAAGTGTGGGTGGGGGTGGGGATTACCTAAAGTGGGAGGATTTGATGTTTATGCCGTGAGGCTGCAAAGTTCCAAGACGGAAAATGAGGTGCTGTTCCTCCAGTTTGCGCTTGGAATTCTCCTGGCAGTGGAGGAGGCCGAGGACTGACATGTCAGTGATGGGGTGGGAGGGGGAGTTGAAGTGACTGGCAATGGGGAGATGCAGGTTGCGGTTAACGTTATATAGTATGTGTAACATACAGTCTGTGTGTCACGTTGTACAGTCTGTAACGTCACACAGTATGTGTAACATACAGTCTGTGTAATATTCTATAGTGTGTGTAATGTTGTACAGTCTGTGTAACTTGGCTGTGTAATCAGAATCAGGTTTATTATCACTGACATATGTCATGAAATTTGTTTTGTGGCAGCACTACAGTGCAAGACAGAAAGGCATAAAAATTATTGTAAGTTACAAAAATAAATAAATATTGCAAAAGAGGAATAACGAGGAAGTGTTCATGGGTTCACGGACCGTTCAGAAATCTGGTGGCGGAGGGGAAGAAGCTGTTCCTGAAACATTGAGTGTGGGTCTTCAGGCTCCTGTACCTCCTCCCCGGTGGTAGTAACATGAAGAGGGCATGTCCCGGATGGTGAAGGTCCTTCATGATGGATGCCTCCTTCTCGAGGCGCCGCCTCTTGAAGATGTCCTGAATGGTGGGGAGGGTTGTGCCCGTGATGGAGCTGGCTGAGTCTACAACCCTCTGCAGCCTCTTTCAATCCTGCACATTGGAGCCTCCATACCAGGTGATGAAGCAACCAGTCAGAATGCTCTCCACCGTACATCTGTAGAAATTTGCAAGTCTTTGGTGACATACCAAATTTCCTCAAATTCTTAATGAAGTAGAGCCATTGGCATGTGAATTTACAGATGGCGTTTGAGCTGTGCCTAGCCACACAGTCATGAGTGTAGAGAGAGTACACTCATGACTGTGTGGGCTAAGCACGCATCCTTGAGGTGCGCCTGTGTTTATTGTCAGCGAGGAGGAGATGTTACTACTGCTCTGCACTGACTGTGGGCTCCTGATAAGGAAGTCAAGGATCCAGTTGCAGAGGGAGGTACAGAGGCCCAGGTTTTGAAGCTTGTTGATTGGTACTGAGGGGATGAGAGAGTTGAATGCTGATCTGTAATCGACAAACAGCAGCCTGATGTATGTTTTGCTGTTGTCCAGGTGCTCCAAAGCTGAGTGGAGAGCCAGTGAGATTACATCTGCTGTAGACCTGTTGTGGCAGGAGGCAAATTGCAGCAGGTCCAGGTCCTTGCTCGGGCAGGAGTTAATTCTAGTCTTGACCAACCTCTCAAAGCACTTCATCACAGTAGACGTGAGTGCTACTGGATGATAGCCATTCAGGCAGCTCAACCTGCTCTTCTTGGGCATCGGTATGATTGCTGTCCTTTTGAAGCAGGTGGGAACCTCCGATTGCAGTGAGAGGTTAAAGATGTGCTTGAACACTTGAGCCAGTTGGTTGGCACAGATTTTCAGTACTCGGCCAGGTACACTGTTGGGGCCTGATGCCTTGCGAGGGTTCACCCTCTTGAGGGATATTCTGATATTGGCCTCCAAGACAGAGATCACAGTGTCACCAGATGCTGTGGGGATTCGCACAGGTGTAGTATTATTCTCCCTTTCAAAGTGTGCAGAAAAGGCATCAAGCTCATCAGGGAGTGAAGCATCACTGCCACTTATGCTGTTAGGTTTCATCTTATAGGAAGTAATGGCATGCAAACCCTGCCACAGCTGTCATGCGTCCAATTGTGTCTCTAACTTCACACGGAATCGCCTTTTCGTTCTCACAATGGCCTTCCGTAGGTCGTACCTGGACTTCTTGTAGGGTTCTGGATCGCTGGTCTTGAACGCCACAGATCTAGCCCTCAGCAGACTGTGAATCTCTGGTTCATCCAGGCCTTCTGGTTTGGGAAGACTCGGTATGTTCTCAATGGCACACTCTCGTCCACACAGGTCTTGATGAAGTTGGTGATGGCCGTGGCATATTCATTCAGATCCGACGATGAATCCCTGAATATGGTCCAGTCCACCAATTCAAAGCAGTCCTGTAAATGCTCCTCCACCTCCCTTGACCAGACCTCTGTGGTCCTCACCACTGGTGCTGCCGTCCTCAGTCTCTGCCTGTATGTTGGGAGTAGAAGTACAGCCCGGTGATCGGACTTGCCAAAGTGCAGGCACGGGATGGCACGGGCAGTGTTCCTGATGGTGGTGTAACAGTGATCGAGTGTGTTGGCTCCTCTGGTTCTGCAGGTGACGCGTTGGTGGTAGTTTGTCAGAGACTTCTTCCAGCTGGCCTGGTTGAAGTCCCCCGCAATGATCGGGAAGGCATCAGGGTGCGCTGTCTTGTGACTGTTGATCATGGTGCTCAGCTCCCCCAGTGCCAGCCTAATGTCTGCCAGGGGTGGAATGTTCACCGCCACCACGCTGAGAGTCGGGAACTCCCACGGCAGGTAGAACGGACGACACTTGACCACCAGATGTTCCTGGTCGGGGGAGCAGGACTGATACAGAACTGCCACGTCTGTGCACCATGATGAGTTAATCATAAAGCAAACGCCGTCACCTCTGCCTTTACATGATGCCACTGTCCGGTGGGCGGTGAAGCCCTCGGGCTGGAGCGCTGTGTCCGGAATGCTGGGGGTGAGCCATGTCTCTGTGAAGCAGGGTACACAACAGTTCCTGATGCCCCTCTGGTAAATCAGAGACTGGCCAGACGGGCAGGGGTGCCAGCTCAGATAATTCCGGCAGGCATTTGGGTTTATATTGGAATAAAGGCAGAGACAGCGGTGAGATTCCAGGTGTTGCCAACAGCAAGTGTGTCCTGCAGATTAAATCCCAGCCAGGGTACATCTGACCCAGAGAGGCAGGGGAACATTGTGCTGGAGCTGAGTGTCACTCCAAATTCAACCTGTTTGGATTGGAATGGGTGTGACGGAGGAAATGGACACAGGCACACAACAGGTAAATGGGATCACCATTGGCCCTGAAAGAGGGCAAAAAGGCAAGAGATGGGTGATGGACAATTTCCACGTTGTAATCCATTGTATTTTTGTAGTTTAATCCAGAAAATCTGTCAGAGCAGTCTCGGGGGAGGGGGACGGTGGGCAGTGACCCTCACACACTGGGGGTGTGACAGTGGGCAGTGACCCTCACACTGGGGCTGGGGGTGGATGTGACGGACCGGCTGCACGGTAACAGTATATTTCAAGGGATCTCCAGTTCTGTAAACAGGTCTCCACTGACACCCAGCGGTTCGGTGAAGTAAACTCTCCCAGAGAAATGAACCGGCAAGTTCCTGAGCATCTGGAATCCGAGGAATTCCCATCCCCGAGGCTCCGTCACCGAGTGCATTGGAACGGAGACCGGCGGAAGGGCCGTGGGGCCAAAGGAATGGAGAGATCAGGCGTGGTCACACTGAAGGGCAGGGCTGACTCGAGGGGCCGAACGACCCCCTCTCGCTCTCGATAGACCTGCAGCCAACATGTAGTGTGATCCGGTGAGCAGTCTGGCGGTGAGGTGCCGTCACTGGGAGTCCGAGCGAGGCGCCGGCTCTTCCCCGCCGGACTGTCTCGGTCACTGGGGCTGGATCCGGCCACCACCCGATCTCGGGGGGAGGGGGAGGGGGGGGGGTGGTGGTTCCCGGTGGGATCCTGGACCTGCCCCCCGGGGTCACCAGGACGGAGCCCCCGCACCTGGGACCCCGTCCCCCGACCGCAGGCGGCGGGGCGCTCGGCTGCAGCCGCCCCTCCCCCGGGGAACAAGCCGCCCCACCGGTGCCGGTACTGGAGGCGAGGGGCCGGGGAGCCTTCACCCCCGGACAGCGGGGGGACACCGGGGGGGGGGGGGGGCGGCCGGTCACTATAGAGGTCGATCCTCCGCCTGACATCAGATGCTCCAGCCCAGAGCCGCCGGGTCTCCTCCTGTCCCTCAGGAAGCTGCCGCCCACCTCCCCGGGGGTCGCTGACAGCCCCACGGCGGCGACCACTCGCCCGGCTCCCCAAGCCCACGGACGGACGGGACCGGCGGGAGGTGGTCAGCGGGGGCACCTTCTGTCGTTGTGGAAACGCTGAGCAATGATCAGCACATCTGGCTGTGAACCTGGGGCATCTCGTTCAATGGTCAGGACCCGGGCTCAGCGGCCGAGCGTGTCCACGGCAGAGACCGGAGACCGGTGGGTACGGCGTCGGTATAGTGGTGGTACTGAGGTCAAAGACCAGCCGGGACCCCGCAGAACGGCAGAGCAGGGACAGGCGACCGGCCCGTGAAGCCGAGGGTGTTCGGGGGTCGGGGCCGGGACCTCAGGGGTCGTTTCTTGCATTAAAGTAAATGCAGTCTGACCACCAGATCTTCCCCACACCCTCCTTGCTCACTTCAATCTCTATATTGGCTTCTTTCTCACCTGCCACACTACTACCTTGGGTCCCTCCCATCTACCAGAATAGTTCAAACTCTCCCAAGTAGCTCAAGCAAGTCTGCTCGCCAGGATATCGGTTCCCCCTCCAGTTCAGACGCAACCCTCATGTACAGGTCACCTCTGCTCCAGAAGAGATCCCAATGTCCAAGAACCTGAATCCCTCCCTCCTGCACGAGATCCTCAGCCACACACATTTGCCTGATCCTCCTACTCCACCCCTCACTACCACGTGGCACTGGGAGTAATCCAGAGATATCAATCCTTGAGGTTCTGCTTCGTAACCTTCTGCCTAACTCCCTATATTCATCCTCATCCCTTTCTCTACCTGCTCAGTTCCCTCAGCAATACCCCGAGGCTTCCAACAACCACAGTGATCCTTCCTGCTCAGTGGGACTCAATCCAGCGCAGAGCGTTCCCTCCCGGCTTCTGTGACAACTCTTCCTTGAGCACAGAAGCCACCTCCGGGCCAAGTTCCAAGGAGCCAACCCCCACGACAGACAGCTCCATCCTCATCAAGGAGCTGTCTGTTGGAGGGAAGGATTAACTAGACAGCTGCAGAAAGAGCCAAGGAACCAACACCAATGTCAGACTGGGCTGTTGTTGGACAATGATCAATGGAAATGGACAGGAGACAGCCAAGAAACTAGTTATTGTGAAAGATTTTGTATTCATTTTGCAATTCAAAGGGCAATGCAGCCAGTGTGAACTGCCACTGATGTTGTGGTCTCTGCCTGGGATTCCACTATCAAGTCTCTCTCAATGTCCAATAATCCCATTCCTCTCAGGAATTTGATGGATCCATTACCCAGGACCGCAGGAACTTGCCGCAGATGGCTGCTCCTGGTCAGTTGCTTCTTCCCTAAATGAGGAAATGTCTCCCAACTTAAAGAACGCCAACACTGTGACAGGCATTCCCAATTGTGGGAAGCCTGTTCTCATACCCTCCTGAATTGTCCCTTCCCCGGGTCAAGAATCCCACTGTGGCTTCAGCCTATCTTGCCGTGAAGCTGACACATGGTCTAGGTTTGGTCATCCATGGACACCCACATTCAGTGACCGTCTCCTTCCTTTACAACCCATCAGAGCCAGGCACATTCACCACCCAACCTGGGCCATTTCTTCTACATATCAGGCCATCAACCTGATTCTGGTCATGATTGAATTGGGACTGGGTGTCAGATGGACTGTGCGCTGATGACTATACTCACATCTGTAATCCCCTGATGACAAACATGATGATGCTGGAGGAACTCAGCAGGCCAGGCAGCATCCACGGAGAAAAGTAGGCGGTCAATGTTTCGGGTCAGGACCCTTCTTCAGGAGTTCCTCCAGCATCATCGAGTTTTTCATCTAGGTTCCAGCATCTGCAGTCCTTTGTTTCTCTGTAATCCCCTCTCCACCCATCCCCAAGTATTTCTCACCGCCTGGATCTTGGATGGTTCCACCAATCCTCTCTCAGTGGATATAAGCCTAGCCTGTCTGACCTTCCTCATAAAACCATTCCAGGTACTGGTCCAGTAAACCTCCTCTGAACTCTTCCAACGCATTAACATCGGCACAAAGTTCCCACCCACCGCCCCATGAACTGCAGTTACTCTATCCCCCACCATGGGTCCTCTGAATCTGCCAGATTCTCCATGTACAGTGGGCACGTAGAGGTGTCAGCCACCACTGAAAAATTGCATAGAACAGTACAGCACAGGAACAGGCCCTTCGTCCCACAATGGCTGTACAGAATTAAACTAAACCTCTTCTGCCTGCACATGGTCCATATCCCTCCATCCCGGCATATTCATGTGTCAAAGTCTCTCAAATGCCACTATCATATCTGCTTCCACCACTACCTCTGGCAGCCTATTCCAGGCACCCACCACTCTCTGTGTAAAATAAAACTTTCCCCCTCTAACCTAAATGCATGTCCTCTGTGACTTGACATTTCTACCCTGGGGAAAAGATTCTGACTGTCTACCCTATCTGTGCCTCTCATCATTTTATAAGTTCAAGGATGCCAGGGGATGTCCTACAGAATATCAATAAAAACAACCAAACACCAACAAAATACTCATCAGGCCAGTCTGTTAAGCAAGAAAATATGTTTTTTTGTCTTTAATGCAGAAACATAATCGAAGATGTTTACATACAGGGTGCAGAGGAAGGCGCCAAACTCTCTCAGCCCTCTTGTGACAGGCCACACTCTCTGAGATGCCAGCCAGTAGGAGGGGCTTTGATGATGTAATTCTCTATGCTGGTGAGCGCTCCAATTGCTTTCAGTATCCATGCCTCTCCACAGGAATGGTTGCCCACTAATTAGCAACATTAATCACCAGCCCCATTGGAAAACAGGCACCTGATCCACGAACAATGAAGACACCAAAGTCTGCAACATCAGAACACTCCAATCTGCCCAGCCACTTGAGGGACTTCCCCACACTATGGTTTCTAAGCAAAGTCAGAAAATGCTGGAAACGCTCAACATGTCAGGCAGCATCTGTGAAGAAAGAAGCAGAATGAACATTTCAGGTTGATGACCCTTCTGGCTTCGAGAAGTCTCTTGGACCTGGAACATAAACTCTGCTTCTCTTTCCACAGATGCTGCCTGACCTGCTGAGCATTTCTGGCATTCTCTGGTTTTGTTTCAGATTTCCAGCATCTGTTCATGTTTTAATGTTGATTTGCAGGACAAGGGCTTCACTGGCTGGGCTGGCACTGCCCGTCCCTGTTCCTTGAACAAAGCCGGCGTGACTGGGTCTGAAGTGGCACACTGAGCAGACCCGGCAAGGTTGGCAGATTCCCTTCCCCGAGGGACGTCAGTGAACCAGAGGAAATAATTTACCTGCATCTGCAGCAAGTGGTTTTCACAGACTAAGAGGTTTCAATTAGTGGGAGGGCCACTAATCAGAGTTCATTAATTTAGGGTAATTGGAAGAGCAGCCAGAGGTGAGAAGCAAGCTGTGACCCTCTGGAACACTGTCCGTGCAGTGTGGGAACCCACTGCGTAAGGGAACTGGACAGACAGGACCACCTGCACTTCACAGGCCGCAAGTACAATCCGATGTTAGGTTCCAACTCCACTCCGTCAGCTCCCCCATCCATCCTGTTCAACAGTCTGGCTCTGCTGTGCACTGACTGGAAATGGGTTAACACTGCTCCCGACACCCCACCCTCCAGGTAGCCTGGTCAAGGCCACTCCATGGAAGCTGGGTGGGAGTCCACTCTCTTCAGCGAGCCCCACTGAGCTGCATCCCTTCTATTGCCTTTCTAAAACGTCAACGGCAAATGGGCCAGACAAGTTATACGTGGATACTACACCTTAGCAGAGCACAGGTACAGCTCTAAGAAAGGGTCCTGCAGAAGGGCAAACCTGCCTGCACACTTCAGCTCAGAGTGCACACAACGTGTGGAGGTGACTTATCCCAAAAGGAGGACAGGGCAGCTCGAGGTGCTGTCAGGTACAGCACAGGTGCTTTAATGATGTGTCACATAGTCCCCACTGCCTGCTCATGGGTGGGGGAAGTGAACAGACACAGGTGAGGGGACGGTGAGGCAGAGCAGGAGCGGATGAACTCTCAGTCCTTAGTGGTTAGCAGTTTTGCTTCACTGCTCCAGTGATGCAGGTTCACTCCTGACCTCGTGTGCCGTGTGAAGCTTGCACCTTCTCCCTGTGACCAAGTGGGGTTCCCCGGGTGCTCCAGTTTCCTCCCACATCCTGAAGACCTACAGGTTGGTAGGTCAACTGGCTGCTGTAAATTGCCCCTGGTGTGTAGGTAGTGGAAGGAGAATTGGTTAATTGGTTGGGGGGGGGGGGGGGCAGTTGATGGTGATGCAAGAGGAAAATTGGGATTGGTGTAAATAGCTGCTTGGAAGGTAGGTGCAGACTTGGTGGGCTGAAGGGCCTGTTCCTGAGCTGTGACCCCACATCTCCAGTGAGAGAGCGAGCGTGGAAATGTTTCACCAGTGCAATGTGTCACGAAAGACAGATCCAACGCAGACTGTAGTGCAAGAGTCACCGGACAGTTTGGGAAACACAAACTAAAATCTGAACAGGCCAGTGTAGTAACTGAAGAGAGCGGGGAGCTTCTCCACCCGGGTTATGCCATGAGAGGGAAGCTCTGGAACTGCAGAATGTGGGATACAAGTTCTCCCTGGAGAGGAACAACAGGGCGGAACGGCACAGGCACAGTTCACCTGTACATTCGGCACCTGCCTCACAGTAACTACCCTCCCGCTGCATGAAACTCTTTGCCGACATCACCCTGGGGCTACGATTCCTGCCCAAAGCACCCCATTCACATGGGCTCCCTCAGTGCTGCTCCTGTAATCCGGGACAGTAACACACAAAGGACTCATGTTAGATTGGGGAATTAATTAGTTTTACACTCTGGTAGTTACCTTGATGGTTATAAAAGCTCTGCACCCAACAATTAGATACTAATCATTCCATTTTTATTTGAAGCTGCCTTAATTACACTGATTTTAATCAATTCTGTGGAAATGGAAGTCAGGACCACACACTGGGACCCCTGTGAAACAGGCTTTAATTACCTCACAGGGCTACACTCATTCCCACCCTTGCCAACCCTAACATACCCGTTGTCTGAGTGAGTGGGGAAGAGGCCGTGAATGAATGCCACAGTCATCGACAGCTCAGCAGTTTGAAGAGCCAAGGGCAGGTTGGAATATCCAAACTCTTTAGTGGTTCAGGGTTCACGGATCCAGTCACTCCAACGGGAAAAGAAAGGTTAACGAGTGGGGGAAGGGAGGAGACACTTCTGTTTTTAAAAGGAGTCTTTAAGTCACAAGACTCCCAAACTGCCTGAGTTTACTGCAGGTTTTTAAAGGCACAGGGCCAAGTCCCGAGGCAGAGCGTTGGTTCTGTGCTGTAGCACTGGTGACAGGATGGGAGGGAGGGGGTGCTGAGCCATTCTTACCTGGGTACAGCCTGTAAGCGAGCACAGAGCAGGAGTGATGGGTTTGTCTGCAGTCAGAAGACAATCCAAAACCCGATGGTAGAAATGCAACAAATTCTGCTGAAGATGAGCTTTACTAAAGGCTAAAATCACCAGTTTCAACTTCAAGGAATCCACCCATCTCCTTGAGAAACACGACTAAAGTTAAGCTGCCCCAAGGACTTGTTTAAACTCAAAGGCAGCTGGCTGAAGCTGCCAGATCAGACCAGACACATGACACCCCGATTCACCTTGCATTGATACACGTTCAACACATCCTTCCCGGCACTGGGGAATACTTACAGAGACCCGTGATGGAGGTTGAGTGGACCAAGGAGTGCTTGGGACAAACAGCTTCTGCCACAAAGCCAGGGCACATGCTTTGCACCAGTGTTAGAGAGAGACTTAAAGTGTGGAATGAACAGGGTTGTAACACCAAGACAAACACCAGTACCGATGACCAGTCTATAGCTCCTCGTAGTCTCCTGCTCCCCTGCTCCTCACGTGACTGTCGCCACTGCCAATCAGAAACTTCTCCAAATCGTCCACGTCCGCGTCCACATCCGCTTTGTTCTTGGCTGCCTTCTTCCTCTTCTTTTTCTTCTCCTTCTCCCCCTCGGCTGTTACCTCTCTCTCCTTTTTCTGCCTCTCCTCTGTTGCTTCCTTCTCTTTACTTCTCTTCGGTTTGTGTCTCTTTTTTTCCATTTTCTCATCGTCCTGAAAAAGCAGAGCATGAACTGGTGCTCGGAGCTGCAGCCCCTCCGGTGGGGAAATGGGGAAAGCTGCTGGAATAGCTTCTGCATTTTCAGTAATTCTAATCCAGCCTTTTATTGCTGCCTTTCCCACATTATAACATTTTATCCCCTCAATGCACTTGTGTCTGGAGTGATGTCTGAGTGGCATGCAAACAGAAGTTCTTCACCTTACCTTGGTGCACATAACATTAATAAATTACCAACATTAGCTAAACTTCAAAAATACTTCAGTAAATGGCAATTGACAAAGTGAAGACACTTCATCGTGAGTGAATCTTTTCAGGATGCCCCGAGGATGTGGAGGTGCCACAGAAATGCATGCATTAAAAAAAATGCAACAAAGAAACAGCAACATTAGATCGCAGGTGAAACTGTGGGCATGATATTAACATGAAGATTCTTATGTTCAGAGGGAGAAACAAAACTACTGGAATCTTTTATAACTATCAAAAATGTTTGTGCAGTGTTGTAGCTTTCAGCATCAGAACAATGTGAATGGCTTGTTTAACCCATTAAACGCTCTGACCCAGGGACCTGGTGCCACAGAACTGAGGAAACCAGCAATAATTAACCATGGTAGCCCATGAAGTGGATCAGAAAGGCCTCTGGTTTTAGTGAACTGACTCTTCCCAGATCCCTCCAACAAGGGCCGGCATTCCTACAGTATCTGGATATACCAGAAGGCTACACAGTCAAAAAGGTGTCTTTCATTAGTCGAGGAACTGAGTTCCAGAGTCAGGAAGCTATGCTGCAGCTTTATAAAACTTTAGTTAGGCCGCATCTGGAGTATTGCATTCAGTTCTGGTCGTCCCATTACAGGAAGGAGGCTTTGGAGAGGGTGCAGAAGAGGTTCACCAGGACGCTGCCTGGATTAGAGGGCATGTGCTATGAGGAGAGGTTGGACAAACTTGGGTTGTTCTCTCTGGAGCAGCGGAAGCTGAGGGGAGACCTGATCCAGGTTTACATGATTATGAGAGGCATGGCTAGACAGTATATTTTTCCCCAGAGTTGAAATGTCTAATACCAGAGGGCATGCATTTAAGGTGATGGGGGCAAGTTCAAAGGAGATGTGTGGGTCAAGTTTTTTTTTTAAACACAGAGAGCGGTGCGTGCCTGGAATGTGCTGCCAGGGGTGGTGGTGGAGGCAGATATGATAGGGGCATTCAAGGAGCTCTTAGATAGGCACATGAATGTGCAGGAAATGGTAGGATATGGACATTGTGTAGGCAGAAGGCATTAGTTTAGTTGGGCATTTTATCACTAATGTAATTGGTTCGGCCCAACATTGTGGGCCGAAGGGCCTGTTCTTGTGCTGTCCTGTTCGATGTACCTTTGAAGTGTAGTCCAATTTGTCATGTGGGGAAGGCAGCTATTTGCAGTCAGCAAGATGCCACACACAGCACTGGGATAAAGATCACACCATCAGTCTGAAGCAGCATTGGGTGCGGGACAATTATCAGCTGCCACATTCAGAGACCTGCCCTGCTTCCCTCTATAGTGTCACAGGGTCAGTTAAGTTCACCTGAACAGGCAGACAGGCCCTGCTTCAATAACACAACCTAACAACGGCACTCCCTCAGCAGGGCGATGGATTGTCAGGTTAAGGCCTGTGGAGGGTGACTTTAATCTGTGACCCTTCTGCCTCAATGTGATCACTTTTTCCTTCCTCCCCGCCCAACTCAACAGCTAGTCGGTACTTTCGGGGTGCCTGCTTCCAGAACATGCAGTGGTGTGAGGATTATTCATTACTATGGAAAAAAAGTACCTCTCTCACTTTTTTCTTCTTTTTCTTTTTGTCTTTCGAGGAAGTCTTGCTCGTTTTTTCTGTCAAGAAAATCAAAGACAATTTCAGTCAGCCGTGAGCTGGTAATGTGTAATCCAGGTTACACTTACCAATAGGAGCAAAGGTACCTGGCCAGGGGAATGAGTGTCCAGCACGTTAAGTTAGTAAGAAGGTAGAACACATCACTGAAACAACACTGAAAGCCGCCACATCACAAATATATTTGACATTCTTGATAAAAGTACTTAAAATTCAAATAGTTTTCCACCTTCTTCCTTTAAACCTGTGAATTCTGATCTTAACCCCATGCCTACAGTTCCAGTTAGTATATTTCAGCCAGATCCCATCCCCGCCCCTCCCCCTGGACCATTTCAGCCCAAGGAAGGACACTTCCTGGCCCTGGGAGACTTGAGGACAGACTCCCAGCCCCTGGTCTACATGGTTCAATTCCCACAACCCCTCCAACTCAACACTGTTAATGAGGCATGAGAGAGTCAACCTGATCTGTGACTGCCCAGGGGTGCAGGAGAGTGGGCAGGGTGGGGGTGGTTACCTGCTGGTTAAAATGCTGTTCTATAATACTACAAGTTTAATAAGTCAACAACGAGTTACATTGCTCAAACGACAGCCTGGAGACGTGAGAAATTTCAGGCATGTCAAGTGATGGTGGAAGAGTTTTGGAAGTCCTGCCATTGGAAACTCTGGAAATCACCACAACCTGCTCTTAAACTTCGGATCCTCTTTAAAAGTTGTTATTTACCGAGTGTTCTTGGCATCAGCAATGGGCTATTTTTACATAAGAGCCAAGGGTATACCTGCTGCTCATGAGGTTGGCCAGTCATTGGATGCTGGACTTGAGAGATCTACGGGAGGTTATTGGTTTAGTTCTATATAGGGCAATAGACAATCTAAACCCCAACCCCAGTGTGATGATGTCAGGAGGAGTGAGATGGAAGTAAGGTGCGCAAGATACAGTAACTCCACACGCTACCACTCTCAATGCGTGATGGGCACCTCAGTCAGAGGATGCCATCTCCTTGCCAGAGGCAGGGTTGGGGTTAGGATGAGGGCACAGTGGGCTCACTATAGTGCGGTGGCTGAGTGAACTGTTGCCAGTGGGAGCCTTGGATAAAGCAGCCTCTGAGTCACCTCCTGTATTCCTGATCAGTAACGGTACAATAAGCTGTGCGCTCTCTGCCTCTGGCTGCTCAGACATTAACTTCCCTTCCGGTCTCCTCACTCTCCCTCCAAGATGCTAGTTGCTGGGATCCAATCCAACACTTCTCATTGACCCCTCACTCCCACCAATCACTGTCAACTGCATTCCTGACCCATCCTGCAACTTATTGGGCTGTCCCTCAACAAGACAATCAGAAGTAGAGACACAGCTCTCGTCTGATTTACTCTGCTTCACACTGGGTAAGATGTCGATCACCAGCAATTCTTGAAAATCAAAAACACTGCAGATGCTGGAAATCTGAATTAAAAACAAAGTGCTAGAAACACTCAGCAGGTCAGGCAGCACCTGCGGAACCACAAACAGGAGTTAGTGCTTTGGGTTGAAGACCCTGCCTTAGGGCTGGGAAGGAGAGCAGGACAGAAGAAAGCCGCAGGGAGGATGGGATAAGGGAATGTCTCAGATAGGGTGAGGGCAGGGTTGCCCTGGGGACAAGCTGTAGATAGGGGCCAGTTAGACTGTGGTCCTTGAAGCCATGAAATGAAGGCAGAGAGTGACGACACAGACAAGGGAATGCAGAGCTGTGGGACATGCCCAGCAGGTTAGTGGAGGGAGGAAATCTGAGACCCGATGGAGAATACAAGTTACCCAAAACTGTTGAGTCCGAGGCTGCAACATGCCCAGACTGAAAGTGAGGTGCCGTTCCTCAGACTTATGTTGGGCTCATTACAACAGTGGGGGAGCCCACAGACAGACTGGTCAGAGTGGGATTGGAGAATTAAAGTAGCAAACAATCTGCTGGAGGAACTCAGCGGGTCGAGCAGCATCTGTGGGGGAGAAGGAATTGTTGACGTTTTGGGTCAAAACAGTGTCCCCTGATGCAGGGTTTCGACCTGAAACATTGAAAATTCCTTTTCTCCTACAGATGCTGCTCAACTCTGAGTTCCTCCAGCAGATTGTTTGTTACTCCAGATTCCAGCATCTCCATCTCTTGTCTCTCTGGAGCATTAAAGTGGCAGACAACTAGAAGCTCAGGGTCACTCCTGTGGAA
This sequence comes from Pristis pectinata, assembly GCF_009764475.1. Classification (NCBI taxonomy): domain Eukaryota; kingdom Metazoa; phylum Chordata; class Chondrichthyes; order Rhinopristiformes; family Pristidae; genus Pristis; species Pristis pectinata. The sequence goes on from NC_067427.1 coordinate 30,906,667, forward strand.
TGAACATAGGTGCTCTGCAGAGCAATCACCCAATCTGTGTTTGGTTTCTCCAGTGAAGGGGAGACGAGACCGTGAACACTGAATGCAGGCCATGAGATCGGAAGACGAGCAAGTGAATCGCTGCTTCACCTGGAAGGAGTGTCTGGGTCCCTGGGTGTGGGAAGGGAAGAGGTGAACGGGCTGGTGTTGCACTATGACTGCATGGCAAAGTATTGCTTTTAGTATATTATTGTCACTTGTACAGAGGTACAGTGAGAAGCTTGTCTTACAAACCGATCGTACAGGTCAATTCATCACACTGTGCAGTAATGCAGTCAAAGCCATGACGAGCCTCAGTCGAACAATAGTGAGGCAGATGTGCTTTTATGACAATCCAGCAGCCTCAGGCTACCATTATTGAAAGTCAAAGCAGAGTGGTTGGAGGAGGCAGAAGAGTGGAGCCAGGGAGTCACAAAGGGAATGATCCTGTTGAAATACTGAAAAAGAGGAGGGGAAAGATGTGTCTGGTGGTGGAATTTTGTTGCAATGGCTGACATTGAAAAGGATGATTGTTGAATGTGGAAACTGGTGGGGAAGGTGAGGACCAAGGGAATTCCATCTTGTTCTATTCAAGAGGGGAAGGAAGCAGAAGTGCGGGAAATAGACGAGATGCAATCAAGGACTCTGTCAATCTTGGTACAGGAGAAACCACAGTTCAGGAAGACATCTCAGAGGCACCTCTATGGAAAGTCGAAGAGCGTAGACTAGCGACAAACATCCACGAAAGGCTTACAACCTCCCACAGCTACCTCAGCTATTTGTGCCATCCTGCCTCCTGTACAGACTCCTTTCCATTCTCCATTTCTCTGTCACATTTGCTCCAACGTTGAGACTTTCCATACAGATGCCTCTGAGATCCCTTCTTCCTGAACCATGCATAGCTAACAAAGCCCTTGCCTACACCTCATCCATTTCCCACACTTCTGCTCTCACCTGCTCCTCCAGGACATGGCAAGGATGGAACTCCCTGGTATAAAAACAGAAAGTGCTGGAAACACTCAGCAGGTCAGGCAGCGTCTGTGGGAAGAGAAACAGTTAAGATTTCAGGTCAGAGATCCTCCTTCAGTATTTTCTGTTTTTATTTCAGATTTCCAGCATCTGCAATTATTTTTGATTTACTTTGAGTTCCCAGTCCTCCCAGTAGAGCCCACCAGCATTCAGAGGGCAGATTTCCTCAGCCGAACAATAGTGAGGCAGATGTGTTTTTAAGACAATCCAGTGGTCTCAGGCTACCATTATTGAAAGTAGCTTTAATTCCAGACTTATCCAAATCCAAGTAAGTTGCTTTCTGTTCACATGTTGAAGACCATGATGAGAAGGGAGGATTTGGTTTCCTTGTGTCATTATTTAAGACCACCTGCGAAATCCATTACCAAGCCTTTCCCAGGCTGTACCTACACCACATCACTCTGACTGTGACAAACGTTCATGGTCTTTGACTTCCACACACATTCATTAAAATAAATTATTAAAAGTTGAAAACATAATAAATCAAAGACCTGTACATGTAAATTAAAAACATTTAAACTAATTTAATTAAATCAGATTAGAGCTCTCCTCATCTTTCTCCCCATAGCCAGTTTCCTCCATGCATTTCAATGGACCCACCCTGGGAGCTGGAAACCCGTTGAGGCTCCACTGGACTGCACTAGGGGAGGGCCGGCAGACAGCAGGAGTCCCAGAGCCTGCGCTCCACTCTGTGGAAAGCCGTGCCCAGGAATTTCCCATTCTCGGCTTATCTGCCAGCAGACCTGTGTGGATCTCAGCAGAAGATTGGGGCCAATGATGCACTCTGTGAAAACCCAGATAATTCAGATATTATGTTCCATCCACAGGATCGCAATAAAACTAGGACGCACTGGTTTGCTGGAAATCTATTTGTTGTTCCTATTGCTACAGCTATTTTAACCGTCATGGGACTTGCTGTGCTACACTGAGCAAGAGTAGTTATTCATAGAGTTATACAGCATGGAAACAGGCACTTCGGCCCAACTCATCCATGCTGACCAAGATGCCCATCTACAGCAGCCCCATTTGCCTCAGTTTGGCCCATAACACCCTAAACCTTTCCTGTCCATGTACCTGTCCAAGTGCCTTTTAGCTACTTATTGAGCTGAAATTGAATGCAATGAATCGGAGCAGAGGTTGCGAGATGAGTGCTGAACCCCCCTCATCAACAGTCTTCTCTTCTATAATGAACAGCCGGCAAGAGGAAGGAAACACATTTCAGGCAACAGGGAACAACTGGACACTGGAAGTGCCTGTGGGCAGCAGCTTTCTGCCTGAAGGAGCCAGGAGCCACAGTGATTTTCAGAGTCTGTGTGTTCCAGGCATGTTCACACCAGAGAAACAAATAACCTCAGCACACTCACTCCCCAAATTCTCCTTAAAAAATATATGGTCTTTACACAGTTACGCTGAGAATACAAGCAGGTGACGCCTGTAGCATTACAGAAGGTGGTCTGGAAAACAGTAGGAAGAATATAACCGTGTTATTGTAGGATAGTGCCCTGCAACAAGTTAACACTGCAACCTTGAGAGAGGCATTTATCCAAGCCTTGGTACCAGAATAAACCCAGTGTTAGCTCCCTCATTAAATCCAGAATAGTTTCCGTGCACAACCTCTCGCCATCACCTTCATCGGTGCTCTCTGGGGCTGCGGGGCTTTTGCTGTTGATGCCTAGGCCGAAGATGTCCATGTCATTGGTCCCCTTCACGATCCGTGCCGGGGCTTTCACTGGCACGGTGGGCTTTGCCAAGCTGACGTCATCGTCGGAGAGCTCAGAGCTGTCCTCTCGCACAGGGAACTCCTCCTGCAGAAAGGCAGCACCAGGCAACAGTCAATGGGTGAGGATCAGGACCACAGAAAGAAAACAGGCAATGCACGGAGCCAGCAGCCAGCTCCACAGGAGGAGTCACCCAGGGCTCTCACCTCCAGTCACAAAGTCGTGAGGTCCAGTCCCATCCCACAGACTCCACAATAAATCCCAGGTGGGACTTGAGTGTTGCACTGAGAAGGAATGTCACTACCACAGGCCTCATTCAACCGGTATGTTAAACTGAGGGATGGATTGGCCTCTCAGAAGGGGAGGGGGGAACCAAAAAGAACCCACAGGTTTATTTCAGAAAGAGCAGGCGAGTTCACCTTGAATTTGGGGGCCTATATTCAGCCCCAATCACGTGTGCAATCTCCCGGACCCACCCTCCGACACACTGGATCTCTCCCCCCCCCGGGCCTGCCCTCCGATGCACTGGAACACCATTCAGCACTCGACTGGTATTCTCACTCCAACCAGCCCTGGGAGTAACTGGTGCAGAAACTGGGGGAATACCCTCACTGCTGACTCTGCCTGAAACTGAGGCCACTCTATCCCATTGCACCATTCCCCTCACACTGATCACTCCAACATCAAAGAAGTCTCAGCAAATCCAGAAACCTACAAGTTTTGGTCTTCTGTCAGAATCGTCACTCTCGAAGTCAGGGTCGTCCAACACAAAGGACAGCAACTGCTTGGCGATCGGCCCTTCGGGGTCACTCTCAGATGACTCTTTGCCTTCTTGCGCTTTAGCTTTGCTCTGGTCTTTGCCTTCGGTCCTGTGGAGCGGAGCTGCCACTGGGGCTAGTGGAGTTGCCAGAGAAGGCATGGGGGTCAGGAGGGTGTTAGCAGGCTGGCCAAAGGTCATGTGTCTGTTGCTAGGTTGCTCTGGTTGGATGGGAACAGAAGAGCTGATGCCAGGACTGTGTTCGGTGGTTTTGGCTGGGAATCCGTCTTGGGATTTCAACACATTTTTGGAAGGCCTGTAAAGGAAGGAGAAAGTAATGAATATAAAGAATACTCCTGCTTTAGACTGCTCAATCTTAGCACTTGCTCCCAATACTTTCACTGCACCTGTGCATATGACAATAAACTTTGACTAATTCAGGCCACTGGAGAAGAAATTCAGGTAGGAGGGCCTGTGATCAGCTAATTTCTACATTTTTAACAGAGATTTGATTTTTTTTGCATCTGCTACTCATCTCTGAGAGAGGGAGAAGCAACTGTCATCTTTGGAGATCCACTCTTGATGCATCTGTAAAGTGGAAACTACAATGTGTGTGAGATTCACAAGGGCAAGTTCACAGGGCTACAGGTAGATGGTGGTCACCTTGGCTGGTAATTCAGAGATGCAATTATGACTCAGAGTCAAGTTCAAATTCCACCATACATGGAAAAGTTAAAATACTACTTTGTAGCGGCTGCTACCGCGATGTGAAAACAGACACTAGTCGATGGGTTTCAGAACAAGAACTGGTTTATTTTCCCACCTTGCGCGGGCCTTTTAAGAGAGACTGTTCCCGCCCACCAAAAACGGAAGTGACGTATACGCTACGTCATCAAACTTTTCCCGTGCGCGGGTCCTCCCTGTCGCTCGGGGAAGACGAAGGCCCAACACCATCTTGGGCCTCGCCGCTCCGACAACACGTGACCTGACCACCGAGCCGGTTCACTTGCTCGGACGGTGAGTCGCTACAACTTTAACAAATCTGTTGATTAACGAAAACTAGCATTAATAATGGTGACCATGACACCATCAGATTGTTAAAGGAAGTTTTCAGATGACACAATGGAAGCAGTGTTGATGGAAGGATTCGATTATATGGAGATTATTAACAGATTAAGTGAATGGACAGAACTATAGGAGATAGATTTCAGTGTAAGCAAAGAACGAACATGAGAACTGAGGTCCATCAATAAGACCATGGCTGATCTTTAACATGGATGCTCTGTTCCTGCACTAACCCCATATTACCTGATCCTTTACGGTCCAGGAATCTACTGCTCTTCGCCTTGTGAACTCAGTGGCCAAGTCTCCACCACCTTCTTGGACAGAGGATTCCAAAGATTCACTACCATCTTGGTTAAGAAATCTCTCCTTGGCCAGAATAGTCAAAGATCCCTCCCACCCTGGACATTCTCCCTTCTCCCCTCTCCCATCGGGCAGAAGATACAAAAGCCTGGAAGCACGTACCACCAGGCTCAAGGACAGCTTCTATCCTGCTGTTATAAGACTACTGAACAGTCCCTTTGTACAACATATACTCTTGACCTCACAATCTACCTTGGTATTGGTTTATTATTGTCACTTGTACTGAGGTACAGTGAAAAACTTGTCTTGCTTACTGTTTGTACAGATCAATTCATTACACAGTGCAGACACATTGAGTTAGTACAGAGTGCATTGAGGTAGTACAGGTAAAAACAATAACAGTACAAAGTGTCACAGCTACAGAGAAAGTGCATTGCAGGTAGACAATAAGGTGCAAGGTCACAACAAGGTAGATTGTGAAGTCAAGAGTCCATCTCATTGTATAAGGGAACTATTCAATAGTCTTATCACAGTGGGATAGAAGCTGTCCTTGAACTCGATGGTATGTGCCCTCAGACTCCAGTATCTTCTGCCTGATGGGAGAGGAGAGAAGAGAGAGTGACCCGGGTGCGTAGAGTCTTTGGTTATGCTGGCTGCTTCACCAAGGCGGCAAGAGGTATAGACGGAGTTCATGGAGGGGAGGCTGGTTTCCGTGACGCGCTGGGCTGTGTCCACAACTCTCTGCAGTTTCTTGCGGTCCTGGGCAGAGCAGTTGCCATACCAAGCCGTGATGCATCCAGATAGGATGCTTTCAATGGTGCATCGATAAAAGTTGGTGAGTGTCAAAGGGGACATACCAAATTTCTTTAGCCTCCCGAGGAAGTAGAGGCACTGGTGAGCTTTCTTGGCCGTGGCATCTACGTGGTTGGACCAGGACAGGCTATTGGTGATGTTCACACCTAGGAACTCGAAGCTCTAAACCCTCTCGACCTCAGCACCGTTGATGTAGACAGGTGCATGTACACTACCCCATTTCCTGAGGATTCCTTACCTTGTTATGGCCTTGCACCTTATTGTCTGCCTGCACTTTCTCTGTAACTGTAACACTTCATTCTGCATTCTGTTATTGTTTTCCCTTGAACTACCTCAATGTACTGATGTGAAGAAGTGATCCATCTGGATGACATGCAAATCGAAGTTTTTCACAGTACCTCAGTACATGTGACAATAATAAACTAACTTAAAAATATCTGCTTTTCCATTTCTTCTACCTTAGTGGATGACCTCACATTTTACCACATGATATTCCATCTGTCTTGCCCTCACCCTTTCACCTACCCTAAAGCCTCCTCACAGCACACACAGGCACCCAGTGTTCCTTATCAACAAACTTACATACATTACACTTGGTTCCTTCATTCAAATCATTGTTATAGTTCATAAAAAGCTGGGGCCCCAGCACAGATTCTTGCATCGCCTGACTGCTTACACCCTCCCAACCCAAAATAAAATCTGTTTATTCCCACTCAGTTTTTTTGTTAACAAATCCTTCATTCATGCCAGTACATTATCCTTAATCCCACTGCTCCAATTTCATGTAATAACTTCTGCTGGCACCTTCTCGAAGGCCTGTAGGTTCAAATACACAACAACCACTGGTTCCCACTCATCTATTCTCAAAACACCCCAACAGATTTGTCAACCATGATTTCCCTTTCATAAATCCAACATGACTCTGTCGAATCATTTTCCAGGTGCATTGGACCCACTTCTTTAATGATGGATTCCAGCTATTTCCATACTTCTGATGTCAGGCCAACTGGTCAGTAGTTAACTGTTTACTGTACCTCTATTCTTGAATAATGGAGTTATATTTCTCACCTTCTGATCTGTGGGAACTGTTTTAGAACCTATGGAACTTTGGAAGATGACAACCACTACATCTATTCTCCTCATCACCACCCCCTTTAAAACCTTGCTCACAGAACATCAGGTCCTGGGGATTTATCGGCTTTTAGTTGTTAATTTTTCTAATACTTTTTTTTAAACTAAAGTTTACTTCACTCAGTCCTCATCACTTGAGACTTGCTGCTCTCCAATTCATGGACAGATGGACATCCAAATTAACAGCAGGAATAGGCCATTCAGCCCCTCAAGCCTGCTCTGCCAGTTAGATCAGGGATGATCCAACTGTAACTTCAACTCCACATTTCCATCTACCCTCTCTCTGAAGTTATCAAGAATCTATCTACCTCTGCCTTAAAAATACAAAGACTGCTTTCACTACCCTTTAAGGAAATATTCCAAAGAATCATGGCTCTCAGAGAAAAATTTCACCTCACCTGTCTTAAATATGTGGAGCCTTAGCTTTAAATAATGATTGTTAGTTCTAAGTTCTCCCACAACAAGCAATATCCTCTCCACAGCCGCCCTGCCAAAACCCATCAGGGTCTTGTAGACTTTCAAGTCCCCTCACTCTTGTAAACTCCAGCAGATACAAGGCTAGCCTGTCCAATCTTTTCTTATAAGATAATATCCACATTCCACCTAAAGGCCTGTAGATATTCTTAGAACCATTTCCAATGCATTAACATCCTTAAAATAAGGAAACCAAAACTGTACACAGTACCCCAGAGGTGGTCTCTTCACTGCCCACTGTAATTGAAACACAATCACTTTCCTTCTGCATACAATTCCCTTGCCATAAATAATTTCAGCTTTCCTAATTACCTGAAGTACCTGTACACTAGCCTTTTGTGAATTATGCACTTGGACACCCAGATCCCTCTAAATCTCAGACATGAAACATATAGGAGGACATGGATGGAATTTAAAGCAAAGGAAAAGGGAGTAATACATTCTGGTGGGAAAACTGAGAAGAAACAATATTAAGTGGAAAATCAAAATCAAAGATGCTGGAAAGCTGAAGTAAAAACAGGAAGCACAGGAAACATTCAGCAGATCAGGCAGCATTTTGTGGAGAGAGATATTTAATGCTTCAGGTCAATGACCTTTTATCAGAATTAAGTGGTGCATTTACTATAGCTGAACAGGGGATTGAATTTTGACATTCAGCCATAAACATATTGGACGGCAGAACAGCACAAAAGGTTGAATGGCCCCCTTCTGCTGCTATTTTCTATGCTTCTATTTGTAAAGAGAACGCAGGAGCCAAGGGACTGGAAATTTGGAGGTGTTAGGTTGAGAAGACAGTTACAAATAGCATTGGCTGTATCAATCCAGGAAGAAATTCCTCCCACATTCCAAAGACGTACGGGTTAGGAAGTTGTGGGCGTGCTACGTTGGCGCCAGAAGCGTGGCGACACATGCGGCTGCCCCCAGAACACTCTACACAAAAGATGTATTTCACTGTGTGTTTCGATGTATATGTGACTAACAAAGAAACCTTATCTTATGACCTGCCCCTCACCCACACCCTCCTCCCTCTGGTCCCCCACCTCCTTCCCTTTATTCCATGGTCCCCTGTCCTCTCCTATCAGATTCCATCTTGTTCAACCTTTTGCCTCTTCCACCTCTCACCTCCCAGCTTCTCACATCACTCCCACATCCCCCCCTCCCCCACCCATATACCAATCCCCCTCGCCTGGATTCATCTATCACCTGTCAGTTTGTGCTCCTCCCCCTCCCCCCACCCTTTTATTCTGGCTTCTGCCCTCTTTCTTTCTAGTCCAGATGAAGGGTCTCAGCCCAAAATATTGACTGTTCATTTCCCTCCGTAGATGCTGCCTGACCCGCTGAGTTCCTCCAGAGTTTTCTGTGCATTGCTCCAGATTTCCAACATTTGCAATCCCTTGTGCCTCCACTGTGAAATCTCTTTGGGCTCTTTCACCAGCTTGCCTGTGTTTCCCTCCTAAAATGTCACTGTTTACGGCAGGAATTTCATGACCCTGAGATGCAGAGGGATCTGGGTTTCCTAGTGCATGTTTGCAAAGGCTAGAACGTACGTCCTGCAAGCAATCAGGGAAGCTAGCAGAATTCCAGCATTTATTGTTAGTGGAAGTTGTACTTCAGTATGTATGGCATTGGTGAGACCACATCTGGAATATTGTGTAGTGTTGATCTCCTTATTTAAGGAAAGGTGTTAATATGCTGGAAGCAGTTCAGCAAACATTTAGTGGACTAATACCAGGATGGACAGATTCTTATGAGGAAAGACTAGGTTTGTACCTGTTGAAGTTTAGAAGAGTGCTTAAATTAACTGTCTTATCTAAGATCCTGAGGGGTCTTCATAATATGGATGCAGTGAGGATGTCTCTTCTTGTGGCAGAATCTAGAACTTGGGGCAATTAAAAGGGATCGCCCATTCAAGACAAAGGTGAAGCAAAACTATTGTCTTTGGAGCTCTCTTCCTCAAAGCACAGGTGGGAACAGAATTGTTGAATATTTTTAAGGTGAGTAGATAGATACTCAACAAGGGAGGTGTGTGAAAGGCTACTGCGGGTAGACAAGGCGGCAGAGGTGAGGTTACAATCAGATCAACATAGTTTTATTAAATGACAGTACAGGCTTGAGTGGCTGAGTGGAGTACTCCTGCCCCAGATTCGTCAGGTATGCAGGTCTGGAAATTATGTGCTACACACCCAGGTCCTGTTGTCTATGTATGTCAAGACCAGTGGCTCCCACATTGCTCCTGGGCCAGCACCATTATACATTTCCCTCCAATCACGAAGCACTGACCTTTTTGGTGGATCCAGACTCCTGGTGACTTTTGCATTCTCATCTTCATCACTGGACAGGGTTATATCTTTACTGGGAACCTGCGACTTCACGCTGGGCTTCTGCAGCATCTGGTCATCAAGATCCAAATCGTCCTGGAAACCGGCGACCATGGGATTGCCCTGCCTCTCTCCGTCACTGCAGCAGAGAAAGACAAGCAGCTGTCAGTGGATAGTACAGCTGTTCTACCACCTGTGTTACTAAATGCCAGCATCTGTGTTCCCCAGCACTCTGCACGTGGCCACACCCTCCACCCAGTGGCCTCAGCTGGCCTTGTGCTCATCACTCAGTGCATCGCTGCCTGTGGCCTCCCACAGCTCTGTCCCATCACCTCTGCACCCGGTGCAAAGGCCACCACGTTTGTCTCCCCGAACACTGACCCTGTATCCCCTGTACATCCAACCATCTACCGATCTCTGCCGTGAACACACTCAGAAAACGAGCCTCCCCAGCAGCCCTGCCTGGGCCGTGAGTTCCGCAGATTCACCAGCCTCTGGGCGAAGGCATTTCTTATCCCTCTCCTGGCTGACTGATGCTTTTGACACAATTCATCTGTCAGGCCCTGTAGAATTTTTTTTAAAACACTTTAAACAAGATGCTCCGGCACTTTAACAAGATGCTCCAGATGTGCTGATAATTGTTCAACATTTACAGAATCAAAACCTGTGTTAGCACAAGATGGCAACGGGTTCATTTTGCTCTCACTGCCACTTCCTTCCTGTCATTTTTTTTCCTTTTTAAGTGTGTTTCCAGTTGCCCTTTGAAAGTTATCACTGGATCAGCTTCCATCCCCGTCAGACAATGCACTCTAGATCGTCATATGCATACCACACAAGGGTTGGGCTGTTAACAGCAGAGCAGAGGTTAACAGCATTTCATCTAATGCAGGGACCTTCCTGAGGCAGGCCTGTCAGTCAGTCCAGGCACTTCGGGGGTCATCCACACCCCACCCCCACAGGGCGGGGTAAACACTGCACTGCACCTGTACGCTACACGGCAGCCTCAAAAACATTCCGCCCCCATCCACGGTGGATCCCACTCCCCAAGTACAGAAGGCAACTCTGATGCTGGCAACCATCTTCAGCTGCCAGTGCTGTCTCGGCTCAGCCTACACCACAGACTAGGGTTTCAGTGTGTCCACAGACCTCTGACGGCAAAAACACAAAAGCTCACAGGGTTACTCGCAGCAAGGCTAACTGTATGGGAAAGGTGGCTGTCAAGGAATGGGACCCTCCAACGGTGAGTTGTAGGGGGAAGAGGGGCCAACGACCTGCGATGGGGCACGTTGTTCCCAACACGGAGGAAGAGACCTTGGCTGCGAGAGGTACTTGGGAAAGGGTGGGGAGGGGATTACAGCGATGTGAGAGCAGTCCTCAGCACACAGGACGTTGGTGACCCCGGTGTGAGTTACCACAGCTCTGGAGTGAAGATTTCATATCGTCTTATGACACTGGAGCTCACTATGTAACCCAATTAATCTATGCTTGCACTCGGAGAAATCTCATCAATCCCATTCCTCCACTTATTTCCCTGTAACATATTCTCTCTCACATGCCCATCAAATCCATCCCGATTCTCCTTCCACCCACCTTCACGAAGGGCAATTTTCTGTGGCCAATTAATCTAACAGCCAGCACGTAGGTGGGCTGTGGGAGGAAACCAAACTGCAGTCCCAGTTCCAGAGTGGTCAGAATCAGGAACATGGCCAGATATTACAAAAATAACTGGGGCAATGACAAGAAAGTGCTTTCAATGATTCGATGACTGGGTGGTGTGAATGTTGCTCTCCATTTATCAGCTCATGCCTGAATGTTACCTAGCTGGGACTGTATGCAGGCGTGGGCTGCTTCATTCGCTGAAGAGTTGTGAATGGAAGTGAACATCTCCATTTCTGACCTTCTGATGGAATGAGAGTCAATGATGAAGCAGCTCGAGATGGTTGGGCCCAGGACGTTGCCCTGTGAAGCTCCTGCAGATTGGGCTGGGATGAATGACCTTCTACAAATTCGCCGACACCGCTGTTGTTGGACGTATCACAGGTGGGGATGAGTCAGCGTACAGGAGCGAGGTAGGACACCTGGTTGAGCAGTGCCGCAACAACAACCTCTCGCTCAACGTCAGTAAAACTACAGAGCTGATTGTTGACTTCAGGAAGGGGAAGGAAGGTGAACATGTGCCAGTCTACAGTGGGGAGATCGGCGGTGGAGAGAGTCAGCAGCTTTAAATTCCTGGGCGTTAACATATCGGATGACCTGTCCTGGGCCCAGCACATAGACGCATTCATAAGGAAGGTGTGCCAGTGTCTTTACTTTCTTAGGAGGTTAAGGAGGTTCAGCTTGTCACAGAACACTAACAAACTTCTACAGATGCACTGTTGAAGGTATCCTGACTGGGTGCATCATGGTCTGGTACAGCAATTCGAATGCACAGGAACATAAGCTACAGAGAGTCATGGACTCAGCCCAATACATCACGGGCACATCCCTCCCCACCATTAGTAGTATCTACATGAGGCGCTGCCTCAAGAAGGCAACATTGATTAAAGATCCCCACCATCCAGGCCATGCCATCTTCTTGCAGCTACCATCGGGCAGGAGGTACAGAGGTCTGAAGTTCCACACCATCAGGTTCAGGAACAGCTACTTCCCTTAGAACATTCAGTTGTTGAACCAACCGGCACAACCCTAATCACTACAGTTTAGCAACACTATGACCACTTTGCACTAAAATGGACTTTATTTTTGTTCTAATTGAGTTCTTTGTAAAAACTGTGTACAGTTTGTGCTTAATTTGTGTTTCTCTTGTGAATGCTGCTTATATGATGCTACATGTCTGTGATGCTGCTGCAAGTTTTTCATTGCACCTGTGCACACGTCCTTGTGCAGATGATGATAAACTTGACTTTGACCTCCCAAACCATGCAATTTTTGACCCAGACGACTTCAGTAGAATCGTTTTGATGCAGGTTGCAGTAAGCCAGCCTATTGAGTCTTACCTGACTCCTGGGGGAGTTTTTACATACATATTCAATGTTGTTGTGCCAAACCTTTAAACCTGTGTCCTGGGTAGCATTTCCTAGTCCTCTGGAGCTCTGCTCATTCTAGGGAGCACTGGAAGAACACAACCAGCTTTTCTGCAACCTTCACTCTAATCTCCCACAGCAATCCAAGTTGCAACCAATCCACATCAGGGGGTGTGTTCACTGAAGGCATAGCCAGCCTCTCTCCTGCCTCCTCTTTGTCAAATTTGACCTACCCATTATTTCTACTACCTCCCCATATGCTGAGATTCTGACAGCATTCTCTTCCTTGGCAAAGAATGAAGTGGAGTACTCAGCTCGTATTCCAGCACTGTTCTCTGCCTCTGTGCTCAGATAACCTTCATTATCCCTAATCAGCCCCACTACCCTCTATCTTTCACTGAATCAGAAAATTTCTAGCTCATATTTGTGCTGGTCGAGAAAGAATTCCCAAGCGTAATTCCCAATTCCCAGCACTGGGTCTGTAACCTCACAGCTAGAGCTCTTCAGCAACACCTCCCAGTACCGTTTGTGTGTATAATCCTCCATCCTCTCAGGCAGTGAGTTACAGAGCTCAATGTGCTCTGGGTGAAGAATCCTCACCACCCCTTAATCCTTCCACTAATACATTCAAGCTCCCTCAACCCCTTTGTTACGGGAAATCCTTCCTATTTACTCTATCCAGAGCCTCCAGTTTTATACACCTCAATATATATTGGGAAGGGGTTAGAGCAAAGGAAAAGGGGAGGAAATTCTGAAATGTGTTCTCAAGAACCTCCTTGACTGCAATCCAATAGGCAGATGTTGCTGGATTTGGTGCCAATGAATGACATAGGCACACAGGTGGGGAGCACTCGGGTAAGAATGAGCATTATCAAAAGCCTCAGATAGTAATGAAGAATGGCAACAATTCATCTAAAATACAATTTCTAAATTGGCAGAGGGCTGACTTCAATGGGATGCAAGAGGTAAAATGGAACCAAAGATTGAAAGGAAAAACCACAATAGAACGATGGGTGATCCTTAAAGAGATGCTTCAGGTATGGGCTGGGTACATTCCCACATGAGGGAAAGGTAGGGGGAACCAAAGCCTGGGTTCCTTGGATGATGAAAGAGACAGAGAACATGATGAAACAAGAAAAGGTTATACAATGCAAATCAGATGAATTCTTCAAGGGATACATGGAGAAGTGAAGACAAAACGAGATTGGCAAGGATAGGAGGACAGAATGCAGTTAATGTAAAAAGGGAACCCAAAATCTTCCAACAGGGTGGAGGGTGGCGGGTAGGGGTTGTGCCCAAGGGTCAGCACTAGGACCACTGCTTCTTTTGATTTGTATAAATGACTTGGATATTGAATTACAGACTGAAGTTTCAAACTTTGATGATACCAAATTTAAGGGTGAGGATGATACCAATGACTACAACATGGTGAAACTGCAGCACAATACAGGGAAGTGTGAGGTGATGCCAATATTGTCTTCTGCCAAAGTGCGATGGCACAGTCGTAAAGAGTGTGTGGGAACAGACAGACCTTGTGCTCACCTGCATAGGAAGTGACAGAACGTACCAAAGGGCTACATAATGAGAGGCAGAGGTATCGAGTACAAATCAGGGAAATTACGTGGAACGTTTACGAAGCCCTGGTTAGGCCACAACACTTGTCGTCACTACATTTTGGGAAGGACGTGAAGGTCCTTGAGAGGGTGTGGAGATTTACTGAAGTGTTCCAGGAATGAGGTATGTTAGCCGTGAGGTTAGGTTGGAAAAGTTGAGGTTGTTTGCTTTGAAGGAAAGGAGGCAGAGTAGAGATATGACAGATGTACACGAACATGACAGGTTCAGATAAACAAAGAAATGCCATTCCCATTAGCTGGTGGTAAAAGGGCTATGAGACCTATTTTTAGGCTTTCAGGTGGAATTTAAGGAAGGACTTGTTACACAGGTGAGGACCTGGAAGACAATCCTGAGGGCGAAGGAAGAGGCAATGATGAATGATTTGGCTATCATTTGAGGGGAGTAAGTTCGCAGGACCACAAGGATAGAATGTGGAATTGACAGGATGCTCCACAGAGCTGGCTTGGATTTGACAGTCTCCTGCTGTGCTGTTTGGACTTTGATGACTTCATTCACAACCAGATGTGGTAGGTCTGCTGAAATTTGTTGCAATCTGTTAAATCAGGGATTGCTTAGTGATGTTCTCTGAATGTTGATTTTGCTTTTTGGCATAAACACAGACCTGGCTGCAGTTTCCCCAAGTTGGATCCTCAATTATAGGTACACATGGTGCTCCCAGCATGCCCTTCTGCACTCCACATTGACCCTCAGTTGGTCTCCTGGCTTGGTAAGTAATGGATATCCCAAGTCATGAGGTCACAGCCTGTTGTGGTATAGAACCACTGTTAGTAGATCACGAACTCGGTGATGGGCCCTGTATTCTACCTGCTGGTCTACGTCAGAAGGAAACGTTCATGACTGGGTGTTGCCGATTAATGCACTCCAAGGACCAGAAATACCTGCTGCATGATGCATTCAAGTCAAGTGTGCCTTGGTACTGGGGAAGATTATTGCCCAAAGCCACCTCCACTGAACCTCTGGGCACAATCTACGATTTTTTGAAAAGAAAGGACTAGATATTACAACAAATGTGAAAATGACACACAGCCTGTGTTTCAACAATATGCACAAATCTTCTGTGAAATTTTCTGCAAAAATGCAGTACTTAGTTCTGTCATAAACCTTAAATACATGTCGATAAACATAGAAATTGTAGATATTCACATGAATGAAGCTGGAAATAACGTCCAATGATCCAAATGTGACCTTCTCCTTGCCAAACTGTGGTTCAGCTCACAAAGGTCTCTTGTGTACTAAACAAATCAGCACCAACACAACCATGAAAGGTGGCACAACAGCAGAACCCAAGGCAGACGCAGAGCTCCGGTCTCTACCCACTGCTTCAAACATCCTATTGGGCATCTAATGTTGGAGAAGGATATCCTCACTAATGATTCCAGACAATCCTACCTGTACCCTCAGGCGTACAAGCACTGATTCCAGTCATCACTAACACCATCTCCTCCACCCATCTGTAGGGCGGAAGCTTTAAATTCCTTACCTTTACTTCAGTTCAGAAAGAGGATACTGGGAGACTCTCTGTAACCTTCTCCAGCCCTATACTCGCCAGGATACGCGTTCTCCTCCACTTCAACACCCTTGAATTTAATCAGCCCTCCTTTGGCATGTTCACCCTCCGCTGACAAGGCCTCATACTCCGCATTTCACCCTCTAACCCTCTTCTTCCCCCATTTTCCAATGACACTCCTTCCTACCTCTTAGATCAAGTTTTTAGTCACCTGCCACAATGTTACATTTGACAATATTCTTGTGGAGTACAACACACTTCGCTACTCCCACAAACCACAGACAATTCCACCTGTACACACCCTGTATATCAATAATCCCACAAACTGGTCAGTTCCCTACATACACCCTGTACAGTGCTCGTCAACTCATTGGAATTAAATCTACCTGTACACACCCTGTGCAACACTAATCCCACCAACTACAGTCAACTACACCTGCACACACCTCATAGAGCACTCATTGCTGTCAATTCCACCTGAGCACTTCCTCGACAGTACTAAATTCATTCACCCAATCACTCCGCAGAGTGGGTGCATTTCACCTGAATGTATCTTCAACAGCTTGGGAATTAGGTGCAACAAAGAAAGAGGCGCTATATTGGAATTACTGAATAATGGTTGAATTAATAAGCAGCACCAGTGGAAGCAACCTAAGAGTTTGAGAAATGGGTGGCACGGTAGCGTAGCAGTTAGCGCGACGCTATTACAGCGCCAGCGATCGGGGTTCGATTCCTGTCGCTGTCTGTAAGGAGTTTGTACGGTCTCTCGTGTCTGCATGGGTTTCCTCCCACATTGCAAAGACATAGGGGTAGGTTAATTTGGGTTTAAAAGGGGCGGCGCGGACTCGTTGGACCGGAAGGGCCTGTTACCACGCTGTAAATAAAATTTAATTTATAATTTATAAATCAGCTTGTGACACGAGGAATCAAACACGAGTTACCTCTCATAAATCCATGGCAACTCTGCTCAATCTTATTATTTTTCTCTAGGTCTAGTACAGATTCCAGAGTTTTCCAGTAGTGATGTTAAGCATAAATTTGATAGTTCCGTTTTCTCTCTCCCTCCTTCCTTAAAGAGTGGATCACATTTACTCCCCTCCAACCTGCAGAATCTATAGAATTTATAGGATCACATCTATACAGGATCACATTTACAGAATCTATAGGATCACATTTTCCCCTCACCCACCAAACTGTTTTTGTTTTCCTTTATACATACCTAAAGAAGCTCGTACAGTTCTTAAGTTTCTCACCAGTTTACTCTCATCTTTGACAACTTTTTGATCCTCTTTTGCCAAGTCCCAAATTGCTCCCAATCTTAGGTTTACTGCTATTGCTGGTAGCTTCATGCCTCTGCTTTAGATAAAACACCATCTTTACTTTCTACTGTCAGCCACAGACGGATCATCCTGTCGGCCTTCTGCACCTCACAGAATACATTTTTCTTTTACAAATCATGCAGTATCTCCTTAAATATCAGCTGTTGCCTGTGCATCACCATTTTAATGAAGTTTTCCCATTCACCCAAAGCCAACTCATCTCTTGTAGCGTCGTAGTTTCCTCTTTCAGTTCAACACCCTGCTTTCAGATTGGACTACCGCAATGCAAAATTCTATTTATGCTCTCCATTCCTTAAGGTCCCTTTCCAGAAAGATTAACACGTTCTCACTGCACAGTACAAGATCAGAAAGGCTTTTTCTTTGGTTGGCTCCTCAACATATTAATCTAGAAAACATCTCATACACAGCCTATGAACTCATCCTCCACCTTATTATTGCTAATTTTCCTTCTACTCCCACCTCACCCAGACATGCTGTTTGTTATGTATTGTCCCTTACCACCACCTTTCAGCTAACACCATCACCACCCGTTTCTCAATCTCCACCACCTCACAGATCTTCCTCTTTTCTCTCCACCCTTCTCCTTCCCCTTGTGACTTGAGATTCGTTTCATTTCTAACTTTCTTCAGTCTTGGTGAAAATTTATCAACCTGAAACATTAACTTCCGTTCTTCACAAATGCTGACTGACCAGCTGAACGTTTTCGACATTTTTTGTTTTTATTTTAAAAAGTAGATTCAAAAGCAATGGTGGACATCTGAGAAAATATTTCATAACCTTCAACAACATACTGAGAAGTAGAGGCCCTCAAAAAATGCTAACTCTGAAGTTCAGAATAGTATCACATTGAAAGAAAATACTTGTGAAGTTAGTGGTGGTCAGAAAACTGTGAGCATTTCAAAAATCATAAGGAAGTTGAATAAAATGGAAGCAGAAAACAAATTATGACAGCATACTAGCAACTGATGAAGGATCTTTGACCTGAAATGTTAAACATAAAGAAAAGTGATATGAACTCCTGCAAATATATAAAAAGGAAGAGAGTAACTAAAATAAATGTAGGTCCATTAGAGGTGAGACGTTCTCTGGGAATGATTAAGGGGAGCTAAAGAAATGGCAGAGATTCTTATATCTCATCAGAGCAGAGACCAGTAAAAGCATTGGTAGAAAATCTGAGGGTAAAAGGGAAGAGGGAGTTTCAGCACAATAACTAGAGGTAAAATATTAGACAAACTAATAGGAGCGAAAACTGACAAGCCTCCTGGACAAGATGCATCTTGGGGTCTTAAAAGTGGCCAAGGAGACGATGGATGCATTGGTTACAATATTCTAATTCCCAAGATTCCAGAAAAGTCACAGCAAATTGGAAAACCGTAAACATAACAACCCCAATGAAGAAAGGAGAATGATAAGGAGCAGAAAACCATTGCTAGGGATGGAGCAGTGGGGTTAAACTCCTAACTTTGCACAAGGATATCAAAGGATGCAATGTCAACCATTACATTAAGTTATTGTAACTGCTCAATGCGAGTAAAGGTAGATAATCACAGAAAAAGAAATTCTGGTTTATCATCATTTATTTATTTATTAAACCCCTGGGACAGACTTGTCCAGCCAATGGTGTTTAACTCTCACCCACTGCAAACACTGACAGGCGATACTTATCCTACACTGGTGAGGGGCTTCAGGGACAATGCTGGAGCCTCAGCTATTTACAATCGATATTAATGCTGTAGATGAAGGCAATGAGGCTGATTCCTGGGAAAAAGGGGCTGTATTAAGAGAAACCATTGAGCAAGTGGGACCTATGACCCTAGGAATTTAGAACAATGGTAAGCATATTGAAACTATAAAATTTTGAGGGGGCTTAACAAAGTAGATGATGAGAAATTTCCCCTTACAGGGGAATATAGAACTTCTAAAGTGTCAAGAGGACTTTTCCCTCTGTGGGTCTTGTGAAAGAGGTACCCTTGAATATATTCAATATTGAGAAGGTTCTTTAGTCTGTGGGGGAGTTGAGGGTTATGGGCAGTAAACCAGAGCAGAGGCCAAGGTCAGACCAGCCCTGATCTTACTGACTGGTAGGGTAGGCTGGAGGCCTCCTCCCGCTCCTCTCATGTTCACTCTGACAATCACCATCTCCTCCACCCATTCTACAAGAAACGTAATAAAGAGTTGCATCTATATAAGCACCTTTCAAGAACTATGCCCAAACCAATGAACATGACTCAAATCCACCCTACTCTATTTCTCCTCTATATAGTAATACTCTTGCTCTCCACCAATAAAGTCTTCACCCATAGTCTGCAGAGTGATAACACTCTGCTGATTTTGCCTCCTGTACACAGCCTGCATGGCTCTCATCCACTCACCACCAACAACCTCCTTTGCACACATCCTGAGTAGCACCAACCCCACTAACTGCTGCCCGTGCCCATCCTGCACACTGCAAATTCCATTCACCACCAACAGCCTCCTCCTCCTGTCCCCACCCAGTAAAGAAAGGGAGAAACAGAGACTTGGATTTATAAAGCATCTTTCATCACCTGTGGACAAGGCAAACACTTTACTGCCGAAGCAGCAGTGTAAATCTCACTCACCCTGCCTCAAATACAGTGTTACCTCCACTCACCAACACTGCCTCCTGCACAGTACTGATCCCAATCTTCACCAACACCTGTGCGATGCTGTCCGCCCCTCGTGCAAACCCAATCTCACTTCCATCCTTCACAGTGCCTATTCCACTCAGCAGTCATGGTCTCCTGTCCAGGACCAACCACACTTACCCTGAAGCTACCCCCTGTACAGTGCTCATCATCACAAATACCGGGATTCAAGAGTATGGGAACACCACCACCTGCAGGTTCCCCTCCACGCCACACACCATCCGAATTTGGAAATACGTTGCTGCTGCTTCATTGTCGCAAGATTTAAATCCTCAACTACCTCCCCAGTGGGAGCACCTTCAGCAGAAGGACTGGCGGTTCAGGGAGGTAGCTGACCACCACCTTCAAGGGCAATAAATGGCCTTGGCAGCAACATCAGATCCCAAAAATGAATAAATACAAAGAACCACTCATACTCCCTTGCACAGTGCTAATCCTGCTCAGCAGTAACACTGCTTCCTGTACACGCTCTCTTCACCTCTATCCCCAGCCACCTGCCTGTATCCAGCTGGTGTAACAGTAATCCCGTTTGATTGAAGATTATTGACAGTTCATTTCTTTAGATTATCATCAAATCATGAAGAGTAGATAAATGATTAAGTGCAAGTAAATACCATCATTCATTATGAAATCTGAGTGTTGTCCTTCTCAGTTCGAAGGCTCCTGAATCAGTACCTAAGATGAATGGTGGCAGTGAATGTGCTGGAAGCCCTACCTGTCACTCTCCTGCCCTGCTTCACTGCTCTTTTCCTTCTGAGGAGCTAGGTCCTCCAAGAAGCTCTTGTCCAGTCCCCCATCAGGGACGAAGTCATCAACGCATTGTGGCTTCACTTCTTCCTCCGGGGATACCGGGATTACTGCATCTGCACAGGAAGGGGAGAGAAGGTGGGCAAGAAAATTGAGAGACAAGCTTTGGGGAACTGAGGACTGTTGTCCAGGGGGTGGGGGGGGGAGAAACTCCATCAGATGTGATGCAAGAAGGGCTAAGGCACAGAATATACAGACAAAGGTCAATGGAGGCAACTTTCCAAATGACAAAGACCACAGATTATTTGCTCGTAAAATAATGGGGGGGGGGGGGGGGGCACGGGGGTTAGAGTGGAGGACAAGGGAGAAACAGCCAGTGAGGGTCTGGGGGCGTGTTAATGCAGTTTCGAACATCTAGGAAGACAGTAATAAATGGAAACCAGAAGGGAGGGGTAGGTTAAAAACTTTGAAGAGGGGACCATGAGGGTGAGTGGATTGCAAAGGGGCCCAAGCAGAGGGGTTACTGAGGGAGGGATACAGCTGTGGGTGGGAAAACACGAGCTGTGGGAACAAGGATCAGCAGAGAGAGCAAACTGTGTCAGTCAGGGGGCTTAAAATTATTCAGGTCAGGCAGCATCTGAAAGATCACCCACCAGAAACATCAACTCTGTTTCTCTCTCCCCAGATGCTGCTCATAAAATTACCAGCAAAACCAGTCAGGCCCACTGAACCAGTGCTCTGAGTTTTTACGTTAAATTTACAGCATCTGGAGCGTTTTGCTTTACTTTAAAATTATTCTGATAAATTGGATGGAGATTTGACTGTTAACCGGCAGAAACTGGGAAGTTAGTTCAGTAGGCCCCATTGCTTTTCCTGGTAATTATAATATTTTAAAGTGAGGAGATTTAAGATCAGATTGGTGTTGTAACTGCACCACTTTCCGTATTTATAATGGGACGTGGGAGAGTATCCACCCCACCTCCCCACTCTCAGTCTGTTCCCTATTCCAGTATTCCCAGACTTTAACTCAATCTACCCGTCCTTGGTGCACAGCTCTCGATTCCCCGTAGCAACAGAATCCCAACAAGCCCCCTGCAACCACTGACCGTGGGGAGCTCTCGACTACCAGCAGCCACAGTGAAGACCTGCTGCCTGCTTTCCTCCTCAATGGCTTGGCTCTGATTAATGCCCCACCCCTTGATGTCTCCTGCTCCCCACCCCAAGGAGGGTTTTGCTCCAACAACCCTCAAGTATCCCAGTGTATCCCTGGAATTGCTTCAGTCCTTACCAGGCTTGGTGGCCGGAGTCTCGGGTGTGAAGGAGGATCCAAAGAGCCGGGAGATGAAGCTGCGTTTCTGAGCCACGGGTGCAGCCGGGGTGCTGGCAGGAGGGGAGGGGGACGGGGTGCTGGCTGGCACAGGTGGCATTTCGGTGCGTTGCTCAGCAGTGGGGGACACTGAGGGAGGGGGAGGGGACACCGATGGAGTGGGTGGCGCTTGGATAAGAGGCTGGGGAGTTCCTGGACTGGAGTTGGTCGTGGAAGCTGAGCTTGGGGGTACCACAGGTGACTGTGACCCTGACGACGGGCTTTGCTCGTTGGCTGCGACAGGAGAATTGAAATTCCGATTCTTGTTATCCATCAGCTCAAGAAATCTGCAAAACAGGAAGGAAACACAGAAGATGTTAGTCAGGCTGCATCTGTGGAGAAGGGTTATCAACTGGAATGTTGGAACTTGCTTGTCCGTATTAGAGCATCTCCAGGATTCTTAAAAACAAAACTAATGCCAGAAGTACAAAGCCATACTTATTGAATGAACAGCTAATGTTCTACCTTATCATACTGACTGGTCACAAATTAAAGCAAGACCATTCTGTTGGCTTTGAATACAACATTTCTTAATGATGGAAAATATGTGGTGTTTTAACAAGAGAGTTAGGATTACATTTAAAAATGTGGGGAGAATAAAATGTACTGCAGGATGAGTGAAGATGCGAGTTTGATGTTCAGTGTGGATTTGTCGCTCTCTAACACTTTGCGACTCTAAGCTTCTGCTTCGTATTTGAGGGGTGCAATGTTTATACCCTTGACTGACTGCTGTTTTCTGTTCATTGTCCATCTAACAGTCTCCCTCGTCATGTTCTCAAACTTCAGTCCGAAGGCGGTGAGTTCAGTCCGCTCTCTAGAGGAGTGCACTATCCAGGAAGACTGTAGGGCAGAGGGAGCGCTGCACCGAGCGAGGGTCCAGGCAGATGGAGCGCCGCGCCGGGCAGCGTATGTGCGTTGAACACTGGTTCCAAAATTCAGTTTCCTTTTCTTCACGATTCTACAAAGATTCATTGCCAAGGCCCCACTTCTATCTCAACACAGCTCTTTGTGAAGTTTATTAATTCTGGCATTCCTTAACTTTCTTCCAAGTAATTTTCCACTGTGGGTTAACTTTCCTCCTCCAGATAACACCTCGGTGCCTCAGTTCCAGAGAACGTTATTCAATTATCCAGATACATTTCCAATAAGTTGGATTAGAGGGTGGGGTTTGGGTATAAGCCAGGAAAGAATTGTTGCATCACCTTTCCACCACTACCCTTTGTCCTCTCAACTCACCCGCTTCCAGCTCAGCCTCATCTGCCTTTGTGCCTAAACAGCAGCTTTGAGGAGAGAACTGGACAGTCGACATTTTGGGTTGAGACCTTTCATTTGGACTGAAAGATAGAGGGGAGATAGTCGGTATAGGGGCAAGGGCCAGGGGCAGGGCATAGCTGGCAGGTGATGGGTGGATCCAGTGAGGGACGGGTGGAGATAGTGACAGAGGCTGGGAGGTGAGAGGTGGAGGCAACAGAGGGCTGCAGATGGTGGAATCTGATGGGAGAGGAAGGTGGAGCAAATAAAGGAGGTGGGGAGGGGCAGAGGAAGGGGAACAGTGAGGTGGGGGTGGGAGGGAGGGAGGGGGGACACTGAGGTGAGGGGGCAGAGGAGAACTGGTGGGAGGGAGGGAGGGAGGGTGGGAGGGAGGGAGGGGAACACTGAGGTGGGGGGTGGGAGGGAGGGAGGAGAACACTGAGGTGGGGGGCGGAGGAGAACTGGTGGGAGGGGTGTTTGAGTGAAGGGCAGATGGAGAGGGTGCAGATGGGGAAAGAAACTGGGTGAAGGGTGTGGGTTGGGGCGGGGCTGGGTTGGGGCGGGGGTGTAGGAGAAACTGGGTAGACCAGGAGAGAGAATGGGACAGAGGGGGAGCAGGTTACCTGAAATTGGAGAGTTCAATGTTCATGCTGTCAGGTTGCAGACTATCCAGGCAACACGAGGTGCTGTTCCTCTCATTTCCCTGGCAGCAGAGGTGGCTGAGGACAGACGGGCCTCCTCTGCATCGGTGAGATCGAGGGCAGACTTGGCGACTACTTTGCTGAATCCTGCACTCCCTACGCCGTGGCTATCTGGAGCTCCCGGTTGCCAGCCATTTTAATTGCCCTCCCCATTCCCACACTGACCTGTCGGTCCTCAGCCTCCTCTACTGTAGGCTGAGGCCCAATGCCAGCTAGAGGAACAGCACCACACGTTCTGCCTGGGTAGTCTACAACCCGATGGCATGAACAGTGAATTCTCCAATTTCAGGTAACCCGCTCCCCCTCCGTCCCTTTCTGTCCTCCTGGTCTACCCAGTTCCTCCTACACACCCCCATCCCACAACACCCCACCTCGAGCACCCCCATCACTGTCTCTTTCCCCTCCCTCACCTATCCATCGCCTATCACCCACACACTCCCCTCCGACCCCTACTGCTCCCATCTGCCCTCCCCACCTCCCTTATTTGGTTCCATGCTCCATCTTCCTCTCCCATCAGATTCCACCATCTGTAGCCCTTTGTCACCTCCACCTCTCACCTTCCAGCCTCTGTCACTATCTCCACCCCTCCCTCCCCCACTTGACTCCATCATCTGCCAATCACCCCTCCTCACCTGGATCCACCTATTGCTTGCCTGCTCTTCCCCTCCCCTCTTTATACTGGCTCTCTCCCCTCTACTCTTTCAGTCCAGATGAAGGGTTTTGACCCGAAATGTTGACTGTCCATTTCTCTCCACAGATGCTGCCTGGCCCACTGAGTTCCTCCAGCACTTTGTTTTTGCTCCAGATTCTAGAATCTGCACCTTCATGTGTCTCAATAAGAGGCATTTTGCCAAAAGTTCTTTACAAATTCAAATAAGCCACATTCTGGGCATCTTTCCCAAGTACAGTCAACATAGCTGGTCAGGTGGTACCAAGGACACATTACCTGTTCATATGAATTGTCAACAATGCATGTCTAACAAAGCAGCCGGTGGCAGATGGGCCTGTTACTGTGAGTGAGACTTGTCATGGGAGGGGCTCGTTCTGTAGTGTCAAAAAAGAAAGGCAGAACCAAACCTGTACAATTCAAAGGTGGCCAAATGTCATCCAGCCATTTGCCCCCCTCTCTCCCCACTTCCTCCTGCCCCCCCTTCTCTCCCCCACTTCATCCTGCCCCCCTCTCCCCCTCATCATTTTGTACACCACTATCAGGTCCCCCTCAGCCTTCTTCACTCCAAGGAAAACAAGTGCATCCTATCCAGTCTGTCCTCGTAAGTGAAACGTTCCATCCTGGTGAATCTCCTCTGCACCTCTCCAGTGTAATCACACCCTTCCTATAGAGTGGTGACCAGAACTGCACAGTACTCCAGCTTTGGCCTAACCAAAGTTTATAAAGTTGTACCAAGACCTCTTATGCTCTATGCCTCAGCTAATGAAGACGAGCGTCCTTGATGCCCTCTTCACTGCTCTCTGCCTGTGCTGCCAGGCCAACTTCAGGGATCTTTGGACCAGTACACCAAAATCTCTGTTACTCAGTACTCTCTGGGGTCCTCCTGTTCATGGTGCAAGTCCTATCCCTATTTGACCCACTGACTCACACTTACCAGGATTAACTTTCATTTGCTCTTGCTCTGCCCACCTTAACAGCTGATCAATATTATTCTATAGGCTGAGACCATTTTCCTCACTATCAACAATAGCATCAACTTTCATGTCATCTGTAAACTTACTAATCAAAGTCTAGAATAAAGGCATCATTTCAAAATGCTGCATCACATCTTCAATACAGAGATGAGAAAGAATTTCTTCTCTCATTAAGTTGGGAATCATTTGATTTCTCTACCCCAGAGAGCTGTGGAGGTGGAGTCTTCGAACATGTCCAAGGCAGAGATGGACAGATGTTCGGCCCATAGGAGTCAAGAGGTAAAGTGATTATGCAGGAAAGTGCAGTTGGGGTTGAGACCAACAATCTGATTACAGAATGGCAGAGGCATACAGATGCCTCTGTTTGTTACTATCTTTTCAAAGCTGCCCTTGGCACTTCCTTTGGGGCTGAAACAGATTGACAGTTGTCTTTCTATGCTGAATGCCACTTAAGTCAACTGCCATCAGTTTTGGCTCAACTTGTAACAGTCTCAACTCTTGACTAGATGAGCATAGTGTAGGCTGACACCTTAGTGCAGAACTGAAGGAGCGTTGTGAGATCAAAGAGGAAACTTCAAACTCAGACTGTGTCGACGCTCTTTGAGAATGGGGAGCGTTCCCATCAATTTATCATCTTGTACACTGCAGCCTGCATCCCAACTTGCATTAAAAGCTGCTCCTCATTGAAAACCATTGTGGGTTAGTCAATCTGGTAAAGCCTCAATTTTAAAATTCTCACCCTTGTTTTAAAACCCCCCTCTGGCATCGACACCCTCTTTATGATATTCCAACCATTCCTCCAAATCTGCCCTCTGTTTCCCCTGCTTTAAGCCCTCCATCACTAGGAGACAACTTCATGTGCCAAGTCTGGAATGCCAGAATTCCTTTCCTTACACCCTCTGCCTCTTTCATCCTTCAAGAAACTCCTTAGAAACTGTATCTTTGACCAATCCATTGGTCCTAATATCTTGAGTGACTTGGCTAAGTGTTAATTGATAATGTTGTTGTGGCACATCTTGGGATTTTTAACAAGTTACCAATGCTATACATGTTACTGTCTTGTGTACTGGCCAATACCAATCCCCCTGGCCAGCATCACTTAAACAGCTGAGGGTCCTCATCATCTTGCCGCTTGTGGTAACTTGTGCACAACATTGGCAGTGATGTTTCTTACATTAGAACTCTTTAAAAGTAGTTGTTCTTTAAGACAATCTGTAAATGCAAGAAATTTACATTTCTTCAGTGCATTTCAATCTTTTGCTTCCTTCAGTCTTGCTTTCACCCTGTTGCAGCAGTAAGGCAGCTGCTCCAATAGCTTCAGAACATAGTAAGAGAACAACTACAACATGCTCTCCCACCCCCAACAGTTGAAGTGCCTATCCTGTCATGTTCTGTCATCCTACTCATTGCCAGCTCTGTCAGTCCTGACAATCCCATTTCTGGTTCAAGCAGAATGTCTCCACAGAGGCTTCTCTCCCCACTTTCAGTCACCTGGCAGCTGCCCAAGGATTTAACTTCAGCTCTGTTTTCTCCCTTGCGTAAACGCTGTCCTCTGGTCAAAATGAATACTGGCAGGTCCCAATTCCATTTGCTAACTGCTGATGCCAGGCTCCAAGCCATCAGCATTCTCCTTAAACACCTATCACCCAATATCACACTAATTAGCCAGAATTGCCTGGAAATTTTTATAAACACGAGAGCAATTATTTGGAGCTTCATTACAACCCACTCACCCCACGATTCACTCCACCCCTTTTTGTTGCTTAGCCTATTCAAAATTGTACCTTCCTGAGCAATCCAGAACCGAGCTTCTAAACAAAAACAGTAATAACTTTCAAACCACCTCTTTCTAACACTCTGTGAATGCTTTCACTTTACTCCAATCTATCCAAAGTTCAGTTAGGTCATTGGTGGATGGACGGTTGCAGAAGACCACTTTTTTTGGCGGGGGGGGTGGGGGGGGTGGGGTGGGGGTTGCAGGGGAGCGACAGAAATTTAAAATCCTCAATCTCATTTTTAAACTTACTATGCTTTTACTCTTAAATGTCCTTTTCACTTGTATCTGCCTCCTCAACTCTTCACCTCTCCAATTTTGGCTTAATCAGATGACAAAGTCTTCAGCCAGTAATTCCCAGTATCAATGGCTTTAACAGGGTGATTTCTAGCACTCTACAACTTCCACAGAGGTTCCAGCAACCTGAGGGGGCTGCTTCAGGAACATCTGTTGTGAGCCTATGATCTCTGTCCTCAGACTCACCAATCATCACCTGGGCTTCCGTTACACATTGGGTCACGAGGCAGATGCGCTTCTTAACTTGAACTCTTATACACATGCAAACTTCAGGGGGAACTTATTGACGCCTCCCAAAACAGAAAGGATAATTAGATCAAAATTTTACTCCCAAAACAAGATTCCAAACAGAACAGGGAAGTCAGAAATCCATAGTTCCGAGCCTGCTCCCTTTGCAGAAATGTTCAACGATCAGAGCGGTTTGCTGAAACAATGACTTCAGCAAACTTCTGATTTCTGATGATTCCACCCACCTGGTCAATCACATAACTGACGACGAGGCAGAATTACAATGTAGCACGTGATGAGGACTGCCACTCCAAATTCCTAATTAAAATCCAGGCCTGTCTCCTCACTGAGCTCCTTACACAATGATATTAACAAGTTATGGGGCAGTGACGCTACGGTTAAGAACTTCTGCAAGGATACACTGCAATCAGCTCGTGTTGAGAATCCAAGTGTCCCCACATTGGAACGAGTGTCTCTGTTGCTGCAAGGTGGGCAGGGAATGGAAAACCGATCCCTTACGCAACCACTCATCCAACATTACAATAGCTTTAAATAAATTAATTAAGAGGCCAGGCACTACAGATTCAATATCAGGGACACTAGTCTTCTCTTACAGGAGAAAACTGATCTGTAACTATTTGTGGCTCTCGCCCAAGGGTTGCAGAGTGTTAAGCCCACACATCACAACCGGCTGCCAGTCACCATTTTGTGTGGGCAATAATGCCTCGAAACTCCTCCATTCCAGCCTGTCCCTGATTCGCCGGACACCACAGGATCATTCCCCTTGATTATTTCCCACCCCCACTGGGATACCCTGGTGTTATTTCATTCTCACAGAATATCCCAGGAAAATATCAGATGTGTACAGGGCAGATAGGGCAATGGGTGACGTAACTGCATACAGAGGGTGGGGTGTTGACTGATGCGCCCCAGTCATGGTGTCAGTGAGTATGCGGTGTTGGTGATTCACCCGAGTCATGGAAGAGTGAGGGGGGTTGTTGGTTGATACACGTCAACTCTGGGACTGACTGCTGACCAATGCCATGGTACATCCTGGCATCAGATTCCAATGAAACACATGGAGCACACGCAGGTCTATGCCCAATTTCTCTTGTGAGAAATGAGAAAATATTGAAGCAAGCTATAGTTAAGTGACTGATTTTGTGAACATTTGTTATTTATTTTCAATCTAACTGAGCCACATCCAGATCAGGCTTTACTAATTCAGTTAGATCCCAAGGGCCAGTGCCAGAACAGGCAGACTCTGGATGTCCAAGTGTTAGTTTAGTCTGGTGCTAACAGGCTTGCTTCAGGCAGAATGACTGTTCGCTCAAGCTTCACTCCAGATCTTGAACGCATAATCCCAGCTGTCTCCTCTGTGCAGTACTGGAGGAAAGTTACACTGTTAAAGGTGCCCAATTTTTAATAATGTGTTGAATTGAAGGCCTAGTGACACTCTAAACACTAAAAGATGAACTCTTGATCTCCCAATCTACCTCATTGTGGCCCATGCACTTTATTTGTCTACCTGCACTGCTCTTTCTCTGTAACTGCAACACTATATTCTGCATTGTTTTTCCTTTTTGCTACCTCAATGAACTTATGTACGGAATGATCTGTCTGGACGGCACACAAACAAAAAGCTTTTCACTGTATCTCACTATGTGACAATAATAAACCAATACCAATTCCAGTTGAAAAATCCCTAACACTGGCCTCTGACATCAACAACTATCTTTGTAACCTATCCTTCAACCACCTAACTGGTTATTTATCTCTTTAATGTTTTGGGGAACTTGTTGCAGGCTCAGTACTTGAAATAATTGCCTTGGATCACTATGAAGATGAAAGATTTTATAAATACAAACTCCCTCTTCGAGATGTGGCATCATGTTCCCTTCATAACTTCAACTAAGTTCCTATTTTAACGGGAGGAGGAAAAGAAAATCCCACAGCAATCAACTGCATGGCAGAACACACCCAGAGCTAATTAGAAATGGAACACATCTAGTACCTGCCAACAGAAACAAAGCTGAGCTTATACCTACAGCTCATAGTTCTGGTCCTCGGTCTCAAGCTGCACGGAGAGTTCTTCCAGTGTGGCATCAATATCCAGCTGATTGGTCTCCAACTGCCTCAGCAACGTCTCTCTCTGAAGGAAGAAAAGACCCAGTCAAAGTCTGGGAAACGAGATATCCACTCACCTGTACACTGCAGCCAACACAAGTTATCATTCGATGCTCCAGAATTCATCATCGTAGACCCATACAAAAATTAAAATATTACTAATGGGTGAGCTCTTTCTCAGTTCTGATAAAGGGTCTCAGACCCGAAATGTTAACCGTTTCTCTTTCCGCAGATGCGGCGGGACCTACTGAGTTTTTCAAACATTCTGATTTCAGAACAACTTCTCTGCAGCCTTACCTCTATCACACTGGCACTACGTCACTGTTCCCATGACCTTTTCTCTCCTGTTCTACAAAGCTCTGAATCGTCCATCATCTGCACACTTTCCCCTCCCTGTATCCTCAGTTCAATGAACACAATTTCACTGCTCTAACTCATTCACCACCTCCCTCACTCTCGTCTTCTCCAGGGAAAGACGAGTGTGTGGACCTTTGATTCTACCAGTCTTTAATATAATTACCCAAATCTACCAGTCTTTAATATAATTACCAGCTGCACATCTGCAGTCCTCTGAGGCAGACATATCAAAAGGTGTGCAACCTTTTGAGTGAAGAAACCTCTCATATCAGTCTGAAATGATCAGTCCCCGACCCTTTACCCTGCCTTATCACAGACTCTCCAGCTAGCAGAAGTAGCATTTTAAGGGCAGCACAGATCACAGCTCATAGAACTGCTGCCTCAGTTCCAGAGACCTGGATTCAACCCTGAGCTCAGGTGCTGTCTATGTTGAGTTTTCACATTCTCCGTGACTACATGGGGTTCCTCTGGTTTCCTCCCACATCCCAAAGGCATGTGGGTTAGTAGGATAATTAGGGACTGTAAATCTGGCGGGGGGGGGGGGGGGAGGTTGATGGGACTGTGGGGAGAATAAAAAAAACGGCATTAATGTGAGATTAGTGTAAATGGTGGCTTGTTGTTTGGCACTGACTTAGTGTCAATGGGTCTGTTTCCATGCTGTATAACTATGGGAGACAGAGACAGAATTTCATTCTCTTATCTCATCAATTCTCTTGAAATTTTTTGTTTCAATGAGGTTCTCTCTCCAGTTGGTGTTGACCCATCCTCCTCAATGATTCCTCGCAGGAGAATGCCATCACTTCAGAAATCTTCCCTTCACCACCGTGAAGGTATAAAGATCTATCTCTAATGAACAAAAACAGGTGTGGTCTCACTTCATACAACTGCAGTGTGACCTACACCTGAGCTTTATCCTCCTTGCAACAAAAGCCAACACAGTACTTACCTTCCCAACTGTGTGATGCATCTTCTTGTTAACTCTGTTTTACATACGAAATCTCTGAACAACAATACTTTGTTCACCCCCACCCCAAAAAAAGCCCTGCATTATTCTCCATCTGGCACCTGCTTGCCTACCTGTTTATCCTTTCTCTATACCTTTGCATGCAATACATCTTATGTATGGTTTATCTCCCCACCAGCCATGTATTACCAGCACGACACACTGCACTCCACCCCTCTGCCCCCCCCACCACACTCCACCCCTCCATCTCTTCAACATCCCCCCACTGCACAAGTATCTGAAAGGAAGGAAATCACCGAGAGTAGGGAGATACCACTCGCGTCACATCAGGTTATGTACTGTCAGCAAACTTTGAAATATGACATTTGGTCCTTTCTGCTGAATTGTTGATATAGATTGCGAATAACTGGGATCCAAGTACCAATCCCTGCAATACCCAGCTGCCAACCTGTGAAAGACCCACTTATTCCCACTCCTTCTGCCTGTGAACCAATTACCAGTATATTACCCCCTATTCCCATGTGGCATCTTATCGAGAGTCTTCTGAAAATCTAAATACACAATCACTGGCTCCCCCCTTGCTATTCCAACTAGACACATCCTCAGAGAACACCAACAGATTAGTCAAACATGGTTCACCTCCATTCATAAATCCAAGCCATCTCTGCTCAATCCTATTATTCTTTTCTAGCTATTTGTTATTACATCCTTCACAACAGATTCTGATATCAGCCTAACGGTTTGGTTGTTCCATATTTTCTTTCTCCTTTCTTTCTTTACTAGTGGAGTCACATTCACTACCCTGCAATTTGCAGGACTCATTCCAGAATTATAGAGTTGATAACTGAGGCATCCATGATTTCTGCAGTCTCTAATTTCAAAACTCTGGGACATAGATCATTGGGTCCTTGGGATTTGTTGGCTTTCACTTTCACCAGCTTCTCTAATTCTGCTTTTTTTTGAAAATTAGAATTCATTACAAGAAATATGGGGAATAAAAGAATATTTTGTTGCAACTTTACAGGGCACTGGTGAGACTGCACCTGCCATTCTGCACAGGGTTTTGGAGCAGGTTCACTTGGTTGATTCCAGGGATGAGAGAAGGTGAGCAGGTTGGACCTATAACTCATTGGAGTTTAAAAGAAAGAAAGGTGGTCTTACTGAGACAACAGATTCTGAGGGTGACTGACAGGGTAGGTGTCGAGAGGGTGTTTCCCCTTGTGGGGTATCTAGAACTATGGGACCTAATCTGAATAAGGGGTCACCCATTTAAGATGGAGATGAGGAGGAATATCTTCTCTTGCACGATCGCGAATCTTTGGTATCCTCTGCCCCAGAGAGCTGTGGAGGAAAAGTCACTAAATATATTCAAGGCACAGACTGATACACATTTGAACTAAAAGGGGGGGCTAAGGAACACAGCAGGAAAGTGATGTTGAGGCCAACACTGGATCAGCCATGATCTCAGTGAATGGTGGAGCAGGCTCAAGGGTCTTCTGCTCCTTTTTCTTACATTTTTGTGTACTTGTTCCTCATTCTCATGACCTTTGGCTCTTCACTACTTCCAGCAGGTTTTTTTGATTCTTCCTCTGTGAAGACAGTCACAAAGTATATTGCCTAATTTTTCTGCCATTTCTTTATTCCCTACACTAAATTCTCACATTACAACTTGATTATGTTCTTACCAATTTCTTTTTTCTATGTCATGCATGGGATATGGCAATGGCTAGAAGGAAAGCACTTATCGCCCAGTCTCATTTGCCCTTTGAAATATGGTGATGACCCATTCTCTCGAACCACTACTTGAAAGCATCCAATCTAGATACATCACAATTTGGTGTGGCAACAGCTCTGCCTGAGACTGCAGAGGGTTGTGGACACAGCTCAGCACATCACGAAAACTAGCCTCCCCTCCATGGTCTCTGTCTACATTTCTTGCTGCCTTGGTAAAGCAGCCAATACAATCAAAGACCCCACTACCCCGGACATTCTCTCTTCTCCCCCCCCCCCCACTGGGCAGAAGATACAAAAGCCTGAAAGATGTACCACCAGGCTCAAGGACAGCTTCTATCCTGCTGTTATAAGACTATTGAACGGACCGCTTGTACAATAAGATGGACTCTTGACCTCACAATCTATCTCATCATGGTCTTGCAACTTATTGTCTGCCTGCACTGCACTGTTTCTAACTTGTAACATTTTATTCTGCATTCTGTTGTTTTCCCTTGTACTACCTCAATGTACTGATGTGATGAAATGAGCTGTATGGATGGCACGCAAAACAAAGTTTTCTGTTGTACCTTGGTACATGTGACAATAATAAACCAATTACCATATTATTCACCGAAGCCGATGTGATTAAGGTACACAAAATAAGTAGGAAGTTCCAAATTCTGACCCAGTGATAAGGAAAGAACACTGAAATATCTCCCCAAACAGGATGGTGTACAACTCAGAGGGGAGGCTGTTATCATGTGCCTATTGCCCTTCTCCTAAGCACAAGAGATCTAGAATTTGGGAGGCACTATTAAAGAAGCCTTGTGATAGAAGTGGCTTGCTGCAGTGCGTGACGTAGGTGGTAAACACTACAGCCAAGTTGCAGTGGTGATAGAAAATGTGGCGGTTAGTAGATCCAGTGCTTCACAGCGCCAGAGATCCGGCTTCAATCCTGACTTTGGGTGCTATCCATGTGGAGTTTGTACATTCTTCCCGTGACCATACAAGTTTCCTCAGGGTGCTCCAGCTTCTTCCCATATCTCAAAGACGTGGGTTGGTAGACTAATTGGCTGCTGTAAAATCTCCCCCAGTGTGTAAAGAGTGGTAGAATCTGGGGGGAGCTGATGAGAATGTGCAGAGAATAAAAAGGCAGCATCAGTGTAAATAGGTGGTTGATGGTTGGCACGGACTTGATGGGCCAAAGGGCCTGTTTCCGTGCTGTATCTCTCTCTGATTCAATGACTAAAAAGGATGCCAAGTAAGTGGAGTGCTTAGTCTTAGATTACAATGAGGTTCCTGAGTATTGCTGGAGCTGCACTTATCCCAGGCAAGTGCAGAGAATTCCATCACAATCCTGACATGCCTTATGGATGGTGAAAAGCCTTTGGGGTATCAGGAGTTGAGTCACTCAGCATAGGGCACCATTTATGTGCTCATAATATTTTCATAACTAATGGTGACACCTGGAAATTAATGGTTGGGGTGGGGAGGTGGGAGGTTCAGCAATAACAGTACCGGTGAACCTCAATGGGAAGCAACTGGACCTTCTCTTGATGAAGACAGACACTGCCCAGTCATTGTGCGGCTTGCACGTTATTTCCCATTTATGGAAGTTGTCCAGCCAAGCTGCACAATACCTCTTTCAGTACATTGAGCGTTCTTTCTTCTTAATGCCTTCAGGTAATGATTTGTCATACAATGCAAACGACACCTCCATGAAATGTTTCACTGTGTACATTACACAAGGACATGGTTAAATGGGATATTATTACGTATTTATGTGTTGCCATTGGATGACTTTGTGTGTGTATCTTGGCCAATTCTTCAGTTTAAATGCCAGAGAGAACGGAGGTTATTTATATAGGGAAAAAAAACAGGAGGCATTAATTTAGGAATCCACTATGCATGCTCCTTCATTCATTGACAAGACAGCCCTTAACTTTAAAAAGGCAATTTCCTTTCACAAACAGAACTGCTGTTTTTGGCTTACTGAGGCAGTGAACACAAAGGCAGGGCTGTTATTAGCCATGGACAGGAATTACTATCGCCCAGATCACAATGATCTGCAGCAGTGTTTAATCAGAACTGTGGAACATTATACACAATACCAATGACATGTGATACTACTCTCGTCCAAAATTAAAATGAACTCAGTGCTTTTACTGGTGGCCTTAAACTAAAAGTCAAACCTTCCATTAGCAAATGTTCAACATTTTAACTCTTGGACCCGTGACCCAGATGATATTTGCATAGACAATGAATAGCAAAAGGAAATCAGCCCAGATTCCTGGATCTAGTTCCAATGCAGAACCCGTTAGAAACTGTGTCGGTGGAAGGTGGGACAGAACACTGGCTTAGCCCTGATGCCCTGCAATAGATCCACCTCATGAGTGAGCCACGAGTGTGTGGTGAACTCCCGAAAAGGTTTGTTGTCAAAATCACAATTTTAAAAGAAGTTTCACTACATGCGGTACAATTAATTTCCTTCAGCTATCAAACCAACAGTTGCCTGATTACATATTTTCAAACCGACCATGCACAATTACATAAACTTAGTGAACCAAGGGATTGTATCAGGTTCCAAATGCAGAAATGCCTTGATCACATGATCAGTTCAAGATGTGGTAATCCAGCTCCATTACATCAGCACCTTGCTTATCTCCTCCAGTCTCCAATTTATCTAATTGTTTGTCTGACATCTAATTCTAACTACATCCCAGCTGCAGTACTAAAGACTCATGCTCCAGAACTAGTTGTGCCTCTACTTCCGGCATAGATACAACACTGACATATACCATATTTTGTGGCAAATTATTTAGCTGTGTCCTGTTCACAAAAGGTCAGGCACTTTTATTCAATCTAGTCGCTGCCCAATCAGTCTACATTCACTCATCAGCAGAGTGATGGAAGGTGTCATCAACACTGCTGTCAAGCTGCACGTACTCTCCACTAGCCTGCTCACTGACGCCCTATTTGAGTTTCACGGGGACGACTCAGCAGCAGATTTCATCACCGCCTCGGTCCAGATATGAACCAAAGGCCTAAACTCCAGACACGAGGCAAGTAAGACTGGTTTGATTTTATAGCATTGGACCAAGTGTGGCATCAAGCTGCTTAGTAAAACTGAAGTCAATGGGTGTCAAGAGGAAAACACTCTAGTGGTCGGAGTTGTACCTCAAACAAACGCGGTTGTGGTTGTTGAAGATCAATCGTCCCAACCCAGGGATAACCCAGTAGGTTTTCCTCAGGGCAAATATCCCACACCCAAACCATCTTCAGCTACTTTGTTGGCAGGAACAGTGGTGTAACAGCGTAACGCTATACAGCACCAGCAACCCGGGTTCAATTCCGGCCACTGTCTGTAAGGAGTTTGTATGTTCTCCCTGTGTCTGCGTGGGTTTCCTCAGGGTGCTCTGGCTTCCTCCCACATTCCAAAAGCGTATGGGTTAGGAAGTTGTGGGCATGCTATGTTGGCGCCGGAAGCGTGGCGACACTTGCGGGCTGCCCCCAGAACACTCTACGTAAAAGATGCATTTCACTGTGTGTTTCAATGTACATGTGACCAATAAAGATCTTATCTAATGACTCTCCTTCCATCACAAGGTTAGACGTGGGAATGTTTGCTAATGATTGTACAATGTTCAATTCTATTCACAACTCTTCAGCAAACAAAGCAGCTCATGCCTGCATGTAGCAAAACCTAGACAACACTCAGACATGGGCTGATGTGGCAATCAATGACCACCTCCAACTGGAGAAAGTCTAACCATCTACCCTATCTATGCCTCTCACCCCTCAGCTGCTGACATTCCAGAGAAAACAATCCAAATTTGTCCAGCCTCTTCTTATAGCTAATACACTCCAATCCAGGCAACTTCCTGGTCAACCTCTGCTGCACCCTCTCCAAAGCCTCCACATCCTTCCTGTAGTGTGGTGACCAGAATTGCACAAAATACTCCAATTTGGCCAAACCAGCTGCAATATGACTTGCCAACTTTTATACTCAACGCCCCTACAAATGAAGGCAAGCATGCCTATACCTTCTTTATCAGCCTTATACATTGTCGCCACTTTCAGGAATCCATGGACATACACCCAAAGGTTCCTCTACATCAAAGCTCCAAGGTTCTTACCATTTACTTTATACTTTACTGCACACAAACAGAGGTCCCAGCACTGCTCCTTGCAGAACACCGCTGTTCACAGATCCCCAGTCAGAAAAACATCATTACCCACTTGTCTTTTATGCCCCCGACAATTTTGGATCCAATTTACCAACTCACTGTGGATCCCAAGTGACTTAATCTTCTGGACCAGCCTACCATGAGGGACCTCGTCAAATGCTGCACTAAAGTCCATGTAGACAACATCCACTGCTCAACACTCAATCACCTTTGTCATTTCTTCAAAAACAATCCAATTGTGAGATAGGACCTCCCCTGCACAAAGCCATGCTAACTATCTGTAATAAGTTCATGTTTTTCCAAACGCAAGTAAATCCTGTGCCAAAGAATCGTCTCCAGTAATTTCCCTACCACTGAGGCAAGGCTCATCAGTCTATAATTTCCTGGTTTGCCTCTGTTGCCTCTCTCAAACAAAGGAACAACATTGGCTATTTTTCAGTCTTCTGGCACCTCACCCATGACGAAAGAGAATACAAAGATCTTTGTCAAGGCTCCAGCAATCTCCTGCCTTGCTTCCCTCAGTATCCCGGGTAGATCCCATCAGGCCCTGGGGTTGTATCCACCTTAATGCTTTATAAGACATCCAACACAACCTCCTCCTCAACATGAGACTGCAGTTACTAGTTCAGGCTACTTCAATGGCACCTGCCAAACCTGTGGTCTCTAAGGACAAGGGCAACGAGTACAAGGACATATATCACCTGCAGTGACACTGAATTCTCCAGCTTCCAGTAAACTGCTCCCCCTCTGTCCTTTTTCTCTCCTCCTGATCTACCCAGTTCTTCCTACACTCACCCCATCACTCTGTTTTGTTCCCTCGTCCAAGTGGCTGGACACGTCTTCCTGCTCTGCATTTTGCAACTGACATTCTTTTGCCTATGAAGCTGGTATGAAGGCTGAATTTTTCAACTTCAGGTCACCCACTGATTGGATGGCAATGAGCATGGTTACAGGAGTGAGATACTGCAGATCAGCTGGTTGAGTGGTGTCGCAACAACCACCACCTCACACTTAACATCAGCAAGACCAAGGAACTGATTGATGGACTTCAGGAAGGGGAAATCAGGAGAAAATACGCCAGTCCTCATTGTCAGCAGTGGAAAGGGTGAGCAGCTTCAAGTTCCTGGGCGTCAACATCTCAGAGGATCTATCCTGCACCCGATACATTGATGCAATCACAAAGAATGCACACCAGCAGCTCTACTTCATTAGGAGTTTGAGGAGATTTGGTATGTCACCAAAGTCTCTTACAAATTTCTATAGATGTACCGTGGAGAGCATTCTGACTAGTATGGAGGCTCCAATGCACAGGATTGCAAGAGGCTGCAGAGGGTTGTAGACTCAGCCAACTCTATCAAGAGCACAACCCTCCCCACCGAGGATACCTTCAAGAGGTGGTGCCTCGAGAAGGTGGCATCAATCACTAAGGACCCTCACCACCCAGGACATGCTCTCTTCTCGTTACTACCATTGAGCTGGTGGTACAGGAGCCTGAAGACCCACACTCATCGGTGCAGGAACAGCTTCTTCCCCTCCACCATCAGATTTCTGAATTAACACTACCTCGTTATTCCTTTTTTTGCAATATTTATTTATTTTTGTAATTTATAGATTTTTGTCTTTTCACTGCACTGCCACCGCAAAACAACAAATGTCACGGCATACGTCAGTGATAATAAATCTGACTCTGATTCCCATGGCCTGTGTTCTCCTGCCACACACACTCACCTGCCCACCCAGGTTTCTTCTCCATTTGTTCACCTTTCCCATCCCCTCCCCCACCTCATCAGGTTCCACCCATCACCTACCAGCCTCTGTCCCACCCCTCACTCGTACTGCTACATACTAGCAATCTTTCCTCATCCCTCTCAGTCCTGATGCAGCATCTCAACCTGATATGTCGACTTACACCTTTTGCCTCCACAGATGCTGCCTGACCCACCAAGTTCTTCCAGCCTTTTTTTTATTCTTTTGTCTGTTCTTTTATTTATGTTCTCACTCTCTAACTGCTCCCATTCACTAACTGACCAGACAACCTTGTTTACAGTTTATCCCCATGGTCACACTGATTTCACCAGATCAGGGAAACTCCCCCCCTCCACCGCCATCCCTGCAGCTTAATGAGCTTCCTGTGTCTCTTTCCCAATTCTGATGAAGGGTCTTCAACCCCAAACATTAGCTTTGTTCCACTTCCCATAGATGTGACCTGACCTGTTGTGTATTTCTGTACTTTGTTTTTATTTCAGATTTCAAGCATCTGAAGTTTTCTTTTTGATTTCTGCAATATAACTGCAAGTTGTTGCTGTTGCTTGACTTGCAACTTATTGAAACTCAGAACACCGAAGTGGATGTGACAAATGACTGCACCTTGAACACTACTGTGCAATGAAGGAGCCCATAAAATCAAAGATAGTTCCCAGACCTTAGATTTTTCTGAATTTTTAATTGATTATCAAATACAGTACATTTTCTAATAACACCTTCATTTTAATATTGAACTTCCGTCACTTTCCAAACAATGTATCAAGTAGAATTAACTTGCATTAAAAAAAAATTCTCTTCCTAGTTTCTTGTCTCTCTTCCTGGGACCACCCATTGCCTTACCTGTTACCACCCTGCCTAACTCAGCAGTAAGGATGAAATGTCCTGCCCTGCCACAAACTGTCCATTTTCCACCAACTCAGAAGAATGGATGGAGGGTACTTAAAGAGCCAAAATGTTTCAAAGGTATGGGATTTTATTGCCTTTAATTATGTTTTTTTTAAATAATTAAGAGATGTGTACAATACAGGTAGCATCACAATACAGACAGCATTACACTGCAATTGTAACAGAAAATTCGAAGCATGATCCAAGTAACTCACCTGCAATTGAAGGAAGGGAATATTGAAAAACTTATGCAAGTACTTCAACCCAAAACCGTTCCTCATTGAAGATTCTGCATATCGAATATATGATGATCTCGGTAACCTAATGGTCAAAGAGAAAGCAACATTAGTTGGAAATAAAAACTGATCAGATTGGTGAGTGGGATTCTCAGTGACACGACAGCTAGTACTATCAGTTACATAAAATTACACAGAATGATAGAGCAGAGAATCAGGAGTCAGTCCAACTCATCCACCCCGTGGTTGATACTCTACATGAGCTTGCTTCCACATTATTAGCAAATATATTCCATTCGTTCTCCCTCATATTATTATCCAGTTTCTCCTTGCATCCCTTTATGCTATTTGCCATAACTACCTACATGCTATAGCAAGTTCTATAGTGTTATCACACCCTGGGTAGAGAATTTTCTCCTTAATTTCCTTTATCACAACAGTGACTATAAGTCAAAAAGTACTTCCTTGGCTGTAAGGAGCTTTGGCGGATCCTGAGGTTCTTAAAGGTGCTCTTGAAATGCAAGTCTTTCTTTCCATCAGATTTGCATTTTCCCCATCAAACAAGGCACTGAGTTACCTCTCACTTCTCCCTGCACTAGTCTGCTCATTCTCTCGTGATACTTGAAGGCTAGGCTTTGGCCAGGAAGCCAAGAGAACTCCTGCCCTTCACCTAATAGCGTTATATTTTACACCCCAAGGCAGATCCTTAGTCTATTGCTGCATTTGAATGACAGCAACTTTAATCAGCAATTAATATTCATGGATGTCAGCCGAGATAATGGGTGCAAATCCTGAAGTGCAGCTTCAAGTTACTATCTTCTTAGAGGCTCCAACTAATAATAACCGCCTCAAAACACTGAACAAACACAGAATTCATCTACTGATTACTCACTGCCTGTCACAGCTTTAACACTTTTTATTTAAACAATCCTTATGGGAAAGTTGCACCGCTCCATCGGTGAAATGATGCTCCTTATTATCACCCTGGCTTTATGCCAGGGTGACAACACAGAGCATCATTACACTGGAGCAGCAGCATGACAGAGGGGATGAACCGGCTCCAAACACACACTTGGACACAGTGGCAAAATGTTGAGGTCAGCAATGCTGTTCTCCAATGGGTGGAAGGTGGATCTTACGTTGAGCAAAGATGGACCCCCTTGATAGTCCTTGTCCCGGGTGAACATGCAAACAGTCAAGGAGTTCAGGGGAAAAGGGAAGAGAGCAGGATCTACAAAAACACCAGCAATTCCAGCCACTGTCTGTAAGGAGTTTGTATGTTTTCCCTGTGACTGCGTGGGTTTCCTCCAGATGCTCCAGTTTCCTCCCACATTCCAAAGTGGGTCAGTAGGTCAACATGGGTGTAATTGCGTGGTGCAGGCTCGTTGGGCCGGAAGGGCCTGTTACCGT
Source organism: Pristis pectinata (assembly GCF_009764475.1). Lineage (NCBI taxonomy): Eukaryota > Metazoa > Chordata > Chondrichthyes > Rhinopristiformes > Pristidae > Pristis > Pristis pectinata. The sequence goes on from NC_067427.1 coordinate 30,948,112, forward strand.
GCTGTATAAATAAAGATTTAAAGTGGAGAGAATACCACCAGCTGTCCTCTCTGCCAGCTAACTCCATGAACCAGATGCAAGTCAACCCCTTTCCCAACAATGACATTTGCTGGCCACACTCGGTCAGCAGGACATGCATCCAAGGGTTAAAACTGCAACAGCAACAGAGTTGTTGTGTACATCGGGGTTATTTGTGGGATTAATCTGACATTTAAACTGTTTCCAAAAATAGACTGTGACAAGAGTACTTCTGGGAATTGAAAGCAGTTCACAATAGTACTGCAAAATATGCAGAAGGAACATTGCACTACTCTCTCACCACTCTAACAGATCACCACATCTCCATAGCAGACGGTGATGCTTATTCTGTAATGCAGTTTCTCGGCCTGGGAGAGGAGTGTAAATATTTCCTTTGTCCAGTAAAAGCCCACAGACAAGCCGGGCTCACAAGTCTGAGCCTGGTGGTTGCCAGGAGCAGAGAGATGCGGTGTAACAACGTACTGAGCAGCAGGCAGGCAACTCAGCATTCCCACAGCCTAACCCAACACTGACAACTTCTCAGCCTCCAGAGGTTAATTTTGCTTTTCAAACTTCTGGCTCAAGGCTTCAGAGTTGGCAGCACAGGAAACCACAGGGGAAGCAGTGTGTGAAGTGTCTGGGCAAAGCTCTCTGCCTGGCATTAACTGTTTTGATGCATCAGCTATTGGTACATTGGCATAAATACAGAGGGAGAAAAAGACGGAGCTCTGATCCACCCCGAACAAAAATCACTTGTCACATCCTACAAACACCAACTGAACTACCATGCACTTGCAGAACTGTGTCTAACATATTATGATTGGGAAAGGAAGGACATTGTGCAATGTCAGGAGTCAGCTCTAATGCTTTATGTCTGCAGCTCCACTCACAACCTCAGGACACCCAAAATGCTTTACAGCTACCGCACAGCTATTTGAAGTGTAGTCACGGCTGAGCTGTGGGAAACATGGCATACAGCAAGCTCCCGTAAACAACAATATGATAATGACCACGTACTTGCCCAGAATTTCCACCAGGAAGCTGGAAATTCCACATGGAACTGTGGTTTGTAGCTCCAAAGCTGTGCACAAGTTCTGGACTCCACAGAAGTGTGCACAAACGCAGAAGTCCTAAACTTTCACACAGCTGAGTGCAGAGGATTTCCCAACTGTGCTCCAAAGTTGGAGTGAGAACTTCCATGGATTTGCCAGCACTTACGCTGGGCAATCTGTCGAGCACAGGAACAGTCAGCCCATTCTTTGAATAAAGAGGAACAACTGCAAGGGAGAAGGGCAAGGAAAACGTAAATGGCTCATTTTTAATTGAGTTAATTTAAATGTATTAAATTAATAAATTTGAAATGATTTTTAATTCTTTAATGTTTTGATTTTGTTGCTTTTGAAAATATTTAACATCATTTTTAAATACAATAGCTCTTGAATGCTTGAAAACATCAGACACAATCACAAACATTCAAGGACTTTGACAGCCTAGTTTTCAAACCATTTTGGTGTGGCCATTTTGCTCACGGCCTCTCCCATCAGCTCCCTTGTGGAAGTTCGAAGGGGAAAACCCACACTGGACAACAAGGGTTTAAGCAGGAACTGGCAGCGAGTACCTTAGCAAACATTACAGCCAACATTTAGGTGTTGGCTGGGGATAAAGGCTGGGTTCAACAGGGAGAACTTCCCTGCTGCCACTGAGACGTACCATTCTACTTCTCACAATAACTGCACTCGCCAGAACTCTGCCTTACCCCATTCAGCCTTCACAGTACCAGAAATGCACTTGTTGAGTGATATGATAAGATCATCTGACAATTCCACTATTAATTCTGGCTTCATGGAAAAGTAGCTGTAGCTGTAAACCTGGTGGGCTCAGAACAGAAAGCAAGAAGTTAAATGGATAAAGGGCTATGGTTTGTACCATCAAGGTTTCTTTCAAAGGGAAAACAAGAAGTCTGTGCCTAAAGAATTCATCATTTGTGGATCAATCCAGAAATCCTCATGACATGTCTGACTTCCAAGTCATACATTCACTTCATCAGATCTGTCTTCAGGCATCAGCACTTCACCTAACTGGAATACCACATTGGTCCACAATCTTTCAATGAAGAATTCTTCAGGCACAAATGTCCTTTTTTCTTTTTAGCACTAATCTTGATAGCACCAACCATTCTTGGTCTCTGTTCTGCACACATCTGGTTTACTGCCGCAGCTACTGCCGTGAAACTTGACTTGCACTTCTGTGACATGGCTCATTAGAGTTAGCATTAAGGTTAGGTCAATCATATTGATTAAAAAAAACTGAAAATGCCACAAATCTGAAATAAAAACAGAAAATGCTGGAAATATTCAACAGGTCAGGCAACAGAAGTAGGAGAGGGATAGAAAGGGTAAATGCCTCTGATGGGGTGTAGCCAGGGTTGCCATGGGGGTAAGCTGTTGATGAAGTCATCTGGTTGATTAATTAATGAGGTTACATAGAAAGAGAGAAAACAAACAAATGAACATGTAACAACTATGAAATGCAGGTCGAGACTGTGTTTTTGTTCTAGATTCCAACATCTGCAGGATGTTGCCTGGGAATGAGTATTTCAGTTATGAGGAGAGACTGGAGAGGCTGGGTTTGTTTTCCTTTGAGTGGAAGAAGCTGAGGGGGGCATGGACATAGTAGATAGTGGGAAACTGTTCCCCAGAGTAGAGGTATGTAGAACTTGAGGGCACAAGTTTAGGACAAGGGGTAGGAGGTTTAGAGAGCATCTGAGAAAGGACTTCACCCAGAAGATGGCTAGAATCTGGAACATGCTGGCAAGAGTATTGAACAAATTGCACTTACATTGCACCTTTAATATTGAAAAGTGCCCACAGTTAATTAAACTCTTCTAAAGGTCATCTTACAATATCTCCTACATGCCATAATGTCATATAATTCAACTACATAATGCAAATTGTGTGCACCCAGACATTGTGGAAGTAGAATTATCAACTTGCACACCTCTCCTGGTTTTGCTTTAGATGCTGTAACTAACTGTACTATAATTATTCAAAGCAAAACAAACCTATTTCCAACTTTCTTCCTGTAGCTTTGTATCAATTCAAGAACAATCCCTGAGTCCGCACTCTCCCAGTTGTTTCAGTTACCATGTCAATTACCGTGCCTGACCTATCACAGCCCTGGAGCAATCTAATGCAAACTCCACTACTCACACTGTTTCACCACAGACCTCGACCAATTGCAACTAATTCCATCACTTTGCTCTCTCCCTTTATCCTTGCATCGGTCCCAAACTAATTCCATTCCTCATCTCTGCCCAAAGCTCGACTTCAATCTAAATTAGTACTTGCACTCTCAATTCATGTAGACCTGGATCAGCCCCAAACTGTGCCCCCAGAGCCTTGCTGCATCCTGAAACTAATCCCACTGGCTTGCTCTCTCCACAGAATCAGATCAATCCCAAAGTCCTTCCTCACTGCTATCAGACTTCTGAACTAATCACCACTTTCACATCCCCTTCCCCGTGGTGCTGCCATGTTCTCCGACTCTTAATTCTACCTCATTATTCCATTGTCACTTTGGCATTTCTTTTTGCACCAATTCAGACTGCACTACAATCTTTGCACCATTCTGCTGTTTTGTGCTCGTCCTTGTATTTATTGTTTTTAAAACAAGGAACTTCATCGGATCCTTGTGTATATGACAACAAACCAATCTAAACAATCTCAGTACTCCCTTCTCCCTGCAAAACTAAATCTACCCTCTGTCCCACTCCCTCTCCATAGCACTGGAACAATCACCCACTAATCCTACTGTCCTGGTGGCCATGCTACCATTCATCAATGCACAACTAATCCCATTGGCCCACCCTCACCCCATAGCCTTGCAGAATAAAGAGCACAAGGAGGATTTTGAGAAAGAGAGAATAAAACAAAAGGCAATCCTCTGACTTTCTCCACAATCTGAGAACACCCATCTTGCTTCCTGATCATCAACCAACCTGAAAGGAGCCCAAGCCTTCTGAGTTGGAAATGCTGCTGCTGTAATTTGCTATACCTGTTGATACTCTGAATGAACTCCTTGACGTCATCAGGGAGGATGACCCGGTGCTCTCCCATATCACGGTGGTTCCCAAGGACACAGACTGGAATATGGTCAGGCACTTTGGGAAGTTCCTTCATGATATAACTGAAGGTCCTGCAGAAAGAGAGAAGGAATTAATAAATATATTGCTTGTGCTTCTGAGCACATAATTTCACCTCCCTATAGACGTTCAGTGTAGTGGATACAGTGCCAGACTAGTAACTCAGAGCAAACCTCGAAAATATCTTCAAGATGAATGACATTGGATGTTAATTCTATTGGAGATGGCACTGATCACCATCTTACAAACCGCCCCAAGAAAATGACCTCTTCAAAACAAAAGCAGCCACCAAGGTTCTGCCGAGGCAAGAATGGAGCAGGAAAAACACAGCCGAGGGGCATCCAGATGAGGGGCTACCAGTCATCACCATACACCTGGGAAGCTACACACCCAAGGGGGAATTTGGGAGGCAGGGAGAGAGCAGAATAACCTGACTCACTCTCCATCTCCGCAAAGGCCACAGTTGGAAGTCAGAGAGCGTCCTAGCCCACCTGGAAGGGATGTAGAGAGGAGGGTGGCACAGGTAGGGGCCTTAACCCTCTTGGAGAAGGATAAAGGGAAGCCTTGATCTCTTGTGGAGGGTCAAGGAATACTTCATTCCTTTACATAGGGTGCAGGAGGTCCTGAACCTTTGGGAGGACCAGAGATAGGCCTCCCCCCAATGAGACTCCCACATGTAGAGTAGGGGAGCTGTGTTTTGTCCCATTGTTTAAATCTGCAATTAGCTTCCTTATAGTTTGATATAATACCTGTTGCAGTACCATTCACTAAATGCAAAATAGTGACCATCTCCAACAAGCAAGAATCTATCTATCTATCCCACCTAAACATTAAGCATCTTTACCATCATCAAATCCCCAGCATTAACATCCAGAGATCACCAGAGAGACCAGCCACAAAGTAACAGTTGCCAAAAGTGATTGAAGGCTGAATGTTCTGTGGCCACAGTTACCTTCCGACTCCCAAAACACTTTCCACCATTTACAATACACAAGTCACAGTATTATCTCTTCACTTTTTGTTTTATTTAATTTTGGGATGCAAGCGTCACAAACAATGCCAAAATATACCCCCCATCACTGGTCATCTTTGAGAAGGTGATGGTGAAATGCCTGATGATCCTTCAGAGTGACGCCCTGGGATAATGGACCTCGAATAATCACAACCATCTTCTTTATGAGGGGTGATCCTATTGAAGCTGGTAAGATCCTTAAGGGTATAACAGATGTCAAGATGCTTCCACTGGTGGGGGAATCTCAAATGAGGGGACACAGTTACAAGATTAGGGGCGATCATTTAAAACTGATGTGTGTCAGAACTAATCACAGAGGGTGGGGAAATCCCTGGAACTCTCTACCTAAGAGGGTCGTGGGGGCTGGATCACTGGGGGTATTTAAAGAGGAAGAAGATAATTATTTGCAAGATGAGAACTGAGGGTTATGGGAACCTGCACAGAAGAGGAGATGAGACCTGGGCAGATCAGCATCACATTGACCAGGGCAGAGGAGATGAGACCTGGGCAGATCAGCATCACATTGACCAGGGCAGAGGAGATGAGACCTGGGCAGATCAGCATCACATTGACCAGGGCAGAGGAGATGAGACCTGGGCAGATCAGCATCACATTGACCAGGGCAGAGGAGATGAGACCTGGGCAGATCAGCATCATATTGACCAGGGCAGATTCAAGGGGCCAAATGTTTACTTTCTTATATTTTCATTCAAGAAGCTTGAGACCATTTCAGCCAAGACCACCTGCCTGAAGGGCAACATCCACACCCCTGATCATCAACATCCTCGACCAATGGGGGACCGTGGCTGCAGTTGTGAACGAGATGTACCACAGGAACCCGCCATAGCTTCAACAGAATCTCCCTATAACAGGCAACCTCAACCACCGAGGACACAGGCAGCAGGTGTATGGGAACACCACCATCTACACCTGCTCTTCTCACTCACATGCTATCCAGTGATGGAAATACACCCCCACTTCAACTTCACCACTAAGACCCTGCCACAGGGTTGCAGGATGACCTTTCCCACAGCAGCTCGAAGGGCAACCCGTCACCAAGGGAAATTAGGATGGACTTGGTTAGCCACATCCCACAGGAGAATAAGTAGAAGGTGGCTCAGCGGAGTCAATTCCCTTTTCACCAGTCACGTTTTCAAGCTGCAACTTTAGTTTAAGTACCTAAAGTTAGTGGGGTTGCAGAGAGTTCTACATTCACAGAATCACATACAATGGGGACCTGGTGTAAAACACTGAAAATAGTCTTACCATTGCTTGGTGATGTCAAACATCATTATAACACCATTACAGTTCTTGTAGACATCGAGGAATTCTGCATCCAGAGCTATCTCTGCATCAGACTACCAAAAGAACACAACAGGGAGGATTATTGCTTCTCACTAAAAGCAACCACTTGTAGCAGCACAAAGTGACAAACTTGGATCCCAAACACAAAGTAAACCTGTATCTGGTCAGACACTTCTTCAGAGTACTGAGAGCAGTGCTGGGCACTGTATCTCAGAGAACCAGAAACAGAGAGATATACAACACAGAAAAAGGCCCTTTGGCCCACTGAGTCTGTGCCAGCCATCAAGCATCTATTTACCCTCACCTTTGCCACCCCTCTTCCCCTTCACTCCCAAGGTTCTACCACCAACTTACAGACCAGGGGTAGTTTACAGCGGCCAATTAACCTACCAACCCACGTCATTGGAAACCAGAGCACGTGGAAGAAACTCACGTGGTCATAAGGAGAACGTGCAAACTCCACACAGACAGCACTGGAGATCAGGTTTGAACCCAGGTCGCTGGAGCAGTGAGGCAGTGCCTCTGCTCGCTGGGCCCCTGTGGCAGTGGGAGAACTTACTGGCCTTGTAGGGGGTGCAGCAAAGATCCTCAGAAGGAGGTGCTTTAGATCAGAATAGGCAAGTGTATAACTGCGAAATCCCTCCCCATGAGAATAGATAGTGGGAGATGACTAGAAAAGCCATCTATCTTAGCTCATCCATATAGTCCGATCAAAAAATTCCAATCGGTTGAGAAATATTTTATAAGTTCACCTTTATTGCATCAGGGTTTAATAAAAGGCTGAAATGATGAAGAACCTCCTGACATTTAATCTAATTTGCCTCTGTATTTTGTTTTTCTGCCTCACTTGGAATTTCATTTCATCTTATTCACTGTATCAGTTCCGGCCCTGGCCTTTTTGTACTATTACTCATGGCTGATTTCTTGCCGACCGAGGAGCTAAACAGATTAACCTCGGCCAGGCCTTCGATAATGAAACTGCATAGATGGAGCAGCAATGGCTTTACTGATGTGGGTGCAGCTGCTTGCACAGTGACAGGATCTGGAGTTGAGTATTTAGCTGCAATAAGTGGGGTCTGAAAAATATAAACAGCTGTTCCCTCTGTTGAACATGAATAAAGCAGGGTGATCATCACTTCTCCACAAGCATCGGACTTTCACCCTGTTTTCTACTGATCTAGACCTGGGTTTGAGTAAGCTTTAACTCAGCCTCAGCTTGTGTACTGTTCTGTGAGCTCGATACTCAGGAATTATACTGGCACTCAAGTATAATGAATGCTGTTTATTTCCCAACACTCCAAGTAACCACACAGTTCAAGTGTTTCTCCAGCGTGTCAGTCATTGGGAAGAGTGCTTGAGGACTGGAATCTCCACACTGTAAAAATACAGGCAGGTCTCACTTAAGAACCTGTTAAATGAAAACACGGCTAACTAATGTGAACACAAACCAACTGCAGACCTACCCACAGAACCTATTCATCCTTGAAGCTTTATAGACAGATGATACTGGATGTCATTGTATCATCTTGCAATCCTGGATCATTGCAGTCATCAACTAAAATATTATTTTTAAGCTTCAGTTCTGCTGCAACTCGCTGAACTGCTACCAAAATGGAACTGAAGTGCACAGGCATGCAATAGATGCACATGACATCTTAGAAATGCATGCACACCTGGAGATCAGCGACTAATAGCTGTAAATTAAGGTACTCATGTTTATTTAAGAATATTAGTAAAGATTTACAAAGTGGGAGGAAAACTTACTATGTGTAATTTCTGCACTGCAGGTTACATTAAATACAGCAACCTCCAACTGATCACTGCTGTCACTCCTTGCTGGGGACTGAAGAACTGACCAACACCTCCCATAGCAACAGCACACTGTTCAGTAAAAGGTTGCCTTAGTTGAGGGCTTCACTTCTAACCACGTGGGAAAGATTACAATGTACCCAGCTATCTTACATATTCATATATAGGAAGATTCAGGACTAAGTGTGATTTCAGTTCTGATGCAGGGTTTCACCCTGAAACATCGACATCTCTTTCTCTCCACAGATGCTGCCTGACCCGCTGAGTTTTCTAGCAGTTTGTTTTTTGCTAGATTCCAGCACCTACAGTTTTTTGTATCTCTTGCGATTCTGAGGTCATTCAATCCCATTCTAAAGTCACATTGTCCATCCCCATTTCTATATAATACTTGGAATTACTAATGGGTAAACAACAAAATTTGTTGTGGTTTGGGAAGGAGACAGAACAAATGAGAGCAAAAGAGCTGGGTGATGAAGAAGTGGACTTCAGTGTCACCAATAGCCGAAAAATTGCAGGTTTACATGGGCAGTTCATGTTACAAATATGGCCATGTGATTATATACTGCAAAAATGTGACAACAGGAAGGTCTTGTAGACGGGAACTAGATGGAGAAACAATGTCTGCAATACATTACAAGCAAGGCGTCTCAATGAGATGTTGATAACAATCAATGTCAAGGTCAAACTCCATTACAACTCCAAATACATCAAACATTACCTCTTGTGGATCATTCTCTAGTTTCAAGCCATCTCCTTTTCTTCGGCTTTTACCTGAAGGAGGATAACAATTCGTTAAATTTAGGGATAAATATGTCCTGGTGAGGCAGAGAAGGAACGGCAGGGTGAAGGAACCGTGGGTGGCGAGAGAGGTGGAATGACTAGTTAGAGAGAAGAAGGTAGCATACATGAGGGATAAGCAGCAAGGTTCAGACAGGGCCTGTGAGGAATATAGAGTAGCGAGGAAGAAACTTAAGAAAGGGCTGAGGAGAGCTAGAAGGGGACATGAAAAGGCGTTGGCTAGTAGGGTTAAGGAAAATCCCAAGGCTTTTTTCACGTACGTGAAGGGTAAGAGGATGGCTAGGGTAAAGGTAGGTCCGATTAAAGACAAAGGTAGGAGAATGTGCCTGGAGGTGGCAGAAGTGGGAGAAGTTCTCAATGAATACTTCTCTTCGGTATTCACCAAGGAGAGGGGTCTTGATGACACAGAAGGGAGTGCTGGTAAGGGTAATGTTCTCGAGGTTGTAGATATCAAGAGAGACGATGTGTTGAAGTTGTTAAGTAATATCAAGACAGATAACTCTCCGGGGCCTGACGGGATTTTCCCCAGGCTGCTTCGGGAGGCAAGGGAGGAGATTGTTGAACCGCTGGTAAAAATCTTTAAGTCCTCGTTGTCCACGGGCATGGTGCCGGAGGATTGGAGGGTGGCAAATGTAGTGGTTTGATATTTATAGATGACTTAGATGAGGGGGTGGAAGGCTGGGTTAGTAAGTTTGTGGACAACACTAAGATCGGCGGTGTTGTGGATAGTGAAGGGCTGTCAGAGCTTACAGAGGGATATTGATAGGATGCAGAGCTGGGCTGACAAGTGGCAGATGGAGTTCAATCTGGAGAAGTGTGAGGTGGTACACTTTGGAAGGACAAACTCCAGGGCAGAGTACAGGGTAAATGGCAAGGTACTTGGCAGTGTAGAGGAGCAGAGGGATCTGGGGGTTCATATTCACAGTTCACTGGAAGTTGCCTCACAGGTGGATAGAGCAGTTAAGAAGGCCTATGGGATGTTAGCTTTCATAAATCGTGGGATTGAGTTTAAGAGCTGCGAAGTGATGATGCAGCTTTACAAAACTCTAGTTAGACCACACTTAGAGTACTGTGTTCAGTTCTGGTCGCTGCATTATAGGAAGGATGTGGAGACACTGGAGAGGGTGCAGAGGAGATTTACCAGGATGCTGCCTGGGTTAGAGCGTATGGAATATGAGGAGAGGCTTAAGATGCTAGGGCTTTATTCACTGGAAAGGAGGAGGATGAGAGGAGACATGATAGAGGTATATAAAATATTGAGAGGAATAGATAGAGTAGACAGTCAGCGCCTCCTTCCCAGGGCACCAATGCTCAAGACGAGAGGGCATGGCTTTAAGGTTATGGGTGGGAGATTCAGGGGAGATGTCAGGGGGAGGTTTTTCACCCAGAGAGTGGTTGGTGCGTGGAATGCACAGCCTGGAGTGGTGGTGGAGGCAGATACATTGGACAGGTTCAAGAGTTTGTTGGATAGGCATATGGAGGAATGTGAGATAGAGGGATATGCGGGAGGAAAGGGTTAGATAGTGTGAGGGTGGTTTGATGGACGGCACAACATGGTGGGCCGAAGGGCCTGTTTTGTGCTGTATGGTTCTATGAATTGCAAGTCTCAATTCCCTTCCAAGTATCCCACCAAACTGTATACCAGTTCAGTACCAGTAGGGAGGGATGAACGATGAGTAAACACCCCAGAAGCTTCGACTTGCAGTCCCAAAACAAAGCAACATCCACTGGACTCCTTTCCCATCTATTCCAGCTTCTTTCTATTACATCCTTGTACTAAATTTGCATTTAATATCAAAATTTCTAGTTTTCTATTTAGTTGTCATTTGTCACATTTCTTGGGTATTTTTAAGGAGTTTTTTTGATGGACAATTAAAAATTTAGGTGCAAAATAGAGTATTATCTGCACAGTTCCATCAACCACTTCTGGGACTGCACAAGTTAAATACAAAACAACAGCATGACCCCAAAAGATGAAATTAGCTTTAACTTAATTATGTAGGTTTAAAAATCAAATTGCCAGTTGACTTCCAGAATAGAAACCTCTCTGGTGCACTGACATGTCCTTAATAGTTTCAGACTGGTCCTGTCATCAAAAGTCCCTTCATAGGATTTTGATTTTAAAAATCAAACAAAAAAAAAGTACCTTTGAAGACATATTTATAAACTTTCAATTGACATGTAGAGTGACATAAAACTAAACATAATTCCTTTTGTATTATCTGCCCTGAATAACTCAATACTTTAACCATTATATTCAATGATATTCCCCAAGTTCCCTGCTATCAACATTGCCCAAAATGTCAAATGGACCAGCCACATCTGCTGGGAATCATGTGGTGAGTGACGCGTCTCCTGACACCATCTACAAGCCGTACATCAGTCTGTGACAGATACTCTCCACGTGCCTGGCAGAGTGCAGCTCCAATAGCAACCCAGAAAGTGGAAAAGATGGCGGTGGAGCAGTGTCTTCGCAGCAACATGGTTCAGTTACGTTTAGCGTTGTTGTAGAAAAGGATAAAGACGAGACCTGGCGAAGGTTCAGATCTAACACTGAATGTGGGGACTCGACCAAAAACGTCACAAGTTTCTCTCCCTCCTCCTGCCCCGCCCACCCCAAACAGACACTGCTTGACCTGCTGAGTTCCTTCAACAGACTGCGTTTTGCTTTAGATCCAATATGCTGGATCTAATAAGCTGGAAAGAGCGCAGAGGAGATTTACAAGGATGTTGCCAGGATTCAAGGGACTGAGTTAGGAGAGAGGTTAAGCAGGTTGGGACTTTTTTTTCATTGGAGCATAGGAGAATGAGGGGTAATCTTATACAGGTGTATAAAATTATGAGGGGCAAGATAGGCTGAATGCGTAGTCTTTTTTCCAAGGTTAGGGAATCAAGAACTAGAGGACATAGGTTTAAGGTGAGAGGGGAGAGGGAAGCTGAGGGATAACTTTTTCACCCAGACAGTGGTTGGTATTTGGAATGAGCTGCCAGAGGAAGTGGTTGAGGCAAGTACATTAACAACATTTAAAAGGTACTTGGACAGGTACATGGATAGGAAAGGTTTAGAGGGACATGGGCCAAACACAGGCACTAGCTTAGATAGGAATCTTGGGTCAGCTGTATGACCATGTTTGCAATAACAAAAAGGGAGAACTCCCAAATCTAGACTCTCTGGAATGTGAAGGAACACAGAGTAGAACAGCTGAATGGGAGGCTTATGGCAGGTAGCAAAAACTTAAGACTGCAGAAAAAGTGTGGAGGAGTTTAGAAGAGTGAGATCAAAGTAGAGATTAAGGTTGCATGGAAAAACATTGTCTGGTGTTATCAAGGAAAACCCAAGATGTTTCGAGACCACACTATTAGCCTGGTGTGCAGGCAGAAGGCATACATGTATCATTCTCAATTAACACTTTATGGAAAGGGGGAATGATATGGACATTGATGTTAGGAAGATCTTCGCTAAGTATTAGAAATGACAAACACTGGAGGGCACATTAAGTAGTCAAACAACTTTGAAAGTGGATGAATTAGTAGGCTGGGCAAAATGTGTTAAGCAATAGAGGAAACACTATAGGTTTTGTGACTAACAGATCCTATTCATCTCTGGCTACAAGCACGGTACTGGAGGGACTTGTGTCTCGAGAACCGGGGAAGGACAGGGGAAATTAGGTCGTGAGAAAGCATTTAATCAAAAAAAAAATCGCAAAGGAATTTCCTATTATTTTCCAATGTAAACACTGCTTCTGTTCCCAAGCTCAAAATCTCAGTCAACCTTAAAATATTAACACAAATATCTGAAATAATCAAATATGACTTATTTACAAGCAAACCTTAAGGTAATAAAATCATACACAAGGTACACTTTCAGGATTTTCACCAAGTGAAAGGAGAATAAAATGGGTTCCGGCAAGATTAATGTAAAATGGGTGCTTGATGGGCAGCACAGACTCTGGGTTGAAAGGCCTGTTTTCATGCTGCATCTCTCTAGGATTTTATGAAACATAAGAGATCCTGATAAGGTGGACACATCCCCTTAGAGTAAGGGGCTCAAAGTCTCATGATAAGGGCTTAACCATCTAAGACAAATGAAGCAATTTTTCTCTCGCATTGGTTTATCAGTCTTTGAAACTCTTCTTCAAAAGCTGATGGATGCAGAATTTTTGATAAGCAAGGGGGCGAAAGGTTATTGTGAGCAGGCAGGAATGCAGTGCAGAGGTAGCAAGTAGGTCAGTCATGTTCTTAGTAAATGGCAGACCAGGCTCAACGTGCTGAGTGGCCCATGCCGGTTGCAAGCTCAGTGGATCTGCACCTCAAGGTGCTGGTAAGAGAGGTGTGAGGCATAGTGGCATTGCAGGTTCTGTTGCTGCCTCACAGTTCCAGTGTCCGAGGTTCAATCCTGACCTCCAGTGCCATGCAGAGGTTGAACATTCCCCCTGCAATTGCATGGAATTCCTCTGGGTGCTCCCACATCCCAAAGGTGCACAGGTTGGTAGGTTAATTGGCCACTGCAAGTTGGTGGGTGGCAGGAGAACTAAGGGGCAGGGGGGCAGAGGTATTAATTGGAATAAATAACTGGGGAATGGAATTGCTCTGAAAGCTGGCACAGACCTGGTGGGGTGAATGGGCTCCCCTCTATATCATCAGGAAACGAGACGTGCAAGTTGTCACTGGAATTCAGATAATGGTGATGCTGGTGAAACTAAGCTTGGAGTTTATAGTATTGAGGGCAAGGGTTCTTCCTGTGACTGTTCCTTGGTGGATGGTGAACTGGACTTAAAGATGTTGATGGACATCTGAACAGCTCTGCTACCTCACCTGATAAATCTCCTTACAGCAAAGCATTGCATTTTCCATCATGTGGCCACATCGAAAGCAATGCTCCACATTGGCATCATCATCTCTGAAGGTGGCAATAACTTTCTTAGTGTAGAAGAAACCTCTGAAAGCTTGCTCATTTGGTAGTTATGGTGTTACGTCAGTGGCTTCTTTCTCCTCCTGTGACCTCTGTCGCTCAACTCTGACAGATCCTTATTTGTGAGCTCTGCACCATGTGATTCCAGTAGCTCTTCCACATTATCCTGGTCAACTTCACCCACTCTTCATTCACCAGATAGACAATGTCTTCTCGGAGGTTTTCCAGGTGCCTAAACCCATGGGAATCATGCACACACTAGCAACATCTTCCTCCCTATGCCACCCATTGGTGTGCAGGACGCATCATCCCAAAAGACACTGATGTACTCTTACGGACCTAATGCTGTATCTCTTCCAAAGTTCCTGAACGTTAAGTTTGTGATTGTCGACTCTAATGTTGTTAGCCACATTCTCAATGTTAACCAAACGTCCAGGAACATTGGTGATGATGAGCAAGACTCTTATCCAGGATATTCCTTGGACAGTATCGTTCAATGAAGGGGGAGAGAAACAATGTGATGCAATCATAGAAGAGCATTGCATCACCCAATCTATTTTGTTAGATTTTTACACCACAGGAAGGTCGGCCTTTGAATAATCCTCAAGAGCCCTTGGATTCTCCAAGTAGATTAAGAGAGATTTAACCTATTACCACCCTTGGCATTGTCTCCAAGGCGCAAGACTGTCTTTGGCTACCTTGAAACCTGGAGCAGATTTCGCATCCTTTGAGATTAATGAGCACAAGGATGCCCTCTTCCAAAAGAGCCCCATCTCATCTACATTAAACACCTGCTTAGGAGAAGGGTCACCCTCCACGATGACTCGTTTCTGCTCCTATGGAAAATTTTCTTCTGCCACAGTATCTGCACTTGCTGCTTCCCCTGAAAGACAAATACTGTGCATGTTGCACATTTCTTGAAACATTCAAACCAGCCACAGCTGGCCTTGAACATATCAGCACCCTCAGAAGATTCATCACTCCCTACACGCCACATTCTTTGAATTCTTGTTTTAACAATCTCATTTTTTCCTGCATCGTTAAATAGGGACGTATTTCGTTGATTCCGATCTTCTAATACATGCTTTTGTTTCAATAGGCACTTACATCAATAGCCTATAGAAAACAGCCATGAGTGAAGTTGCCAGCGATCATTGCTGGTGCAGTCATGCCTGGGATTTTAATTGCAACTTACTGCTAATATTGATACAAATCTCTCTCTGCCCCCTAACATTAAGTTTTGCAATTCAAGAACTCATTACCTATAATGTCAATTGTGCTAACATTAAAATTCATAAATTGTGAATCTGCAAATCAAAGGATATAATTTAAAAGGGATAAATCATAATCAGGCCAGTAAACTTATCACATCATGTTGGGTAAATTGGTCAAAATTCCAGTGACAGCACAAATCCACATTTAGAAGCATGGGTTGATCTGGGAGAGTTGGCATGAACTTATTAAGGACAGTTGTGTTTGATTAATTTGAATTTTTGGAATATAGCACAAAATCCCCATGGGCTTCAGTGTGACTTTTCATGAAGTTCTGCACAGCAGATTAATCAGGAAAGTAGAAGTCCATGGAATCCAAGAGCGAATGATAAGTTGGGTTCAAAATGCAAAGATTAGTTCCAAAGTTTCAATGGATTGCGAACATAAAGATCTGCAGGTCTCAACACTAGGTTCCTCGATTTAGTGCTACATTTTAATAATTTGGATTAAAAGTATGGGTCATGATTAAGAAATGTGCCAATGGCAGCAACTTTAGCAGTGTGGCTAGCAACAAGGAAGAAAGTTAAGCCTAAGGAAGATATCAATGAACTGTTTAGTGGGCACAAAAGTGGCAAATGTAATTCAATCAATTGTGGAAATACAATTGGGGTAAGCAAATAAAGCCAGGGAGTACACAATAAATGGCAGGATGTTAAGTGTAGAAGCACAGAGTGTAGGTGGAGGTAGTGAAGGACAGAAAAATAAGGTGATTGAAAATGTGCTTGCCTTTATTGGTTGAGTACAAGAGTGGGGAGATAATGCTTGATTTGCACAGGGCACAGGAAGAACAGGATAGCACTACAGCAAGTACAGAGAAGATTCCTTGGATGTTGCCAGGAGTATTGGAGTTAGAGGTTTAGGCTGGGGTTGAGTTTGAAACAAAGGAGACTGACAATAGGTTTAGTTGAGACAAAGTTTGAGGCCTCGACAGAGTGGACAGGAAGGACTTGGTGACCTTCCTGCCAAGAGGAATAAGGACATACAATTGACTGGGGCGTGACCAGCAGAGATGCAATGGACTGAACAGCATCCTTCTGCACTGTGCGATTTTATGAATAGGCAGGCTCGGAAGTTCAAGTTGAAGCAGGGGTATACAGAAATTAGACATAGCTGACAGCAAGGGGAGGGGATACAACACATGGAATAAATAGGACATGTGGGCAGTAAAAGGTCAATTTGGGAAGTACAGTGGCACAGCAAGTAGAGCTGCTGCCTCACAGCTCTAGCCACCCAGGTTCAATTCTGACCTCCGGCACTGTGTGTGGAGGAAATGGGATTCCTCCAGGAGTTGGCAATGAGGTGGGCATCCAGCAAAGCCAGGTCAGGGGGAGCTGTAGAGCCTGTGACACACAACCTGCACTAGCCCCTGAGAATCTACTCGCCAACTCTCCCAAACTACATTCAACAGGAGTGTGGCTGCTCCCTGAAAAATCTGTTCGATATTTTGCTCCTTAAACACATACCTAGCTCTGATATTTTAAAGTGGAGAAAGGGAACAAACGGGTAGAAGAATGTGGTGAAAGGATCACTACAGCCATTGGTACAGGACAGAGTACACTGCAGGTTGGAACAGTGTCAGGTGTCCATATAGGAGACTAACACAAGAGAGACTGCAGATGCTGGAATCTGGAGCAACACACACAAAATGCTGGAGGAACTCAGCAGGTCAGGCAGCATCTATGGAGGTTGATTCTATCCAGCCTTGTTAACAGACCCATTTTAAAAGTGTTAGCCTGGAGGATCCAGAGAATGGCTGGGTGAATAATTACAGAGGCAAGGCTACCTTCCTTGGGATTTAGTCTCAAAAAACAAACCTCTATTTCTATAGCACTTGTAGGTTTTAACTCTTCAAGGGTCACACGTTTTGCAGATGGTTGAGGAACAATAAAAAGTTTATTAGCTTATTGAAAAGAAACAGACAATTACAGCATGAGAGTTGACCTACAGCACTGTCCACAGGCTGAGTCCACAATACCTTCTGGTAAGGATGTTAAACCAGTAATATCCTTTTCCTTTCTCTTGCATAACTTTTGCTTTGGGTTGCCTACTTTTAAGGGCCAAGTTAGAGGCAGCGGAGACTTCTCAAACCAATCACCAATTGAGCTGCACACACTGACTCACTCATCCAAGACAACGACTGTGCTCAAGTCACTAATTCCCAGAGAAACCTTGTTAAATCATCATCTGCAACCCCCTTCCACACTACCATATAAAATGATAGAAACACGCAGCACAGAAACAGCCCTCTCAGCCACCTCATCCATGCCAATCACAATGCCTATCTTAGCTTATCCCTGCATTAGGCCCATGTCCCTCTACTCCTTTCCTACCCAAGTACCTTTCCAAATGCCTTATAAACACTAATTGTATCTGCGTCTACCACCTCATCTGGTAGCTCATTCCAGATAACCACCACCCTCTGTGAAAAACTTACCCCTCAGATTCCCTTTAAATTTCTTCCCTCTCATATTAAATCTGTGCCCTCCAGTTTTAGACTCACCTGGGACAAAAGATTCTGACCATCTATCTATCCCATGTCCCTTATAACTTTGTAAACCTCCATAAGGTCAACCCTCAGCCTGCTACATTTTAGTGAGAACAAACTCAACCTATTCGATCTCTCCTTATAGCTACAAGTCCTCCATCCCCGAGACCATCCTGGTGAATCTCTTCTGCAGTCTCCCTATTACTACCAAATCCTTCCTGTAGTGTGGCAACCAGATCTGTACACAATGCTCGAAGTGTAATCAATGTTTCATACAACTGCAACATCTTCATGGAGAAGATACTTTACAAAGGTCAGTATTCTAGCTTACAATATATTTCCACCAAACACTTTTGGAAGCAATTTCATTCTGTGCCTGTCAGGATCATGCAAACAATGCAGACACGGTTCTACACAGACAAACTTCAGGAATTAAAATTTAGTATTGCAATCACATAACTGATCAGAGCAGAACTTGGTTGTATTGGCCACAACTATTTCTAACATACCTTTCACATCTTTACGTGCAAGTTAGTTTAAATAATCAGTTTAGTAATGGTGATTAAGACACAAACATTGGCCAGGGTACCAGACAGAATTCTCATGCTCTTTTTCATATAACGCACTGGGATCTTTCATAGTCAAATTACTGATCCAGTAATTCCACAGTCAATACTCGTCTAAAAAACAAGGCAAATTCCACTAGAGCAGCTTGAGTTTAATTTTAAGTAATTACTACATTGAAGCACCTAGTATTAGTAATGATGATGATGAAATGACTGGATTGATGCAAAAAAAACCCATCTGGCTCACTAATGTCTTTCATGTTTATTCTTAATTGCCCTCAGTTGATAAGTGATCTTGGACAGGAAATCAGTGCAGGCCCAGTCCTGTGAATCAATAAGTACAGAGTACGTTGACAGCATTTTGTAATCCAATTTGCAGCAAATAAAATTTAATGCAAGTTTCCTGCCATATAACATGGCACCACAAAGGGAACAAGAAAGGGGCACAAGTGTGGAAAGTTTGGTGATTGCATAGGAGAGACAAATGAAATCAACAGGAAGTTTGCAAAATAAATCCTCCCAAAATGTGATGCTGGAATCAAAGCCATTTTCAGGGAGGTTTGCAAGGAAAGTAACAGGCTGAACAAGATGGAATTTTAAAAATATTCTTGGATATTTTTATTTAAATGAAAGATCAGTAACTTTGGTACTGTATAAAACCAATCACAGATGGAAAAAATCTATTATACTCTGTCAGTACTGAATTTAGCAATGAAAACAAAGTACAAAGGACTGAAATACAAATAGATCCAACAAACAGGAACAGGAAACGGAACTGTGTGAAAAGGGTTAATCAGGATGTGGATAATCAGGAATGCAGCTACCGGTGATCCTCCAAGCAGTCTCATAAATCATCCAAACACTTTCCGGACATGACAGGAAAATCTCAAGCTTCAGCAAATCACAATAACCACAGTCACGTAGTCACTGTGCCATAAAACAGCTGATTAAAGGCATTTTCAGGAGTGGCAATGGCCACATCATCTGATGGTTGGTGATAAGGCTGAGGAGATGTGAACAGTGAATAAAGTAAGTGTCCAATTAATGATGAGTGATGATGTGCAACTGAACCAGATTTCACTCATGTGCCACATGGGCAATCAATTAAAGTTGACATCAAGAGAATAAGAATAAATAGGAGTCTGAAGCCATTGCTAATCTGTGGAGCCATGCCCCAATGAGGGTCAGGGCCCAGGGGACTATTTAGGGTTGGGAGGCTGTAACTAGTGGGGTGCTGCAGGACTGGTACTGGGGCCCAGCTGTTCACAATCCTTATGAATGATTTCAACTGAGGAGATGAAGTGTAATAAGATCCAAGTTTAGCAATGACGGTAAGCTGGTGGGAGTATCAGTTGCGAGGTTGGAGAGGCTTCAGGACAAAGTGGATGGGTGCAGACAAAACAGAATGTAATGTGGAACACCAGTGGTCACCAACTTTGGAAGAAAAGAAATAACGAGGTTAAATATTTTCCTTTATAATCAGTGACAGATTGAAAGATGCTGGCATTTCAGGGGATCTGGGGGTCCTGGTACACAAACCACTGAAAGTTCATATGCACGAACAGCATGTAATCGAAAGTCTTAATTCCAATAGGACTGAACTAAAGACCTCTTCCTGCATCTGTGATGAACCCTGCAGAGACTGCACCTTGAATTACATTCACTTCCCTGCCACAGGAACGATATACTCATGGAAGAGGGAGTAAGACCAAGATTCACCAAATTGGTACCTCAGAGATCGTCCTACAAAGACAGATGAAGCAGACTGGGTCTGCCCTCCCGAGAATTTAGTGGAATGAGAAGTGATCTCATTGAAATGTATAAAGTTCTTCGGGCTCTTGATGGGGTGGATACAGGAATGACGTTTCCCCTAGCTGGAGTGTCTGGAATTGTGACACTGTCTTAACACTACACATCAGCCATTAACCACAACTTGCTTCACTCAGGTGGCAACCCTTGGAATTCTCTGCTCAGATGGTGTGGGGCTAGGTTGTCAAATTTATTCAAGAAACAGATCAATAGATTTTTTAGTGTCAAAGGAATCAAGGGATACGGGATTAGTGCACAGGAGACTGGCACTGAGATAAAAGATCAGCTGTGATTTTACTGAATAGCGCAGCTGGCAGAAGTGTCAAATGGCCGACTCTTGCTCTTAAGTTCTTATTTGTCCTGGAGAGGTCACATCAGCGGGACTGTACCCCAGTCAGAGGCCACGTCGGCGAGTCTGTAACCTGTGTAGTGCAGCTGAGTCAGTGTTTGTGGAACTATATCCCAGTGAGAGTCAGAGCCCATGGAAAAATTCTTCATCAAGAGTAAGCACTTGTAGCAGCGGTTGATAAACTGGTGAAAGTGAAATGGAAGATGTACACACTAACAGTATGTAGGATTTACTAGTCACTGCAACAACATGCACTTGGGACAGCACAAGACTATCAACTTCAAATTCTTCATCAAGAGTAAGCACTTGTAGCAGCGGTTGATAAACTGGTGAAAGTGAAATGGAAGATGTACACACTAACAGTATGTAGGATTTACTAGTCACTGCAACAACATGCACTTGGGACAGCACAAGACTATCAACTTCAACATATGCCTCACACTTGCAATTAAAATTCTGCAGCCAGAAGCTAAACAAAGTCATCGCCAGGCAGACCAACACTCACC
Organism: Pristis pectinata; assembly: GCF_009764475.1. Classification (NCBI taxonomy): domain Eukaryota; kingdom Metazoa; phylum Chordata; class Chondrichthyes; order Rhinopristiformes; family Pristidae; genus Pristis; species Pristis pectinata. Next base: position 30,969,094 of record NC_067427.1, read on the forward strand.
CAATGTACCAGCGGAGGGAACTGCACCACCTGAACAGAATGAATTCAGAGGACTGACAACCTTAAAACAAAGTGAAAGACCCAACAGGGGAAGGAGCTGACTGAATGTAGGAATAACACTTTACCAAGTTGACCTCAACTGGAGCCAATTCTGACAAGAAGGGAGGCCAATGAATTTTTCCCAAGTTGTGGATTAACTGACAGGGAATTGCATAAATGGAATTTATGGAAAATATGGGACGTCACAAAAAAGGGACAAAAAGTGGGTAGATGGGGTTGAGGGCCAGAGAGAGGTTGAAGTACAAGGCTGGAAGGTTGAGAGATAAAGCAATGATGTTGAGTGACAGTGTAGGACCACTCGAATTTGGGGGTATGGTGAAGGAGAGGAAGCGGGGCGTGGGTGGTGGTGCTGTCAGGAGCCATGTCGATGAGTCAGGGGCAGCAGTGGGGCAGAGAGTACCAACAGCCCAAATGGCGTCAACAGGTCAAGAGTGCTGGTGGATCAGAGGTGGGGAAGCACCAACAGGCCTTGGTGAGCAAATAATGTCTCACTGAAATAAATAACATGGAAACCATAGTTCACCAATGACCAGACAGGCACTAGTCTTATAAAACAGCAGGACAGATTGAAAAGACCCAAAAGAGAGATTGCACTGGAGGGGGTGCAGAGAAGATTCAGCAAGATGTGGCCTGGGATGAATCATTTCAATTCTGAGCAAAATCTGGACAGGATGGGCTTGTTCTCCTTGGAGCAGAGGCAGCAGAGTGGGGACCTGACAGAGATATAAAAAATTATGAGGGATACGAACAGGGTAGATAGTAGGAAACTTTTCCCGTAAGTAGAGGTGTCAGAAACTTTAAGTGAAAGGTTTAGGGTAAGGGGTAGGAGGTCTAGATGGGATTTGAGAAAGAACTTTTTTCACTCAGAGGATGGTTTGAATCTGGAACATACTGCCTGAGTGGGTGATGGAGGCAGGTACTCACAACAATTAAGAAACATTTAGACAAGCATTCGAATCACCAAAGCATGGTAGGCTACAGGCAAAGTGTGGTAAATAGGGTGAACATAGATGGGCCCAATGGTTGGCATGGACTCAGTGGACCAAAGGGCATTTTCCATGCTGTTTGACTGTGTGATTCTATTGGAGTGTTCTAATTCTGGATATCATGCTTAACAATGGATATCAAATGTTGGAGAGAGCATAGAGAAGATCTATTCGAATAATACATGAAATAAGGAACCAGTTGTGTGGAAATCCAGCAGAAGGTGGATTATTCTCCTTACAGCGCAGAAGGTGAAGGAATTTAACCAACGTTGAAAAATCATCAAGTTTGATAGAAAAAATAGGAAGAAACTGATTCCACTGGCTGGAGACTCAGCAACATGAAGATCACAGACAAGGTTTTTTTTAAAAGAAAGAGTTGTTATTTGGATTCCACTGACTGGAAACGTGGAGGAAGCAGATTCAAAACCAACTCTCAAAAGGAAATTTGATAAATAGTTTGCAGCGCTACAGGCAACAAAGGAATATTAACTTGCACTTTGAGAGAGCTGGAATAAACAAGATGGGCTAAAGGATCTCATATGCTGCAAGTTTCTAAGATTCATTTTAGGCCACACTAATAACAACTCCCATACAAAAGTAGGGTTAAAAAAACCCCATGCCTATGAATCCTCGAAGGTGCGGTGAATGCAGGTAGATCAAGGGGAACTTAAAAATTGGGATTAAAAGACGAAAGCAAATTCACCGAACTGTACTGAGGTTCTGCTCTTTCCAGAAAGATGGAGACATTTACATTCAGTAAAACACAACGTATGCAAGAGAAATGAATCTGTGTTTAACAAATCAGGAAGAGGTTAAAGAGAGCACTAACCTTTATCCACTATGTCCCAAACTTCCACCTTCACGATGTCGTCAGTTGCTGAAACAACACAAAAGTTGTATTCTTGCACTTGAACGTAAAGACTGAAAATTCAGAAAATTTACAGCATTGATAGAGACACAAGATCAGAACACAGTTGCACACACCAGGCAGGAAGGGCATTGTGCAACAGAACCCCCTGCACCACCTAAACTTCAGAACATAACATCACTGTGCAGGTCAATTATTGGACAGAATAATCAACCAAGAAGTCTCAAACCATAATGAGACAGCTTAAGCCCAGGGCACGAAGCAATCACTGATATAGATCTGGACAACCTGACTGAGCCAAGACACAAGAGACTAACTGAAGCCAGGACACCAATGACAATGTGGTACAACCAAGCCCAGAACAGGGCAGCAGAATGGTGAACTGGTCGACCTGCTGCCTCACACCTCCAGTGACCTGGGTTTTATTCTGACTTCTGATGCTGCCCGTTTGGAATACTGAATGTTCTGTGACAAAGAGGGTTTCCTCCAACATCCCAAAGACGTGCGGTTGATGGGTTAATCAGCTGTTGTAAACTGCACCTAGTGCACAGGTGAGTGGTAGAATGAGGAGAACTGATGGAAATGTGGAAGATAAAGGATTAGGTCAAATGGGTACTTGATGGTCAGTGTGGACCCAGTATGACTACACTAATCAAACAGGGCACCAAGCAATAATGAGACAGGTTCTCTGAGCCCAGACAACATCAATAAGCCACAAGGCTATAACAGGCCAACTAACCAAGGACCTGACACCAGCTAATTTATTATAAGGGCATGGGCTAACCTAGGACCCCAGGCAATAACAAGAGAGACAAGTGAGCTTCAAATGCTGGGCAATAATGGGCTGGGATAAGCAAGCCGAGGATTTCACACATCAACAGGACAGGAAACAGTGTCCGCCCACCAGGCAATAACTCGAGAGGCAAACTCAGGACCTCAGACAATAAAGGGATTGTCTCACTGAGCACAGGGTGCCATTACCTGGAATACTGGGACAAGTTAACTATTGAACAATAATGCGACAGGCCAACTTAGCCCAGGACCCCAGATGATAAGCAGGGCCATATCCCTGAGCTCAGGAAAAACATCAGAATCAGGTGAGAGGCTAACCAAGCCCACAATGATAACCAAGCAGGTAAACCAAAGCCTGGGCAAGAAGAAAAATAAAGCAGTGGGCAGGGTAACTGAGCCCAAAACACCTGACAATAATGGGAGAGGCTTACCAGCCTCCAGACAATGGTGGGACAGTCTACCCGAGTCTAGGGCTCTAGATAATAGTGGAATAAGATAACCAAGCACTGGGTAATAATGGGACAGACTAACAAAGCTCCAGAATATTGGAACTGGCTAACCAAACCCAGAATACTAGAAAACAACAGGATAGGCAACCTGCATCCAGAGCACAAAATAATAACAGGGCAAGCTAACCCAAGCCAACCAACCTCCAGAGAACAGTAAACTTGCCAATAGAAACCAGGAGACCAGACATTAATGGAACATGGCAAGCTGACCAGGCAAACAGGTAATGATGCAAAAGGCTAACTGAGCCTCAGAGACTAGACAGTAATAGGAGAGGCTGCCCAAATTCCAGATACCAGGCACTAACAGAACCATCTCACTGAATTCAGGGTACCACACACTATCAGAACAATCTAACCAAATCAAAGTAATGGAACTGGCCATGCCAGAATACAAGGCAATAACAGGGCAAACTAACCAAGCCTCATGCACAAGGAAATAATAAGACAGGTAAACTGAGCTCCAGATGATATACGATAACCAAGATGGGATAACCAAGCCCAGGACCTCAAACGATATTAGTGGAGACTAACCCAGCTCAACCCAAGCTCTGGCAATGCAGTGGCTTGCAAACCAGAGACTGAACTAACAACCCATTAATGCAATTTTAATCACCACTGAGCACCTGGGGTCACTCTTGATATGCTAATCATGAAGCTCAAAGCAATCAAATCATCCTAAAGTTTTGCAAACTTGAGGAAGAAAAATATTTGAAAAATCAAAAGTGCATTGAATTTTAAAGCCAAGCAGAGTTGGCCAGTGTACAATGGTTACCACAGCGAGCAGCTAGAGGGAATAGGATAGAATTCATTGGATTCATTTCCATTAAATGCAGCAATGCTGATCCTTCTTCAGTTCAGCTGCAATGATACCTGGCACTGAAGTCCACTTACTCAAATTACTGCTTCTAAAAAATGGCTTGAACAGCAACATTTTACAAAAACAAAATCAATATTTCACCAGGATTCAGTTTATTCCTTATGGCACACATACTGATGAAAATGAACTGCTTGCATTAGAATAATGAAAACAGCAAAATTCAGGTGCTAAATTTAAATTTATTATTCTTCAGGACTAATTATTTCCTGTAATGACAAGCTTCACAACAAATGTAATGCATTAGGGAGATATTTAAAATACTTCTTAAACCAGTGGCAGTTAGTACAGATGCCAGTTATTGCTCTCTGATCGACAATTATTGGGAGCTTTAATCAGAAACTAATCCATGCCACATCTGCCCTGTGAATACAAATGGAACATCATGGATGAATTTTTACTCCATGTCTAATCCATGCAGTACTAGACCTGAGAACATCTGATGGGACTGTTTGCAGTCTGAGTTGGAGCTGCACTTTAATTGGGCTGGGAATATTTGATAAAACACCATAAAGGAAGGTTTACTTTCCATCTAACCTGTGTCAGACTATTCAGGGACTGTTTGAGGGAAGAGAGTAAAGGAGTTTTACTCCATGCAGTACCCTGTCCTGAAAATATTTGCTGTGGTGCAGTGATAGCTTTATCTTTTTATCTTCAAAGTGACAGACTGATACATATCCTCAGCAACATTTGATCCAAATATGATGGAGGAAGGGTTCTTCTGCACATTACAGCAGAGACACTGATACCCAGATACTGTTCTGATCTCAAATTGCAATTAAGGCAGCAGCACATTCACTGGATGAGGATTCTCAGCTTTCGCAATTCCAATTTAACTCCGCCTTAAAACATTGAGGTTAAAGAACAAAAGCTTCTAATGAAGATTAGCATCTGAATCATTGCTCATTCATTTTGCATAGATAACTGAATAATGCACTTTTGTTTTTATTTGCATTTTCTAAAAATTTCTGCTCTCAGAACTTACTTTTGTAACTCCAGTGAATGCTGGTGACCTGGATCTCCTGAGTTGGGATGTATTGTTCCACAAATTTCTTGCCTTGCAGTCTGTGCCATAGTGTTGTCTTTCCTGTATTCCTATCACCTCGAATCAATATCTTCACTAGAAAAGAAAGCCAGAACCATTAGCTAGTTTGTTAGCACAATTTTAATTTCCCAGTTGCCGTGTCAAAGAGTTATACAGCACAGAAACAGGTCCTTCAGTCCAACTTGTACATGTCACCCAAGGGGCCTAACTGAGCCAGCCCCATTTGCCCACATTTGGCTCATCTCTCTCCAAACCTTTCCTATCCACGTACCCATCCAAATGTCTTTTAAACATTGTAACTGTACCCACCTCTCTCACTTCCTCTGGCAGCTTGTTCCACATATGCACCACGCTCTATGTGGAAAAACTTGCCCTTCAGGACCCTTTAAATCTTTCCCCCATCACCTTCAACCCTCTAGTTTTCGACTCCCCTTATCCATGCCCTTCATAATTTTATAAACCTCTCCAAGATCACATCTCAGCCTCCTACACTCTAAGGAAAACAGTCCCAGCCTATTCAGTCTCGCCTTATAAATCAAGCCCGCCAGTCCTAGCAGCATCCTTTTGAATCTCTTCTGCGCCCTCTTTAGCTTAGTCACATCTTTCCTAAATAATGGTGATCAGAACTTCACACGATATTCCAGGTGCGGTTTCACCAACATCTTGTACAGCTGTACCATGACGTCCCAACTCTATGTCCTCACTGATGAAGGCAAGTGTGCCATACACCTTCTTCACCACCCTGTCTCTCTGTGTTGCCATTTTCAGAGAACGATGTATTGTAGCCCAAGCGCTCTCTCTGTGCTACAACACTCCCCAGGCCCTGCCATTAACTGTACATTTCCTGGTCTGGTTTAACTTCCCAAAATGCATGACTTCACACTTGTCCAAGTTAAATTCCATCTCCCATCCCCTTGTCCACTGCCCCAGTTGTCCAAATCACGTTATAACCTTGGACAACCTTCTTCACCGTCCACTATACCACCAATTTTGGTGCCATCCACAAACTTAATCATGCCAGCTACATTCTCACCCAGATCATTAATAAACATGACAAAGAACAATGAACCCAGCACCGATCCCTGCGGCACTGCTGGTCACAGGCCTCCAATCTAAAAAACACCACTCCACTACCACTCTGACTCCTTCCACCAGGCCAGCTTTGAATCCAGTTGGCTAGCTCACCCTGGATCCCAGGTGATCTAATCTTGTAGACCAGCCTACCATGTGGGACCTTGTCAAAAGCCTTGCTGAAGTCCATCAAGTTTATGACAGTCTTACTTTCCTTCTCTGCTCCAAGGCAAATCATCATGTATACTTCTGCCTAATGGCAGGTGACAGAGCATGAGCAAACAAGCTCACACTGCCAGTGAAGGAGGCAATGGGGCAGTGCAAGGGGTGGTGGAAGGGAACGGGGTAACGAGAAGTGCAAAGGGAATGAGTGGAGAGGTGGAAGATGGGGATCGGGAAGTAACAGAGAAAAGTGCACAACAATGCAGTACAGTAGTTATGTGAACAAGTGCTTCCACCTATAATACAAGGCTACACCACAGGTGGGTACAGATATGTTCTTTTATAACATAAGTGTACACTGGTGAGTACAGATCTGTCTCCCTGCAACATAAGTCCTATATTGCTGGGTACAACAAATTTTACATCATCTAAGTCAGTGATAATACACCTGATTCTGATCCATACAACACTGGAGTAGAGGTGGGTATGGGTTCGTATCTCTAGAACATTGAAGCAGAGGTTAGTATAGGTTCAACCTCTACACTGGGAGCAGTACTCGTGGGAAAAGGTTTATCCCGATGCAATGCTGGTGGCGAACTTGGCAAATGTAATTTAATGTGGGAAAGTGAGAGGTACTGCACTTTGGCAAGAGGAATCTGAAGGCATACTATTATCTAAATGATTAGAAATAAGCAGTAGCGAGATCTAAGTGTTCCCATGCACAAATCGCAAAAAGTTAGTGCGCAGGTGTAACAAGTGGTTCAGAAGTTAAATGGCACATTGGCATTTATCACAAGAGGGTTGGAGTTTAAAAACAGGGAAGTGATATTACAATTGCACAGGATACTGGCAAGACCACAGCGTCCCTTTATTTGAGGAAGGAGATACAGGCATTAGAGGCAGCATAAAAGGTATTCACTAGGCTAATTCTCAGGATGAAAGAGTTATTCTTTTACAAGAAACTAAAGAAATTAGATCTATATTCTTCATAGATTAGAAGAATGTCGATGATCTGACTGAATTAGAAAAGATCCTAAGGGGTTGTGACAGGGTGGATGTTGAGATGTTTTCACAAGTGGGAAAATCTGGAATGAGATTAGGGGCCGGTCATTTATAAAACATAACAGCACAGTGCAGGCCCTTCGGCCCACAATGTTGTGCCAACATTTTATCCTACTCTAAGATCTAGCTACCCCTTCCCTCCCACATAGCCCTCCATAAAACTGAGGTGCATAGGGACTTCTTGCCGAGGGCTGTGATTCGCTAGAATTCTCTACCCCAGAGGCTCGTGGAACCTAGATCATTGAGGGTACTTAAAGAGGAAAAGTATTCCTTTATGATACTGGGTTACAGTAGTGGTGCGTACAGCTGTTACTGTGTAACACTGGGGTAGTGCAATGGTGTGTGCAGCCTGTGTCACTGTATAACACTAGGGTAGTGTATTGTTGGGTACAGCAGTGTCATACACAACTCTGGGGTAAAATAGTGACGGATTCAGCCTGTGTCATTATATAACAGAGCAATTAGAGCACTGGTAGCTACAGCCCTGCCACTGTATAATACAGGGGAACAGTGCAAGTCTGTAGGGCACTAAATATTGAAAGGGAGAGGGAGGAACAAATCCCCAGGGAATTAAAAAAATACAGGAAATGTAGGATGCCGATATTCAGGTTTGAATTACGCCAATACTGACTGGAACAAAACTAGGGTCAAGGGCAGAGGACTCTTGTTACACCAGTAGTGATGGGGATAAGTTAGTCTCTGCATAACACTGGGTTACAGTGCTTGTTGTGACAGGTCCACTGCTGCATGAAACCCAGATATAGGTTAGCCTCCACATAACACTAGGGAAGGGAAGTCTCTCTGTGTAACACTGGGGGTACATGTGTGTTATTGTAACACACTGGGGTGCAGTTCCAGCAGGCATGGCGTCTATCCCTATATTACACTGGCTTGGAGTACCAGTGGGTACAGGTCTGCCTCTGTATAACTCTAAGATATAGGACTGGGGGGGGGGGGGGGGGTAGTCTGTCCCTGTATAACACTGGGCTACAACATTTGTTCTCTGTTCAATTATAAATACATACCATCACTTTGACAACGACTGAGTCTTCGAGATACATCATGAGCAAGTCTCTGTATCTTATCACTATTTCATTAAATTACAGGAGAGCATGGATAGTGTCAAAACATTTAAAATTAGTGGCATTCTGTAGACAAGCACTGTGTTGTCCTGTATCTCCTCCTAGTTCCTATCATGGTATAACTGTACTTAAAAATGAGCAAATTGCCCTGTCACATTCCAGAAAATTGACAGCTAGAGGCTACTGATGCAACATTAGTCTTTGCAGTGCCTGATTTTATGTATAATTGAGTGTCTTCAGAACTTCCAACTACTGAGCCAATGTGCAGCAATCAATTTTGCAGTTTTCCAAGTTGGAAAACAGTGTGAAGTTGACTGGTGGAAAGTTTTGACCCGCCAGTTTGAGCTGACTGGGACTGATCCACAGCCAATGCAGCAATCAGAGAACTGGTTTCCCCACCCAAAGACAAAGGACTGGGAAGACCACTCTTGCAGCCACACATCTCCACCCTCAGACATTTAACCTCCTTTGCTTCACTCCCATCACCCTCTCCATCCTTGATCTGTACACAGGACCAACCTCAACACCCTGCCCAAGCACCAATCACACTCACTCATTTCTGCAACACCCCTCACCGTTCACAGTTGCTCATTGATTTGGCACCACTCCCTGTTTCTGTATATTTGTTTTTCATCCTGAGCCAAACTAATCCTTGCCACTATCCCAGTTGCTGTTATATTTCTCTTCTGACTCCAGCAAGACCCCTAGACCCAGGTCCAATGGCCTCCACCACCCTTGGCTATTGACCCCCACCACCTTTAACCGCACCTCCAGCAGTTCAGTCACCCTTAACCCCATCCCCAGAGTTGAGCCACCCCTGGCCCCAGCCCCCACCACCACCCGTGCCCCCCAGGCCCTCCCACCACCACCACCCCTAGCCCCCCGACCACCCCCGGCTCCCCACCACCCCGGCCCCGCTCACTGTTGTACTGCACTCCCTTGGCGAATCTCCGCTGCAGACTCTGGTTCATGCTCTGGAGCCCGGCCGGGATGATCCGGTCCCTGCCCGGGGCCTGCTCCGTGCCCACCAGCTTTTTCAGAGCCGAAAACATGTTGGCGGGGTGACAGCCTCGACTCAGCGGCCGGGCCCGAAGCCGAGGACGAGCAACCGCAGCTCCGACTCCGGGAGGGGCACATCAACGCGGCAGGCCCGGCATCGCGGCCCGGGGTCAGGGGGCGGGCGAGCCCAGTGCGCCTGCGCACTCAGCACCAACCGGCACGGCCGCGCCGAAACACCCGGCATCCAGTCACGCATTGCGCCTGCGCACTCGGGGCGAACCGGCAGGTCGGTCACCCAGCGCCTTGGTCACACACTGCGCCTGCGCACTGCCTTCCCTCTGGGGCGCTGGTCTCAGGTGCTGCAGCTGGTTTGATGTTGCATTGGGTGCAGTGGGGGTGATGGCTGGGCAGCGTGGACCAGAGGCAGCCCATGCAACCGTACCTGGTTCGTGTAGCTTCCCTTTGGCAGAGAGGAGTTGGATTCCTGTCCCGAAGGGAAGCAATGATGTGGCACTTCTCGCATCATCCCTCAGCCCTGCACCACACCTGCTCTGTCACCACTGGGCGGGCAGGCGCTGACCTGGATTAACCGATAAAGTTATTAGACACACGGATTCCTACATCTGATCTTGCACGCAACATTGCAAAGTCTGTGGAAATGGCATTGAAGAATGTTCATCAACGCAGTACTTTAAGTTTACAATCTAAGTGCGATAGTGTGCTAGAACTTCAAAAGCGGAATCCGAGGCACGTGGACGGGGCTGGCACGAATTGAAGTGACGGATGTAAACGCAAGACATCTGCAGCGTGCAAATCTGACAGCCCCTCCCAAACTCGCAACCTCTAGAACCCCGGGGGACAAGCGCAATTGGCATATAGGAACACCACCATCTGCAGGCTCCCCTCCAAATCGCACTCCGTCCTGACTTGGGAATAAAAAAAATTAAAATAAAAAATGCAGATGCTGGAAATCTGAAATAAAAGTGGGAAATGCTGGAAATACCCAGCGGGTCAGGTGGCATTTCTGGAAAGAGAAACAGAGTTAACATTTCAGATCAGAGTCCCATTGTGAGACCATAAATGATAAGATATCTTTATTAGTCACATGTACATTAAAACACACAGTGAAATGCAGCACGTCTTTGGAATGTGGGAGGAAACCGGAGCACCGGGAGGAAACCCACGCAGACACGGGGAGAACGTACAAACTCCTTACAGACAGCGGCCGGAATTGAACCCAGGTCGCTGGCGCTGTAATAGTGTTCCGCTAACTGCTACACTACCGTACCTGCCTGTGACAACCAAAATAAACCAACTACAGGCAATTCCTAGGTTGACAGGGTACCGTTCCTGAGAATTGTTTGTAACCTGAACTTTTCCCCAACCCAAAGTTGGAAATGAACAAAAAGTGCGTGGGAGAGGATCACAGAAACAGCGGTGATGAGAGAGCTAGCAGGCACGGGAAGAGCGGCCACCGGCCAGCCTCAGTGGGTGAGTGAGTGTGCTCAGTGCTCCCAGCTCTGCTCGGTTGGACCCGGCCCCTGATTGTTGCAGCTCTGGTGGGAGAGAAGGCATGTGGAAATGTTCATTCTCAGCCAGCAGAAGATGCCTGCTTCCTGCAGCAGCCGGCAAATCCGTCCCATCCATCCTGCTGGTCTCCCAAACACTCGTTCATATTTACGGGCGTCCATAAGTCGGGCATTCGTAACCTGGGGAGGACCTGTATTTCTGATGACCTTTCATCAGAACTAGAAGGGATGTGGCTGTTTTGGTCAACACCTTCGCAAAAACAAGAGAAATAGAAACTATCGATGGTGAACAAGGTAAAAGATGGAAATCCCATCAGAGAGGAGCAAAGCTCTTTCACGGTGGGCACCCCGGAGATGAGTGGCGGAGAATTCAACAGTAATCAAAAGCAAAACACTGCAGGTGCTGGAACTCTGAAATGAAAACAGATGCTGCAAAATACTCAGCAGATCAGACTGTCTGCGGGGATAGCGTTAACATTTCAGGTCTAGAATCCTTTCATCAGAACCAGGCATTGCTGTTTAATTATATATAGTGTCTCTTCTTCTAATTCGCCATGGGTAAAATTATGTTTCTAAGGAACTACCAAACTACCATTGCTGCTTTATTCTCAATCAGTCCAAGGGACTAACTGTACTTCAGCCATTGTGCTATGTAGAGAGCTGGCCTTTAGGGGATGACTATCTCCAGACTCCTGTTACAACTGACTGTCACTGAGACACCAGTGCCACTGATCCACAGGCACCTTACACGTTTCTTGGAGAGGCTGCATACTCTTTTGTGTTCTGATGTGTGTGCTCTATAATCTGGCCAGAATGAGGGTTCAGCTCTTGCTTGAAGGCTTCCAACAGAAGGCAGAGAGTCAAGAATCATACAGACCTTCAGTCAGCACTGATCATCAAACATCTTATACTAATCCTGCACTAACCCACTTTTACTCTCCCCACATTTCCATCACTACTCCCAGATTCCACCACTCACCCACACACTAGAGGCAATTTACAGTGGCCAATTACCTACCAACTCGCATGTCTGTGGGAAGTGGGAGGAAACCGGAGCACCAGGGGAAACCCATGTGGTCACAGGGAGAACATGCAAACTCCACACAAGCAGTATCCGAGGTCAGGATTGAACCCAGATCACTGGAGCTGTGAAGCAGCTACTCTACCAGCAGTGCCACTGCGCACCTTGAAACCTCCCCTGCCACGGCAGCTCTACCAGCTGTGCCACCGTACCTCCCCAAAGCTATGGAACATTCAGAGTGTGGTGGCTGTGACAAGCATGGGCCCACCTGAATGTGATGCCCGGCATGCATCATAATGCAGAGTTCCCTTGACTGCTCTATTCTGCCAGCTCCCCACCTAGGCAGAAAGCCAGCAACTGGAGATATAACTGCCCATATGAGAGTGTATTCTGCAGTACCTCCCAAGTGATGGAGCCAAAGGCTTTGGTGAGGTTGAAAAAAACATGTATAGTGTTGCTCCCTACATTTGCCTGGTGCAGATCTGCCCACTGTCCCTCTGGATGGATGGTCTGTCACAGAAGTGCTGTTCATAATGGATGGTTATAGGATGTCACAACTAAAGTTTTGCTCTATATCTCTTCGAGATTGAACACACTCTAGGAGAGTTTGATAAGACATCCTGGAGGGAATTTGTTTGTATCAACCTCCAACCCCCACCCCCCCCCCCATCTTTCACCCACCACTGTCCCTGTCCCAAAAGTGTTTTTGTTGGGTTAGTTATAGGGATCCCTAAACTGCATGGTAATCAAAATTAAAAATGCCAAAAACATTCTGCATGTCAGGCAGCAGTTGTGGAAAGATAAACAGACTGTCTCCAGACAACATATCAGGTCCGTGACCCTTCAGCAGAACTGCACTGAGCCTGCACGGGCACGTTTGATGGGTGTGTGTACAGAGCAGTTCCCACATCTCTGCTCTAATGTTGTTTACCATGAAACACACAGAGAACCAAGGTGGGTGCACAGGACGCTGAAGTATTGGTCCACCAATGTTAACCACACATAAGTAGCAACATGCTGAAATAATAAACTCTTTCCACTCCTTTGTTTTCTCATGTAAATGTTGACATACAAACCTGCCAAATGTTTGCCTGCACTGTTAAAATGCTTTATTTTCAGTGACTAATGCACAGTCAATCTCAGATAGCTATTTAGCAAACAACTTTTTTCTTGCTGACATATCGTTTCCTGCCCTTCTTCTTCACTCTTCTCACCACTCTTGTTTTATCCTGGACTAGAAGCTCACTCTGTCGTTTAATTTCCTCCCTCGTGAGAACACCATCGCTGCCTGCTGCTATGTAGTCAATGTCATCTGGAAAAGGAGAGTAGTAGAACACAAAACACAGCAGCAAAGGAACAGGCCCTTTGGCCCACAATGTCGGTGCTGAGCACGCCAACTTTAACTAATTCCACCCGCCTGCACTTGGTCTCCATCCCTCCATGTTCATGTGTCTGTCTAAATGCCTCTTAACCATTGCTGTTGTATCTGCCTCCACCACCTCCCCTGGCAGCATGTTCCAGGCACCCACCACTCTCTGTGTAAAGAAAAGGTGCCTTGTAAATCTCCTTTAAACTTTCCCTTTCTCACCTTAAAGCTATGTCCTCAAGTATTTGACATTTTCATCCTGGGGAAAAGGCTCTGACTCACCATGCCCTTCATAATTTTATATTTTATTTTATAGGACACAGCTCCCAATGGTGAACTCCTATCTACCTAGTTCAAGCCACATGTGCTCTGGAGGATCCTTTACAGGCTCAATCCCATTCTAAATTGGTTTACAGTAAGACCACAATGAAACTATTGGCATTCCCCATTATCAAACTGTAAACTGGACAGTAGGGAACACACAAACTGTGTTTAGATGGAAATGAACATGTTGCCCTGTCCCTCCAAGAAGCTTCATTTTAACAGCATCTTGCCTGGAGGGTCAGCGTCAAAATACGAGGAAGGATTTGGGGGAGTGCAGAGCGGGTGGCCACCCACATTTCATTCTATCCATTCAGTCGAAAGGGCAAGAACTGAGCCTGTGTCTATTTCTACTCCAGACCCCTCTTAGTGCAGGCATGGCCACCTTGGTGGCTAGGTTGCAGAGTTAACGGACGTTCTTTGTTGTGCTCACCTTGGATTTCATAATCTACTAAATCCACAATGTTTCTGCTCTTCTGATTCTCACCGAATGCCTTCTCCATTAATTCAGTCAACTTAAACAGACAAAAGATCCAGGTGAATTACAAAGAATGAATTGGAAGGCTGAACCACATTGTAATCACAGAACTCCAAATACAAATCCTTGAAGCAGCTCACTGGCTGGTGTGGATGCAACTTATTATGATTTAGCCAATAGGACCTGGTCCCAGACTGTGTCAATCCACAACTCCTGTCAGGTTAGCTGGATTCTGGCTGCTGTGGCCTCCTCCCGCAAGCACAGTATTGGAAACTTGGCATTTCTCCTGAAAACAGTTTTAAATATCAATCCAATACCACCCATACTCTCCCCCCCACCCCTCCTCATACTCACCCCTCTCCCACCCCAGGGTTTAGAACTTGTCACAATCATAAATAAGTTATCGATTCCTACTCATTTGTCACCATCAGGATCTCAAATCTTCAGTAATCTCTTCCCAATGTTTCTTTTCCTCAGACTGACCAACGCTGATGTCTCATGCATTGTCAGTTTCTATCCCCAATGGCTCCAGTGTAGTACGGAGACCAGGTGTGGCCACAAGGGCCTAGAGTTGTACCCTATATACTCCCAGTGTAGGTGCCAATGCTAAGACTGCAGACAGTACCAGACAGCTTGTTTGCTGTTCAGTCTCAGGTGTGTCACAACTGAAACACTGTAAAGCTGAAGCCATTATCTTTGGTCTTTGCTCCTAACTCATTGACTCTAAATGGAGATCATCTCAGAATGAACGGGACTTACCACATCTCTGTCCAATTTGACTGAGCTTAGTTACCTCATATAACTGTTAGCACCTCAAATTTACAATTTATATCCAAACAAACAATAACAAAGACTAGGGCTTATATGAGACCAAAACAGTACGCTGAATGTGGAGGGGGAAGACAATTAGAATGGAATAGCACAAAATTAAGGCAATTATCCACATGGGTGAGTAGCTAGACATCCTTTTGAGTGTTTACTGTATAGCAGCTATGTCTAAAGTTTGGCTAAGTACAAGTAAGTCAAAGAGAAATCAGCCAGTGTTCACATTCATTCATGTTGCCATAAATGAATTAATTGTCACTGCTTCAAGAGAGCCCAATTCCGAGGTGTCAGTTGGGATCCGAGCTTGAGATGGTCCAGCATGCAAACGAGCAGCATGAAGGATTATTAGTAAATAATTTATACCAGAATATAGTTACACACCACCAAGGTACTAGTGCAGGAAGGAGAGGTGCGGCTATCAGCTAGCTAGGGGTAAGAGGTATAGAGGAGAGGTGGTAAAGGAAGTTCAGCAGGTTTTGCTCTTATCAAAAGCTACAGCATATTCAATACCTGTGAGGAGAAAAAGACTGGAGAAGGACAACAAAACATTGAGCCTGCAAGGAAGGGAGGCACGGAGTAGAAATAACTCAGTTCTGTGGGAATCTATAATTAGGAGCATGGACAGTAACCTAGAACTTTGATTTCTGTTTTTTTTTCCCCAAGTTATGTGATTGAAGATTGACTTTACCCAGAATGAAAAGCAGTGAGCAGCATTCCCTGGTCATTTTGTGTCAGGCTGGAAATTGGACTGGGTACTCTGAGTGATTGGCTCTTGTGCTCCTGATGTGACTTCCAAATCAGTCATGCGTGGGCTGGAGCCATTCCCAAGCAACATCTCCACTGAAGAAATATTACAAAATTGTCCGGGAGCGACCATTATTGGGCAAACCTGAGACAATTAGGTTCTAAGAATGCCACAGTAGGTTAGGCCTCCTGTAAGCTAAATCCCATACTTACGTTTCATCTTTAAACCTACCCACCCCCCCACAACATACAATGATGATTCCCCCAATCCTATCATTTTTCTCCCAAACTTTCCCTCTGCCCCCAGGCTCAACCCCAATCCTCTTAAACCAAGGCTTAGGCCTCAACCCCAGCCCCACCTCCCCCATGAACCTTCCCAACAAACAATCTCCTTCCCCACCCACCCGATCCTCTCATCAGCTCACACCCCCAGCTCAGCCAACATATGGAGAACCCCTTTCAACCCCCAAAACCCCAGCAACCTACCTGATTGCTGCCTCTGAACCACCACACTCTCCAACACCTTGCCCCTCATGGCCCCAACCTTTCTAAAACATCCACTCCACCTTCCACTTATCTTGCATGTCAATAGAATCCCCAGCCTCAATCCTTGTTGCCAAGCCCACCAGCTTCGCTCCCTGGTCCCCTAGTAGCCTGGGTCCTGTACAGCATACTTTTGGCAACAAAATGTGCAGTGCTCTTTCTGTAGTGGCTGAAGCTCATGGCTGCAACTGCCACCTAAATCTGCAAGTTGGGATCCATAAATGAAACTTCCATGAGAGCTCCAACATGATGATAATCTAGCACATCCATTTGGGTGCTCCAGAATTTCCAGACCAGTGTCGTTTGTACTGAGATCAAGAGTCCAGAAGGGTGTATTGCCTACCTAGTTATCTCAAAATGGCAGGAAAATAATCTGGACAGAGAGTTGGAGGATCCAGTTGTGCTCCAGGGACACAGAAAAGATTAGGTTGTACTCAGCAAATATTAATAGAAAATTATCTAGGTGAAAAGCAGAATGTCACCAGTAATAATTCTGGGATTAATATCTAAACTACTGACCAAGGCACAGACACATGAAGGTTAATGTGTGGATAAAAATTGAGGTGGGAAGGAAATGTTTCGTTGTAAGGACACTGGCAGCAGTGCTGGTACAGAAAGGATATTTAACATTTGGATGGCCAATCCCTGAACAAGGCTGGGAGCAAGGATCCAGCAAAAGAAATAGCAGGGTCTGCTCTTGTCATACCTCGGTACTATCCTCTCTCCCCTTGTCCAGTCCCTTCCCACCTACTTCCAGGATACCTCTCATGCCCTCCACCATTTTGAGAACTTTCAATTCCCTGGCCCCAAATGTCTCATCTTCAGCATGGAAATCCAGTCTTTATACACTCCCACCCCCCATCAGGAGGGTCTTAGGCCCCTCCATTTCGTCCTGGAACAAAGTTCCCCTCTACCAACACTCTCATTCATCTGGCAGAACTTGTTCTTACCCTCAAATATTTCTCCTTCGATTCCTCCAACTTTCTACAAAAGATGTAGGCACGGGCACTCACATGGGCCCTAGCTACACCTTTCCTTTCATCGGCTACGTTGAACAGTCCTTGTTCCTAGTCTACACTGGCACTACTCCCCAACTCTTTCTCCACTACATCGATGACTGCATCGGTGCTGCCTCCTGCACCTGTGTGGAACTCATCAATTTCATCAACTTCACTACCAACTTCCACCCTGCCCTCAAATTCACATGGACCATTTCTGACACCTCTCTCCCTTTTCTGGATCTCTCTGTCACCATCTCAGGAGACAAACTATCCAACGATATCTACTATAAACCCACTGACTCCCACAGCTGCCTTGACTACACCTCCTCCCACCCTGTCTCCAGTAAGGACACCACCCCTTTCTCTCAGTTTCTTCGTTGCATCTGTTCTCAAGGTGAGGCTTTTCATTCCAGGACATCTGAAATGTCCTTTTTTTTTAGGAAATATGGCTTTCCTTCTACCATTGTTAACAGTGCCCTTACCTGTATCTACATCGACTCTCAAACATCTGCTCTTACCCCCATCTCCCACCACCCCCAGATACAGAGTTCCCTTGGTCCTCACCTTTCACCCCATTAGCCTCCACATCCAACATTTCATCCTGCCTCATTTCCGACAGCTGCAACAGGATCCCACCGCCGGTCACATCTTCCCCTCCCCACCCCTTTCTGCTTTCTGCAGGGACAACTCTCTCCATGACTCCCTGCTCTGCTCATCCCTCCCCACCCACACCTCCCCATCCCCTGGCACTTTCCCCTACAACCACAGGAGGTGCAACACTTGCCCCAATATCTCCTCCCTCACCATCCGGGAACCCAAATAGCCCTACCAGATGAGGCACAGATTCACGCGCACCTCCTCCAACATCGGCGAGACCAAGCGTAGACTAGGCGACCATTTTGCAGAGCACCTGTCCCCAATGATTGTCCCCAACAACGATCCTGAACTTCAGGTTGCATGTCACTTCAACTCCCCTTCCCATTCGTATTCCCACACCGACCTGTTGGTCCTCAAGCTCCTCCACGGCCACGGTGAAGCCAAAGGCAAACTAGAAGAACAACACTTCATATTCCACTTGGGTAGCCTACAACCCAATGGGATGGACATTTGGTCTTCCAATTTCAGGTAAGCTACAGCCCTGATGTTCCTTTCCCACTCCTACTGGTCCATCCAGATTCTCTCTCCTTTTGTTCACCTCTCCCACCTGCCCATCACCCACAAAGCTATCCACCGAGGTTTCTTATCCCCTGGCCTACCCTTCCTATCCCCTCCCTCCTCTGGTTCCATCTGTCCATTAGTTTTTCCTTATCTGTTTCCACCAGCCTCTATCTCTTACCTCCCCCTCCACCTCGCTCCACCATCATCACCTGGTTCCACCTATCACCTACCAGCCCCGTCTCACCCCCCCCCCCCCGCCTCTTTATACTGACTATCTTCCCTCCACACTTCTAGTGCTGATGCAGGGCCACAAACCAAAGCGTTGACCATCTCTTAGCCTCCACATGTGCTGCTTAACCTACTGAGTTCCTCCAGCAGAATTTTTTTTTAGCAAAAGGAATAGCAAGGTTGCTAATAAGACTTTAAACAATGCTTGGAACTGTAGGAAGTACCAATAAAAGAGATAGGAAAACAAAACAGGAAAGGACAAACTAAAGAAAGAACAGCGAAAGCACAAATGGTGAGAGATTGAATAAGTCATAGTCTATAATGGTAAAATAACCATTATAAAATGGAGGAATTATAATTGACTGTAGTGACAACAATGCATGCAGTGTTTAAAACAAAATGAATAGACAATGCAATAATTTGTGGTCAGGATCTTGATACAGTGAGGATGACTGAAATATAGCAATATAGTGAATACAATTGGCTTCAAAATTTTGCTGGGCATTTCACAGCTGAGAAAAGCAAAGGCAGGAGAGGCAGCAGCTGGAC
This sequence comes from Pristis pectinata, assembly GCF_009764475.1. Lineage (NCBI taxonomy): Eukaryota > Metazoa > Chordata > Chondrichthyes > Rhinopristiformes > Pristidae > Pristis > Pristis pectinata. The sequence continues at coordinate 30,988,366 of NC_067427.1, forward strand.
TGGTGAAGGATTGTACAAAAATAGAAATGCTGGAAACTCTCAGGTCAGGTAGCCTTTATAGAAAGAGAAACATACTCCCTGACCTGCTGAGTGTTTCCCGGAGTTACTGTTTTTATTTCAGATGTCCAGCATCTGTTGTTTTTGGTTTTCAACGATAATATAAAGGCAGCTAGAAAAAGGACAAAACTGGCACTGTCACAAAAACAGAAGTGACTTTAACAGACTGAATTGAAAGATTGGGGATCCACCACCCTAATATAGACATTCTTTACACCAGCAAGTAGAGGAAGGGAATTTGAGGAAGCAATATGTTCGCAAGTACATGAGTAGAATAATAATTATTGGGGATTTTCACTATCCTCAAAAATACTGGTAGAAAGAAGTTGCAAAAAGAAAAACAGAAATTATAGAGGCACAAGAGAGACTGCAGATGCTGGAAATCTGCAGCAACACACACAAAACGCTGGAGGAACTCAGTGGGTCAGGCAGCATCAGTTGATGTTTCGGGCCAAGTCCCTTCATCAAGACCCTTCCTGACGAAGGGTCTCGGACAGAAATTATACAGTGGTCACAGACTGTTTTCAAATGTAAAATGTCCAACAGACAACCACTGCTAGACTTTGCAATAGTTAATGGGACACAGAAAGTAAGAGAAAAAAAGCATAGGAATAACCATAGCAGATTATTCTCCAATATTACGATTAAGCACACCAGCAAGACATGAAAGAATGGGATAATAGATGGGTAAAGAGCAAATTATTAAAAGTTATGAGAAAATAGATATGGTACTACAGATACTAATCAGGGAGAAAATACTGAAAAACAAGCAGACTATTAAACAGTGGCAGAACTTTAAAAGGGGAATTAGAAATGCATTCAATTAAAAACCAAAAACAAGCAAGCTAATTAAGATACAAAATAAAATACACTCTCACAGAATTTACGTGAAAAAAAGTAAATATATCCACACAAATTTTTTTTCAACTCGACGCATGTGCAGATGATGCAGCTTTGTGTTACTGAAAATCGTGATATGAGCTGTTTTCTAGGAACACAACTCCCTGGTAATATCAGGGGGTGCCTGTATAAGATTTACATGAATGGCACCAGAACATAGAGGTTGGAAATGAACGTGCCAGGGTTTCCTGTTCTTTAAACAAATAGAGAAGACATGATTGTGGGTTTGAAAATTCTAATAGGTTGGACAGGGAAAGGAATATTTCCACTTGTAGGTTAATCTAAAATTAGGAGCCATAAGTACAGGGTAGTTACTAAAAAATCCAATGGGGAAATAAGGAGACATCCCTTTACTCAGAGAGGCTGCAGCATGAAACTCATCTTCAGAGAAATGGATGAGGTGAGCATCATAGATGAGAGAAAGCGAATTGAAAGGTCATTTGGAAGTTGAGACAAGGTAGGTGGAATGAAGGAGACGTGTGGAGTTCACACAGCAGCAGACCAGGTGGGTTCTGCCTAGGTGATGTGTATTCCATATAACCTGGCAGAGGTTCCTCAGAATCATTTCTCATGGCTGAATTTCACTGAAACACAATATATGAGTTGCCTTGTTTCATCAAGGGGACCAGCATTGAATTAGAATCCTGGCCAGGAATGGACAGCACTTCCTGTGCCTGTCTCCTCCAGCTGAATGTGAAGCTTAATTTAATGCCAAAATGGAGCAGATGAGGTCAGTCACATCCCACATTTCACAGACTCCAACACGTCAGGGAGCTCACTGAGCCTCCAGACCCAGAGCAACATCTACATCTCCCATCCTGTAGACAATGTAGCTATTGAATAAACATGACTTGTAAAATCCTTAACTTAAACATATGCTGATATATCTCCTGATGGTTAGGAGAGTTTAGAACCCTCATGGCCTGTTTACTTAGTTTTGTGCTTGTTTCAGTTTAATGCAGGAAGAGCCTTGTTGGAAGCAGTACCAAGTGCAAGAGAGGTGGTAAGGAATTAGCAAAAAGGGAGAAAGAAATGCTCAAGATGCTAACATACCGCCTTTTACAAAATGCAAAATATCAGTCATCATCCAAATTGCTGCGTAACAAAGCTGAGACTGTCTCGAGGATGCAACTCAGGTAAATTTAGTGACAGAGATAAGCCACAAACAACACAGGACTACAGAATTCATCTGGCAATAGACCAACAATTGCCAGAGGCACCGTGGCCTAGAAATTTTGGTCCACCCAAATGGTTGCATAAATGTGCATTGCAGTGGGGCACCAATAACCATTTCTACTGTGGGACCCACTGCAAACTTCAGCTGTACGTGAAACACAACTGTAGTGTCCAGGAGTCAGGACTGAGGTAGGGTTTGGCAGGCATTGGATACTGGGTGGCCATTGGTCATGATGTAATACATCTTTTGGGGAGAAACCACACCAAAGCTATTGGACACTTCTTTGCAGCTAACTTTGCAACATTTTTGGGGACGACTGATCTAGCACCAGTGAAATCCACTTCCAGATATGTCTTTTAGCCAACTGGAATTGTTCCCACTGTGGTGTGATTGTGGGGTTGGATGAGGAAGGCAATGATCAGGCCTCTGCTTTGGAAGATGTGGGAGAGGGGGGCAATGACTGGGGTTTAAGGGTTAGAGAAGAATTGTGGTGAAGGGTTAGGGACGATTGCCCAGAATTATGGCTTAGAATCAGTGGTGAGCATGAGCTGTGGCAGAGTGATGGAGCAGTCTGGAGATCGAGGCCTCGGTGATTACAAAGTTATTTGGTCTGGAGTGGTTGGAGGGACGGAAAATTGGACCAAATTGGAAAATTTAGTCAGGAGAATTGGGGAGATCAGGGGGTTGGAACCTTGACCTCAAGGGGTTGCAGGCAACATCAGGGGTTGGTGCAGTAGGGGAAGGAGTCAAAAGGATGAAAGGTAAGTTAGAGGATGCCAGCTCAGTGTTGTGTTGGGAAGATCTCGTTGTCCTGGGTCCTCGTTGTTCCAGGCCCCTATCCAGTTAGAGGCCGATTAATACCTGAGCCATCTTTACTCAACTGTAGCATGGCAAAGAGGACCCATGATCAAATTATTGCTGTGTTCCTCTGTAATTGGACAACTTAAGTGATGAATGTAATGGATGAACTACCATTTGCCTATAGCAGGAGGACGTAACTACCTCCATTCACAACCTGTAGTGCATTCTGTCAGCATCAACACAGTAAAGTGCCTTTCTGGTGTAAATAACTGCCAAGGCAATTCCATGAGATCTTCAGTCATATCTTAACTGCTGTATAGTCATTGTAACTGTACTGGCAGCATTGTGGCATTTTAACTGTTCTGCAAGGGATATTCTATAGGAAAGCGCACGAGACCACACCACAGGGTGTAAGGTGCACTAGACTGCATCAACATTGCCATCAGCAGTCTGGCATCTTCTCAAAGAGAAAACAGTTCTTCTCCCACGACATTCAGCTGGCTTATGAGCATCAGGCCTGTGTCAGTTATCCCAGCTGCAGCCAGCTCTCAGACTCAAGTTCATAACATATAACTTTACCTTCTCCTGTTCGCCTCTCATCCAATCCTCGTAAACAAAACCTGCAAGTTTATTCTCCAAAAAAACTAATTTCTCGTCACATATTCGTAACTTCTCATAGGAATCTTGTGGTTCACTAGATGTAGGCTAAGGCAAAGAAAAACAGAGTTAGGTGGCTCACTGTGGGAACACCCCTGTCGAGATATTCACTCAACCGGCAATGGATTAAACTTCCCCTAGGGAAGGTCACCACAAACTATTTCAGTACAGTTACGTGCAAGCAGGGCGAAGGAAAGGCCAGCAGCTGCAGATAGAAACGGCAGACAGTGAGGGTCAGTGTCAGTTGAACACATTCCGCTGAGAGTCAGGGTCAGTGGGACACATCCCGCTGAGAGTCAGAGTCATGGAATGCATCCCGCTGAGAGTCAGAGTCAGTAGAACACATCCTGGTGAGCATGCACAGAAGAGTGGCACGGGAAGTTAGGGGTAGCACAGGAGAGCGAGGCTCAAGAAGCCTGGGGGGAACATGATAAACAGACACCTCGAGCTGAGGGTCATTGTTTTTGCTGGATGAGGTCGGTGGCTGAGTGAGGTGCTGCTACCCCACTTGTATCTTCAAGGCATAGAAAGCTACGGACCAAGTGCTAGTAAATGGAATTAGTAGTGAGTATTTGATGGTCTGCATGGACAGGGTGGGGCGAAGAGCCTGTTTCTGTGCTGCACTACTCTAGGACTATTGCAGGATGATTCCCCACTCCCCCCAACCATGTGAAACTTTCATCTCAAGGTACCCTCACTACATTAAAAAGCACCTGGACAAGCATTTGAATTGCCAAGGCATAGTAGGCTGCAGACCAAGTGCTAGTAAAAGGGATTAGTATAGATAGGTACGATGGTCGGCACAGATATGGTGGGCCGAAGGGCCTGCTTTAGTGCTGTATGACTCTATAACTCTTTAAAAGTTGTAGAAAGTGGAGATGAATTTGAGCTTTGAGACAGATATCAACAGGGTTTATAGATAACTACCTGAGAAGGAAGCAACAGTGGCTAGGTGGAATTAAGATGCAGATCAGCCACAATCTCACTGAATGGTGAAACAAGCACAAGGGCTGAGTGGCTGACACTTGTTCCTAATGGAACTGTCTGAATGGCCACTCTTCCTCTGATACTACTATTGTGGGTGTAGCACATTGTTGAAATGGCTTAATGTTAAATGAAGATCTTATCGTTACTATAAAAATTGCTTTATGAACACACAAGCAAAATGTGGATATTGAAGATTTGAAATAAAAATCGAATGCTGCAAACACTCAGCAGATCAGAGAATTTGTGGTGAGAGAAAGGAAGTTTATATTTTCAGTTAAGAACTATTCTTCAGAACTGGTTGTTGTTGGAGTCAGAAATGTCTGCATTCAAGGGACACCCCTGAGACCTGAATGCACAATCCAAAGTTAATGAGTATTTTCGAGAGACAAGTCACACAGGGGGCCAAGCTTGGGAACTTGGCCATTGTGGGAATTCAGTGCATGAGGAGGGAGGTGCTACTCAGTATCCGGTCATTACCTTATTTTCAAAAAAAAATCTTTCAACAGATTAAAATGTGTATTTAAATACTATAAACTATTTAATTTTTAGTAAAACTATTGAGTTAAGAATGAATTAAACACAAGTAAACAGAAACTTTAACTAACTGAATATTCTGAACAGGTTTGAGAGGGATGGCAGTGCAGGCATTGCAGCTGCTGCGAGTGAAGTTTCTCAAGACCTGTGAGATCCCCTGAAACCAGGTCTGCAGTTTTGCGTCCACACCTTAAGGAAGTCTGACTCAGAGCTGTTGACCTGGAGTCTGAGCTGCAGACATGATAGTGCTTCAGGGAAGGTGAGAGTTACCTGAACAGTTTAATCCAGGAAGCAATCACGTCCTTTAGCTTTAGTGGTACTTTGATATTGGGAAAACAACAAATATAATACCACTCTTCAATAAAGAAAAAGAGAAAACTCAGGATGAGTTAGCATTAGGAAGATGGTGGACTCCATAATGATTCATGGACTGGGGTAATATATTAGCACAGGAATGGGACAGGTGAATAGACAGGAAACAGAGAGCAGAAATAAATGGGTCAGTTTTGGGTTGGCAAGTTGTAAATCATGGATGAAGGACAATGCTAAGCTAGGAGGGGAACTAAGCTGTGAGGGGGACACAAAGAGATAAAGGGAAATGGATGTTCAGTGGGCAAGAGGGTGGGAGATGAACTAATAATATGAACCGATATGTTAATTTAGGTAGACTTTGAAAAACATTTTAAAATGGAGAACAGCTATTAAATGTTAGTGTTCAGAGATTTAGAAGTATGGTACATAAAGATAATTATAAAGATAACTATATTTGGCTTTTATTGCAAGTACCAGAAATCTTGCAAGGAAATCTGGTTACAATTGTGCAAGGCTTTGCCAAGACCACACCATTAATACTCTGTACAGTTTTGGTCTCCTTATCTCAGGAGGGATAAACTTGCTTTGGAAGTAGTACGTCTGGCACAAACCTCATTGGCACCTTCAATGCCATACAGAGAGTAGTATAGGCTGTCAACTCCATTGTCAAAGGCCAGGAGCAGCATGTCACAGTTGTACAGTTTCCATAACACCACTTTCAGATTATCCTTTTCACGATTCAGCTGGTCTTCTGTACCTGCCTTCAAAGAGGCCAGACTGATAGGACAGAAACAAATCGCATCACAAAACTAGCTAGGGTAACAGAACAGAAATAGAAAGCATTTCCATAACTATCCAGGGTAAAGAACATTGACAAGTCTTGATGTGGATAATCAAGATAACTGGGGAGGTTACAGCCAAGACACAAGTATCCAAAGTAATGGAGAGGTCATTGACTTAAATTGTTAACTCTGTTTATCTCTCCACAGACACTTCAGTGTGTAACTAACAAAATAGACTGCAGTTACTCCAAATGGCTACTCCAACAGCACCTCCAAACCCATGACCTCCATTACCAAGAAGGACACCACCACCTACGGGTTCCCTTCCAAGTCGCACACCTGCCTGACTTGGAAATATGTTGCTGGTATTTCATCACCACTGGGTCTAAATTGTGGAACTCCCCTACCTGCCCTCAATAGCAGTGTGGGAGCACCTTCACCAGAGTAACTGCAGTGGTTCAAGAAAGTGGCTCACCACCACCTTCTCAATAACCAATGGCCTTGCAAGTGATGTCCAGATACCAAAGATGAATATATAAAAGAAGATACTTCCTGAAAGCCCACAAATTATGAAGAGTGAATACACAAACCAGGGCTGTGCTACCTGAATTTTAGAAAGTTGTGGGTGACTGAAATGTTAAAAAGGTAGGGTAGGTAAATATAGAATCTAGGACCACGATCAAAAAAATTAGCTTCTCTGGGCTAAAGATAGAAAACTTCTACACTGGACACTAGAAATCGGAATGCCAGATCAATTGTTACTTTTAAATCTCAGATTAATAGACTACTAATAACCAAAGGTATGAAGGGACATGAGGAAAGTGTACCTTTATGGACTTACACCCAAAAGTTCACTGAATGTGAATCTCATGATATGGAGTTTGCACGTTCTCCCAGAGACCATGAGGGTTTCCTCTGCATGCTCTGGACTCCCCCCACATCCCAAAGTCGTTCAGGTTGGTAGCAACTGACTGCTGTAAATTACCCCAAGCATGCAGTATCAAGTGGTAGAAACTGAGTTCTAGTTGTTGAGAATGTAGGGAGAATAAAAAAAAGGGATTAATGTAGCATGAGTATAAAATGGGTGGTTGATGGTCTGCATGGTCCTGGTGGGCTGAAGGGCCTGTTTCCATGCTGTATCTTTCTATGACTCTATGAATGGAAGAACAACCATGAGGAGCTGAATAAAGTTCTCCTGTTCCATGTTGTTCCAGTCACCTATTGGCTATTTATCATACTAAATCATTAATCCATTGCTGCTTCCCTTTCCATTGCCACCATCCCAGGCTGGAAGGCCCTTGAATAAGTCTGCAGCACTCCCTGTTTCCCACCTGGCACGTTCCTCACAAGCAGCAACCCAAATGAGACCACATAGAAACAAAGAGGGTGATCACTCCGCTGGTGTTGTACTACAAACTCCAATCAGTCTGTGGGAGATAGAGGAGCAGATATGTAGGCAAATCACAGAGAAGTGTAAAAAATAATATGGTTAATAGTAGTAGGGGATTTCAACTTTCTCCAGTTTTAACTGCAATCGCTTTGCTGTGAAAGGCTTATAAGGGTGGAACTTTTACAGTATATCAGGATTGGTAGTTCTACTGGAGAAGGAAGTTCTGAGGTTGTTATGGAGAGGACAAAGATACATCAGATATTAAGGTCCTGAATTGGGGGAAGGCTGATTTCAATATGTTAAGACAAACCAAGCAAAAACTAGACTGGGAGTGGCTACTTGCAGTCAAGTCTGCATGCAATGAGTGGGAGGCATTCGAAAATGAAATAGTGAGGGTTGAAGGCCAGCACGTTTCCAAAAGGGCGAATGCTAAGGATACTGCAGGCTGGATAATAAAAATAGGCAGCTTACAGCAAATTTAGGGAACTGAAAACAGGTGAGGTAAATAGGAATAAAAAATAATTGTTGAGGGGTGGCGTTGCTTAAAAAGTTAATCTTGGAGAGCGATGGGGGGCTTAAATGGCATAAGTGGACAAGATCAAGGAAAATCCCAAATATTTTATGAATGTTCCAGTAACCAGAGTAGGGCCCAACAGGGACCAAAATGGCAACCTGTGCATGAAACCCTAGGATGTAGGTGGTCTTAAATGAATACTTCTCATCTGTATTCGCTATGGAGAAGCACATGATAATGGAGAATTCAGTGATGGGGTTGGCAGAATTCTAGAACAAATTACCATCAGTAAGGAGAAGATATCAGATGTCTTTGTGGATTTCAAGGTGATAAATCCCCAAGACTTGAAGAGATGTATCTCAGAAAACAAGGGAGGAGACTATTGAGACTCAGGCAGAAATTTTCAAATTTTCCCTGACCACCAAAGAGGTGCCAGATGACTGAAGGACCATGAATGGGGTACCTTGAATAAGAAGGGCAGCAAGGAAAAGCCATTTAATTACAGATGGTGAGTCTTCTATCAGTGGTAGGGTGACTACTGGAAAGAATTCTGAGGGACAGGATTAATCTGTACTTCAAGAGGCAGGAATTGACCAGAGATGGTCAGCAAGGCTTTGTCAAGGGGAGATGCTGTCTAACTTGATTGAATTTTTCATGTTGGTGACTAAATGTGTCACTGAAGATAGTGTAATTGAAGTGGTTGACAAGGGAGACTGGTTTTAAAGGTAAGAGCCCATGGGTTCCAGGGCAATTTTAGAATTTAGCTGGGCAATATGAGGCAGAGGGTGATGGTTTAGGGCTGTTTTTTGTGATTGGCAGTCTGTGACCAGTGGTGTACTTGGGGATCAGTGTGGGACCCTTGCTGCTTGTTATCTACATTAACTATCTGGATGTAAAGGCAGGAGATAGGATTAGCAAGTTTGCAGATGACACAAAGATTGGTGTTGTTGTGGACAATGAAGAGGGTAGATTCAAAAGCAGGACCTCTAATGCTGTTATTTATGGATTACTTCTGGTGCAATGTGCTTTTGAGTAGAGGAATAGGACGATTGGTCAGATGAATACAGGAAGGATGTGGAAGCCATAGAAAGGGTGCCGAAGAGATTTACATGGATGCTGCCTGGATTGGGGAGCGTGCCTTATGAAAGCAGGTTGAGTGAACTCGGCCTTTTCTCCTTGGAGCGACGGAGGATGAGGGGGGACCTGATAGAGGTGTATAAGATGATGAGAGGCATTGATTGTGTGGATAATCAGAGGCTTTTTCCCAGGGCTGAAATGGTGGCCACAAGAGGACACAGGTTTAAGGTGCTGGGGAGTAGGTATAGAGGAGATGTCAGGGTAAGTTTTTTTATTCAGAGAGTGGTGAGTGCGTGGAATGGGCTGCCGGCAACGGTGGTGGAGGTGGATACGATAGGGTCTTTAAAGAGACTGTTGGATAGGTACATGGAGCTGAGGAAAATAGAGAGCTATGGGTAAGCTTAGTAATCTCTAGGGTAGGGACGTGTTCAGCACAGCTTTGTGGGCCGAAGGGCCTGAATTGTGCTGTAGGTTTTCTATGTTCTATGAATATGTGGCTGAAGAATGGTGCAGGAGGGAGGCTTTATATTTCTGGATCACTGGGACCGTTTCTGGAGAAGTGGGACCCATACAAGCTGAACAGGTTGCACCTGAACCAGAATGGGTCCAACATCCTCACGGGCAGCTTTGGTAGAGGTGCTGGGAAAGGTTTCATCTAATTTGGCAGAGGAATGGGACATAGAGTAGGAGTACAGTTGGGGGAGAGATAGAGTCAAATACAGAAAGAAAACTGAGTCAGTCCAGTAGGCAGAGCACACATACACTTGAAGGCACATGGGAGGAGTGCAAGGCTGGGGCTGCATCCATTTTAATACAAGGAGTCTGACTGGTAAGGCAGATGAACTGAGGACGTTGATCAACAGATGGGAGCATGGTATTTTTCTATCAACAGAGATATGATTGAAAGAAGGGCAGAACTGGCAACTCAACATTCCAGGGTATAGCATCTTCAGGCGTGACTGGGTGGGGATACGGGAGGAGGGGGTGGAAGAATGTAAAAGGAGAGGTGGCATTCCAATTTTAATCAATGTCCATTACTCTGGTAAGGAGGGATGTAATTGTGCAAGGTTCTTCAAATGAAGCCATGTAACTTAGAAAGAAATGGTGGTGATGGGGAGGTGATCACTTTGCTGTGGCCTCCAAACAGTCAGTGAGAAGTAGAGGAGCAGTTATGTAGGCAAATCAGAGAAGTGTAGATGAGGTCCTAAGTGAACATTTCTCATCTGTATGGAGAAGGGCACTACAGTTGGAGAGAGAGAGAGAGAACAGGAGTGACAATGGAATTCCAGAACAATTAAGAGGGGGTATATTAGATGTCACTGCAGGCTTAAAGGTGAATAAATTCCCAGGGCCTGATAAGCTGTATCCCAGGAAACTAATGAGTCAAGGGAAGAGATTGGTCAGGTCCTTACAGAAATTTTCAAGTCTTTTTGGACACGGAAGAGGTGACATCAGATCAGCAAATGTGGATTCAAAAAAGGCAGTGGGGATAAATCAGGTTGATGGATCCAACGTCAGTAGTAGGGAAATTACTGGAAAAAATTCTGAGGAACAGGATTAATCTGTACATGGTGAGGCAGAGATTAATCTTTGGTGAGGAGAGATATTGTCTGACTAACCTAAGTTTTTTTTAAGAGGTAAGTGTGTAGATGAGGATTGCACGGTTGACATCGTCTACATGGATTTCAGTAAGGCCTTTGACGAGATCCCACATGGGATACTGGTTCAAAAGGTTAACAGCCCATGGCATCCAGGACAATTTGGCAAAATGGATTTGAAGCTGGCTTGGTGACAGGAGGCAAAGGGTTGTTGTTGTGATTGAAAGTCTATGACTAGCACTGCACCACAAGGATTGTGGATGGCCCTTTGCTGTTTGATATATACATTAATGATCTGAAAGTGAATATAGGAACTATGATTATTAAGTTCACAGATGATATGAAAATTGGTGTTGTTGCTAGTGAGGAGGATCGCCTTCAGCTGCAGGATGATAATAATCAGTTGGTAAAATGGGCAGCAGAAGACAGATTGCTTTTAATCCTGAGAAATGTGAGGTGATACTCCTTGGGAGGATTAGTAATGCTTGGATATGCACAATTAATAGTAGGACAGAGGAAGTACTGAGGAACAGAGGGACCTTAGTCTATGTCCAAGGATCCCTAAAGGCAGCAGCACAGGTAGCTGAGGTGGTATATAAGGCATATTTGCCTCATTAGCTGGTGAAAAGAATATAAGAGCAGGGAGATTATGGTCACAGCTGGAATGCAGTGTGAAGTTTACCATGCTATAGGATGTGATTTCACTGGAGAGGATGCAGAAGGGTGTCACCTGGGGTCGAGCATTTCAGCAGTGAGAAAACACTGGACTGGCTGGATTTGTCTTCCTTGGAGCAGAGAAAGCTAAGGGAGACTTGACTGAAGTATACAAAATTGGGCAAGGTCTTAGACGAATATTTTTCGTCTGTATTCACAAAGCAGAAAGTCATTGGAGTTGGAGATTTCAATTGGAATTGTGAACTTCCAGAGTACATTAAGATTGAAAATGAGGTATTAGATGTCATAGCAGGGACAACAGTGGATAAATCCCCAGCACCCGATGAGGTGTATCCCATGTTGCTATGGGAGGCCACGGAGGAGATTACTGCCACAGGTATCTGATATCTGATAAATCTGATATTTAAACTGAGCTATCAGATGACTGGAAGACAGCAAATATGGTACCTTTATTCAAAAAAGACAGCAGGAGTAAGCTAAGTAACTACAGGACAGTTAGTCCAATTTCAGTAATAGGGAAATTATTGGAAAAAGTCCTGAGGGACAGGAGTAAACTACACATGGAAAGGGTGGAATAATTAGGGATAATCGCATGGATTTGTTGGTGAGAGATCCTGTCAGACTAATCTAGTTGAATTTTTTGAACAGGGAACTAAATATATTGATGAGGGCAGTGGAGTTGGTATGAGTTACATGGACTTCAGTAATGTCTTTGACAAGGTCCCACATATCTGGTTAGAGCCCATGGAATCCAAGGCAAGTTGGCAAATTGGACCCAAAATTAGCTTGGTATTAGGTGACAGAGGGTAAGGGTTGCTTTTGTGTTTGGATACTTATGACAAGTGGTGTTCCACACAGATCAGTGCTGGGACCCTTGTTGCTCTTAATATACATTAATTATTTGGATATGGATGTAGGAGGCATGATCAGTAAGTCTGCAGATGACAGTAATATTGGTGTTGTTGTCAATAGTGTGGAGGGTAGTCCTAGGCTACAGGGTGATATTGATGTGTTGGTGAAATGGGCTGAGAAATGGCAGATGGAGTTTAATCCTGGTAAATGAGAGGTGATGCATTTTGGGGAGTCAAATCAGGGTTGGGCATACACCATTAGTGATATGGCCCCATGGAGTATTGAGCAACCTTGCTATGCAAGTCCAAAGATCCCTGAAGGTGGCAGCACAGTAGAGAGAGTGGCGATGATGGCATATGGGATGCATGCCTTCATTGGCCGCGGTGCAGAATGTAAGAGGAAGGGGGTCTTAATGAAACTTAATAAAACATTAGTTAGGCCATAGCGAGAATATTGTCTGCAGTTCTTGTCTCCGTACTACAGGACGTGGAGCGAGTACAGAGGTGATTTGCCAGGATATTGCCTTGGATGGAACGTTTTGGTTATGAGGAGTGACTGAATAGGCTGGCTTTGTTTTCCTTGGAGCAGAGGAGGCTGAGGGGGGACTGATAGTGGCAGACAAAATTAAAAGAAGCATAGAGAGGGTTGATAGTAAGAAAATGTTCCCCTTGACAAGTCTTAGAGACCTGACAGAGGATTTGGTTTCAAGTGTGAAGAGGATTTGAGGAATTTTTCACCCAGAGGGTAGATGAAGTCTAGAACATCCAGCCTGAGAAGGTGGTGGAGGCAGATACTCTCAAACATTTAAGAAGCATCTGCATGAGCATTTGAATTGCCAATTTATAGTAGGCTGCAGACCACCTGCTGGTAAATGGGATTAGTGCAGATGAGTACCTGATGGCCAGCATGGAAATGGTGGGCTGTGGGGCCTGTTTCTGTGCTGTATGATTCCATGACCCTATAAAATGATGAGGGCATAAGAGAGGAAGGTGGTGAAAAACTCATTCCATAAGCAGATATTTTTCTACTCTGATGGGAGTTATATACAGGCCTCTGAATTGTAGCCAGGATGTGCAGTACAAATTACAACAAGATATAGAAAAGGCATGTAAAAAGGGCAATGTTACAGTGGTCATGGGGGATTTCAATATGCAGGTAGATTGGGAAAATCAGGTTGGTACCGGATTCCAAGAGAAGGAATTTGTAGAATGCCTACAAGATGCTTTTTAGAGCAGCTTGTGGTCGAGCCCAAAGGTAAAAGGCAATTCTGGATTTGGTGTTGTGCAATGAACCAGATTTGATGAGGGAGCTTGAGGTAAAGGAACCCTTAGGAGGCAGTGATCATAATATGATAGAATTCACCCTGCAGTTTGAGAGAGAGAAACTAAAATTGGATGTATCGGTACTACAGTTGAGTAAAGGTAACAACAGAGACATGAGAGACGAGCTTGAGCTCATGATTGGAAGGGGACCCTAGCAGGGATGATGGTAAAGAAGCAATGGCAGGAGTTTCTGCAAGTAATTCGGAAAATGCAGGATCATTTCGTCCCAAAGAAGAAGAAGCATTCTAAAGGGAGGATGAGGCAACCATGGCTGACAAGAGAAGTCAAAGACAGCATAAAAGCAAAAGAGACAGCATACAATATTGCAAAAATTAGTGGGAAGCTAGAGGATTGGGAAGCTTTTAAAAACGAACAGAAGGCAACTAAAAAAGCAATAAGGGGAGAAAAGATGAAATATGAAGGTAAGCTAGCCAATAATATAAAAGAGGACACCAAAAGTTTTTTCAGATATATAAAGAGTAAAAGAGAGGCAAGAGTGGACATCGGACTGCTGGAAAACGATGCTGCAGAGGTAGTAATGGGGAACAAAGAAATGGCGGACGAACTGAATAAGTATTTTGTGTCAGTCTTCACTGTGGAAGACACCAGCAACATGACTTCAGTGGTTGGTAAAATGTTAGAGTCCATTATTAAGGATGAGGTTTCGGGGTACTTGGAAGCACATGATAAAAGAGGCTGAAGTCAGCATGATTTCCTTAAGGGGATATTTTGCCTGACAAATCTGTTGGAATTCTTTGAGGAAGTAACAGGCAGGATAGATAAGGGAGAGTCAGCGGATATTGTTTACTTGGATTTTCAGGCCTTTGACAAGGTGCCACACATGAGATTGCTAAACAAGATAGGAGCCCATGGTACTACAAGAAAGGTGCCAGCATGGATAGAAAATTGGCTGACTGGCAGAAGGCAAAGAGTGGGAATAAAGGGGGTCTTTTCTGGTTGGCTGCCAGTGACTAGTGGTGTTCTGCAGGGGTTGGTGTTGGGTCTGCTACTTTTCATGTTATATGTTAATGATCTGGATGACGGAATTGATGGCTTTGTGGCCAAGTTTGCGGATGATACAAAGACAGGTGGAGTGGCAGGTAGTGTTGAGGAAGCAGGGAGTCTGCAGAAGGACTTGGACAGGTTGGGAGAATGGGCAAAGAAGTGGCAGATCAAATACAGCATAGGGAAGTGTATTAAGTATTGTTAGAAGGAATAAAGGCGCAGACTATTTTCTAAATGGGGAGCGAATTCAGAAATTGGAGGTGCAAAAGGACTTGGGAGTCCTAGTGTAGGATTCCCTAAAGGTTAACTTGCAGGTTGAGTTGGTAGTAAGGAAGGCAAATACGATGTTAGCATTCATTTCATGAGGACTAGAATATAAAAACAAGGATGTACTGCTGAGGCTTTATAAGGCATTGGTCAGACCACATTTGGAGTATTGTGAGCAGTTCTGAGCCCCATATCTAAGGAAGGATGTGCTGGCATTGGATAGGGTCCAGAGGAGGTTTACAAGAATGATCCTGGGAATGAAGGGGTTAACATATGAGGAGCTGATGGCTCTGGGCCTGTACTCGCTGGAGCTTAGAAGGATAGGGGGATCTCATTGAAACCTACCAGATATTGAAAGGCCTGACTAGAGTGGACATGGAGTGGATGTTTCCAGTAATGGCAGAGTTTAGGACCAGAGGGGACAGCCTCAGAATAGAAGGATGTCCCTTTAGAACAGAGATGAGGAGAAATTTCTTTAGCCAGAGGGTGGTGAATCTGTGGAATTCATTGCCACAGATGGCTGTGGAGGTCAAGTCATTGGGTATATTTAAAGTGGAGGTCGATAGGTTCTTGATTAGTAAGGGCGTCAAAGGTTATGGGGAGAAGGCAGAAGAATGGGGTTGAGGGGGAAAAATAAATCAGCCACGATCGAATGGCAGAGCAGACTCAATGGGCCAAAATGGCCTAATTCTGTTCCTATGTCTTATGGTCTTATGATCAGGGGACATTGGTTTATGGGATGGTGTAGAATATTCAAATTGGAGCACACTGCCTGAGGGATGGTGAACACAGGTATTCTCACAGCATTTAAGAAGAATTGAATTGAGCAACTGAAAAGCAGTGGCATAGAAGCCTGCAGGCCAGGTGCTGGAAAATAGAATATAGATTGTTACTTGATGGCTGGCTTGGACACAAAGGGCCAAAGGGCCCGTTTTCTTTGCTGCAAGACGATGACTCAGATGCGAGTGACAAGGGCAATTATGAAAGGGATGGGAGAGAATGCATGTATCTGTGGAGGCGGCGGTGTAGGCAGGAAGAAGAGGACATGGGAGAAGTGAGAAACTAAAGCTTTTGCAGAGTTTCAGCATCTTTCACATCTTCAGGAATGTCAAAGCAATCTACAGCCAAAGTGCAGTCACTGATTTAAAGCAGAAACAACACAGTGGGGCAAAATAGGAAGAGGCAATTTTGGCCCAGGACAGAGAAAGAAAACTGTTGCAATGATTAATAGAAAACAATAAAATAAGAGGAAGAAAAAGAACAAGCTGCATGAATCAGTGGGTCAAAAGAGAAAAGGCTGGGTGTTATCAGCAAACCTGTAGCAACTGACTTTGTTTCCACGTGGTATCGCGAGAGATAGTGTAGGGACGGGAAGTAGCAGGGAATGGGGGTGGAATGCCAACAGGGGGATGCAAAAGAGGAGATGGCATTGCAATATTGATTAAGGAGTCCATTACTGTAGCAATGAGGGAGGATGTCCTAGTAGGATCGTCACATTAGGCCACATGGATAGTGCTTAGAAACAAAAGATCATTTTACGGGTGGTTACTACAGGCCTCCTAAAGCGAGTAGGAGATTGAGGAGCAGATATGTAGACAACTAACAGTGAGATGTAATTTGGTTCCAGTACTAGGGGACTTTGTGATGGATATTCACTGTCCAAGCCCAGGAGGCCTATTGCTAACCTCAGCATTTTAGCAAGTCACTGTCCAGGGATTAAGATGCTTCTCAGTAGAAGAAACAGATACCAAGGCTTGCCCTAAAAAAAAGTTACCAAGAATTAGTGTGCCTAACACCAGAAGAAAATAGTTACCAAGAATTAATATGCCTATCAGCAACAGAAAATGGTCCACGGATTAAGGTGGTTGTTGTTAAATAATTCAAATTCCTAACCAGTACATTTTGCTCATCCTGTTTATCTAACCAGGAGAAAACAACATCACTTGCAGGTGAGGCCTTACTAGATGACTAATAAAAGAGAACAATTTTTTTTCTCTCCCCATTCCCCATTTCTTTTTCCCTTTTCCTTGGAGCAGACTCGATGGGCCGA
This sequence comes from Pristis pectinata, assembly GCF_009764475.1. Classification (NCBI taxonomy): domain Eukaryota; kingdom Metazoa; phylum Chordata; class Chondrichthyes; order Rhinopristiformes; family Pristidae; genus Pristis; species Pristis pectinata. Next base: position 31,005,323 of record NC_067427.1, read on the forward strand.
ATAGCCTGCTTCTGTTCCCTTGTCTTGTGATCTTGTGAACAATATAAATATTAGAAGGCAGTAAGGGTTGCTCAGAGTTACAGAGATGAAGACATAGAATCCACTCCTCAGCCTCGACCCGAGCAGGATCTCTTCCCAGAGACTTCTTTCTGTGATGGATGACTTGTTCATCTGCAACTCACTGGTATGGTTTCCTAGTTTGTAAGAATCGTACTTGTGTTTGTTAATAGTTTGTAGAATTATAATCTCTGTTAGAATTTACTCGTCAATATAAATGTGCTCCATTTAAAATAAATAACTATGTTGAATTTGCTTTGTTAGCTTGAAGTACCTCCTCCTTGGCTGGGAGGGGGGAACTCACCGCTCGAAATAGTGATTATTGACAGATAAACCCCTTTAGAAAAGAGACTAAAGTAGTTAAGTAAATTAGTTTTTGAACTATAGGTTGATACAGTATAACCTCCCGAAAGTGAGGATACTGATAGTCACCTATAACTGATAAGACTTAAGGTCTTGACTTAAGTTTAGGCATCTAGAACAGGTGCGCTCAATATCATCACAATTGGCGCCCAACGTGGGGCACAAAATATTTAAAAAATTATTATTAATAATTATTATTAATTTGCAGTTGTCCAATTCAGAGCACACTCGACAAATGCTACGGCACGCCAGCTGGTACTATAAATGGCCGACATCCTAGTTCCAGTAGCTGCACAGGCAAATGCTGGTCGATATTATGAGTGTGTTAATAGCATAACAGAAATATGGAAAAATAGATTCGATGCTCCTCAAATGGTGGATATTTCATTCTCCAAGTCAGAGGCTGGGATGACAAGAGCGTAGAACATAAAGTGAGGATATTGAGAGACACTATAACTGATAAGACTTAAGGTCTTGACTTAAGTTTAGGACTCTAAAATGGGTACACTCAATATCATCATAATTTCAACTTCCCTAATATTAATGGGGATCACTTTAGTGTGAAAGCCACAGAGGGGTGGAATTTTTAGTGTATCCAGGAGAGCTTTTTGAACTAAAATGTCGATAGTCCTACTATGTTAGGGAATGCTGCTGGGCAAATGGTTGAAGTGGCAGTGGAAGAGCATTTTTGAGATAGTGACAGTAAGTTTCAAGGTATCTACAGAGAGGGATAAGAAAGGCTTGGAAATTAAGATCCTGAATAAGACAGGGCCTGGCAGAAGTAGACTGTGAGCAGCTGTTTGCAGGTAGGTCTGCATCTGACAAGTGGGAGTCAATAAAAAGTGAAAAAAAGAGAAAGTTTGGGGCCAATGTGTCCTTGTGAGGGCGAAATGACAGCAAGTCCATGGAACCCTGGGTGTCAAGGGATATCCAGGACTGGATAAAAGAAAAAGGCATGTGGCAGGTATAAAAAATTAAAAACACTAGAGGTCTTTCAGGAATATAGAAACATAGGGGTACTTAAAAAAGAAATGAGGAGGGAAAAGAGGAGGTAAAAACTATCATAGGCAAACAAAATTAAAGGAAATCCCAAGTCATTTTATGTTTATTAAGGACAAGGCAGTAACCAGGGTAAGAGTGGGGCCCACTGGGGACCAAGCTGGCAATCCGTGTATGGAGCAAGAGAACATAGGTGAGTTGTTATGATACTTCTCACTGGTATTCACCATTGCAGCTGGATAATTCAGGGAAAGGGACAACGAAATTCTGGAGCATTTTATCATTAGAAAGGAGATATTACGTGTCTAAATTGGCTTAAAGGATTCAGCAATGAAAAACTAAAGAGCTCATAAAAAGGGAGAAAACTGATTTTGAAAGAAAGCTCCTGTAATATCAAAACAAACAGTAAGAGTTTTTATAGATTTATAAATAGGAAGAAGTCAGCTGAGATAGTTGTGGGACCTCTAGAGAACGAGGCTGGTGAATTAACAAGAAAGAAAAGGACTGATATATTACATTTTTTGCACCAGTCTTCACCATGGAGGATACTGCAAATGTCCCTAAGATAACAGATGAGCTAGTTTCAAATAACACGAAGGAACTTGTAAAAATCTCAGTCACAAAGGATAAAGTTTTAGAGAAAATCACAGGGCTAGATTGACAAACATTAAGGCCTGTACCAAGGGTTTGAAAGGAAGTGGCTGCAGAGGTAGTGGACCCAGTGGTTGAAATTTTTCAAAACTCGCTAAATTCCTGAGGGTACCAGAAGATTGGTAATTGGTAAATGGTTTATTATTGTCACTTATACCGAGATACAGTGAAAAGCCTTGTTATGCATGCCATCCAGACAGATCATTCCAAGCATAAGTACATTGAGTTAGTACAAAAGGAAAAGCAATAACAGAATGCAGAATATAGTTACAGTTACAGAAAAAGTGCAGTGCAGGTGAACAAATAAGGTGCAAGGGCCATGACAAGGAAGATGGGAAAGCAGTCAATGTGACTTCCTTGTTCAAAAAGGGAGGAAGACAGAAGGTAGGGAATTACAGGCCAGTTTGTTTAGCATCTATTATTGGCAAGATGCTGGAGTCAATAATTGAAGGAAATAACTAATCACTTTGGAAAGCAGGATATAATCAAACCTAGGGAGAGTTGATAGAGGGAAACCTGCAGGTAGGATGTATTTAAATTTTCAGAAGGCATTTGACAAGGTGCCATATAAGAGGCTGATGCATAAACTAAGAGACCAAGGTTTTGAAGGAAGTGCATTAGCATGGATTGAAAACTCGCTGTCACATAGAAAACAGAGTTAAAGTAAATGGGTCCTTTTCAGGTTGAAGGGATGTAACTAGTGGAGTACCTCAGGGATCAGTTCTTGGTCCCTAACTATTTACTATTTACATTAATAACCTGGAGGAAGGAACAACATGTAAGGTTTCCAAGTTTGCTGATGGTACAAAAATCATTGGAAGGTCATGTTCTGATTGAGGACATCACGATTCTCCAATGGGATATAGATAGATTGAGTGATTGGGTGAAAATTTGGCAAATGGTGTTTAATATGGGAAGTGTGAGGTCATGCACTTCAGTAAGAGGAATCAAAAGGCAGATTATTATCTTATGGAGAGAGACTGAATGAGTGAAATTCAGAGGGATCTAGGTGTTCCGGTGCATGAATCACAAAATGTTCGCAGGCAGGTGCAACAAGTAGTTAAGAAGGCAAACAACGTTTTGGCTTATATTGCGTAAGGGTTGTAGTTTAAAAATAGGGAGGTTTTATTACAGTTGTACAGGGTGTTGGTGAGACCACACCTGGAGTACTGTGCACAGTTCTGGTCCCCTTACTTTAAAAAGGATATAGTAGCAGTGGAGGCAGTCCAAAGAAGATTCCCCAGGCTCATTCCTGGGATGAGAGAGTTGTCCTATCAAGAGAGGCTAGTCAGTTTGGGTCTGGAGTTTAGAAGAATGAGGGTTAACCTTATTCAAACATATAAGATGGTAAGTTCATAGGGGAGCTTGACCGGATAGATGTCAGGATGTTTTCACTAGTGGAAGAGTCTTGAACAAGGGTTAGAGCTACAAAATAAGACAAAATAAGGGGTCAGTCATTTAAAACTGAGGTGGGTAGAAATTTCTTCTCTCACAGGGTAGTGAATCTCTGGAATTTCTCTGCCCCTAAGGGTGGTGGAGGCCAGATCATTAGATATATCTAAGGTGGAGATAGATAATTTTTTTTAAAGATTGAGGACTTGGGAGTTATGGGCAACTGGCACAGATGAGGAGTTGAGGCCAGTGTCGATCAGCCATGATCATATTGAATGGCGGGACAGGCTTGAGGGGCTGATGAGATGTATCACAGGCTGCTAGATGGGAGGCAAGGGAATAGCTTTCTGGGGCCCTGATAAAGATTGGTCACAGGGGTGATGTGCCAGATGATTGGAGGATGGCAAATTTGGTACCTTTATTCAAGAAGGGCATCAGGGATTCGCTAGGTAATTGTGGGCCTGTGAGTTTAATGTCAGTGGTAGGGAGGTTACTGGAAAATGGTCTGAGGGACAGGATTAACCTACACTTGAAAGGCACAGAGTAATCAAAGAAAGTCACATGGCTCTATTAGGGGGAAGTCTTGTCTGAAAGATTTGATTGAATTTTGGACGTCAGTGTGGAGCTTTGTAGACAGGTACAAGAACAGGCACCCTGCTGCTGCTCTTGTTGAAAGAGATGGACATGTGAAAGGAGGCCTCGAACACAAGAGATCCCAGTGGGAGGTGGCAGCCAGTGAAATAAATTCCCTGGAATTCTGCTCCAAGGATCTAATCTCAGTGCTATCAGATGTTCCATCTTGCTCCAAGGTTAGTAATACAAGTACAGAAGCCCACCTGGCTACGCAAATACTGCTGCATTCACACACATCATATTCAAATGCAAAGCTCACACCTTACACACACTGCCATCATGGTTGGCATAATATAAGCAAACGTTGCAACATCTTGATATTTTTCCTCTTGTGTTGAAGGTAAGTCATAACTGCAGCTCATTCCTCAGCAGAAGCAGATATCAGAACCCCTTCCTTCCACAAAGGCACCGTTCAGATGAGGGAGTGCTGGTGGACATTGGCTCATCTGTAACAGGGCCAGTGGCCAGTGGTGGATCAGAGATCACTGAGGAAGAAACTGTGTTCATAGCCAATCTACCTTCTCAATCCTATTTGCCTCTCATCACACAATAACATCTTATAACATCAAGTTAGTTTTCTCATTTCAAATAAAAGTAAACCACCACCTGGCCAGAACACTAAAGGGAATCTAAATGATTCAGAGAAGGAAGAAAATGCCATTCAGAAGGAGGCTATTCAGCCCATTGAATTTCTGCTGGCTCCAAGAAAAGCAATCCTTTCCTCACTCTTCCCCAAAAGCCCCAAAAATTCTCTCTCATTTCTAATTCCCTTTTGAAGGCACCAGGTAATGCTGAGGTATAAACATCGGCAAACACTCCTGCCCTCTTTCCAAACAGTAACATGGGATCTTTCTGAACCATCTGAGGAAGTAGATGGGACCTTAATTTAACATTTCACTCAATAGATAGCATGTCTGAGGTGCTGTACTCCCTCAGTTCTACCCTGACCTGTCAAACCACTTTGCTGTGATAAATCATCAAACTGGAACTTGAATCCAGAAGCTTTTGACTTAGAGGTAAGAAAATCACCAACAGGTCTGACACAAGAAGAATTCAAAACAGCAGAAAAGAGTAACTGGTGGTGCAGCTCCTTGTAAAAGAACATGATACACCTCCTGTACCTGCTTATGGTCTTATTGGGGTCAAACTTCAACTCAGCATGTTCCAGCATCAAATTCTCAAACTCTTCGTTCAGCTTATTCCGTTTTTCTTTCCGCTGGCTGAGCTTCCACTGCAGGTAGTCACTGGTTGCAGTCTGCATGTTGATTCTCTGTTCTATGTCCTGGTTAAGATATTTAATATACATTTATCATCTCTGTTGTAATGTTAACCAATTGAATGGTACATTCAAGAACAAGGCAGAAACATTCCGGTGCTGAAGACTTTCCCTTCAGTACATTTACCCCAGATCACTGAAGTCTCTCCCACCCCTGTACATTTACCCTGCCTCATTGCAGCTCCTCTGTGCATTTACCCCAGACCACTAAAGTCTCTCCTACCCCTGTATATTTACCCCACATTGTTACTGTTCCTCCAGTACACACCCACCCAGCACTGAGAGTGGGACTGAGATCCCCGACACTGTGAGGGGGACTGTCTTCCACTGTTGGCCCTTGTAGAGGGCCATTAATGTTTACAGTGACCTTGTTGATTCACCTGAATAAAAAATGCTGGAACTACTCAGCAGGTCAGGCAGTATTTGTGAAAGAATATGGATACACACAGCCTCACTCTGTTTCCTTTGTGTATCTCCACAGGTGCCGGCTAACTTGCTGAGTGTCTTCAGCACTTTCTGTTTTACTTTCAGATTTGCAGTAGCTTCAGTTGTTTTGATTTTTCTTTATTTACCTCTAGTTTTGAGCAGGACATCAGTTCCTTCAATTTGTTGATTTCATTGATCACTGTATTTTCACTCCCACTGTGTGATCGTGCTCCAAAATCTATGCAAAGTGGAAAAAAATAACTTTTGATAGTAGCAGGACAATATCTGGAATCAGACTGAAGTTACTGTGCACTGGAAATGAATAAAGAGTTCTATTAGAACTGCCCTTGCCTTTGTATCCTCCCAGCACATGATCTTTTCAAAGATAATTTTATTAAAAGGTGCACAGATGGTGCCTGCTGTGAAATGGCAGCATGGCTGTAATTCTGAGCACGTCCTACCTGGGGAGCTGCTCTACTTGGTTACGTATTTTCTGATCACAGCATATGCATGCCATTTTCCTGGGTTCTTGCTGTGGATACACATTACTTATTGGCTAAAGGCCTGATGTTCTTATATATATTTTGTATTAATAGGTAATTGTACACTCATATTTGTAGATAATTTCACACTTGTCTTATCCATTACATTTAGAAAGTTCTGTGTGCATTGCTGCAATCTCATCACCCAGCATTGACTAGTAATTCCACATTCTTATCGAGTTTTTACACCGCAATTCCATGTTCATTTTTGCAGATGACAAAAAGTTTTTAAATGTGGTGAAATGGGAAGAATAGAAACAGGGTGTTAGAAGTCTTAGATCGGCTGGCTGAAGGGGAAGAAGCGGAAGCTGAAATTTAATATAGAGAAGTGCAAAGTGATGCACTTTGACTGAAAGGATAAGGAGATACAATATAGACTAGGCAGCACAATTCTACAAAGTGTGCAGGAACAGAAGGACTTGTGAATACATGCCTGAATCCTTCCAAGTGTCAGGGCATGTTGAGGCAGTACTTAGTGAAACATATATGGTCATATGAGGATTCATAAATAGATGCACAGATTGAAAAGACAGCTTTGGAAGCTGAAATTATATCAGGCAATGCTTTGGCCACAGTGCTTTCGGTTCCAGTCACCACACTTTAGGAAGAATGTGAAGGTCCTAGAAAGGGCACAAAATAGATTAACTGGAATGGTTCCAGGGTTGAAGGATCTCAGCTATGAGGTTAAACAGGAGAAGTAACTGTTGTTTTCCTTGGAGCAATCAAGGTTGAGAGGTATGCAGGATCATAATTCATTTAGGTGGAATAGACAGAGGAAAGGTGTTTTCTGCTAGTGGATGGGGAAACACAGAGCAAGAAGTCTAAGGGGGGCATGATGAAAAAGTCTTTTGTTATGTAGACAGAAGTTATGATCTGGAATTTAGTGGTTGTAAGGCTGGGGGAACAGAATCAAAGAATGTCTACAAATAGGAATTGGATAGACATCTGTGTCAGAGTAATTCGCAGAAAGAGCATGGGAGTTGGATTGATAGGATTGATCTATTAGAATATGGCAAATAATGGGTGGAAGGCTGCCTCTCTACTATTCATAATACTTTGTACTTGTAGATAATACCATACTCTTAATGCCCAATATTTACGTTTCCCCAGATCTGATTTACCTGGAATGTTTTTTCTCAGTCTGATTCCACTGGTTGATGACTCTCTACTGCCTGATCTCAGAGATGAAGCATCGATCTAAAATGGAAAGGTCTTAACTTTGTAATTAGAGCAGATAATCAAACCCTTCTTATTTGAGTCCGGCAGGAAGAAAGACCTTTTGTGATGCACTGTCTAAATTCTGAAAATTATTCAATCTTTATTCAATTACATTGTCACTGGATTTGGCCTGTAAAGCCCTGAGACCATCTGAGCCTGCATGAGTTATAGCTGATTTGGGTTGTCAGTCTGATTGTTGTCATTTTTTTTGGGAGTGTACCACAAAGTGGCAACAAAATGTGTTTCACTAGGTAAATTTGAGTTACTCAGTGTGACAAAGGCACAAACCACAAAGACCATGAGCACTGAAGATATTAAATCCTCTCTGGAAACTGACTGAGATTTTGTTGGAGGTTTGTGATGCCATTCATGGATGAAAATATCCAACAGGTCCAATTTTGTGTTACATGTGGAATGATCATGCTCGTTAAAGTTGAAGTTCAAAGGTTAATGAATTTGTGATTGACATCATTGGAGGTTAGGAGATTTAGCCCGCTGTCTGAATGGCAAGGTAGAGATATTCACAGTTTGCCAGGATGCATGGTTTGGTGAAACAGGCAGTTCCACCATTTGGTAAAAAATATTTTATTCATTGTGTTATGAGACTTCAAGATGCATTGTATTATGACAAGGAGACACTCTTCTGTGACAATCAGTTACACAGCCAGTGATACGGTGAGGTATGGCTTGACAGCTGGGGGTAAACCATTTAGCAAGAGCCAGTAATGTGTTATGTGATAGTGAGATACAATTATGATAGGGAAGGGAGATGAGTTGGAGTTGTACACTTTGGTGACACATCAATTGAAGATAGAAAACAGGTCCATCTGGTCTTTGACAATTTCATTCTTGGTCATAAAGGGAAACGGACCATTTGGTGACCGGAAAATGCACCAGGGGGCAATATAAGCAGATTAAATAACTTAGGGAGTTATAACACTTGATGACACAAGGCAATACACAGTTTGGTGAAAAAGAGATTTAACAATGCCTTGACATGCTCCCTCATTCAGTGAGACTATGGCTGATCTGACCCTCAACCCTGTTAACCCGCTTTTGCTCCAAATCCTGTTGTATCCCCACTCAACAAAGATCCATCAGTCACAGTCTTGAAATCTCTCCAGAATTCAGCACCTTTAGGAGAGATTTCTATCGCTGCTTGTATGAGAAATTCTTTTCTCATTTCACACTTGAATAGCTTACGCCAGCTCTGGGATTGTACCTTCTGGTTCTACATTCCTCTGCACCCACACTGTCAAATCTCTTTATCAGTTGGAATGCCTTGCTATGTTCATTCCATATCTGCTAAATGCAGAGGACTATGGGGAGGTTGTAATCATGCAGCATGACAACAGGCCATTTAGCCCACCACCTCCACACCGACCAGTGGGCACCCAACCGTATTAAACCCATCTTCCAGCACTTGGCCCATAGTTTCTACACCTGGGTGATTCAAGCACTCGTCTAGACACTTTTAAATGCTATCATTGATTCTGCTTCTACCACTCTCTCAGGCAGTGTGTTCAGGGTGAAAAAGATCCCTCTCAGATCCCCTCTAAATCTTTTAGCCCTTACCCTAAATTGATGTCCTCTGGTTTTATCTGCCTCTGATATGGGGAATAGTCTACCCTATCTCATAACTTTATACACCTCAATCCTTTCTCCCCTCTTAACCTCCTCCAGTCCAGGGAAAACAGACCCAGCCTATCCAGCCTCTCCTCATAACTGAAATGCTCCATCCCAGGCAACATCTGGGTGAATCTCCCTTGCACCCTCTCCAGTGCTGTAACATCTTTCCCATAGTGTGGTGACCAGAACTGCATGCAGTATGCCAGCTGAGGTCTGACAAATGTTTTATAAGTTGAAACATAACCTCCCTGCTCTGCTATTCAAAGCCACAACTAATGAAGGCCGGTATCCCATATATCTTCCTAGCCATGTTAACTAGCTGTGCTGCCACCTTCAAGGACCTTTGGACTTGTACACGGAGGTCATTCTGTTCCTCTGTACTCCCAAGGATCTGCAAATGCAGTGTCTAAATCAGGAACTGCCATCCACTTTGCTGATGTGGGCTGGATCATCTGTATCAAGCAATTTTGAAGTCAGGATGAGGTGAAGTGAAACAAGGATGACAAGCTTAGAATAGGTGGGTATAATCTGTAAATTGTTTTGGAATGTCATGCCGTAGCTGAATGTGAAATGGAAAATTAAAATGCCAACATTAAATGGGTGAGAGGACAGAAAGTGCCAATCTGAACTGAGAGCACCTGAGGTGAGAATTGTACCAGGATGGGAAGGACTGTGTTGTAGAGGAACACAAGGTAAATTTAGTCTGGAATTGGATAAATAGTGGCTTCTCTCAGAATTATCGTGATTTGTCCTGAAGTATTTCCTTACTGCCATGCATAATTCAATCCATGAATTTGGTTCCTTGCCTGGAAAGGGGTTAATTCTACTCTACATTCACCATGGAACATCCACAATGCTGAGGCAAAAAAACAATGGGCAGCCACCAGGAAGAGTAGCAGATATAGGTAGGTAGTGGCCATCCTCTCTCAAACAGATATACCATGGTGAGACTGCAGATGCTGGAATCTGGAGCATCAAACAATCTGCTGGCAGAACTCAGCAGGTCAAGCAGCACAGTGAGAGGAACGGAACTGTTGACGTTTCAGATTGAAACCCTGCACCAGGACTCCATGGCAGCCTCTCAGGAGAAAGCAGCAACTGCCAAGTTTGTGGCATCATGGTTAGATCTGCTGCAGAACGAGGGAGGAGAAAGACTGGGAAAGCTGTAGTGATGGCGGAGTTGATTGTAAAGAGAGTGGACAGGTGTTTCTGTAGCTGTGAAGTATCTCAAATGGCATGTTGTCTTCCTGGCGCCAGGGTCAGGGATGTCTTGGAGCAGCTGCAGGGCACTGTGAAGGGGGAAGGTGAAGAGCCAATGGTGGTGGTACACATCCGTATCAAGGACATGGCTAGGAAAAGGGGTGAGGTCCTGCAACATGAATTCAGTGAGTTAGTTGGCAGATTAAAGAGCAGTACCTCTACTGCAAAGTGCTACTGAGTATAGGAAGATAGATCAGATGAATATGTAGGAGGGTGGGTTTTAGATTTTTGGATCATTAGGAACATTTCTCGGTAGGTGGGACCTGTACAAGCAGGATGGATTGTATCTGAACAGGAATGTCAGTATCCTTGCGGGGAGGTTTGCTTATGTTCTTGGGGAGGTTTTTCAACCAATTGGGCATGGGGACGGAACACCGAGGTTCAGTCAAATATAGACAAAAATCTAGATCAGTCCAGTAGACAGAGCAGACATGGGCATGTTAAGGTATAAGGAAGATGTTTTCAAAGGCTCTTCAAATGAGGCCATGTGAGTAGAGTTTAAGAATAAAAAAGGGGTGGCTACTTTGTTGGGATTATAATACAGGCCTCCAGATAGTCAGCGGGAGATAGAAGAGCAGATATGTAGCATATCACAGGGAGGTGTGAGAGGAATAGGGTTATAGTAGTGGGATTTCAACTTCCCTAATATTAACAAGAATCACAGTGTGATAGGTGTGGTGGAATTTTTAAAGTGCATTCAGGAGAGCTTTTTGTGCCAGTACCTAGATAGTCCTACTAGGGATAAGGCATTGTTAGACCTAATCCTAGGAAATGAAACCAGGCAAGTGGATGAAGTGTCAGTGGTGGGGCACTCTGGGGATAGTGATTATAACTCTGTCAGTCTTCAAGTAGTTACGGAAAGGGATAAGGATGCTCTGAAAATTGAGTATCTGAACTGGGGGAAGGTCGATTTCAATATTGTTACACGGGACCTGGCAATGACAGACTGGGAGCTGCCACCTGCAGTTAAATCTGCATTTGGGAAGTGCAGTCTTTTAAAAATGAAATACTGAGAGTTCAGGGCCAGCATGTTCCATAAGTGCAGCCACTTTGAGACATCCTTGACCCTCCCACCAGGGATGTATCAAATCATCCTGGAATCTCGTTCACAGCCACAGAAATGCCAAGCTGCCCCCACCCATGAAAAAGTCCCCTGAAACTATCACACTCTCTCAGTCTTAGTCCTCTCTTTATGTGCATCAAAGCCCTCTGTGGTGCCATGAATTGGGTTGTTGCTGCTGTTTTCCCCTGGGAGGCAATCCCTCCAGTATCCAATGCAGTATCTGAGAGAGAAATGACCACCGGGGACTCCTGCACAACCTACCTGCCCTTACTGCCCTTCCTGGTGGTCACCCACCTCTTTTCTTTCTGTACCTGCGGCGTGACCAACTCGCTAAATGCATTATCAACCGCACTTTCTGCATCCCAGATACTCCTTAGCAAGTCCATCTCAGCTCTAACTGCTCTAGGTCATTTGCCAGGAGCTGTAGCTGGTATAGTCACCAGGTGTGGTGCTCTTTGATAGAGAGCAGCAGCAGATAAAGAGCAAAGTTGTGCCTAATGGAGTTTCTCCTATTGTAAAGACACATGAAAAGATGGCAGTGACAATTAAAAACCAGACACAGCACAAAAGCAATGTGACTCCAAACTTACACGCTTCAGCGCATACTTCTCCAGGTTCAGGAGCTTTCTCCGGTTGGCCAGTATGGTTTCTCGCTCTTTCTTCTCTGCACTGTAAGACTTTTCCAGAGCATCTAACTCCATCTTTGTACAATAATAAAAATTAATTAAAAACCACTTCATATGTTGAAAGGTACCATTACAAACACTGCATATACATTTTGCCAAAGAATTAATCCAGGATTCCAGAGCTCAGTACTATAGAACTAAATATATATATATATATATAATATATATATATATATATATATATATATATATATATATATAGACATACATACAGATAGATAGATAGATGTCAATAGCCTGTGTGCAAATTGAGTGTTTCTGAGAAGGAATGCAATACAGGTTTTTTTGGAAAACAGCAGCATCTGTGTTCCATGACCCCTTGGGTTACATCTTGTTTTCCCTCTTCTCCTCCACCCCGCCCTCACCATCCCCCTTGGTTTTCCAATGGTGTTTGGCTCTTTGCCAGGTACAATTCCAATTATGTCCATGTGGATAATGCTGAGAAATCAACAGTGAAATAGCCAGGGGTTTGTAGTGGAACATCTAACTGCCCACATATTCAAATGATTTGGACAGAGCCAAAGGAAATAATGATCATTTTTTAATTTTAAAGACCTTTTTATTAACGGAAGGTAATATAAGATATGAGGCAATGGTAGATAGGAAGAGCTACTTCCTGTACTCAAAAATGTCATTATTTTCACTATCAATTGCGAAAGTCAATGAGGACAATGTCTACTGTGCTACCTTTGTCAATCCTCTTGGTCACCTCTTCAAAAAGCTCAATCAAATTTGTGATTCATGATTCCCACACACAAAGCCATGCTGATAACCCCTAATCAATCTGGCCTTTCCAAATACAGATAGATCCTCTCTCTCAGAATCCCTTCCGTTAACTTTCCCACCACTGACATTAGGCTCATCGGCCTGTAGTTCCCTGGCTTGTCCTTGCAGCCCTTCTTAAATAAAGGCAGAAAATCAGCCACCTTCTAGTATCTCACCATAGCTAAGGATGATACAAAAATCTCTGCCAGGCCTCCAGCAATTTCTTCCCTTGCTTCCCACAATATTCCTCGGATACACTTGGTCAGGCCCTGGGGACTTATCCACTTTTATGTGCCTCTATACCACCAACACATCCTCTTTCGTAATGTCGATATGTTTCAGCACATCACTGTTTTCTTCCCTGAATTCCTTGGTTTCTATGATCTTCTCCACAGTAAATACAGACAAGAAGTATTCATTTAAGACCTCGCGCATCTCCCGTGGCTCCACATATAGATGACCACACTGATCCTTAAGGTGACCTATTCTCTCCCTAGTAATGGTTTTGCTCTTAATATACCTTTAGAATCTCTCAGGATTTTCCTTTACCTTATCTGCCAAGGATATCTTATGTCCCCTTTTTGCCCTCTTTATGGCACTCCTTCATATGGCACTTTCCCATATCAGTACAGGAGATGCAAAACTGTCCAATCATCTCTTCCTTTCCCACCATCCAGAGACCCTGACAGTCTTTCCAGGTGTAGCCAGTGATTCACTTGCACTTCTGCCAATCTAATGTACTGCATTTGGTGTTCACATTGTGGTCTCAACTACAATGGAGAAGCCTAACACAGATCATGTGACCACTTTGCAGAGCACCTGTTTTTGGTCCACCATCCAACATCCAAAGACGTACGGGTAGGTTAATTTGGGTTTAAAACGGGCGGCGCAGACTCGTTGGGCCAGAAGGGCCTGTTACCACATTGGAAATAAAATTTAATTTAAAATATAATTTAAGAATACCCTTCCGCTATCCCACCCATCGTTCCCCTGTCAGAACAGTGCTGGCAGTTTTACTCCATATCGAACATGCCCTGTGCATTAAAGGATTTCTGGTCCTTACCCACATGTTTTTCCGAGCCTCCGCAGCTTCCTGAGACACCTGAGCTAATGCTGTTAGCTCAGCTTTGTGTGCATCCACAATTGCGCTGAAGCTGTCCACTCTCTGAGGTATGAAGGCGGCATCCTGTAAGCACATGGACTCAGCACATCAAGTCAGGCATAATGTCCAGCTACCCAATCTGCTCCTGCTGCATCCAAACAGCATGTGTTTCTACCACGCCTCAGCACATCTACACCTGCAGCTGCTTTGCCCCAAGAGACAGGGATATACTTCCACTGTATTTAAAATAGAGCTGGAAAACTCCCTGACAAAAAATGGGGTAGCGGATGCAGACTGTTAAGAGTGGTCACCTCAAACAGTTTTGATCACAGCGGAGCTGGAGAGAAACGTTTCCAATTTCTATCCCCGGTTGCCCTCCTCTCTCAGGTGATGGTATGATATCTAAAGGGTAAGCAGTGTTTTGAGAGAACTGATCATAATGTGTGCTGAGGATTCTTGTGGCACCCCAACCTCAGCCCTACAGAGAACACTTTTCTCCACCTCTGCTGAAGCACAATTCCAGGCCCTGCTTTTGTGTGGCCTCTGTGCAGAGCAACTCCACCAACACTGGTGGTGTTATCAGTGTTAAAGTAGCTTCAAGTTTTGTGCTGTATGGTTCTATGGTATTTCACACGGATTGTGCAAAGTGGTGTTGGGATCTTAGGATCAAGCAGCTATTGATCCCACTGGATCGTGGGCTTAAGCATTGATTAATCAGAGTAGAGTTTGATTTTCACGGATGGAGTGATTACCCTGAGCAGCTTACTTCTCTGTGACGTCTTGGAGGCATTGACGAGCCATTAGAGGGTCAGCCTACAGAAGTAAGAGTATGCTAACTACAGTATTTGGGAACAATTGGCTCCTCATAGCTTATACCCACGGACTTAAGTGGTTTCATGTCTTCATTATACCATGCCACGTGAAGTCTCATGACAGACCTTTACCCACCAGAACACTACCTGTGTCTTACAGTGGGACTTTCCCACCTGTACTGTACCCATGTCACAAAGTGACAGAACAGGTCTCACCAACACGACACCTCATTATCATACAGTGATAGACCAGCAGCCACCATTTTGTACAATAATAAGCCTAATTCCACCCCAATCTCCCACCAACCACCACCACACCAACCCCCCTCCCCCACCCCGTGTTGTATAGGGACAGATCTAAGTGTTTGTGCATGGACACAGCCATACCCAACAACTGCACTTCAATGTTATCCACTAGTACTGTAGCAATGTTGTCCAATGACAGACCCAGACACGAGTACTGTACCTCAGCATTATACTGTAACAAACTGTACTGACCAGTACAATATCTCGGCATTATATAGTAATAGATTGCTACCCAACAATAATGTACCCCAGTGTTATACAATAACAGATCTGTCCCCACCAGTAATATACTACCCATTTTCCACAGTCACACATAAGTACCATAATTCCACTCAAATAGGCCAAAGTACTGTCAAGAGTCAGGGCCATGATAGTTGTGGCAGAATAACAGCAACTTTTGTAAGCTATCTGAATGCTAAGTGTAGGATCCTTGTAATGAACCATAGAACCCTCGAACAGTACAGCACAATACAGGCCCTTTGGCCCACCATGTTGTGCCGACCTTTAAACCATGCCTCATTTGGAATACTGTGCGCAGTTTTGGGCCCCGCATCTTAGGAAGGATGTGCTGACGTTGGAGAGGGTTCAGAGGAGATTTACGAGAATGATTCCAGGAATGAAAGGGCTTAAGTACGATGAGCGTTTGTCGGCTCTTGGACTGTACTCGCTGGAGTACAGAAGGATGAGAGGGGACCTCGTAGCGACATTTAAAATGTTGACAGGTAAGGATAGAGTAGATGTGGCTAGGCTGTTTCCCTTGGTGGGCGTGTCCAGGACCAGAGGGCACAATCTTAGAATTAGAGGGTACAGTTTCAAGACAGAGATGAGGAGAAGTTTCTTTACCCAGAGGGTGGTGAAATTGTGGAACTCCTTGCCACGCACAGCAGTGGAGGCCAGATCAGTGGGGGTGTTCAAGGAGGAGATAGACAGATATCTAAATAGTCAGGGTATCAAGGGATATGGGGATAAGGCTGGCAAATGGGATTAGAATAGTTTTTTTTTTCTCTCTCTTTTTTTCCCACCCCATTTCTTTTTCCCTTTTCCTTGGAGCAGACTCGATGGGCCGAATGGCCTGCTTCTGCTCCCTTATCTTGTGATCTTGTGATCTTGTGAAGACTATCTAACCCCTTCTTCCCACATATCCCTATTTTAAATTCTTCCATATGGTTACCTAACACTCTCTTGAACTTGACCAATGTATCTGCCTCCACCACCACCCCAGGCAGCGCATTCCATGCCCCAAACACTCTCTGGGTAAAAAACCTCCCTCTGATATCTCCCTTGAACTTCCCAACCATTACTTTAAAGCCATGCCCTCTTGTAGTGAGCATTGGTGCCCTGGGAAAGAGGCGCTGGCTGTCTACTCTATCTATTCCTCTTAATATTTTGTATACATCTATCATGTCTCCCCTCATCCTCCTTCTCTCCAAAGAGTAAAGCCCTAGCTCCCTTAGTTTCTCCTCATAATCCATACTCTCCAAACCAGGCAGCATCCTGGTAAATCTCCTCCGCACCCTTTCCAACGCTTCCACATCCTTCCTATAATGAGGTGACCAGAACTGGACACAGTACTCCAAGTGTGGTCTAACCAGAGTTTTCTAAAGCTGCAACATTACCTCGCGGCTCTTAAACTCGATCCCACGACTTATGAAAGCTAATACCCCATAAGCTTTCTTAACAACCCTATCCACCTGTGAGGTAACTTTCAGTGATCTGTGGATATGAACCCCCAGATCCCTCTGCTCCTCCACACTACCCAGAATCCTGCCATTTACCTTGTACTCTGCCTTGGAGTTTATCCTTCCAAAGTGCACCACTTCACACTTCTCCAGATTGAACTCCATCTGCCACTTCTCAGCCCAGCTCTGCATCCTATCAATACCCCTCTGCAACCTTCAACAATCCTCCACACTATCCACAACACCACCGCCCTTTGTGTGGTCTGCAAACTTGCTAACCCACCCTTCCACCCCCTCATCCGAGTCATTAATAAATATCATGAAAAGTAGAGGTCCCAGAACCGATCCTTGTGGGATACCATTAGTCACAGCCCTTCAATCGGAATGCACTCCCTCCACCACAGCCCTCTGCTTTCTGCAGGCAAGCCAATTCTGAATCCACATGGCCAAGCCTCCCTGGATCCCATGCCCTCTGACCTTCTGAAGAAGTCTACCATGTGGAACCTTGTCAAATGCCTTACTAAAATCCATGTAGACCACATCTACTGCCCTACCCTCATCAACCTGCCTGGTCACCTCCTCAGAGAATCCTATCAGGCTTGTGAGACATGATCTTCCCTTCACAAGCCATGCTGGCTGTCCCTGATCAGTCCATGATTCTCTAAATATTCATAGATCCTATCTCTAAGCATCCTTTCCAATAGCTTACTCACCGCAGACGTAAGGCTCACTGGTCTGTAATTCCCTGGACTATCCCCACTACCTTTTTTGAATAAGGGGACAACATTTGCCACCCTCCAATCCTCCAGTACCACTCCCGTGGACAACGAGGACTTCAGAGATCCTAGCCAACAGTTCAGTAATGTGGAATGTAACTGGAACTGTATAAAAATTGAAGTCAATATTAAGCCCACATTCCCTCACTCACCCTGTGCAAACACTCCAGGATGCTCTGGTACATCTGATAAATCTGTTTTGCAACACTGACTTTAGTATCCATCTTCTCTATTTTATTCTCAATTTGACGGATTGTCTACAAATAAAGAAGCAAACAAGGAGAACTGGAGATAACAGTCAAAACGCAGATGAGGATAATTCTTCTGAGAAAATTCAAACCTGGGGACCAGACCAGGATGGTCTGGCAACAAGAACGTTGGCTAGTTTTGCAAAAGGATCACAGAACCAAAGCCACAAACTATTCATCAGCCGAGGCACAAGCGGCTGAATGATCAATCCTACCATTCCTTATTCAAGACGAGGCACTTTCCGAGAATCTAAAAACAAATTACAACACAGAAGGAGGTCATTATGTCTGTGCTGATCTAGAAAGAGCTCTCCAGCCTATTGCGGCCTTTCAGCACTCAGTCCATAGCCCTGCTGTTCATGGCTATTCAACCATATATCTAAGGACTAATTGTAATGAGTGCTTCTGCCTCCATCACCTCTCAGGTAGTAGGTTCCAGACACTCAACACCCTCTGGCTGAAAAATGATTTCTTCATCTTCCTTCTAGTCCTTTACCAATTAATCTATGGTCACAGTTTTTGGCCCCTCTGCTGAGGGAAATGGCTAGTTCCTATTTACTCTACCTGGGTTTATTGATCTCTATTAGGACTCCCCTCAGACTCCAAAGGAAATAATCTTCAAGTCTGATAAAGGGCTATCCATATGAAACATTACTGCCTGCCTCACAGTTGCTGCCTGACCCGCTGAATATCTCCAGCAGTTTCTGCTTTTAAAACAGTCTTAAGCTTAGTTTCCTCAGCACCTGAACTTAAACCTGATAAGGATAGAGTACCTGGCGATGACATTATTCAGGAGTGCTCTGCTGATAGTTGATGCTGCTGGTGGGCAGGTAGATGGATCCTAACCATGAATGTAACCCCAAAGACAGCCATTGAATTGATACAAGTCTCTGGATCAAGCACAGGGCATTTGATTACAGATCAGAAGGATATCTAGCTGATGAAGAGAGGAGAAAGGCAGCTGTGAGGCACAACATTAAAGACGCAATGGCTGTGCTGTTTAGTGGTCAGAGGATGGACAGATGAGTCCACTGGTGACAGACTTAGGCGAAACTTTCTTTCAGGGCAGAAGGAGACTTTAAAGGTCAGAAGTGACCAGAGGATGGTCAAAAGTTAATAATATCTTTGGATAACAGTCCTATTGGGATTTGGATTTACCGGGGATCAAGGCCTTTACAGTATACATAAGGTATGGAAATGCAAGGTACAGAAGAAAACCCAAGGTGACACGACTGTGAACAGGCAAAAATGATCAGGATGAGGAATGGCTTGGAACAAAGACCAAGGAGTTTGAGTAAGGAGTTCAAGTGAGGAAACATATTGTGCAGGAGATGTAGAAGAGTGGCACATGGAAGTCCAGGTTATGAGTGTGGTGAAATGTGAAGCTAGGTTAAATGGTCTTGGTGAGAGGGAGTTCAAAGTAGGGAAGGCATTACTTGCTACAGAAATGAAAAGCTGGTATTACTTGGAAAGTATACTTGAAGAGACCCATTGAGAGACTAGGGGAGCACTATGGGCTACTTACACTAGGGGGGCTGTGAAGACACTGGAAAAATGTTAGAACCAAGAATTTCTAAATTTTAAACATAGGTATTTTAATCCTAACAATGGTTTTGCTTAATAAGTAGTTAAGATTTGCCTCCTCAAAGACAGAATCAATAAAGAAAGAATAGCAGTTCTGTAATGCAGCTCATGATGTCAGGACATCTCACAGCACTGTAGCTTTGAACTGTTGTCATTGCTGCACGATTGGAAATACAACAGCCTATTTGCACCTGGAAGCTTCAGCAAACATAGAACCTTCCTGTTATTCTTTAAATACAACCTCCAGATACAATTACTATGTGTAAGAGGCATTTAGACATACACTTTTAAGCAGACAAGGCACTGAAGGATACAGTCCTTGTGCAGGCAAATGGAATTAGTGTCAATGGACAAAATGGTTGGCATGAATGTGTTGGGCCAAAGGGTCGTTCCTGTGTTGTATGCCTCTATGATTCTATGATGTATGATGCTATCATCTTATGGTTTTTTTCTTTTGGTAGCCACAGTTTAAGGTCCTTCGAACTAACTGTGCTACAAACTGTGATACAGCTGATGGTGTAATAAACTAACAGAAGGAAGTGTCAGTAATGACGAAAGAGACTGAAGAACAATAAGCCACTGTCCTTACATCTGATCCCACAAATTTCAGAAGGAAAAAGTGAATGAGCACAAGTATCTGAAATTTTTTTTGTTTTGATTTCCATTTATTGGGAAAATAAGATGTGAGGACCAAGAGTCTACAATGCAGATTAAATGAGCAAACAAAAAGGTCACAGATGGAGTACCACACTGGAAAATAGGAGGTTGTGCATTTTGTTTGGAAAAATAGAAAAGTTAACTGTTTCTTAAATGAAAAGAGAATAGTAAAAGATTATGAACAGAGAGATCTGAGTGTACTGGTTCCAGAATACAGGTAAAACAATGAGAAAGGCAAATGGTGCATTGGCTTTCCTTGCAATGGAGCTGGAACATGACAGAAAACCTTGCTGAGATTGTACAAGGCTTTGGTGAGACCACTATTTGGAAGACTTTTTCTTTTTTTGTCACTGCACCCAAAGGCAGATGGATTTGCCTTGGATTTCAGTAGAGCAAAGATTTACAAAATGTATTCTTTGGATATGAGATTTATTCTATCAGGAAATCTGACCTATCCTCACTAGAGTGTAGAACAATGAGAGGTGAACTCATTGAAATATAAGACTCTGAGGTGAACTGATGGGATAAATATCCTCTCAGTGGAGAGTCTAAAAGCAGGGAGCAGAATTAGCGCATAAGGGAATGGCAATTTAGGACTGAGGTGAAAATATCATCATGGTGTAACTCTTTGGAATTCTTTATCTCACAGGGTTGTGGAAGTTCAGTTATTTGACTGAGATTAACAGATTTTTGGACATTAAGAGGATCCAAGACTACGGTAATCAGGTGAGAAAGCAGACAAGGCACAGAAATTGCCATGTCCTCATTGAATTCTGAACCAAATGTAAAGGATTGTGTGGCCTGCTCCTATGAGCATTTATTATGAGATACAGAATGCAGCATCTGCTATAAATCTGAAATAGAATACTGGAAATGTTCAGCAGATCCAGCAGTATCAGTGGGGAGAGAAAAACTGAGTCATGTCACACATGGATGGCCCTACATCCAAAATGGCTGGTCCTGACCAAAACTGGAAATGATTGAATTTGATTTCGAGCCCCTAGAGCAATAAGTGCCCAGTCAGGAGAAGAGTGCTAAAGACAAAAAAATTGCAAATGCTGGAATTTAGAACAAAAAACAGAACACTGGAAGAACTCAGTGGGTCAGGCAGCATCTGTAGAGGCAAAAGACGTAAGTTAACATTTCAGTTCGAGACCCTTGATCAGGACTGGGAGGGAAGAGGAAAAATTGCCAGTATACAGCAGTACAAGGGAGGAGTGGGACAATAGATTGGCAATAGATTGAATCACATGGTGAGCAGATGATGGACAGATGAAACCAGATGGGGGAGGGGGAGGGGCGAGTGGATGGAACAGGTGAACAAAGGGAGAAGAAAACTAGCCGGACAGGTGATTGTACGTAGGATAAGAACACAGGGGTGTGGGTTACCTTAAACAGGAAAATTCGATGATCATACTGTTGAGCTATAAGCTACCTAAGCAGAATGTGAGACGTTGAGAAGATGAGTGCTGTTGCTCAAACTTCCATTGAGCTTCACTGGAATAGTGGAGGAAGCCAAAGCCAGCGGGGAGGTGGGACAGAGAATTAAAGTAACGGGCAACTGGAAACTCAGGGTCACCCTTGCGGACTGAACTGAGGTGTTCTAAGAAGAGGGTGCCAAATCTACGCCAATCAGAACATGAACAGGTGCTTCATTATCTGCTTTTTTTAAATAACAGATGAACAATGGTCTTCAAAGAATTTGGCCTCATTTTGTTTCATTCTTGAGCTGCTGGTAGCAGTGTGCTGGAGATTAAGGGCCAAGTGTGGAGATTTCACACCATCCTAGCGGGTTGATAAATTGTCTGAGAAATCTCTTTGTATATGTTAAGTTATTCTGCCAATCACTACTGATATGAGTTTAGGTCCAGTATTGCTGACACATTGATAAATATGGTGGACGTAATGAGCAAATTTAGAAGTATAACAAAGAGGACTACCTGAAGATCATTGTGCTCCTCTTCATTGAACTGTGTCTCCTTCTTCATAGACTTCAAGGTTTGCATAAGGTCCATCAAAATCCTTTGTCGTTTCTTAACCTCATAGCAGTTTAGATTGTACAGGTTTACCGTGTCATACAGATGCTTATTTAGCAACTCCTTGTAATCCTATAGTTTCAAAAATAAAGCAGATAGAGAGAGAGAGTGAGAAACATGACCAAACAATAAAAGTGCAGCTAACTTCCAGATGGCCAAATGCAAAGTGACAATAACCTTTCCTCCACTTATTCGTAGATTTTAACCCATTGGACCTATATCATCCTTTCATTCAATCTTTATATTTAATAGTAACAGTATTGCTGCAGTGTTGTCTTCCTATATCTGGCTCAAGCACTGAACTAGGTGCTGAGAATTTCCTCTGGAATTTGAAGTGGGGAAATGCAAATTGACTACTGCGATTGGGCCTATTCCTATAGGTTTCGTCAGAAGTCCTCATGCCTCAACTGTACCGCACCCATTCATTTGTCATTGGTCTATTCTCTGTCTTCCCATGCCAATTGGAATGGACGAGCCCTTGTCACCAATTATTCAGGACTGCTTGTCAAGCAGCCCTTTGAGAGAAAAGGTCATTTGTCTTTGATGCTCCATTGATTTTGCTCCTCGATTGCTTGGAGGTTAATCTTTAATTCCTGGAGATTCCACATGTAAATTTTAAGCTAATTTAGTAAGGGTTGGGACAGAAAGTAGATGCACAGTTTGGACAAGGTTCAGTCAAATATAGAAGTAAACTAGAGCACCACACAAAACGCTGGAGGAACTCAGTGGGTCAGGCAGCATCCATGGAGGGAAATGGACGGTCGATGTTTCAGGTCGAGACCCTTCATTTGGACCAGTCTCGACCCGAAATATCGACTGTCCATTTCCCTCCATAGATGCTGCCTGACCCAGAGTTGCTCCAGCGTTTTTTGTGTTGCTCTAGATTTCCAACACCTGCAGCCTCTCTTGTGTCTCCATAGAAGTAAACTAGGTCAGTCTAGTAGGCAGAGGAACCATGAGCATGATAAGGGACATAGGAGGCTTAGAAATTTAAAATGCAAATATTTTAATGCAAAGAACCTGACTGATAAGGCAAATGAACAGAGCATGTATCAGTAGATGGGAATATGATATTGTTGCAATCACTAAAACATGATGAAAGAAAGGCAGGATTGGCAACTCAACATTCTGGTATATGGAAGTTCAGAGCATGAATGGGAGGGATATAAAAGAGGAGGGGACTTTGCACTATTGATCAGGGAGACCATCAGTGCAGTAAAGAGGGAGGATGCCTTTGAAGGCTCTTCAAATGCAGCCATATGGGTAGAGCTTAGATATAAAAAAGGGGTAATCACTTTGTTGGGATTGTACTACAGGTCTCTGAACAGTCAGAGGAAGATAGAGAGGCAGATATGCAGGCTATTAGTTAGCCAATTCTCTTACCATGCTACCCATATTACCCCGAAGACATGTGCCACCTTTTGGAAGTCCAAACTATATCTTTTGGTTTGCACTTTATCTACCCTGCTTGTTATATTCTCAAATAACTCTAATAAATTCATCGAGCACAATGTGTGCTGTCACCGTAACAGTTAAACCTATACCAATTCAATGTACACTGGTGCTCTTCCAGACCATTACTGTGATGAAGCTCCATACAGACAAGTCATTCATATAAAGAACAACTAGACAGCTACATCCACAGGGATTTAAAGAGCATCCCAACTCATCTCTTCATCTTTCAGAAACCTTTGTGGACATGTGTACAAGGCTGAGTCGGAAACAACAGTGCAGCAACTTGCAGGAGAGTGTGTAATAGATATCTAGTTTCCAACCAAATAAAGCCTTGGTTTCTGTGAAAAATATGGAAGGTTCTGTATTAGATTCGTTAGCTCTAGCTGCTGTGGTTATTTGATCCATACATGGTGTCTAAGGAGTTCTGCAGATGTGATTATGGCAACCCTGAACAAACTGTAGCACATTAACAACTCTGTGCTCCTGTAACAAATTTGATGCTGATATTAGAGAGACATACAGTTTTTCTAAGTGTTAAACTGGTTAGCTGGTTAACCTAAAACGGGGCTTATAATTGAGAAAAGCTGATCAAATACAACTTTGCTTTCATAAAACACATTGACTCTAATTAATTGTAATATAATTTTCTAAACATCCTGTTCCTAACTCCTTAGTAATGGATTCCAGCATTTTTTCAACAACAGACGTCAGGCTAATTGTCCTATCCTTTCCTAGTTTTTCCTGCATTGAATAGTATTACTTCCATGGTTTTCCAATTCACTAACTCCTTTCCACAATCTAGAGAATTTAGGGAGATTCTAATCAATGCATCCACATTTTCTTCAGGCATTTCTTTTATCTCCCTAGGATACAAACCTTCAGGTCCAAGGGACTTGTCACCTTTAACTCTCATTAGTCTGACTAGCATCTTTTCCCTAGTGATAGTGATTGTTTGAAGTTTCTCCTTTCCTTTCGAACAATGAAGATGTAGCAACTCTATTCTGAAGAGGAGCTGCCAGTAACACCCAGTGTCCTATTCAAGTCAACACGACTAAAACAAATAAGCCACTAATTATATTACTGTTTATGGAAGCTTGCTGTGGATAAATATGCAGGTGGTTTCCTAAGTTATGACAGTAGATACACTTCCAAAGTACTTAATTAGTTGTAATATACACAAATGATTTGGATGTGGATGTAGGAGGCACGATCAGTAAGTTTGCAGATGACATGAAGACTGGTGAAATTATTGATAGTGTGGAGGGTAGTCTTAAACTACAGGATGATATCAATGTGTTGGTGAAATGAGCTGATGGAGTTTAATCCAGATAAACATGAGGTGACGCATCTTGAGAGTACCAATGAGGCTAGGACATATGCCATGAATGGTTGGTTGGGTCGTAGGAAGTATTGAGAAACAGAGGGACCTTGGTGCATAAGTCCAAAGATCTTTGAAGGTGGCAGCACAGGTAGATAACGTGGTTAAGAGGCATATGGGATGCTAGCCTTGTATGATAAGATGGACTCTTGATGTCACAATTTACCTCGTCATATCCTTGCACCTTATTACAGAATCTGTTGTATTAAACTTTTTCTGTAACTGTAACACTTTATTCTGCATTCTGTTACTGCTTGTCCCTTGTACTACCTCGATGTACTGATGTGATGAAATAATCTGTATGGATGGCATGCAAAACAAAGTTTTTCATTGCACCTCAGTACATGGGACAATAATAATAAACCAATTTCATTAGCCAGGGCACCGAATACAAGAACAAGGAGGTTTTGCTCCAACTTAATAAAACATTGGTCAAACCTCAGCAAGAAATTCTGTTCTGGTCACCACACTATAGGAAAGATGTGATAGTGCTGGAGAGGGTGCAGAGGTGATTCACCAGGATGTTGCCTGGAATGTTCCATTTCAGTAATGTGGAGAGACTGGGCTTGTTTCCCTTGGAGTGGAGAAGGTTAAGAGGGGACATGATTGAGGTTCATAAAATTGTGAGATATAGATGGGGTAGACTTCAGGAAACTATTACCCATATCAGAGGTATATAAAACTAGAGGACATAGGGTAAGGCAGAAAAGTTTTAGAGGGGATATGAGGGGGTCCTTTTTCACCCAGAGAACACCGAGTATGAGATATACACTACTTGACAAAATGGTGGAAGCAGAGTCCCTAACACCATTTAAGTATCTAGATGAGCACTTGAATTACCGAGGCAGAGAAGGCTATGGGCCAAGTGCTGGAAGATAGAATTAATACAGATGGGTCCCCACTGACTGGCATTGATGTAGTGGGCCAAATGGCCTCCATGACTAAAGTCAGTGGGGCATTCAGAGGTTTTGGAAAGGTGCAACAGAAATGCAAGTCTTTATTTCTTTGTCTATGGAGATCAAACCTGAATTGCTGTCAGTGGGGATGAGGTGATAAAGAACAAAAGAAAATAGGAGCAGGACAAGGCTACCAGCCCCCTCATGCCTGCCCCACCATTCAATACAATCATGGCTGATTTATGCTGGCCTCAACTCCTCTTCTGTGCCAGTTCCCCATAACCCTCAATTCCTCAATCTTCCAAATATTTGTTTATCTCCACCTTAAATATATCTGATGATCTGGTCTTCACCAATCTCTGGGTCAGGGAATTCCAGAGATTCATAACCCTCTGAGAGAAGAAATTTCTGTGCAGCTCAATTTAAATAACTGTCCCCTTGTTCATGACTCTCCCAAGGTGAGGAAGGGAGGCCGAAGAAAACAAGTTTAAGTTATAAGGTAGTTTTTTGTTTCCTCATGTTTCTTGAAATTTGAATCCTATGACCAGGTGAAGACCTGAGTTTCAACTCTACCCAAGAGAAAACAAGCCATGACCTTCGTGGGGCCAGTTCTGGAATGCAAAAAAAAATCTGGATGCAGGTTTAACAGTAACTGATTTGATTTTCTAAAAGAAATCTTGGAGAAAAGCAGGTCACGTTTCCTATGCCTGTGCCCAAGATGCTTGTCTAAATTTGATATACTTTGGAAAATTGTGGGTAATTCAGACTATAGCAAATTTTGCAAAATACATGTTGCAGTAACTTAAGTTACTAGATTTGGCTGAAGTATCTTCTAGAGTTCCTAGAGTTATACAGCACAGAAACACACCCTTCAGCCTAACTGGTCCATGCCGACCAAGTTGCCCCATCCAAGCTAGTCCCATTTGCCAGCATTTGGCCCATAACCTTCTAAACCTTTCCAATCCAAGTACCTGTCCAACTGTCTTTTAACAGTTGTTATTGTACCTGCCTCAGACACTTCCTCTGGCAGCTTATTTCACATATAAACCACTGTGTAAAAAGGTTGCCTCTCAAGTTCCTATTAACTCTTTCCCATCTCACCTTAAACCTATGCCCTCTAGTTCTCGATTTCCCAACCCTGGGAAAAAGGCTGAGTGCATTCACCCTTTCTATGTCCCCCATGATTTTATACATACAAAAAAATTATCTTATATAGACAAGTAACTTTTGCAAATAGGCATACAGTTCTCAGAAAAGAAAACCAATGGATAAAATGCCTTAATAATAACGGGGAAACAGTCATTCCTTTCAGTCTTCATGGAACAAAGCCGTCCATGCTCACCAGATCAGAAGAAAGCACTAATATGAAAGGATTAAAAACAGATAGAATCTTGATAGAGGTGAGTAAAACATTTTCATTATATTAATAAAGGACAAAATTGGGACAGTGATAAATGGCCAATTAGTTCTAGGAAGGTGTCAAGAAACGTCAGATCTTTAAGTATACCTCTCAGGTACCCTCATGATACGAATTACCCAGAGCAAAGAGACAAAGTGTCTTTGAAGTGAAGTCAAGAAATTAGTTCTGAGGAACAGGATGCAGGTAATGGTAAATATGAACAGATAATTCTGGCCCCAAGGAGTTTTGACTCCGTGATAAATGTATTGGTTATGGATTCCTTTAATTTCCATATTTCCTTACAACACACAAGGAGGCCATTTTGGCCCAACCAATCTATGTCAGTTCACAGAGCAATCCCATTGTCTGCTCCTTCTCCCTGAGCTCCCATCAATTCCTTTCATCTTCCACCATTCACCTGCACACCAGGGAAAATTTACACAGGCCAATTAACCCACCAAACCCATACTTCTTCGAGATATGGGAGGCAACTGGAGTCCCCAGGAGACACCCACACATTCAAAGAGAGAATGTGCAAACTCAACACTGACAGCACTGGAGGTCAGAACTGAACCCAGATCGTTGAAAGCTGTAGTTGCGACACTGTGCCACCCTTGTTCGGAGTTTATTAGTGCTTATCTTTTAGGTCTATGTGGAGTTTCAATTGCTTTCTTAAATAGCAATGATAAACACAAGGAATACAAAAGCTTCTTATGTTAAGAGCTAGAGATGACAACACACTGGAATCAATCAACATGATAATTCTTAGGAAGATAAATCTATAAAATGGCCAATGTCAGTTAATTTCTAATGAGACACTATGCTTTCAAATGAATCTTCCATGAGAGAGAAACTTGACACGGAGCATAGCAAGGCAATTATCTTTGAAAAGCTGATCAAGGAATGGTTGTGGTCATTCAGTCCTTTGAGTCTGCTCTTTCCTTTCATCCCTGCCAATTATTCTCTCACATGCCTATTTAATTCCATTTTCAAGATTGTTTGATCCTGTTTCCACCACACCTACAGGCTGTGAATTCCAGACCACAACTATTCTGTAGTAAATAAAAGCAGATGTTTTGCCTTGGTTAGGCAAGCATTAAATGCAAGTAAGAGGTGAGAAAAAATCTTAAATACAAACAATTTGCTCATCTTACTTAACAATGTTTAAAATTCTATTGGAAGATACAGGACTCAATGAATATATAAGATGAACAGGTAATTGAAATCTAAGGATCGCATAGGGACACTTGCACTGCTTATTACAAGTGGACCACTGGCATATTACTTTAACAAGATAGGTGTCATAGATCTAAAGGTAAGTAAAGACAATGCTATTTTCATCTTGTATTTTATTGACACAACAATACAATTTCATATTTCTGCACAAATACAAAGGAAAACAAAACCTATAGAGAAAATAAACAGGAACTCAGCCTAGCTCATCAAAATCTTCGATCAATAATGGAGGTGAATTCACTGACGAGTTCAGAGAAATGTGAGAGAATATTAATATAATTATCACGAATCAAACAGCTGAGACCATTTAGGAAAGATCTCCTTGTCAATGAACAATCATCTTTGATCATTAACACTGTTTATGAAGAAGTGGCTGATGAGCTTAAGTAAAAATCGTCAACGATGTTAACAAAGGCAGTTCATATCATTAATTTCATTTTAGAGGACTGGAGTACATCGTCCTTGCCAAATGGTCTATGGACACAATCCAAAGTTATCTTCTGAGCTTTGTAACAATCCTGCCTAGGAAGGCATTACAATTTGTGCTACTTTTCTTGAGTATTTTAACAGCTTTACCTGCTGGAAGATGGGCTTTTATCAAGGTACCAGGCAAGATCATTGAATCACCACCAAAACCACATGACACAGTTTGCTTCAGGAGATTGGGTCATGGTGAATGGAGAGGCCTGATAATTCAATAGGCTGTGACTGTAACACAGTACTTGTCAAACATGGCAATCAAAATTGAGGCTTCATTCCTAACAATGATTTGGAATTGTAAAATCTTCAACCCTGAGCAGCTGACAGAGTAATCAATGCTTCAGGTAAAAACAGAAAATGCTGGGAACACTCAGCAGGTTCGGCAACCGTTATTGAACGAGAAACATTTGTATTGGCATTGGTATTGGTTTATTATTGTCACTTGTACCGAGGTCCAGTGAAAAACTTGTCTTACAAACCGATTGTGCGGGTCAATTCATTACACAGTGCAGTTACACTGAGTTAGTACAGAGTGCATTGATGTAGTACAGGTAAAAAATAATAACAGTATAAAGTGTCACAGGTACAGAGAAAGTGCAGTGCAATAAGGTGCAATGTCACAATAAGGTAGATTGTGAGGTCATAGTCCATCTCATCGTATAAGTTCAATAGTCTTATCACAGTGGGGTAGAAGCTATCCTTAAGTCTGGTGGTACGTGCCCTCAGGCTCCTGTATCTTCTACCCGATGGACGAGGAGAGAAGAGAGAATGTCCCGGGTGGGTGGGGTCTTTGATTATGCTGGCTGCTTCACCAAGACAACGAGAGGTAAAGACAGAGTCCAAGGAGGGGAGGCTGGTGTCTGTGATGTGCTGGGCTGTGTCCACAACTCTCTGCAGCTTCTTGCAGTCTTGGGCAGAGCAGTTGCCATACCAAGCCATGATACGTCCAGATAGGATGCTTTCTATGGTGCATCAGTAAAAGTTGGTGAGAGTCAAAGGGAACAAACCAAATTTCTTTAGCCTCCTGAGGAAGTAGAGGCACTGGTGAGCTTTCTTGGCCGTAGCATCTACGTGATTTGACCAGGACAGGTTGTTGGTGATGTTCACTCCCAGGAACTTGAAGCTGCTAACCCTCTCAACCTCAGCACCACTGATGTAGATAGGTGCATGTACACTGCCCCTTTTCCTAAAGTCAATGACCAGCTCTTTTGTTTTGTTGACATTGAGGGCAAGGTTGTTGTCATGACACCATTCCACTAAGCTCTCTATCTCCTTCCTGTACTCCAACTCATCGCTGTTTGAGATACGGCCTACAACGGTGGTATCATCTGCAAACTTGTATATGGAGTTAGAGCAGAATCTGGCCACACAGGCGTGAGTGTATAGGGAGTAGAGGGCTGAGGTCGCAGCCTTGTGGGGCACCAGTGTTGAGAATAATCATGCCGGAGGTATTGCTGCCTATCCTCACTGATTGCGGTCTGTTAGAAAGTCAAGGATCCAGTTACAGAGGGAGGTGTTGAGTCCTAGGTCTTGGAGTTTGGTGACAAGCTTGTTTGGAATTATTGTATTGCAGGCAGAGCTGTAGTCAATAAACAATAGTCTAATGTATGTGTCTTTACTGTCCAGATGCCCCAGAGCCGAGTGTAGGGCCAGGGAGATGGCATCCACTGTAGACCTGTTTCACCGATAGGCAAATTGCAGTGGGCCCAGATTGTCTGGGAGGCTGGAGTTGATGCATGCCCTGACCAACCTCTCAAAGCACTTCATGATGGTATATCATCATCACATAGTTAGCATTTCAGGTTAATGATTTTTCTTCAGACTATAAATTGAACATGATGTAAATTATAGAGAAGGTGGAGGGGTGAAGAACCAAACGGAATGTCTGTGATTGTATGGAGACTAAGAGGGGTTGAATAACATAAATGATAGTGGTAAAGACTTTTCAAATGTAGTTGTTCAGAAAAGATACAGATAGGAGATTAATGAGGCCACTAGAAGTACTGAAAATCTGAAACAAAAGAGAAATCTGGAAATAACCAGCAGGTTTAGAGCACCAGGTGGGTAATTGTTCGTCAGAACAGGCGAGGCTGCTTATCTGAAACAGTTCCAAGGGCTGTCATGTAGCCTGATTGAAGAGATTCTGTTCCCCAAGCTCATATTGGGCTTCATTAGAACAGTGCAAGATGCCAACAGCAAGATCAAAGGAGGAATGGAACAGACAATTAAAGTGCCAGGTTGTCTAGAAAACTCGAGTCATCCCTTTGGACTGAAGGGAGGTGTTCTACAAAATGGTTAGTTCGTCTGTGCTTGGTTTCTTCAACGTAGAATAGACCATATTGTAAGCACCAAATGCAGTGCAGTCAATTAGACGTACAAGTGAATTGCTACATCATAATGGAAGGGGTGGCAAAAGACCAGGTAAAGGAACAGATGTTCCATTTCCTGCAGTTGTATGGAAAGCTGCTCTGAGGACAGCAGTGGGTATTGCTGGAGATGGAAGGGTGAACCAGAGGAAGTATCTGTAATTAACAAAGCCTTCACCATACTTCCTTCAACGTGCACCACCATCTTTGGTGTCATTCACCCACTCGGTTGCCACCCTGGTTCAAGTGTTGCCTTTGTTCTCTCCACCATTTTCCGAAGCTTAAAATAGGTTTGATCTCCAGTTTGTCCTAGTACTGATGAAATGCCAGCAACCTGAACTCTATTTCGGCCTCCACAGATGCTGTCTGAACCATTGAATACTCACAGCATGGGTTTTGATTTCAGATTGCTTGCAAATGCCGTTTTTTTTTGCTTTTCTATCTGCTACTATCTTGTATTTCATACAGCTTTTTGTAATGAGATTCCTGATGAACAGTATTTCAAGAACTGGACAGTGTGACGAGTGGCCAAGAAACATATGACAGACGCATCTTATTCACAGAAGAATTACTGTGAATAAGTGATAATGTGCCAGAAGGTACTAATGAATGGACCCAGTGCAAGACTTTGGGATGTGCAGAAAAAGCTATGAGTAAGTTTAAATTCTGGCTGAAAATTTAGACTTTAGAAGCTAGGTCCGTTGATAACAGAAAGATAAAAGAAAATATAAAGAGATAAAAGTAGTATAGTAATAAGGATCTTAGAAATAAATATCTTTTCAAGACAGAGTTAGATGTTTTTATTAGGGCTAGATCATCAAGGGATACAAGGAAAAAGCTGGAATGGGATACCAAACTCAGACGATCAGCCAAAATCATCTTGAATGGCAAAGTCAGGTCAAATGCTCTACTCCTGCTCCTAATTTCTATGTTTCTTATGTTTCTATGTAAGCATGGCGCTAAAATAATCACAGCCTCCCATAGCAAAAGAACAAGATCCTTCCATATGGAGATACAAACAGAAGGTCCTAACTTGATCAGAACAGATCACAAAGAAAGTCACACAGAAAATCTAGAAGCAAAAATCCACAACTGTGAAGTTTTGGTGGTTATGTAAACATGCCAATCTGGAGCTAACAGATAAGGATCGAGCTGCTTTGTTGCGTAGTTGGGTGGCAGATGGCAAGGCTTCAAAGACTTACTGGGTAGAACAGGTGAATTTTCCCACTCCTGGAAAGCTAATAACCTTTTGAGTCTTGTCAATATGTCAACTGGAGCAGAATAAATTGATCTTAATGGGTGCTTGATGGTTGGCATGAACTTCGTGGACTGCAGGGCCCATTTCCATGATGTATGGCTGTATCACCCAATAAAAGTGTGATACAGTGTTTTTTCTAGAACTACCCAATGAAGGACAAGCTACAGTTGAAAATCATGGAAACTGAAATATGTACTGCTTCCAGAGATTGGTACTTTTTGGTGAGATTTGTTTTGGTGAGATGGTGTCAAACTAAAATTAGGTTTGCAGAATATTATTTGGGAATCATGAAAGAAAATCTTAAGGCATCTTGATTTTCTTAGTGTGGAAGTACACAATTTCAGAAATTCTTCATAAACCAAAATATTCATGTGTTATGCAAAGTGGATCTGATGCAATGTTAAAATCAACAGTCCTTTAAGAGAGTGTAACACCCAACCCAGTTAATCGTGCTCAGCCTTTGCAGAAAGATTATGTCTTATCTAAAGAGAGGGAACAATTAACCTTGATCAGTCAGTTGAACTGAATATGCAATTGATCAAACCAGATGTAGTTTTGATATGTAAGAGTTAAATACTTCAATGAAATGCCCCAATGGGGAGAATGGTCCATGGGAAAATACACAACAAAAGTTAAATATAGATAGATGTGGACTTGGTTCCCAAGCTTAGGTGCCTGAAAAAAACCTGAAACTAGTTATCTTTAGCAATGCTTCATGTACTAATCCTCATGCTAGAGATTCAAGTACAGCTGGTTTTAATGTTTATTATGGGTGGAAATGGAAAATGTTCCAGTTTAATAAGAAAGGGATTGTTAAAAGTACTCCACAAGCTACACATTAGTTACAGTGAATCCTGCAAATATAGATTCTATTTAGCACCAATCTCAAAATGACACAATTGTTACGTACCAGCAACAATAGAAACACAACGAGCCATGTTTAAATGTTGGAATCTATTTATTACTAACTACTTGCAATACTAAGAGAAATAAAAACATTAGATATCAGGCATTGACACCAAAATAAACCTGAAGTGTGTGTGTGGCAAGTTCCCAAACCCCAAGTCTAAGAACAGTTCTCAAAGTTCAGTTCAGCAAGTTATGAAGCAAAATGATAAACAAAGGCTTTTGAAAACCACATTAGAATGTAGAGAAATTGTAGAGAGAATGAGTTTATGAACTCCACAAGTTCCACAATGGAACCAACACAACACCCCAATTGCCGAAGAACTCGTTTGCTTTCAGTCAGAGAAATCTCTGCCACTTCGAGGGCACTCGATATGTGGCCGTCCACAGATATACCTGATTCCTGGTACAGGTTAATGACAAAGTGGATTCCACAGATTGCTCCAAAAATCCATACATGGATTGTAAGGTGACAGTCACAACTACAAGTGAAGCACAATCGATACAGCGACTGGCAGTCAGTGCTACCAACTTTTACGTCTCTCTCTCTCTCTCTCAGTCTGTATGTGAAAATCCGCCTTCAGACTCGTACATCATTTCAGTAATAGACACTTATTTGCTCCCACTTGTAGCAGTCAGATAAAGCCACACGCACACTACCGCACTACCATCCAGGTGCCTTAAAGGGACACTCACCAGGGAGCAACCTGGCTCGTAACAATGCACTATGAGAATATAGATGTGGAGGCAGTTGGAAGTTGCCTCTGAAATGTCGTCCTTCTTCCTGAACCAGGGCTTCCCCCCATTGGTCCTTGCTTCCACCTCACCAGCCTCTGAGTGCAACAGATCATCCTATACAATTTCTGCCAGCTCTAACAAGATTCCACCTTCAGACATGTATTCTCTCCCATGCAGCATTTTGAAATGATCGTTCCCTTTGCAAGTCCCTAGTCCACTCTTCTGTCCCAACCTACTGCTCCCCTGGTGGCAATTTCCCTTGCATTTGTAGGAAGTGCAACACCTGACCTCTTCCCTTCCCACTATCCAGGGACCCAGACAGTCTTTCCACGTGAACCAGTGATTCACGTGCACTTCTTCCAATCCAGTATATTGCATCTGGAGTTCACAATGTGCTCCCCTCTACAATGGAGAAAATAAACACACTTCTCTCAACTCTGAAACAAGTGGACATCAAGTCTTTTCCTCCATCCACTACCAGGTGGAAAGAGGGAAAGACTTGATGTTCAAGAGGGCTACTTTTAAAAAAAAATCCCACCTACTATTGAATTCCTGGCCCAAGGTTGCTCATAATGGAGAAGGAGCATTTGGAATGACATTAAAGACCTTACTCTGCCTAGCTCAAGTAATAGCTACTGTTCAACAAACAGCCACTCACAGACACCTCCACTATGAAGCCAAGAATCTGGGAACTCAGATGCTCTGATACTGACACTGCTGACCTGAACGAGACTTGACAAACTAGAGTCAACTCAAAGAATAAGATGCTGGGTACATCTACTACAGGGGAGAATTGGAAGAGGAAGGCTGACTTCAGAGTAAGCTTTGCTGTTGTGAATAAGATAATTTAGCATCTCAGTGATTTCACCCTATAGGATAACTGAACAACTTTTGACCCCTCAGAATGCAAAACCTGCATTCTGTGCTCATCAGCAGATATGCCCCAATCTTGGAAGCTCGGTGAGGAGGAATTCAACCTCAGTGTCCAAGGGAGACAAATGATCTTCCAGGTGACTTCAATGCCAGTGTTTGTAATGGCACAATCCTCTGGCATGGAGAGTTGGTAAGGTGTGGGGGGGGGGGGGGGGGGGGAGGTGAGGTGGAGGAAAAGCTGACTCCAACAGAGTTCTCCTACTGACAAAATACATTGTGTGATGGTCATTACCAACAGCACTTTTCCCAGTGAGTAAAGCACAAAACTATGGCAATATTCCTGATCCAGGCTCCGGCATCTGTCAATTATAACATTATTATGGGAAAGACCGGAAGGGCATCTGCACTATCCACAATGACAGGTACCAATAACTGTTGGACTGTACACTGTCTAATAAGCTTCATTATCGCCATCAGCATGAGACCAAAACAATTGCAGTGATTTTCTTGCAACATTACTTCTGTCAATGTTGAAGGCCTTAAGGACCCTGAACAAGGCTTCAAAGTGAACTCCTTGGATGAAAGAATTATTCTATCGATATAGGCTAAGCAGGTTGGGTCTGTATTCTCGAGTTTAAAAGAATGAAAGATGGTCATGTTGAAACATTTAAGATCCAAATGAGATATGAAAGGGTAAATGACGAGATGTTTTCACTAGTGGGAAAACCTTGAACAAGGGGACACAATTTCAAGGGACCAATCATTCAAAACAAAGGTACATAAATATTCCTTCTTGCAGGTGGTGGTGAATCTCTGGAACTCTGCCCCAGAGAGTTGTGGAAATTAACTCATTCGGAGGCAGATTTTTTTTTGTAAAATCAGGAGATTGAGGGCAATGGGGATCTGGCACGGGGAGGAGTTGAAGCTTGGGATGGATCAGTCATGATATATTGAAAGGTGGGGCATGCTTGAGAGGCAAAGTGGCCTACTCCTGATCCTATTTTCTTGTGTGTATTCTGCAAAGATAAAGCATACCTCACATACAACTTGATGGCCCCAATGAAAAAGAGCTATAGAGAGTCCATAGCAACTGGATTGCACCAAGTCCACCATAATTAGTATCTTTTGGCTTCTTTACCCAGAAACACCCAGACTGGTTTGATGAGCATGGCCAGGAGTTAATTAATCACAAACATAAGGTATTATTGGACTGGAAGCTTCACCATGCCTCATGGGGGAAAGAAAACAGCTCTGGATGAGGTCCATTAAAAAAGAATTAAAGAACAGATGGTGTGTAGAAGGTCCAGCAACTTGAAACTTGCCAAAAACCATGGTTCTTCAGCATCATCAAAGCTATCTAAAGCCGAAATACCAAATGCCCTCGTGCCGACAGACAAGAACAGATGTGAATTTATCAAAGGTGGAGAGGTGGGCAGCGCTTGCTGGAAGGAAAACTTCGAAGACCTCCTCAAACACTGTGTGCCCCTATCTCTGTCCTACAACAATCTATTAGGTCAAACCCTGCAGCCATCCCTGATATTGTCAGAAAGGTCACATACCAGCTAAGAAATCAAAGCCTCAGATGTAGACAGTATTCCACCTGCTCTGTCCCCCTATTGCCATCTTACCTAAACATTCCCTTTTTGTTGGTGTCTTTAATGTGTTTTTCTTTTTTGCATCCCTTGATAATTTCATCCTCTGCCTTGCTAATTGTTTTTGACTTTCCTTTAATTCCCTTGTATTCTCTTATTGTGCACTCTTTGCTCTCTATATACTTTAATTACCCTCATTCTTTCAATCTTTATTCATCCATTGAATCTCAGTGGAGTTTAGTTTGTTGTTTTCTTTTAGTGGAATTTATTTTTCTTGCAGTGTTAGAATTTTATATCCCATTATTGTTCTACATTGTTGTTTGCCAAGTTCAAGTTGATTGTCACGTGCATACAGGGTATAAATGCCATGAAAATTAGTTTTCTGCAGCAGCAGCACAGTACATTATGAAAGTAAGTTAAACTTAAATTAACATATACATAACTTACATGACAAAATAAGCATAACAACACTAATGCAAGTTGAGAGAGAGAAAAAAAATACAGTCCAAACTACTATGCTAATCTATTGTCTACTTAACCACCCTTCATCAGCTTTATTACAATCTACTAACCTGGTTTTCAGCTGCCTTCATCATCACAACACATTTTATGGTCACACTTGCCTAGGTATTACTCTTCTTAACAAACAAGATGCTGGAGGAACCCAGTGGGTCAGGCAGCATCTGTAGAGGGAAATGGACAGTCGATGTTTCAAGTTGAGACCTGCTCCAGATTCCAGCATCTGCAGTCTCTTGTGTCTCTTCTCATCTGCTCAGGTTCATTTTCCGTTATTAGGTTCAAAAGTGAATTCAATTCCCATTATTCTTTCAATAGTGAATTCCCCCCTCATCAGGGAATTTTACAAATTGGTTAGAAAAGTGCCCCATTTCATTTATAAGAACTCCATTCCCTTATTCCCTTTACCTACCTTTATGGTTCAATTAATATTGGGAGCAACAGAATTCTCCACCGATTTTTTTTAATTCAATGCAAGGCATCAAATGTTTGTTAGCATCTACCACAGCAGGCAAGTGAACCCAAAGTTATGTAATAATCTTATCGAAAAGCTCCCAAAATAAAGTTAGAATAAAGGCACTTCACTTACTGGGAACAGGAGAATTGAAAGTGTACTTGAAATCAAAAGCTTGCAGTGCTATAAGGAAGAGCAAGTGAGTGGGACAAATTGGATAGCTCTTCAAAAGAGGTGGCACCCACATGATTGGCTAAATGGTCAACTTTTCTGTATCATCAGATTACAAGCTCAGATTGGAAAATCAAGCATGAAGGGTCGCTACATCCAAGTCATAATATTCATGCCTGTCACCAATTATTTTAATGGCTGAGAATTCAGCAATGCCATCATCAGTCAGGGACGGTAGACCGTGGGTGTGGGGCCATGATGACTCATGCAAGGGAGATCCCATCCTGAGGTCAGTGGCTCTGGTTCAACATCAGAACTACTTTCACAAGCATAGTTCAATGGCAGCAGTGACTGCGTGGTTTAAATTAGTTGGTTCCCCATGTTACATTCTGTCTCCAGGGCTAAAACTGTTCCTTTGTGTTGAATCAAACTTTTCATTTGATACCTCAATGCCAGCTTTTGCTAAACAGAGTTTCAAATCCTTTCGATCCTCGCATTCATGAGCAATGACATCCTCAACCACCTGTAAGAAAACAAAAGGTGTGAGACAAGGGGAAGACAGTGTGCTCAATGCTACACAAGTCTAAATCGCTATACTATAACTTTGAGGTTCCCAGTGACTATGGGTCCCATTTCACATGCCAAATCCTAACAGTCTCCAATCTCACAGCACAGGAATGATTTCATCATTCTGCACAAAACACGCTGCTTCCATCTTCAGCAGCAAACTAGAGCATTGCTACCTCATTCCTAAAGCAGGAAGAATATATTACTATATAACATAGTCCAACATTTGTCTTTGTAATAAAAGATATTAAATATCTAAATCCTTGACAATAGGAAATTAAGACCAACATCACAAGATAAAGGTCTCAAAGGGATTAGAAGCAATCAAGAATAAAAGATTTTTTTCCCATTCATTTTTTTTTAGAATCCAGGCATTGCCCATCTCTAACTGCCCTCAAGTTAGTGGCAGTGAGCTGCTGTCTTCAACTGCTGCAGTTCTTCTGGTGAATTCTGCTGTAATAGGAGCTCCAGGATTTAGACCCAAGATGAAGAAGATGAAGCAATGTTGACATATTTCCAAGTTGGATGGGGTGCAACTTTCTTGGTAGCAAAGGTGACATGTTACCTAAAAACATAGAAAAGTATGG
Source organism: Pristis pectinata (assembly GCF_009764475.1). NCBI lineage: Eukaryota > Metazoa > Chordata > Chondrichthyes > Rhinopristiformes > Pristidae > Pristis > Pristis pectinata. The sequence goes on from NC_067427.1 coordinate 31,044,355, forward strand.
CACAGGAACAGGCTATTCAGCCCACCATATCTGCGCCTACCATGAAGCCACATTAAAATAATTCAATCTGCCTGCAATATGGTCTGTATCCCTCTGTCCCCTGCGTGTTCATGTACCTAAGTGCCTCTTACACATTACTATTGTATCTGCTTCTACCTTCTCCCCTGGCATCGTGTTCCAGGCACCTACCACTCTGTGTTTAAAAAAAAACTTACCTCACAGATCTCCTTTAAACTTCCCCCTCTCACCTTAAACCTACATCCTCTAGTATTTGACAATTCCACCCTGGGGGAGAAAAGTCTCTTACCATCTACCCTATCTATGCCTCTCGTAATTTTATACATTTCTCAGGTCACCCCTCAGCTTCCAACAGTCCAGAGAAAACGATCCAAGTCTGTCCAACCTCTCCTGATAGCTAATACACTTCGGATCCAGGCAGATTCCTTCTAAACCTTTTGCCCAAATCTCTGCCCTCTAGTTTTAGACATCTCTGCTGTGGGGAAAACTTTCCATCTATCTACCCTTATACATACGCCTAATAATTTTGTATCTCTCTCAGAATCCACCTCAGCCTCCTCCAGTCCAAGAAAAACAAACCCAGCCTCTCCTCATAACTGAAAAGCTCCATCCCAGGAAATATCCTTCTGAATCTCCTCTGCATCCTCTCCAGTGCAATCATATCCTTCCTAAGATGATCAGAACAATAAACAATATTTCAGCTGTGTTTAAAGCAATGTTTTACATTGTTGCACCATAACCTCCCTCCTCATCAATTCTATGCCCCAGCTAATGAGGCTAAGTATTCTTCTTAACCACCTTATTTACCTGTGCTGCTACCATCAGGGATCCTTGGACTTCTACACCAATGATCCCTAGGGCTCTACCACTCATTGGGTATGTCCTAGCCTTATTAGTCCTCCCAAATGCATCACCCCACATTTATCAGGATTAAATTCCATCTGCCAGTGCTCTGATCATCTTACCAACCCACATCAGCCTGCACCCCAAGACTATTCTTTTGCTATCAACACCACAACCAATTTTATGTCATCTGTAACATTATTTATACCTCTAAAATTCACATTCAAATTGTTGATGGGTGCATATAACAAGCAGTAAGAGTCCCAGCAACGATCCCAGACTTCCAGTCACAGAAACACCCTCTGCCTCCTACAACAAAGTGAATTGTGGATCCATATTGTCATTTGTCCATGAGATCTAACCTTTCAAACATGTGGAAAATTGTCAAAGACCTCAGTGAAGTCCATGTGGATGACATTAACTGCACTGTCCTCATTGATACATTTGTTACCTCTTCAACTGGTCATATAGGATCTCCCCTGACAAAGCCATTGCTATCATTGATTAATCTGTCTTTCCAAGTGCAGATGAATTCTGTTCATCAGAATCTATTCCAATAACTTCCCCACCACTGAAGTTAAACTCACTGGCCTGTAATTACCTAGGTTATCTCTGCTGCCTCTCCTGAATAAAGCTAACACTTTTGTCTCCTCCAGTTATCTGGCACCTCGCCTGTAACCATCTATGTCTCCTCTACAAGCAGAGGGACAGCAAGGCAAGCACTCTTTGCTGTGTTAGGCCAATATTTTGGGTTCTTGATCTACCTGGACATTAACTTGTTGGACCAATTTGGCACACAGGAGTAAGCAGGACAGTCCACCATCAGTTGAACCAGGAAGGAATCAGGGTGAGAGTTCAATTCAGATAGGTGGATTGGGTGGGAACCAGGCAAGTGTGCAGACATGGGGCTGGGCAGTAACCAGGGTGAGAGGGAAGGCAGGGGGTGGCTGGGCGAACCTGCCAAAAGTGCAGGTCGAGTTTATTGTCAAACAAGTAAGGTGAGGTAAAGGTACAATGAAAAGCTTGCAGCAGCATCATAGGCACATAAATTCCGAAAACACGAAGAAATTATACAATACTGTGAAGAAAAAGGCTATGCAAAAAACAAGACATTAGTGTGGAAGTACTATTAGAAACAAGTCCATGGCACTGCAAGAGGTGACCCATAGTGTTCCATTGCTGAGGTAAGATTTGGGTTGTGCAAGTTGGTTCAAGAACCTGATGGTTACAGGAAAGTAGCTGTTCCTGAACCTGGTGGCGTGGGACTTCAGGCTTCTGTATCTCCTGCCTGACAGTAGTAGTGAAAAGAGGGCATGGCTTGGATGGTGGGGATCCTTGAAGATAGATGCTGCCTTCTTGAGGCGGCGCCTCATGTAGATGCTTTCAATGGTGGGGAGTCTGGTGGAACATGGAAACTATTTCTATTTTCCTAAAATGTTACCTGGTTGTTTGTTCACTCACCCGATCAGCTTTTTGTAATTTGATGCTTTCCAGAATCACATCCTTGCGTAGTTGCCGAATTTTATCTGAATTCTCCACTATCTCTTTCTCTGCTGTTTGATAATAAGCAGTCTTGTACTTCTCTGAAAGTCAATTCAAGAATAGAAACCCATTACTTCATTCGTCATTTCAAATTTTGTAGATCTTGATAGATTACTCTTCCCTTAAACTAGTTGATCTGCTGCAGATCAGCAGCAGTCACATTACTATCAGATCACACAATAGTGTGGATAGCGACACTCTACTTAGCCTGTCTGCAAATTTAACACAAAGGGGCTGGAGCAGTATCTGGACAGTTAGCTCCAGACCTGTCACAAGCCAGAGATCCAGAATCAAAACATACTTGACTTACTCTCGTAAAAATCCTTATAGGGACGGCAGGATATTTTCAGAAAGGAATTTACTGTAAAAATTGCAGAGGGATCTTGATCAGCTGAGTAAATGGGCTGAAGAATGGCAAATTGAGTTTAATTTAGATAAGTGTGAAGTGTTGCATTTTGGAAAGTCAAATCTAGGTAAGACTTTCAGAGTGAACGGCAAGGTCCTGGGAAGTGTTGCAGAAAAGGGACCTTGGAGTACATGGTTCCCTGAAAGTGGAGTCACGGGTAGATAGGGTGGTGAAGGCGGTTTTTGGGATGCTGGCCTTCATAACTCAGGGCACTGAGTTTAAAAGATGGGAGGTTATGGTGTGGTTGTACAGGACACTGGTGAGGCTGCACTTGGAGTATTGTGTTCAGTTTTGGTTGCCCTGCTATAGGAAATATGTTATTAAGAGTGCAGAAAAGATTTACAAGAATGTTGCCAGGACAGTTATAGGGAGAGGTTGGACAGGCTAGGACTTTATTCCTTGGAGTATAGGAGACTGAGAGATAATCTTATAGAGGTGTATAAAATCATGAGGGGCATAGATGGGGTGAATGCACTCAGTCTTTTTCCCCAAGGTTGGGGAATCAAGAACTAGAGGGCATAGGTTTAAGGTGAGAGGGGAAAGATTTAATAGGAACTTGAGGGGCAACTTTTTTTTACACAAAGGGTGGTATCTATGTGGAATGAGCTGCCAGAGGACATTGTTGAGGTTGGTACAATAACATCTTTTAAAAGACAGTTGTACAGGTACATGGACTGTAAAGATTTAGAAGTTTATGCGCAAAATGCTGGCAAATAGGACTAGCTTGGATGGGGCACCTTGGTCAGCATGGACCAGTTGAACTGAAAGACCTGTTTCTGTGCTGTACAACTCTATGAACCCAGATCCCTAAAAATAAGTAGATATGAAAAAAAATCCTGATCTATGTTCATGAACTCTTGTGCTGTTTTCTTAATATTGGAAGACAACAAGCAAAAAAATGATAAACTAAGAACAATGATTCAAATAGTGAAGAACAGGCACAGGGAATGGAAGGAATCCAAGACTCCTGATCCTGACAAATTGCACCTCAGTGTACTTAATAAAGCAGCTAAAGGAAATAAACATGTTCCAGTAAAGGTTTCTCTTGAGGTCTTTGAAAATGGGTCTCCATTTTGCCATTATAGCAAAGTGAACATAGGGGAAAAAAAACATGAAGAGGCCAACAGCCAGCTAAGTCAGGGAAGTACTGATTGCCAAGCCTGAAGTCCACACTAATAGAACAAATAATGATTCACATGGAGAGTATGTAACAAGAGGCAGCAATCATGGCTTTGTGGCAAGATAACCTTACGACTCAACCTTAAAAGGTAACAAGTTAAACTAGCAGAAGGGACTGGCCTTCCAGATTTGAACAATGCAACATGCAATACTTCTGAAATTGAGCAAAAATTGCATGAACTGTACAAGGAGTAGCCAGATAAGGAGCCACAAAAGTGTTACACTGAGTTCCCTTCAATATCAGTGTTGGGTCAAAGATCTTTATAGTGCACAGAAATTACTTTCAAATGTCACTGGAAATACAATTTGCCAAATTTGTGCCATTTTCTTGCATTTGTTTCTAAACCACAGACAAAAAAAAACTGATAATTAATTAATTCTAAAACTATCAGAGCAAGAGTCATGGGAGAAGACAGTTTGACTGACAAGCAATAATATCCAATCTGATAGCAAGTAATTGGTTGGCATGGGAAGTTAGTCTGATGCTGTGCATGCTGAATTTCCAATTGTGGGAGTGTTGTGCAGGAATTATTACAAATAGGATGTGATTAAACTTCAAGAATATACTCAATTTACGTCAGAAATCTCTGAAGAGATCAGAAGCGACAGATATGCACAAGAATATAAGAAACAGGAGCAGGATTACCATTCAGTAAGATCATGTTTGATCTAATCTCAGCCTCAAAACCAATTTCCTATGTTCTATGTGACTCGTAGTCTAAACATTTGTCAGTCTCCACCTTGAATACAATCAATGACTCTGTCTCTGCAACTCTCCAGGTAGAGAATTCCAAACAGTCACAATCCACAGAGAGAAACTCATCATTGAATCATAGAATAGTTACAGCCCAGAATGAGGACATTTGGCCCACTTTTCCACACTGAGTCTCTATCAGAGCAACTCACTAGTTCCACACTCTGGCCTCTCTCTGTAGCCTTGCAAATTTTTCTTCACCATATTTATCCAATTCCATCCAGGCACGGTAGTGTAGTGGTTAGCACAACCCTATTACAGCACCAGCGACCTGGGTTCAATTCTGGCCATTGCCTGTAAGGAGTTTGTACGTTCTCCCCGTGTATGTGTGGGTTTCCTCCCACATTCCAAAGACGTACAGGATAGGAAGTTGTGGGCATGCTAAGTTTGCTCCGGAAGCGTGGCAACACTTGCAGGCTCCCCCAGAACACTCTACACAAAGGATGCATTTCACTGTGTGTTTCGATGTACATGTGATTAATAAAGATACCTTATCTCATCTGAGGGCCACAGTGGAACCTGCCTCCACCACAAATGCAGGCAGGGTATTCCAGATTCCAACCACCTGCCGTATAAAAAAGTTTTATCTTCACATCACTCTCAATTCTTTTCCCCCTTAGTTTATACCTGTGACGTCTAGTCCTTGACCCTTCCACCAAAGGAAACAGCTGAACATTACCTACTCTGTCTCTACTCTTCATTGTTTTATAATTTACATACATCATTCAAATCTTCCCTCGTCCTTTTCTTCTCCAAAGAAAACAGTCCCGGTCTCTCCAATCTATCTTTCTAACTGTTATCCCTCAGCCAAAGAACCACTCTTGTAAATCTCTTCTGGACCATCTTTAATGCCTCCACATTCTTCCTATAATGTGATCAGTATAGACCACAATATTCCAGTTGACAACTGGAAAAGGTAGGTCAAGCTTACAAGCACTTAGGACTGCCCTTCTTATGAAAATCAAACAAGGAAAGAATATTTTTCAAATGTTGAGGATCTTATTATTAGGATAGATAAATGGGAACTTATGGATAGCTGGGATGGATTGTCTGACCCCTAGTGGGCCAGGCAATCCATCCCAGCATAAACACTGGTTCCCATTTTTCTACCCTAATAATAATTAGCTAGGTATGAGGAATTCTGATCATTGCTTCAGAGGGAAATGTCCTGTGACAGAGATCTAGGGTCTGCCAAGGTTTTTCAGTGCACTAGAATAAATGCATGGCAAGACCTCTCAAACTGAGCGAGACTGCATCAAGGAACTATCTCTGGCTCGGTTTGGAACTCAGCTGAGGGTAAGTGAGAAATGTGGGTCACAGATGAGAGGTACTTTATTATTTTAACTATTGTCCCTGATAGTAATAGTTTCAGCAGAATTCACTGTGCGCACCAAGGCATGTAAGGAAAATAAGCCTTGCTCTCCATCCCCTTTTAAGTTGCTCTATCTGATTGCTTTGGTATGGAGACTGTCCAAATCAGGAGCAACATCCAGGCAGGCAGGGTGTTTAGGAGAGGATGATTTGCCATCAGGAATATCCTTCCTGTATCTAATCTGTGTAGTCCTATTAGAGATTTGTAGTTTCTGTGAGATTCCTCTGCCTTCCTGTTTGTGCCACCTTCCAGTTGTAAGCTCACATTTATCCACATTATACTGCATCTGCCATGTATCCACCCACTTCCTCAACCTATCCATATCAATCTAAGGCTTCTCTGCATCATCCAAACTTGGAGATAAACCATCTAATTCCCATCCAAATCATTAATATGTATCATAAATAGCTGGGATCCCAGTGCTTATTCCTGTGGTACCCTACCAATCATTGCCTGCCACTTGGAAAATGACATGTTTATTGCTGCTCTTTGTTTACGTCCACCATTTCAAGACCACTTCCTTAAGTACTCTAAGATGCATATTGTCAGTCCTTGGGGAGTTATCAGTCTTTAGTCCCTTCTATTTCTTTAACATCATTTGCTTACTAATACACACTTATTTCCTCCTTCTCCTTCGACCTTGAGTTCTCCAATATCTCTGGGAGCTTGTTTGTATTCTCTTTTGTAAAGGTAGAACAAAAGTATTAATTTAGTTGGTCTATCATTTCTTTTCTCCATTATAAATTCTCCTGTTTATGAAGACAAGGAGCCTGCATTTGTCTTAACTGATCTTTTTTTCCTGCTCATATATCTATGGCAGTTTATACTCCTACCACCCACCTACCCCAGGGCCAATCCACAGTAGTTAATTAACCTAACAGGCAGCATCTCTTTGTAGCGTGGGAGGAAACCCACAGGGTTCACATTGCAAACTTCATGCAGGCATCACTGGAGATCAGAAATGAACCAGGGATGAAGGGTCTTGACTCAAAACGTTAACTGTCCCTTCATAGATGCTGCCCGGCCCGCTAAGTTACTCCAGCTCTGAATGTTGTTTCAGATTCCAGCATCTGCGGTCTCTTGTGTTTGCACTAGAACCGTGAGGCAGTTGTATTGCCTCCTGCAAAGGTATCTAGAATATTCTTGGGACAAGGAGCCAGTCATTGACTTAGAGGATTAAACGTACTCAGTGGATGAGTATATTTAAGACCAAGATAGATATATGGACAATATGGGATTTAAGCGATTTGGTAGTAAGGTGGAGTTGAGATCAATCAACCATAATCTTATTGAAAGGTGGAAAACAAAGGATTGACCATATGGTCTAGTTTTCTAATATTCTTAGGAGCCCAGATGTACATCAATCCACACCCACTTCTTGAGACTGGGTGTAAGGCTGGACTTCATTTTAAGAGAATAACTTCCATGTCAATATGAAGTGTCTTGACAGGACAATTAAACTAAGGCCAGAAATGTTGTTAATATCTGTGCAAGGCAAATGAACATTTAAAAGATGATCCTTAGAAGAATTTGAGATTGTACAGGTTGCAGGGCACACATACATCAACACACTCATTCAAATCACAAATTCTACAATCTGAGTCACAAACTCAGATAAAGTGATAAAATACTTTGGACTGAACTATTATATATGAAGTTGATCAGTGGATGAGTCAGTTTAAACTCTGTAGATTTCGGACATGGAAAGGACTCAGGAGAGGGACTAAGGAATATCAACACTGATCACAGTGGGTCCTAATGTAAGTTGGAAGCAGAAAACTTAAACCTGTTGACCAATCTTTTGATACAGACGACCCCCACGTTATGGCTGTTTGGGTCATGAAAGTTCATCCTTACAGAATTCACAAATTATTACCCAAAAATTTGAGATACAGAATAAAATTTGGCCTCATGGAATTTGTAGAAAAGAAAGGAAATAAATCAACACAGTTTTCTTTTCACTCACGTTTCTTGATGCATGCGTAGATGACGCAGCTCTGCGTTATTGAAAATTGTGATACAGACTGTCTTCTAGGAACACAACCCCATCCCCTATTCACCCCACCCTCAGGATTGCCTGTATTTCTATCCCAGTCTTCCGCATTCTCTCATGAATGAAAACTTTGAAGAACTGCAGATGCTGAAGATCTGAATTCGAATTGGAATTTTCTTTATTTCACTATGTCAGCCTGATGAGATTTTCAACTCCAGGGCTCCAGAAACATCTTTCTCCTTAAGTGTGGCTTCCCCTTCACTATCATTGCCAGAGATTTCAACCACACCTGCCCCATTTGTCACATTTCTGGTCTCATCCCCCCTCCTACCCCGAGCAAGGATAGGGCTCCTTATCCGTATCTTTCTCCTCATCATATTCCATGTAGCTTTTGTAATTTCTGTGACTTTCAAGAAATTACTACCAAACACACCATTCCAGAGGGACAGCTCCCTCAGTGACCATCTCCAGCAATCATTCCTCTTTGCATGGCACTTTCCCATGCAACTGCAGGAGATTCAACATCTGCCCTTTTACCTCTTTCCTTCCCGCTATTCAGGGAGCCAAACAATCCTGACAGGTGAAGCATATTTTCCAATTTAGTGTACTGCATTTGTTGCTTACAGTGTGATCTCCCTTACATGGAGTGGGCGACCACTATGTAGAACCTCCATTCATTTGGCCAGAGTGACTCTAAGCTTCCACTTCCCAGTCACCTTAATTATCCGTCCCACTCTGATCATTCTTTTGGCCTCCAAACTGTTCCAAAGGCAGCCAAAATAAGCTTGAGGAACAGCATCTCATCTTCCAGCTTCACATATGCCACTATTTGGGAAACAATATTGAATTCAACAATTTCATATAACCAGCCTTACTTGTGTGTCAGAACTATCCAGTTCTGATTAATGTGCAACATTAATTCAGTTTTTCTCCAGCCACAGATGCTGCCTAAGCTGCTGAGTACTTTCAGCAAACTGCACTTTTTTTACACCTTGCAGTTCCAACACTTTTTTTTAAAAACTTTCTCCTCCTGTCCTCAATCATCACCCTCAATTTACACCTCCTCCAGACAAATCAATGACAACTGAAAAGCATTCATCAACCTTTCTGAGACAGTATTTGTATTGTTTTGGTCTCCACCTTATCTTAGACATTCCTTTGTTCTCTCCACTCCTCCCATTTGGCTGCAATACAAAAGATATTTGCTTTCTTTTCCAATTCTGATGATGACAGGTCATTGACCTGAAACATTAACTGCTTATCTTTCCATTGTACTGCCTTTCCTGCTGAGTATCTCCAATATTTTCTGGTTTTAATTCTGATTTCCAGGATTTGTAGTTTGCTTAGATGCATACAACTAATTCTGGTAAACTGCACGATCAGGTACTACAAGCTCTTCTTAATAAAAATATTAATGAAAAGTCAAAGTGAAAGAGTAACCTGGTTTCTTTCTCCACCAACAGTGACTGTCTTACTTCCAGCATTGCTCATTATTTCAAATTTCTAGCATCAAGTGTTTTGATTTGAGATGTTATGGTTTGCCCCAATCATTGCCAACTCATTTCACTTTAGCCAAGTCAAATGGAGAAAAGTTATGACACACCTTTACACCTGAGTTCGGAAGACAAAAATCAGAAAATTTCCTGCTTATTGCCAGTGAGCCCTGCTATTAAATACATGCGCAAGTATGGATCCATGTAACAAAGAAGTAATTCCTTGGACTCTAGAACAGTAAGCATTGATGGCTAAGGGTTCATGTTTAGCTCAGACAGGTGGATATACATTCTTGTAAGAAATAGCATGGAAGACGGGGAAAATCGACAAGGACAGGGAGTCTGAACAGTGCTTGGCATATATAGATTTAAAGAGTTCACTGACAGAAGCGGGACTGGTAGTTCTTGTGACGTTGGAAATTTCGTGACCAACGTTGGCAGGAATGGCAATTCAAGGCAAACATAGCCTCTGTCACAAACCAGCAACAAAAGAAACACACTGAGCATGATTTAGTGTTAAAAACTATTTTATTAATCACTACTTATGATAATACGTAAAATAAAAGTTAAAATGTTAGTATGTTAGAATTCAAGAATGTTAAACCTCGAACGTTAACCCCAAAACTAAACTCTTCGTGTGTGTGTGTGACAAAGTCCAAAACTCCCAGTTCCTGAATGGTTCTTAAAGTTCAGTTCCGCAAGCCATAAGGTGAAACATGAGCAAGGGCTTCTTCAACAACCACCGTTGTCTGAAGAAAAGATGTAGATGTAGAAAAACATAGAGAGAGTACATACGAAATCCAAATGTTCCACGATGGAACCCAAACGACACTTCAGTGTTTACTCGGTAGTGACTTCCTCACCCCGAAAAGCATCCGAACCGTGGTCGTCCACACACAAATACCTGTTTCCTTCTACAGGTCAGCAACAAAGTGAACTCCACCGGATTACTTCCAACTTCCATACATGGATTTCAGTGGCAAACACAGTTATTGTTTCTCATCCATCGATAGAGAAAACAAGCAGGCTGGTGTCTCTCTCCCTTCTCTCTCTCTCTTCTTCTTCTTCTTCTGACTTCTTCAACAACGTCATTACGTCCTTTATCTTCTATTGACGTAAGCACGCCCCACACACACTCTCTATCTTAAAGGGACTTTCACTGAGTCCGTAACACCTCAAATAGCAGGAGGCCATTCGGGCCAACGAGCCTTTGCTGACCTTGATCAAAGCCACACAATTAATCCCACCACTGCTCCAGCCAAATACCATTCCATTGCTCTCCCCACCACAGGTTACATTGACCCAGACAAAATGTTGTTAAGACACTAACTTTCTCCCAATTCCTCACACTACCCAATCCCCTCAGACTGCAGCCGAGTGTTTGGTGTCCTGTTGAGGTGCGGACAGCGCCCAGGCCGGGGACTGGGGTGCGATTCACGGTCATCAGCACTGCCTCCCGGAGCTGGGCAGGCCGTTACCTTCCAGGTAGACCCTGTTCCGCAACTGCAGTATCTGGTCGCGGCTGCTCCACTCCTTGAAGCACGCCATGTCCTCGTCGTCGCCGCCCATCTGGCGCCAGCCGCCGCCTCTTCCACTGCGCCTGCGTCACACACACACCGCCCTGTGGCGTCACACAGCCCGCGTGCAGCGGGTGCAGCGCGCATCGCCGGGGGCGCGACTGGGCTCCGCGTGCGCGCGCATCGCCGGGGGCGCGACGGGGCGCCGACGTCACGTGTGCAAGGGGCCGCGCTCAGCTGTGGCAAGGTGAGGCCTCGGCTCGGGGTGTGAGTGGACTGAGGGTTGGAAACAGGTGTACGGGTGAAGTCCGCCCCAATACCGCCAAGTCTGAAGGTTTGCTCCCCTGTCGTCGTCGAGCAACTCAGACGCCCGCCCAAAGGGAGACAAGACGGGCTGATTATACAGGGCAGGGAAAATGTGAAAAAGTAGGACCTCTGTTAACAACTACAGACGTATGTTGCTAGAGGAATCAAAGAAGTAACGGGATGGGTGTGTGGGGGATGAGGGGTTGGGGTGGATGTGTGTGTGTGTGTGTGGGGGTGGGGTGGTTGGGATGGATGGGGGTGGGGGGCTGTGTTGGGTGTGTGTGTGGGGTTGGGGGTGGTGGGTGTGTGTGTGTGTGTGTGGGAGGTTGTGGGGGTGTGTCTGTTTGGGGTGGTGGGGGTGTGTGTGGGAGGTTGTGGGGGTGTGTCTGTTTGGGGTGGTGGGGGTGGGAGGATGACTTCAGATACTGGAAATCTGAAGCAAAAGCAGAAAATGCTGGAAATATTCAAGGATCCCAGACCCTGTCTCTCCTCCATAGTTGCTGCCTGAACTGCTGGAGGTTTTCACATGTTCTTTTAGTTTAAATAAGTAATAGTTGGAGAGATGGTGGTGGAGGAGGGGGAGATTTGGGTTTATGAGGCATTGGTTCTGTTCCTGAGGCAAGTTGGACCAGCGCTAATCAGATGGGTTTCACTTCAAATAGACCAGGGCAAATATCCTAGCCAGGGGTTTGCTGGGGCTCATGGGCAGGGTTTAACTAGGCAAAGGACAGGAATCTTGGAGGGAATACACAAAGGAGAGGAACAAAAGAAATGGAAGTTAGAAAACTAGTAAGCAAAATAGATAGGCAGAAGAAACAATGGCTATCAGTGAATGGGGGTCAAAACATGGATAAATGCTAAAACCTCAAAACTTTGATATAAATCAAAGTGTATACGGTATTAGCAACAAAGTAGGTGAATTAATGGTACAAATAAAACTAAATATGTATGATCTAATTACCATTATAGAGCCATGGCTGCAAGGTGATCAAAGCTGGGCGTTGAATGTTCAAGGCTGGTTGACATTTCGGAAGAACAAGCAAAGAGGAAGAAGAGGCAGGGTAGTGCTATTCATAAGGAGGGAGGTCACTGCAGTAGGGAGAAATCATCCTGGTCAGCGGATGATGAGGTAGAATTAAAATCAGCTTGGATGGAGTTTAGAACCAGCAAAGGGCAGAAGGCGTTGATGGAATTATTTATAAACCACCGAACTGTAGTTGTAATTTTTTTAAAATTTTATTTGCAGCGTGGTAACAGGCCCTTCTGGCCCAACGAGTCCGCGCCGCCCGTTCTAAACCCAAATTAACCTACCCGTACGTGGAAATGAGAGGTTCATGTAACGGGTACAGAGCAATCACGGGGGACTTTAATCTACACACAGACTGGGGGGAATCAGGTGGAGGACGAATTCATGGAATGTGTACAAAGTTATTGTCTAAATCAATATGTTGAGGAACCAAAAAAAAACAAAAGGGCTATTTTAAACCTCATGTTGTACAATGAGCAAAGGTGAATTAATAATCTTGTTGTAGAGGAACCTTTAGGGAAGAGTGACCAGTGAGTTTTAAAGTGATGCAGTTCAATTTAAAACCAAGGTCTTAAATTCAAACAAAAGAAACCACGAACCATGGGATAGGTTTGGGAAACTACATTGAAAGCCATGACTGTGGAAGGGCAATGGCAAGCTATTAAAGATATAGGATTTGCAAAACAAAAACTTTTGAGGTCAACTCCTATATTCTTTTGTCCATGTTCTCATTCAGAGTTGAACAACACAGAAACGGGCCCTTTGGCCCACCTGTCCATGCCAACCTTTCTGCCCATCTATACTAATCCCATTTGCCTGCATTAGGTCTGTATCCTTCTATGCCTTACCCATTCAAGTGCCTATCTAAATATCTCTTAAACATTGTGATTGTATCTGAGAAATTGAATGAAAAATTATGGTATTGGTGCTGCTGTGGGAGGGATAATACAAGTTAGCATTGCCAGTGATGCCCAAAACCCCTGAATAAATGTGGTTTCTGCAGATTCAGTCTTCCACTATATGATTAATGCCCTCTGCAGGGACCCAATATGCTGCTCAATTATAAACAATTGCTAACTCACACAAGCACTTGAGAAAAGTTATTTGGCTTGGTCTTTCAGCAGTGGACAGGATCTCCATTCCCTCCCTTTGTTTTATCAGTCAGCTGCAGAATGCAGTGCAGCAAACCACCAAGGATATACTACTGCACAAATCAGCCTCATCAACTCTATCTTCTTTATCAAAGTTCATTCATTGACCAGATAACCTTCTTTACAGCTTATCCCCATGGTCACCTTGGTTTTATCCTATGAGAGGCATCTCCCTTCCCCCACCCTACCAGCAAGCGTAAGTTAAAACTTAAGGCAAATTCTGTTGTTTCCTTCCCATTCTGACAAAGCATCTTTGACCTGAAACGTTAACTCTGTTTCTCTTCTCACAGGTGTAGCCTGACATGCTGAGTATTTCAGTTTTTGTTTACATTCACTAGGTTGATTCCTAGGATGAGGGGTTGACATATGAAGAAAGGTTGAGCAGGTTGGGCCTATATTCATTGAAGTTTAAAAGAATAAGAGATGATCTCAATGAAAAGTACAAGATTCTCTGAGGGAATGACAAGGGGATGTTTCCCCTTCTAGGTATATCAAGAGCCAGGAGGCATTGTTTAAGAATAAGGGGCCACCCACTTAAGATGGAGATGAGGAGGAATTCCTTCTCTGATGGTTGTGAATCTTTGGAATTCTCTACCCTGGAGGCAGAGACATTGAATATATTCAAAATGGAGATTGATTATTATTTAAACCACATGGGTATGGGGAAAGGAGTGGGAAAAGTGGTGTGTTGAGGCCAAGATTTGATCAGCCGTGATCCTTCTGAATGGTGGCCCAAGCTCGAGCACTAACTGGTCGAGCTGCTCCAGCTTCTAATGAACTTGTGTTTCGATCGAATGAGCTGCAGGCATGGTGATATATTTCCAGGTCAGTTGTGTGGCCCAGACAGGAACTTAAGATGGAAGTATTCCACTGGACTTGCTGCCTTTGTACTAATCAAGCTTGCAGGTTTGGAAGGTATGATTGGAGAGTTGTTGCAGTATATTCTGTAAATATTCCACTCTGTAGTCATGGTGTGCTCATGGTGGATGGACTGCCCGTCGATAGGGTTGCATTTTCCTGGATGGGAAGGGTTTGGGATGTCAAGTGGTGAGTCACTCACTGTAGATTACCCACCCACTGACCTGTTCTTGTATCCTGTTGAGTGTCTGGTCAAAGGTCACTCAGAGTAATTGATGGTGGAGGACTTGGCAAAGATAATTCCTTGGACTGTAATGAGTAGGTGACTGAGCTCTCTCTTACTGGAGATATTCATTGCCTGGCAGTTCTGTGGCATGAATGTTACTTGCCACTTATCAGCCCATGTCCAAATGTTGTACAGGTTTTTCTGCATTCGTGCATGAGTTGCTTCATTTTGTTGCATTTGGGATTGGACATGTGCAATCATTATCAAATATCCCTATTTCCGACTCTATGATGCAAGGTCATTGCTGAAGGGAGAGGGAGTGGGATAGATAGAGGGGAGGGAAGGATGGATGAGGTGAGGGAGTGGACAATAGAAGGAGGGGGAGAATTGAGTGGGGAAAGGGGGTGCAGTTGGAATAAGGACACTGCCCTGTGGAGCTCCTGCAGCAATGTCCTGGGGTTGAGATGATTGACCTCCAATGCTACACCCTTCTTCCTTTATGGGGGGCTTTGACTCCTGATTCACATAGAATACCTGGCATTCCTACTAATCTTGCTATCACTATTACGAATATAAGGATCAGGAACAGGAGAAGGCCAAGCCTGCTCTACTATTTAAGAAGATCATGGCTGATTGATTGGTAAATTCAATTCTGCATTCCCATCTATCCCCAGTAACCTTTGACCATGTTATCAAGTAACTATCTACCTCTGCCTTAAAAATATTTAAAGACTTTGCTTCCACTGGCCTTCAAAGAAAAAATTTCAAAAATTAAAAAAAAATTATCATCTTGACTTAATTGAGTGACCCCTAATTTTTAAGCAGTGATCCCTACTTCTAGATTGTCCCAGAGGAACATCCTCTCCACATCCACCCTATCAAGATCCTTAAGGATCATATGGTTCAATGAAGTCTTTCCCCCCATCCACACCCCCACTTCTAAACTCTAGTAGATACAAGCCTCACCTGTGCAACCTTTCCTCATAAAACAATCTGCCGTTCCAGGTATAAATCAAATCAACCTTATCTGATCTGCTTCCAATGCATTAAAATCCCACTTTAAACAAGGGGACCAAACCAGTGATCAAAACTTTACATGGTCTCACAATGCATCATATGACTGATGTATAACCTTTTTAATTCAATTCCCCATCGCAATAAATGATAACATTGGGAATGATAACAACTAATTGCTGTACCTACAAACATGTCCTCCCAAGGTAACGGCAGGGTTCCATTCCTGTGAACTATTCATAACCCAAACAGTTTGTCAGTTGGAAATTCAGCTGTAAAGTGAGTTCCCAGGTGGCAGAAGATACCTATAGCTCGCAGCAGCCAGCAAATCCATCCTGCCGGTCCCCCAAATACTTGTTTATAGATACAGGCTGGACACAAGTCAGGCGTTCGTAAGTTAGGGAGGACCTGTATCAGCCTTTTGTGAATCGTACAAGGATAGGCAGATCTCAGAGGTCTTTGACCGTACAGACTTGGAGCTCTTTCACCATAGAGACAATGTAGTTTATTTTTAATGCCAAAGTGGACAATTTATCATTTTTCTCACATTGTACTCCATTTGCCAGATCTTTGTGCACTGACTTAACCTATCTCCGTCCCTTTATAGCTTTCTATGTCTGTTGCACAACCTGTTTTCCTCCTTTTTTAATCTTGTACATGTAATGACACAGGAGGCTGCCACTGGGCTCATTTGGTCCATGCTGGCTCTCAAGGGAGCAATCTCATCTGTCCCATTACATTATTTCCTTGTATCCCAGCAACCTTTTCCCTCTCCGACATGTCCTTCAACGCCTCCTTGATTCTTTTTGCCACTAACCTATACTAAGGGACAATTTACATTAGCCAATCTTTTTGTCGTCAACAAATTTAGCAACCACACCTTTGGAGTTTCCATCTATTGTTTGCATAAATTGAAAATGTTCAGGTCCCAAGACCAATCCCTGAGGCACCCCACTCATTACATTTACCCAAACAGAAAATGACCCATTTATGCCCACATGGAGACACAGGAGACTGCAGATGCCAGAATCTGGAGCAAAAAAACAAACTGGACTCAAGACAAAGGGTCTCAACCCAAAACACGACTGTCCATTTCCCTCCACAGATGCTGCCTGATCCACTGAGTTCCTCCAGTGGCCCATTAATCCTATCCACGTCAACATATTATCAGAAGAAGCAATTAACCCAGTTCTCACTTTCCAAAGCTTAGTAACTTTAAAAAGAAAGAAGTCCCAGGTTGTTGAACATTGCTGAATTTTGGTGGGGAGAATGGGACAGAGAAAAGGATGGAGAAACTGAGTGACTAGGGGAGAGTGGGATCGGGGAAGTGGGCAACATGAGTGGGAGTTGAGTAGGGGATGTTTGGAATTGGGGCTTTGGAGATAAAGATAATGGGCTGTTGAGGGAATGGGGGTGTGGAGAGAGGAGGGAGGGTAGAGGTAGGGTTGGAAAGGATTGGTATTGGATAGTTTAGGGTAGGATGTTTCCTGTTATACCGCGTAGGGAAGGGAGTGGGGTAGGGGCTATATGGATAGAGTGATAGGGGAGCAGGGTAGAGGTTGGAAGGGTTAGGATCTGAGGAGGACATATGGGGGTATGGGATGTGGAGAAAAGGGAAGGGGGAGGGATTATGCATATGGGATGGGTGAGAGTAGGGGATGAAGAGAGGGAGTGGGGATGGTTGGGAATAAGGCTATGGGAAAGAGGGAGTGTGGGATATGGGGAAGAAGAGTGAGATATTGATGGGGGTGAGGGATCACAGAGGGAGGGGTTGGGTAGGAGGAGTAGGGAATACAAGAGGGCGGAGGTGGGTGTGGGGTCAAAGTTGGGATATAGGAGGAAGGGTGGGGGCATGGGGAGGGGGAACGGGGTAAGAGAGCGAGGGATGTATCTGGAGGATAGATTGAAGGAGGCAGTTAGATGAGGAAAAAAGTGGGGAGTAAGGTGATTGGGAATAGAGTGAGGGAGGGTTGGGAAGGAGAGAATTTGTGGTAGGGTGTGACTAATGAGGATGATGGATGGAGGGAGGGACTGGGGTTGAAGTGAGAGGGGTTGGTTATAGGGGTAGAAAAAGGGAAGCAAGGAATAGGTAAGTCAGAAGGAGAGGGTTAATTGGTTTATTATTGTCACATGTAGCGAGGTACAGTGAAAAACTTTTGCATGCCGTCCATTGCAGATCATTTCATCACATCAGTACATCAAGGTAGTACAAGGGAAAACAATAACAGAATGCAAATTATAGTGTTACAGTTACAGAGGAAGTACGGTGCAGGCAGACAATAAGGTACAAGACCATGATGAGGTAGATTGTGAGGTCAAGAGTCCATCCTGTCGGATGCAGGATGAGGGGAATGGGGTAGGGGGAGCAAGGGGGAGGAGTAGGTTGAACATGAAGTATTGGGAAGGAGTTATGATGAGTGGGCATAGAGAGAGGCATGGGGGAATAGCAGTGGCTGGGGTGGGGGATGGGTAGAAAATGTGTAGTAGTAGTGACATGGGGTGGGAAGGAATGGAATGGTGATCGGCTGGGGCAGTGGTGGCTGTTAGGATGAGAGGGGTGGAGTAGGGGTGGGTGGGTTAGTGGACTAGGATAGGTAAAGGAGGGAGTGGGGATTGAGGGAAGGAGAGGTCTGTAGAGAATAGGGAATGTAGGAGGGGGAAGAAGTTGGTGGTGTAGGAATGGGAGGGATTGGCACAAGGTGAGGCGGTAGGGAAGGAAGGGAGAATGGATGTAGGTGGTAGAGATATATTGAAGGTAGAGGGCAGGGGAAGGTAGAGGAAGGAGGTAAAGGGAATGAATGGGTTGGAGTAATGGGGAGATAGAGAGAAGTGAGTGTTGGTGATGGGAGAGGAAAGATTGAGGTGGGTTTTGGGGTGTAGAGGTGTTTGCAGTGGAGGTGGGATTGTGGGAGGAGGAGTTGCTGTGAGTGGTGAATGGGATAGGAGGGTTTGTGAGATATCAGTGGAAGTGCAGAGAGTGAGGTGTTGGGTAGGAGGAGTTGGGATGGGGGCTGGGGGAAAAGTTGGGATGAGTGGGGGAAGTGATGGTGGAGTGGAGTGAATACTGGAGAAGGGTGAGTTTGTGTGCTGTTGAAAGTCTGGATGGAGGAGAATTGGGTTGCAGGAGTCAGGCTGGAGGAGTTGAATAGAGGTGATGGGGTGGGATGCAGTGGGTTGGAGTTGGTTGCATGGATGCACAGGTATTAAGATAGATGGAGCTTTGTTAGGGTGAATAGGGAAATGGGTGGGGTGAGGGATTTGGGTATTGTGGGTGGGGGCAGGGGTTTGAAGTCAGTGGGAATTTGGAAGAAGGGATTTGAGGAAGAACAGGAAATTCAGCAGAGGATTAGGGGTTTGTGTAGTTTGAGGGAGGATGGGAGCAAAAGGCAATGATGGTTTTGGACGAGATTGGGGCTTTGGTATCAGGAGGCATGGGTGGTTTGAAGGAGAAAGGGGATATTGGGGGAGGATGTGGGATGGATTAGGTTAGGGGTGATGGAGATTGGGGATATTGTGACTGGGGAAAATCAGGGTTCAGAGAGTAGGAGGCATTAAGTGTCAGGTTGGATGATGATTTGGAGTTAGGGAAGATGGTGGGCTTTGCTGTGGGCACAGATGGCAGGCTGGGGATTTTAGAATGCAAAGAATTTTGAGGTGAGAATGTGGGATGAGAAGGTTGTTCTATTAAAGGCAGCTGAAGAAACTAGTTCCGAAAAATGAAGGATGATCTTATCAAAACTTAAAATCTTCAGGGGGAGAATCTCAAATGAGGGAACATAATTATATGATAAGGGATCTGTCATTTAAAACTGAGGGTAGTTAACCTCTGGAATTCTCTTGTTGTGGAGGCATGATCATTGGGGTGTTTAAAGAGAATGTAGATACATCTCTAAACTTTCAGAAAATTGAGGGCTATAGGGGAACTGGCACAGAAGAGGATCTGGGACAGATCAGCCTTGATCATATTGGCAGGCCAAGTGGCTTACTCCTCTCCTATTTTCTTTTGTAGGGAGGTTGGATTCAGAGATGTTTGGGGTTTCAGGGAGGATGTGAGGAGTAGGGGTTTTGAGGAAAGAATGAGGCTTTGTTGTGGGGAGGTTGGAAGATTGGGGGAAAATGGGTTGGGATATGAGGGTTGTCTTTATTTGGGGGAGGGTGGAAGATGTGTTTGTGGGATGGAGAGGGGTTAGATTGGAGCATTTTGGGTCTAGGAATGTTTGAGGAGTAGAATTGGCTGGAGTTCTGGGACCATGATTCAATGGGGTTCAGAGAGGAGAGTTGGGAAGCAGGGCTTGGGAGTTTGGCGGTGAGATTTTGGGATGGTTCGGGGAGAATTTGGTGGGGTGTAAGGGGATTTGGAGTGGTTGGGTGGGGATTTAGTTGGGGATGGGGTTTGGATGGAGTTCCAGGAATAATTTGATGACATGCAGGGGCAAAGAGTTGGTGGTTTTAGTGTTTGGTGGGGTTTGGGAATAATCTGATGTGGCTCGGGAGGATTTATTAGGGGGTGAAGTATGGGTGTGGTTCTGGTAAAAAGTTAGGATGCAGGGGAGGATTTGATGTGGTTCAGGGAGGATATGTTGGGGTTTGAGAGGAGGATTTCATGAGTTTGGGGTGGATTTAGATGAGGGTGTGGGTTGGCTAAAGTTCAGGAAAGAATTTGGTGGAGTGTAGAGGGAGGATTTGGTAGTCTTCAGGGAAGGGTTGGTTGGACGATCTGATGACCTGATGGGAGAATTTGGTCGAGGTTTTGGTGGGTTTCAGGAGGTGAGTTTGGATGTGATCAGCTTCAGGGCAAAGTTAAACAGGGTTCATTGGGGGGGGGGATTTGGTGGGGTTCAGAGGCGAGGTTGTTGAGATTCAGGATGTGAAGTTTGGGATGAGTTTTTGAGAGTTTGGGGTGTGGGGTGCTTTTGGGTGGGGACTGTTGGGGTTCTTTTATTTATTCAAGGGATGTGGGCTTCATGGGCTAAGCAGGTATTTAATTGCCCATCCTTAATTGCCCTTGATAAGATGGTGGTGAGCTGCCTTCTTGAACCACTGTGTTCCTTGAGTTGTGAGTATACCCAAAATGCTGCTGGAGAATGAGTTCCAGGACTTTGACACGGCAATGGTGAAGCAACAGCAATATATTTCCAAGTCACAATGCTGTGTGGGTTGGAGGGTAACTTCCAGGTGGTGGTGTTCCCCTGCTTTTGCTGCACTTGTCCTTCTCGCTAGTAGAGATCGTGGGTTTGGAAGGTGCTGTCTAAGGAGTCTTGGTGAGTTGCTGCAGTGCACCCTTAGATGGTACAAACTGCTGCTACTGTGCGTCAGTGGTGGAGTGAGTGATTGGTTGTGGATGGGGTGCCTATTAAGTGGGCTGTTGTGTCCTGTATGGTGTCGAGCTTTTTGAGTGTTGTTGAAGCTGTATTCATCCAGGCAAGTGGAGAGTGTTCCATCACACTCCTGACTTGAGCCTTGGAGATGGTGGACAGACTTCAGGGAGTTAGGAGGTGAGTTACTCACCGCAGGATTCCCAGCCTCTAACCTGCTCTTGTAGCCATATTGTGTATATGGCTACTCCAGTTCAGTTTTCCAACGGTAACCACCAGCATATTGATGCTAGGAGATTCAGGGGGTGAAAGCTATATTTTCTTTTGTTGAATATTGTCATTGTCTGGCACCTCTTTGGTGCACTGTGGACAGTGGTGCCACTGTCAGCTCGAGCCTGGATATTGTCCATGACTTGCTGCATTTGGATGTGGATTGCTTCAATATCTGAGGAGTTACGAATGATGCTGAAAGTTGTGCAATCACCAGCAAACATCCCTACTTCAGACCTTACAACTGACCTGACCTTATGACCTTCAGGGGTGAGAATTTTTCAGTTTCAGGACGGGATGTTTGGCATTTGGATGAAGTTTTGTGTTTTGGGACATTGGGGTTCAGGTGTGAGGTTGGGGTTCAGTGTTGACATTCAGGTTGGCATCTGGGAGTGTGGGGATTGTTGGCATAGAGGCTGTGGGATTGTTTGGGGTTTGTGGTGTTTGGGTTCAAGAATTGGGGGTTGTCCAGGTGTGGCGGTTTGGGGTGTTGGGTTCTGCGATGATTGGGGTTCATGGACACAGTTGTTGGGTGTTGAAGGCTGGGTGTTGGGTATTGGTGTTCAGGTTCAAGGTGTTGGAGGTTGGGGTGTGAGGGTTCGGGGTGTTGGAGGTTAGGGTGTGAGGGGTCGGGGTGCTGGGGGCCCGGGGTGGGGGGGTCGGGGTGCTGGGGGCCCGGGGTGGGGGTGCTGGCGGCCCGGTGTGGGGGGGGGTCGGGGTGCTGGGGGCCCGGGGTGGGGGGGGGTCGGGGTGCTGGCGGCCCGGTGGGGGGGGGGGGGTCGGGGTACTGGCGGCCCGGGGTGGGGGGGGGGGGGTCGGGGTGCTGGCGGCCCGGTGTGAGGGGTCGGGGTGCTGGCGGCCCGGGGTTGGGGGGGGTCGGGGTGCTGGGGGCCCGGGGTGAGGAGTTGGGGTGTGGAAGCCGTGTGTCTGGAGCTCGCCGCCCCGCTCTTTCTCCCTCAGTGCTGGCCCGCCGCCGTGGCCCTGGCCCCGCCCAGCTGCAGTCGGCTGCGTCTGGAGCGGTCCGTGGAGCGGGCGGTGAGTGGGGCTCGGGCTTCGGGGAGCGGGCTGTGGGCAGCGAAGTGCTGCGGGATCCCGGGCCTGGCTTGCTTCAGGGCGGCCGGTTCCCTCCGGCCCAACGGCCGCGGAGCCGAGGCCTAGGCCGGCTTCTGCGGACTGGAGCTGGCACTGACCCGCGCTCTGTGGAGCTCGTCCCGGACACTGCGATGCAGCAATTCCGCCTGCACCGATAGCCGAGCCCGGAGCCGGCTGCGACCTGGGGTTGGAAGCTGGGGAGGAGAGAGAGAGGGAGGGCGGCGTTGTCCGGTCCTGGGGGTGGTCTGGCTCCCGGGCCGGTGCCGGCCTGGCGCACATTGTAAACGTTGTGTGGAGACGGGAGCGGAGTAATCCGGCTCGGGAGGGCCGCCGTTGTTGGCTTCAGGCTTTTGTGTGGGGTTGGAGTCCATGAACACTGGCCTGGTGATGATGTGGGCGAATCGACCGAGGGGCCCTGGCAAACGTGCTGGATGCAGTCAGCATGTGTGGCAGCACACTTCACCGGCAGCTGCTGTTGAATTATGTTTACTCGTTTAAGTAATACAAACGTTGCTGGGAAGGCCAGCATTTATTGTCCATCCCCTAATTGCCCTTGAGAAAGTGGTGGTAGGATGCTGCCTTTAAAATGCTGTATCTACTGTATTTTTCTGGTAGGATTGAAATCCATTGACAATGGGCATTTAGATCAGCATGTTCTGAGGGAAGAAAGGAAACCTGAAATACTACTACAGAGATGGGGGTTGTGGTTTTCAAAGTGGTTAGAATAACCGTTTGAGTACGTTGTGGATGGTATACACACTGTAGCCACAGTGTGCTGATAGTAAAGGGAATCAACGTTTAAGATGATGGGCGCTGTGCCAATAAAACAGTTGTTTTGCCGTGAATGTTATCAAGCTTTTTAATTGTTGGAACTGCTCTTAACCAAGAAGTATCATGGAATACTCTCTACATGTGCCTAGGGGTTAATGGAAAGACCCTTGAGAGTCATTAGGTGAACCACTCACTGCAGGATATCCAGTCTTTGACCTGCTCTTATAGCCACAGAATTGAGGTGGTTGGTCCAGTTGAGTCTCTGGTTGAGGGTGTCCACCAAGATGTTGAAGTTGTGATGGCAGAGCCATTGAATGTTAGTGGAAAGTAGTTGGAGTCTCTTGTTGTCATTGGACAGTGTCAGGCACCTGTGTGGCACAAATGTTACTTACAGTTTAATTAACCTGAATCTTATCCAAATCTTGCTGCACACAGGCCCAGTCTACTAAAGGATAATGCATGGTTGAAGAGGATGAGCAGCTGCAGGGAAGGATAGCAGTCAGTTTCTGGTGATGCTTTGCCTGTTTTTGGATAGGTAGCAATTGGTCAGTATGATAATCCAGTGCGGCTTCATGGAGGATTGTCAGTTACATGTGTAAATCTAGGAGGAGCATAACTTTGCTGGGAAGTGATCCACATCAAGGGCCTGAGGGAGAAGAAAGGCTGAAGCTGGATTTATAATCTTTGAGCAATAGCTCTTAAACTTTGTCTTTTGGGCAATTGTTGACCTTGCTGAAGGATGGGGTGGATGCATGCTTCAGGCCCTGCTCTCCTCCCTTGGCTGCCATGCCCGGCACAGAGTGGACAGGGCAGTGGCCTGCCTTTGAACAAAGGTAGATATGGATGGGCAGCAGATCTCCAACAGGTTTTACTGTGGAAAAGTTGGGGTGGTAGGAGCAGAGGGAGGTGGTTGGGGGGGGGATGCAGGTTTCGGACAGTATGGCTGCTGGGACCGGGATGGGGTGTTTGGTGCTTGTGGAATGTCCTTGGAGAGAGTGAGCAAATGGTGGCTAGAGAGTTGGGAATGGGTGGTAGTCAAAGAGGGGGCTGGTGGAATGGGTGGTAGTCAAAGAGGGGGCTGGTGGAAGGAGATGGGTCATGATGGGAGAGCTAGAGTCAGTGGGAGACTGGAGAGGGTGAGATAATGGGAGAGGCAGTGAGGGGGCCTTGGGTGGAAGTGGGAGATTTGACAAGATAATGGGAGAGCAGAAGTACAATGAAGGGGGTAGTGGGTGAGCAGTGGGCAGAGTGTGAAAGAGGATGCAGCAATGGGAGAGTGGGACAGTGAGGTTGGGTTAACTCCTAAGTCCTAAAGCAACTAAAATGCCATATTGATATATTATTAGTGCAATGGATGGGAATTAAGTCACTGAAATGCTTAGAGACAACCCGAAGATCATTGTAGGTTGCCCTGATCAGGACTGAAAGCCTTGTTATAGTCAAATATGTGACAGGTCTTGGGAAAGTGGTATGGGATTGTTTTTGGGTCCTGACACAGAAAGAAGGACCATTATCCAAGAAGTTGGTTGGATTGGAGTAGCATTTTGGAATGAGGTTGGCAGAAGCTTTGTGTGTAAGACAGAGAGGTGAGCAGGAAGGAGATGGAAAGTAGAAGGTAGGTCCCATGGACCAATTAGGGTTGAGAACTGGGATTAGAAAAAGAGAAGCTGCAGAAAGTTCGAGGTGCATGATTGAAATAGTTTGGGAACAGGACAGGTAGTAGATGAGGAGGTGTTTGGTCTTTGATATGAAGAAATCTGTGAGGTGTTGGTAGTTGGATTTAGTACTTGAGGTAGAAGGAGCCAAAGGAAAGGAAAAAAACTAAGATGATCTCATTTTGGAGTTAATTAATTAAGTCATAGTGAAGTATAAACAAGCTTTCGTCTGTCCAGAAGGATCAGATGAGGAAGGTATGTGCTGGCATTGGGGGCTGGGGATTTCAGTTTACAAACTCATTAACTTAGAGACACAAGAGACTGCAGATGCTGAAATCTGGAGCAACACACAACCTGCTGGAGGAGCTCAGTGTTACAGCATCTTTGGGATGAAAGGATTGTCGATGTTTCGGGTCGAAACCCTGGATCAGGACTGAGAATGGAGAGGGAAGAAGGGTCCCCTCCATTTTACACTGGTTGTGTCCTCACTCCACTCTCAGTCCTGATGCAGGGTTTCCACCTGAAATGTCGACAGTTCCTTTCCTTCTACAGATGTTGCTTGACCCGCTGTTCCTCCAGCAGGTTGTTTGTAGCTCATTAACTTTAATTGTACTTCTTTTACTTCCTTAGACTGTTAGTTCGTAAGTATTTCTGGGAGATTATATTTTATTTTGTGAAATATTAGCCTTTCCCTTAGAAGTAATTCTATACTTGTTGTCTTTTAATTTCTCTTGTAATCCATGGTTGGACCACTTTTTCTGTTGAGTCTTAATGGAATGCGTATTTATTACAAATCTTATATTATTTCCATAACTGCTAGTCATTGCCTGTGTGCTATCCGATCCTTTATTGTAGTCTCCCTCAGCCTGCCCCTCAGAATAAAGCTTCATTGACAGGTGACTGTCTCGGGGCAAGGTTCCCTCTCAGTATACAGTGTACTCTGTCATGTGGCATCCAGGTGGAAGGGGGTTGCTGGTCGCATGAAATACGCCAGTTGCTTGAGAATTGCTTTAAAAAAATTACTGTACATCACACACTAGTATTCTATGCATAAACTTTTAAATAAATTGTCAAATTATATGTCCTCTCCTTACCCTTTTAAATAACAATGTTTTACACTGCAATTCTAGATTTTAAGGCTAAACAGTATTAATATATACTACAAAAATAAATCAGATGAATGACTGCACCCACCATCACATGAAGCGGCAAATCTTCGGAGGAGGTTGCTGCTAATCAGTCTATAGCTACACTGCCCTTGTGTATAAATGTAAATAAACTAAAAATGTGTCTTCACATTTATTTTGCATAACACTTGAAATAAGATTTATTGTTTGAGCTTACCTTCATGAAAAACTAAACAGTGTTGTGTAGGCCATGCATAGACTTTTACACATAGCCTAGCTTGGGCGAGGCTACCACTTGAACTAACATCACTTGATTCTAAATGTCAAAAGGACAGTGCAATCTAATGGGATTTCAGTAGGTTCAACAGAACTTTCATGCGTTGAAGTTGAAGGCTTAATATTCTTACAAATTTTTGCTGGTTGAAAGAATTCCAGGTGCATAAAAAAAGAGAAGTGAGGCAATGTCTCAGGAAGGTAACATTAATCATCAAGGACCCCCACCACCTGGGCCATGCCCTCTCCTCATTGCTGTCGTCAGTCCGAAGCCTGAAGACCTGCACCTCCAGGTTCAACTCCAGCTTCTTCTCCACTGCCGTCAGGTTCTTGAACAGACCTGAAAAACACAAACTCTACCTCAGACTATATTTCCCTCAACTTGCACTAATGTCATTTCATTTATTGAGTACTGTAAGTTATTTATAATTTGTGTTAATTTAAGTTTATATAATTTATGTTTGTAATGTACTCTGCTGCTGCAAAGAGCTAATTTTCATGGCATTTACACCTTGGGTATATATGCCCATGACAATAAACTTGTAGTTTACTGTAATTTCCTCACCTTTAATTTATTCTGGAGGGTAACTTGTGGCCAGTGCCCAGATACCCACCTTAAGTGTCTGGAGAATTTGTCTGTAAATTTGTCAGTTCTGTCCTTTCTTGATCTCCTATACGTGTACTCTCCAACAAGGTTCACATTTCTTTCTGCACCTACTGTTATCCAGCTTCATTATCTTGAGACATGTTGTGTTTGACAGAATATTTTGTGTGTGTGTGTGTGTGTATATATATATGTGTGTATGTATGTACATACAGCTTCTTCATGGGTCAATCTTTAGGTCATAGAAACATTCATGCATGAGCTGGCACTTTGAAATGCACAGGTTATAACTGACGTGTGCAGTAAATAAGTCACTCTGCGGTACTCTGTGGTATTTACATGACCTAGTTAATGTCACTAATTTGTGACATGTAACTGAAACTGGTTGGATTTCTATGCAGCAATGCTTTTTCAATTCTAGTCAAGTTGTAATAGCTTATTTCTGTTTTTTTTTCAGGCAAACTGTCAGCTGTGGAGATTACAACAGATGGCAGCAAGGAGTGAGAGGAGCCCACCAAACTCATTAGAATCCCAAGCGCAGGGGAATCGCACTGGTTTTCCTAAAGAAATTTTGGCAGCTAAGGTTGAGGGGAAGTACCTGTGCTTCGAGTGTCGCGGGATCCTGAGAAAACCCTTCCAGGCACAATGTGGTCACCGCTACTGTGCCTCCTGTCTAAAGGGGATTGTCAGGTGAGAGATTGCAAGCAAATGACTTTCAAGGCTGTGCCCTTCTGTTTCCTCCCTTCTCTGATTCCAACTTGCCTTCGGAAGGGTATAATTCCACAGGGGACAACACATAGAGCCAAGTTGACCCAGAGAGTAAACTATAATACGCTCTTAAACTGTGAAGGCCTCTCAGTGTGTTCCTGTTCATATTCCTTTATTAATCAGATATGTTAAGCTTGGTGCTAGGGAATGGAAGTCTCCGATTCTGCCATCCAGTTTTAACGTCAGCGCACATGAACGTCATGTTCAAAGGTCAGCTCCCAATTGTTTATCCAATAGTGTGTGGAAAAATGTTTTGTCAATTTCACACAAGCCATCATGCTTCAATAGCTTCAATCACTATCTTGAGACATGTTGGGTTTGGAGGGCTATAATTTGCAGCAATGCTGTAGTTTTTTTTCCACAGATCAATGACACTCTGTATGTGACAGATTGTAGAAAAATTCATGCATGAGCTGCCACTATGAAGAGTGCAGGCTAGAACTGACGTGATCATCGGCATGTACTCGCAAAGTTATGGTGGGGGCTTCAGTCTTTGTGATGTTTGGTTGGAGAAAGTGAAAACTGCTTTCACTTTCTCCGACCAAACGTCACAAAGGCTGAAGCCCCCACTATAACTTTGCAAGTACGTGCTCAGTCATTAGATACTATTTAAAACATTGATGCCCTCTTTGACTCACAGTTGAACTTCAAACCATGTCCATAACTAGCTTGTTTGTTTCCATCTCCATTATAAAACAACATCATATTTTTCTTACTTCTCAACTTATTTTCCCAATAACTGCCTGCTGGACTCCCAATCTCCTTCCTCCATTACTCTTAGCTATCTAAAGCTCAAGCTAACTTAACCTTTTTGCTTTGAGTCCTCAGTAGCATGATATCCCTTGGTCTCTGGTCAGTTTTCTGGAATAACACTTTTTTGAACTAGCAAGAAAAATGCCTTCATAGAAGTAACAGCGAGTAATGAACCTGAATTGGTCAGTAACCTAATCTAGCTGAAATTACCAAAATATGACTGAATTTGATGTCTGATTTGAGGAGGAGGAATCACTATCCAGTATGTTGGGTAATCCAGAAACACAATGCTGAAGCTGCTAGAAATCTGAAATGAAAGAGAAAATGCCAGAAATACTTGGCAGATCAATCAGTACTTCCAGTTTTTATTTCAAATTTCCAGCACCTGTATTGGCCATTGTAAATTACTCCTATTGTGTAGGTGAGTGGTCAAATCAGCAGGGGGAGGGGAATGTGGGGAGACAAGGTACAGGGAAAATGAGTGGGTAATGGGATTGCTCTGTGAGCCAGCATGAACTTGATGGGCCAAAATGGCCTCTGGCTATGTGATAAGGAAATATGGAAATACATGTGCTGCTCCAGCTCCATGAAAATCCCTGAATCTGCTCACTCCACAGTTGGCAAACTTTCCTTCAGCTGCTCAGTCCCCAGCATTTGAATTCTTCCCTAAACCCCTCTCCCCCTCTCTCGTCCTCTATGTTGCTTTTACAACTCACTTCATTGACTAACCTTTTGATCAATTGCCTTAGTTTCACCTTGTGTTTTTTTTTGTTGATTGAATTCCTTGATGTTTTTGCCACATTAAATGCTCCAAAAAATTGAAGCTGCGGAATTGAGGATGTAGCAGACTTTCTAAATAGCTGCTTTGTATGAGTCTTCACAGCAGACCACGAGGAAAAGTTGAGACATGAGGACAATAAGACTAAATCAATACATGAATAATCCAGATTCAACACAAGTGAAAACGTAGTGACGCGTTGGTTTGGTAACTCATCTGCCCTCCAAATACTTGTGCATTAAAAATTGTACATGTTGATTATGATATTCCAGACCAGTTCCCAGCAGAGCAGTTCCATCAGTCCCACTTCCCTTCTCATTTCCCTGCGTTCTGCAATTTATTTTCTTTCACATGCCCATCAATTCCCCTTTGGTTGTTTTGCTATTTACCATAGCTGATCAAATCAAGTTTATTGTCATATGCACAAGTATGGTGAGATACATGTACAATGAAAAACTTGCTTGCAGCAGCATTGCAAGTTTGTAGATTCAGACAACACACAAGAAGTATGTTGTACATAAATTATACAATACATTATTCATAAGTTATATAATATGTAAATTATACAATACATAAACTATACATGACATTGAAGAAAAAGACTGTAGAACAACATCAGTCGTGCAAAAAAACAGTCAGCCAATTGACCTACTAGCACAGTTTTGCACCTGAGAGAAGCAAAAAAAAAACAAATTGCTGGAGGAACTCGGTGAGTCCGGCAGCATCCGTGGAGAAAAATGGACAGTTGGCATTTCGGGTCGAGACCCTTCGTCAGTTGAAATGAAGGGTCTCGACCTGAAATGTTGGCTGTCCCATTTCCCTCCACAGATGCTGCCTGACCTAATGAGCTCCTTAAGCAGTTTGTTTTTTGCTCCAGATTTCAGCATCTGCAGTCTCTCATGTCTCCACCTGAGAGAAACCCACATGGTCACAGGAAGAACGTGCAAGCTCCACACAGACAGTGCTTGAACAGGCCAGGTTTGAACCCAGGACCCTGGGATCATGAGGCAGCAGCACTAACTGTGGCACTGCCATCGAGTCTCGAGTAATTTCTTAATTAAGCTTTTGGCTTGGTTAAGGAATTGCTTAGGACGTGGGAGAGAGAACTTAGAAATGATGTGTATTTTCTCATGTTGGCAAGATGTCACTAATGATATCTTCCAAGGATCTGTATTGGAGCTGCAACTCTTCACTATATAAATGATATGGTTGGAGAATTTGCTGCCGAGACATGTCGTAGCAAGCATGGTTAAGGGGAGTAGAAAGTTACAAAGAGATGCTGATAGATAAAGTGAGTGGCTAAAACTACGGGTTATCAAGCTCCTTGTGGGAGCTTATGAAGTTTGGACCCAAGACCAATCGGATTTTTTTAATGTAGAGGAAGAAACTGGATGAAGGAGCCAAATACAAAATTTATTAAAGGCAAGTGGACAGGTACAAACATAAATATAAAGGTTAATGAATTGTTGATGGTTATCTAAAGGAGGCTGGGACCAAAAGGATGGAAGTTGATTTATAGCTCCTCAGAGCACTGGATTAGATCCCATTTGGATCTGGGTGCTGCATCTCAGGAAACATTGATTGTGTTTGTCATAAGTGCAGCATAGTTTCAGCAGATAGATCATATCGGGCTGTGCAGCTAAATTTTGTGGACATATTACAAACATGAGTGTTGTATTGCCTTGACTACAGAAGGCTGCTATACTTTAAAATAGTTAAGGTGATTTAGGGCATATCAAGACAATTTCCTCTGGTGGGAGAACCCTGAATAATGGGCCATGATATTAAAAGTTAGAGTCAGACCGTTCTGGAGTGATGTCAGAAAACGCTCTTCACACAGAATTGTGTAAATCTCTTCCCCAACAAAGCTGTTGGAAGTTAGGTGAATAAAAAACTTCAAAGCCATGATTGATGGATTTTTGGAAGGCAAGAACTGCAGAGCCGAGGTAGGCTATAGATTTCAGAATTAGGTCAACTGTACAAAACTGAATGGTGGTACAGGCTTCTCCTGTTCCTATGTCCAATCTTTCTTCCACTACCATTTGAATTTTCAATCCTAGATTTCAGATTTTCATTTACTTCATTGTCTAGGCCTAGCCTTTTTCTCCCAACTGCTCCAAACCTGGCATACGCTGGATAGGCCCCTGGGCAAACTGTCCTCGCTCCATTGCACCATAGTTGGCAGGGCCTTCAACTTCAGCTTTACATACAAACAGGAATGGGATATTCAGCTTCTTGATGGTTCTAGATTCTCAGTCTGAGCATTACTGTGACCCTTCTCTGACTCTCAGGATTCAGAGAGAGAACAGATGTGACAGCCTATCTATATACACCCAATCTCTTCTGTTTTTGGTGGTGTTTTAGGAGGAAAGATTGAACAAGCTCAGGAGCTGTCCAAAGCTGAAACTCAGAAGAGTGAGAGGGGATTTAAGACAGATGAGACTTTTTTTCTCAGGGTTGTTAGTCTTTGGAACTCGCTTCCTCAAAAGCTAGTGAAAACCAAAACTTTGAATATTTATAAGGCAGCAATAGATGGATCCTTGATAAAGCAATGGCGTGAAAGGTTACCATGGATAAATGGGAGTTGGGAATCAGATCAGCCATGATTTTGTTAAATAGTGGAGCAGGCTTGCAGGGCCAGTTGGCTGCCTACTGCTCCTAATTCATATGTCTGTACTGACTGGCAGATGATATTGACGTTTATATCAGGCGAAGCTGTTACTTTCGCTTTCTGATTGATTTTTCCACTGGTTTATATTTTTGATCTTGCTCTCTCTTGCTTTCTCTCTCTCCCCACCTGACCTTACTTCAAAGCAGTATTCAGGAAGGACTTGAGATAAGCATTTTTGTGTGACATATATTTTGACTTCCTCCATCTGTGACTTCTTTTCGGACTTCAACAGTTGTCGTGCTTTCCTGTCTAGCTTCTTGTGTTTAATACCCATCTGTAGTCCTTAACCAGCTGTGTATAAAGAGTGTATACAAGGAGACACTTGTCCTCTGTTATATAATTTAGAAAATAATTAACTACAAGTTGAGTCTTGTAATCAGCACCTTGCTATTGCACTGTTTTATCTGGTTAAAATTGCTAATAGTTTCATAAGTAGTAATGGAAATGTCTGTGAGTGTCAGAATGAGTTCAACATGGTCTCACATGTGAAATTGTTAATAAAAATGGGAACACTTAGAATCTGAGGCACAGATGGAGGCTATTCAATCCATGAAGTCCCTGCCATTTCCCAGAGGAATAAACCCATCAGTCCCATTTCCCCCTCTCATTTCCCTGTGGTCCCGCAATTTATTTTCCCTCACATGCCTATCAACTCCCAAGAGCTTGGTTAAGAAATTGCTGGTTAGTGCTGCTGTTCACGGTTCTAGGTTTCTGGGTTTGATCTTGGCCTGGAGTGCTGTCTGTGTGGAATTTGCATGTTCTCCCTGTCACCACGGGGATTTCTCCTAGGTGCTCTAATGTCCTCCCATATTCCAGAATTGGAAGAGGTGAATGATCACTGGTCAGGATTATAACTCTTGGTTAAATGTTTCCTTTTATCCTAGATCTTGGGGGACTAAGATCCATTATAATTCCCCTACTTATAATCTGGATAAAAACAACCTAATGCGATATGCTGGGGATCAGTTGCATTTTTCTCCCATGTTTGATGTTGTCTTTCTGGGCAGTAACTTGTGTGTCTCAGGTGCAGGGCACTGCAATGATAGCTACAGTTTCTCAGTGAACAACTCTTGGGAGGTTTCAGTGGGTGTTGGATGTTTCTTGAATATCATATTTCAGGAAAACCCATTCCTTTGCTTTTCTCATTCCCTGAAACAATGGGAGCAGAAATACAAAATAGTACAGTAGGGAGGAGGGCCCTTCTCCACCCGATCTACTGCAACACATTTGAAAAGCAGTGTACTTCCTACTTCCCTCGCGTCAGAGCAACTTTGTCAGCTATGTGTTCAAGGTTGTCAGTGATCTTGTTTCCACCATTGTACAAAGTCATTGTATAACAACAGTCAGTTCTCAGGTCATCTCTATTCCTTAGATTATTGTCACTTCACCTGTTGGAAACTTACTCATTTTCCATTTATGATCCAAAGCAATCTAATTAAATATTAGTCTGTTCTGCTCCAAGGAAAATAACCTACTTTATCCCGTCTATCCACATAACTTAATCCCTTATTCTGGCACTGTTGTATCAAATCTCTTTTGAACTTCCATTGAATCTGATTCTGTAGTCATTATATTACTGCTGGATAGTGTCCAAAATCAGATGCAATTCTCCATTTGGGGCTGATCTAATGTTTTATAAAAGCTGACCATAGCTTCTTTGCTATAGAGTCATACAGCATGGAAATGGGCCCTTCGGCCCACCTTCTCCATGCCGACCAAGATGACCATCTAAGGGAGTCCCATTTGCCCGCATTTGGCCCATATCCCTCTAAACCTTTCCTATCCATGTACCTGTCCAAATGTCTTTTAAATGTTGTTATTGTACCTGCCTCAACCACTTCCTCTGGCAGCTCATTCCATATGCGCACCACCCTCTGTGAAAATGTTGCCCCTCAGGTCCCTATAAATCTTTATCCCCTCTCATCTTAATGCCTCTATAAGGTCAACCCTCACACCTCTATAAGATCACCTCTCTGATTCTACTCATAAAATTGAGGATTTTGTGCCACCTTCACCCACCTCAATATTCTAGCACTCCCTCTAAAACTGTACTGTTCAGCTTGTGTTGATATCCTCTTTCTAACTTTTATTGCCTCACACTTTTCCGTGTTGATTTTCATCTGCCACGTGTCTGCTCGTTCCACCCATTGCCCTCATGAAGTCGAATGTTATCTTCCTCAATGGTTGCTGTGCTCTCAAGTTTCCTATCATCTGCAGATTTCAAAATTATGTTCTGATGCTTCATGTCCAAGTTAATGTAAATTTAAACAGCAGTAGTCCTTGCACGGAGCTACAAGGAACAATGATATGCACTTACTGCCTGTGTGAAAACACCCATTCATCACAACTCTATTCCTCAGCGAATTTTGTATCCACGTGGCTGTTATTGTTGCTTTTATTTCAAAGATTCAGTTTTGCTAACTGGCCTTTTGAAAATCCGTGTGTATAACAGCATTATGCTCATTCGTCTTATTTTATCAGAAAACACAAGCAAGTTGTTAAGCAAATGGCTCCTCAAAAGAATCTGTTGACTCTACTTACCTACTTTTGTCCAAGTAGCTGTTAGTTATCTCCCACGTTGTTATTGCTCAATGCTGTCTCACCAGTGAAGTTAAATTAATTTGCCTGTTATTGCTGGCTTCACCCTGTATCCAAAGATAATTGGAAGATTGGCCAGCAGTTCGGGGATTTTTCCCTTATTTTCCTCAGCAGCTGAGGGTACATTCCATCCAGACAGCATGACTTAGGAAATGCCAAAGCAAAGTACTCATTTAATGCCTTAATTCCATTGGCAACTCTGTTTCCTTGCTGAAAGCATGGTCTGATGAATGGCAAGGGACATGCCAAACAAGTGCAAGGCAGTGTTCATCTTGAGCAAAATACTGACTCATGATACCATTCCCAAATCCCCAAATATCAACAGTCTGGAGGTCAGTTCTAATCAGCAATTAACTGGATCAGCCACACAAATATTGTAGCTACAAGAGTAGGTTGGAGGTTGAGTAATTTGAGCTGAGTGACTTGCCTGCTGACACCCCAGAGTTTTCCCACCATCTGCAGCCTCAAGTTAGGAGTGTGATGGAATGCTGCCCACTTGGTTCAGTCACCAACAAATCACTTACAGTGAGTACCACTGACATGTTGCACTGCAGCAGCTTGCAAACCCTAAACCTCTACCACTTAGAAGCATAAGTACTGGAAATGCTTGAGAACATCACTTACATTCAATTCTGAACTCTCAAAATTGCAGAACTTTCACCCACGGCGCTTTCACCTGTTGGTCTGCAGCGATTCGAGGAAACAATTCAGCATCTTCTCAAGGATGTGAAAAGCCTCTCCATTCATCACAGTGGAGGGGAACTGCTGAAGTAGTGGTTAATATTGATATTTTTAAATTGAGAGTATTTATAAGGTATTTTAGAAGTTTTTGAATGTTTCTCACATTCAGGAACATCTAGTTTTTAATTGGTCCTATCCATGTGACTTGGAATCATGTAGTTGTTCCTTCATTGTCATTGGCTGCAAATCTTGCAACTTCAGACCTAACATCAGTGTGAAAATGCCTTCACCTCACAGGCTGCTTTAGTTCGGGTCAGTAGTTCTCCATCACTTTTTTCAGGAACAATAAATGCTGGCCATGTCAGCAACATCTCCATCTTCTGGATGCATAAATTAACAAGTTCATGATAGAGTTCCTCCCTCTTCTTTGGGAGTCGCCCATGAGCAGAAAGGATTCCTCCCCCACAGTGCCTAAATGCAAACCTACACTTTCCTTTCACAAAATACTTTCTTATACCTTCATTCATAAATGCATACAAACTTGGTAGGTCCCCAATTTATGGAATTTCAGTATTTACTCTGCTGCCTCATTGCTCCAGGGACCTAGGTTGTATCCTGATTTTGGGTGTTGACTGTGCAGAGTTTACAAGTTCTCCGTGTGACCCCATGGGTTACCTCTGGCTTTTCTCCCATATCACAAAGACCTGCTGGTAGGTTAGTTGGCTACTATAAATTATGCCTTGGTGTAGATTAATGGCAAAAAGAATCGAAGGGGACTTGATGGGCATGTGTAGGAGAGAATATGTTGCATGAGTACTGGGCAATAGGCAGAAGAGGAATGGGACTGAAAGGATTGCTCCTGTGAGGGCCAGCATGGACCTAATGGGCTGAATGCCCTCCTGTGTTGTCATATAAATTATATATACATATCACACTTGTGTTTGCTGCTGTACATCAGCTCCTGATCTGGCACTATTTTGAATTTGAAATTTTTGTCCTTATTTTCAAATCTGTCCCAGCCACCACCTACAGCCTTTCCAAGCTGCTCCAGTCTTAGCCCCTTGTGTATCCATGATTTCCATTGTGTCTATGCCTTCCATTTTTTTTAGATCCCAAGTTTTGTGGTTTTCTTCTTTGCCTCTCAGGATATGACGTTGAAATTCCCCTTAAAGTCACTTCCTATTCTGAACTTTCATCCTAAAAAGTGGATCTGGCAAATTTTGTTTCGTAGTGCTCCTATGAAGATTGGGACATTTTATTATGTTTAAAATGCCATATAAAGTTGTTTTTGTTGGCTTATCATCTGTAGTGTGCACCCCTTGAGCAACATTATGTTTACAGACTGAACTCGGCTCCTGAAGCGCATATTTTGCCAGAATAACCCCTCCCAGAGAGATTTACTCTGCTGTCCTGTGAAGAGCTTCTGAAGTTGCACGTGAAGAACAGGATATGTATTAAAGGACACCTTGGTTCATACTCCAGCAATAGTCTGCAGGTCCGGAGAGAAGGATCCAATAGTGAAAAGCTTTTCCAACATGGTTTTATTTGGACTGCTGATTTGTGTGTCTTTTTTCCCAGCACTGGCCCACAGAAGTGTGCAGCCTGCATTGAAGAAAACATTTATGAAGAACCACTGTCTCTTTTGGATGCCAATTCAGTAAGTCAAATGCCACAAACAACAATAAATGTCATAAGATTTTCCTAGATATCCATATTGAGGTTATAAGATAAATTCAGCATGAATTAAAAAAAAATACTGCACAAGTGATCCCGTCTATTTTTGACTCTAAGCATCCGACCTTTTACTGTGGAATGGAAAAAGTCACAGACCACAGCTCCCGCATCCCATCATTGGATTTGGGAAATCACAGACTGCTGTCCTATGCCCTGAAAATCATGGACCACAGCTCCTTATCTTTGGTGGAGAAAACCCCAATCTGTATTGGATTGGGAAAGAGGAAGACCTTTGTGTTCAAACATTCAGGAAAGGGGAAAGCATAGTGGAAAGAATCTTCATTACTCACTATTTCCTGAGCCAGGACTGGATACAGTAATGAAATGTTACTGAATAACATCAAAACAGCTCTGGTGCTTACTGGTCTGCTTAAGAATGGTATAGATTACTGGTGGATATAAGACTGTTGCTATCTCTGGAGTTCAGTACCAGTGGATGAAGGACCTATACAATAATACTGTGGTATAAGAACAGCGGCAGTGAGTCTATGTCTGAAGGATGGTGAGAGGATGACTTTTAAATGTTAGACAGTTTTGGTGGATTGAATCAGTTGGCTTTGGCTAGTGTGTTTGCTTTCTCTGAGTAGAAATTTTCAATATGTGTAGAACTGGGGATTCAGTTAATGTGGAAATTGTGGCAAACTATTCGGCTCATCCAGTGTTGGTGCTCCCACTCTCACCCTGTCCACAACACAAGTCTGACTGGATGTAGAAAAAGTGTTACCACTTAGATACGTCACCAAAACTAGACTCAAGGAATCATTACAGGATAGCAGGAAGCCATTCAACCTATCTGGTCTTTGCCAGTTTCCTGTGGAGCAATCCAGTCAGTCCCATTCCCCAGTCTTTCTTTGTGGCCCTACAAATTATTTAACCTCAAGTACCTATCCAATTCCCTTTTGAAAGCTCTGATTGACTCTGCTTGTAGAGGTGATGTAATTATTGACTTCTAGATCATTACAATTCTCTGTGCTCTCAATTCTTTCAGTAACGTTCACTGCTAACATATCAAGCAGTGTTTCTGATGTCTTTTTCATTCACTGTTCCCTTTTCTGGTAACCCGAGCAAGGAACATGAAAATGAGAACTCATTGTTGTATTCTTTCTTCCTATAGGCTTTCCCAGACAATGCAGCGCGCAGGGAGCTGGACAACCTGCCTGCAGTTTGTAGCAATGAGAGCTGCCCGTGGAAGGGCACCATCAAGGAATATGAGGTGAGAAGGAGAAATTAATATAAAAGCAGGAAGTTTTAAATAAACGTGAATTGACTGGAAGTAGACAGCAGGTCTGATGGTATCAGGAAGGAAAGGGTCCTCAGGCATTCAGTAAATATTGTTCTGGTGAGGGAGTGGAACTCCCCTAATCTCTTTCCAGGAATCATTAGCAAACACATTCTTCCTGTGACTGTGTGGGTTTATTCCAGAGGTTCTGGTTTCCTCCCAGTTCCCAAAGATATGCAAGTCAGTGGGTTAATTCCCACTGTAAATTGCCCCAGTATAGGTGAGTGATGGAATTGATGGGAATGTGGGGAGAGTAGTTAATAGGGATGATTAGTGGGTGAATAACCTCGTATTGGGAAACGAACCTGACCAGGTGATTGGGGTTTCAGTTGGAGAGCATCTCAAGTTGTAAGATAGTTATGAGTAAGGATATGTCTGGACTTCGGGTGAAGGTGCCAAATTGGGACAAAGCAAATTAACACATTATTAGATAGGAGCTAGGGAGAGTAGATTGGGAGCAGCTTTTATTGAACAAGTCCACATTTGGCATGTGGGAGTCATTCAAAGATCAGCTGATCAGAATTCAGGACAGTATGTACCTGTAAGGAGGAAAGATAAGGATGGCAAGGTTCAGGTACCTTGGCTGATGAGTGATGTTATAAATTTAGTCAAAAAGAAAAAGAAAGCATATGTAAAAAATCAGATAGAGGCCTATAAAGAAAGCAGGAAAGAACTTAAGCAGGGAATTAGCAAGGCCAAAAGGAGCCATGAAATGTCCTTGGCCAGTAAGATTAAGGATAATCCAAAAGCATTTTATACATACATTAAAACAAGGGAGAGAAGGACCACTCAAGGATAAAGGAGGGAATTTGTGCCTGGAGCCAGGGGATGTGGGTGAGGTACTAAATGAGTCCTTCGCATTGGTATTCACCAAGGAGAAGGACATGGAGGATAGTGAGATAAGTGTGGGGTATGATAATCTAGGACATGTTGAGATCAAGAAGGTGATGGTGCTGGGTCAATTAAACATAGAACACTACAGCACAGTACAGGCCCTTTGGCCCACAATGTTGTGCCGACATTTTATCCTGCTCTAAGATTTATCTAACCCGTTCCTCCCATATAACCCTCCATTTTTCTATCATTCATGTGCCTATCTGAGAGTCTCTTAAATGTCCCTAATGTACCTGCCTCCACCACCTCTGCCGGCAGTGTGTTCCACGCACCCACCACTCTCTGTAGAAAAAAAAACTTGCCTCTGACATCCCCCGACACCGTCCTCCAACCACTTTGAGATTATGCCCCCTTGTGTTAGCCATTTTCACCCTGGGAAAAAGGTTTCTGACTGTCCACTTGATCTATGCCTCTTATCTTGTACACCTTTATCAAGTCACTTCTCATCCTCCTCCTCTCCAAAGAAAAGGCCTAGCTCACTCAACCTATCCTCATAAGACATGCTCTTTAATCTAGGCAGTATCCTGGTAAATCTCCTCTGCACCTTCTCTAAAGCTTCCACGTCCTTCCTATAATGAGGTGACCAGAACTGAACACAATACTCCAAGTATGGTGTAACTGGAGTTCTATATAGAGCTGCAACATTACCTCGTGGCTCTTGAACTTAGTACCACAAATAATGAAGGTCAACATACCTCTTAACAACCCTATCACCCTGCGTGGCAACCTTGAGGGATCTGTGGATGTGCAGCCCAAGATCCCTCTGTTCCTCCATACTGCTAAGAGTCCTGCCATTAACCTTGTATTCTGCCTTCACATTCGATCTTCCAAAGTGTAACACTTCACATTTTTCCAGATTGAACTCCATCTGCCACTTCTCAGCCCAGCTCTGCATCCTATCAATGTCATGTCGTAACCTACAGCAAAACTTTCTACAATATCCACAACACCACCAACCTTTGTGTCATCTGCAAACTTTAACCCACCCTTCCACATCCTCATCCAAGTCATTTATAAAAATCACAAAGAGCAGGGGTCCCAGAACACATCCCTGTGGAACGCCACTGGTCACTGACTTCCAGGCAGAATACACTCCATCTACCACCACCCTCTGTCTTCTATGGGTGAGCTAATTCTGAATCCACACAGCCAAGTTTCCCTGGATCCTATGCCTTCTGACTTTCTGAATGAGCCTTCAATGAGGAACCTTATCAAACGCCTTACTAAAATCCACGTACACCACATCCATTGCTCTACCTTCATCGATGTGCTTTGTCACATCCTCATAGAATTTAATCAGACTCATAAGACACGTCCTGCCCCTCACAAAGTCATGTTGACTGTCCCTAATCAGCGTATGCTTCTCCAAATGCCCATAAATCTTGTCTCTAAGATCTTCTCCAGTAATTTGCCCGCCACTGAAGTAAGACTAACTGGCCTGTAATTCCCAGGGTTATCCCTACTCCTTTTCTTCAACAAAGGAACAACATTTGCCACCCTTCAATCATCTGGTACTACTCCTGTGACCAGTGAGGATGCAAAGGTCATTGCCAAGGGCGCAGCAATCTCTTCCCTCACTTCCCATAAGAACCTTGGATGTATCCCGTCCAGCCCCAGTGACTTATCTATCCTAATGCTTTTCAATAGTTCCAGCACATCCTCTTTCCTCACGTCGACATGCCCTAGCATATCAGCCTGTTGTATGCCATCCTCACAAACATCAAGGTCTCTCTCACTGGTGAATACTGAAACAAAGTATTCATTAAGGACCTCCCCTACCTCTTCCGATTCCAGGCACGTTTCCTCTTTTATCCCTATCGGTACTACCCTCACTCTGGTCATCCTCCTTTTCTTCACATACGTGTAGAACGCCTTGGGGTTTTCCTTAATGCTACTCACCAAGGCCTTCTCATGCCCCCTTCTAGCTCTCGTCCATTCTTAAGCTCCCTCCTGGCTACCTTGTAACTCTCCAGAGCCCTGTCTGATCCTTGCTTTCTAAACCTTAGGTAAGCTTCTTTCTTCCTCTTGACAAGATATTCTATGTCTCTTGTCGACCACGGTTTCTTCACTCTACCATCCTTACCCTGCCTCAATGGGACAAACCTATACATATTCCTATAAATATGGAACATAAGGAATGAACCCATGGACAGCTGCCATCTTTGTAAATTCCAAAAACAGGAGGGGGAAAGAAATGAAATTGGAACAACATGAGAAATATTGGGTTCAAACTGAATGTAGAAAGTACAGAAGAGATCTTAAATGTACAATGAGGGAGGAAAAGAGTGAATGAGGACACGAGAGTATACGAGGGTTAAAAATTAAACATAACATGAGCCCCGAGTCTTTTTCAAACATAATAAAGAATGAAAGGGGAATCAAAGAAAGTGTGAAGATGGTTCAGGACCAAAAAAAGGTAATTTTGGGCATGGCTGACCTAGTAAAGGGGTATTACATGAGTACCTGCATCTATGTTTGCTAAACAAGGTACTGTCAACGCAGCAGTAAAGGAGGACCCAGTAGCAATTTACAAAGGATAAAAATAGCTGAGATACTTAAAAGATTGGCAGTCCTTAAAGTAGACGAATCTCCTGGATGGGATGTGTTCTCAGTTGCTGAAGGAAAGATGAGAATTGTGAAATCCTCTGTGTGTTGGGGTGATGTCAGAGGGCATGGGGAAGGCAAATGCTGCACTGATTTTTGAAGAAGTGGAGAAGGGTAAACTCAACAACTCAAGGTCAAGCTGCCCAATATCAGTGGAAGAGAAAGCCCCCAGAGATAATTGTGGCAAAATTAGTTGTTCTAAAAATACAAGTTGAAGTGGAAATAGCAATAGATTTGTTGAAGGCAAATTGTTTCATGAACTTTAAGTTCTGAGAAGTAATGGAGAGTTGATAAGAATAGTGTGGTTGATTTCAAAAGATATTTGACCTAGATTTATTTACAGAATAAAAACCCATAGGTTTTAAAGGATTGTGACTGCATGGATATGAAAACTGGCTCAGGGACAGAAAGCAGATTGTCAGAGAGCTGTTTTTTTCAGATTAGATGGAAATATACAATGACATTCTTCAATGATCATTGTTAGGACTTGTTCTTTTTGTCTAAATAAATAATGTCTTGAATTTATGGGGCATGATTTCAAAATTTACAGCAAAGAGAAAATTCAGAAATGTGGAGAAGACATCTTTAGAAGTTATAGGTTGGTGGGAAAAGGGCAGATCCATAGCAAATGAAATTTAACATGAAGTGTGAAGTGATAACTGAGGAGAGTCATTATTAACCAAATGGTATAATTTTAGAGGGTGTGGGAACAGATGCCTGTGGGCATTTACACACCAGTCTTTGAAGGTAGTGGGGAAGATGTAAAGGCTGTTAAAGAAGCATATGGAATCCTTGTTTGTTCACCCTTTCACTTCAGCTTTTGCAGCAACTTTTTATGTGGCACCTAGTAAAATGCCTTCTTTATATCTAACTATACCACATGTACTAGTTCCCCTTTATCCATGCTGCCCATTACATCTTCAGATAATCATGATAAATTTCTCAAAAACAATTTCACTTTCAGAATATCATGTGGACTCTATTATTTGTAATCAGCTACTGCTACCTTAATAAATTGATACAGCATCTTTCCAATGACGCGTCAGGCTAACTGGCCTATAGGTCCCTGTTTGGGAGGTAGGGGTTAGATGGTCTTAGGGGTGGTTTGAAGGTTGGCACAACATGGTGGGCCGAAGGGCCTGTATTGTGCTGTATTGGTCTATGGTTTGCTGCCTCCCTCCATTTTTGAATTACATTAGTGAATTTTTAACCTCGGGGACTTTTCCAGTATGTAGGAAACTTTGGAAGATCATAACCTCTTGTTGAACACTCTTGAATGCAGGCCGTTAGGTCCAGCGGACTTGTAAACATTAGTCACGTTAGTTCGCTTTTTACTTTCTCTGTCGTGATCATAATTTTTTGAAAGTCCCTCCTCCCT
This sequence comes from Pristis pectinata, assembly GCF_009764475.1. NCBI lineage: Eukaryota > Metazoa > Chordata > Chondrichthyes > Rhinopristiformes > Pristidae > Pristis > Pristis pectinata. Next base: position 31,087,299 of record NC_067427.1, read on the forward strand.
TTTGCCCCGTGTTTTCTACTAATATTGGATGCTTTTGGCGTTTTCTACCATGAGGACAGATACAAAGTATTTCTGTGTGCTTAGTTGGAATAAGATCAGGATTAGCAGTGATTCTCCCTCGGTTCAATAATTGGTTTCTGATCTTTGGTGCGATGTCTCAGGGCTGTGATGGCTTTGGACTGCTTTGTCCCAGCACATTTGTGCCTTCAGAGAAAATATGGAGCAATGATACAACAGTACAGTATCTCAGCTCAAAGCCGAGTTTATTGTCATGTGCATAAGTACACGTATGCACAGGTGCAATGAAAATCTTAGTTGCAGCAGCATTACAGGCACATAGCATCATATAAGCAGCATTCACAAAAACAAATTAAACTTCAATTATACACCATTTTTACGAGAAAGAACACAAATAGAACAAAAAAAACAAAGTTTATTTTAGTACAAAGTGATCAAAGTGGTCATAGTGTTGCTAAACTGTCGTGATTAGGTTTTGCTGGTTGGTTCAAGAACCGTATGGTTGAATGGAGTAGCTGTTCTTTAACCTGGTAGTGTGGGACTTCAGGCTTCTGTACCTCCTGCCTGTTGGTAGCTGCGAGAAGATGGCATGGCCCGGATGGTGGGGATCTTTGATGATCGATGTTGCCTTCTTGAGACAGCACCTTCTGTAGATACTACCAGTGGTGGGGAGGCATGTGCCCATGATGTATTGGGCAGAATCCACTACTCTCTGCAGCTTCTTATGTCCCTGTGCATTTGAATTGCCATACCAGACCATGATGCAACCAGTCAGGGTACTTTCAACAGTACCTCTGCAGAAGTTTGTTAGAGTGTTCGGTGACAAGTGGAACCTCTTTAACCTTCTAAGAAAGTAAAGACACTGGTGCACTTTCCTTATGATTGCATCTATGTGCTGGGCCCAGGACAGGTCATCCAATATGTTAACACCCAGGAAGCTGCTGACTCGCTCCACCGACAATCCCCCAATGTAGGCTGGTGGATGTTTGCCCTCCTTCCCCTTCCTGAAGTCAACAAACAGCTCTTTAGTTTTACTGACATTGAGCGAGAGGTTGTTGTTGCAGCACCACTCAACCAGGTGTCCTATCTCGTTCTGGTAAGCTGACTCATTGCCACCTGTGATTCGTCCAACAGTAGTGACATTGGTGAATTTGAAGATAGCGTTGGAACTGCGCTTAACCACACAATCGTGTGTATAGAGAGTAGAGCAGGGGGCTAAGCAGGCAGCCTTGAGGTGCACCTGTGTTGATGGTCAGCGAGGAGGAAGTGTTGTTACCAATCCTCACTGACTGAGGTCTGCTGATGAGGAAGTCGAGGATCCAGTTGCAGAGGGAGGAACAAAGGCCCAGGTCTTGAAGCTTGATGATGAGTTTGGATGGATGATTGTGTTGAACGTCAAGCTGTAGTCGATGAACAGCAGCCTGACCTACGAGTTCCTGTTGTCCAGATGGTCCAGAGCAGAGTGAAGAGCCAGAGAAATTGCATCTGCTGTTAACCTGTTGCGGCAGTAGGCAACTTGCTCGGATCCAGGTCATCTCTGAGGCAGGAGTTGATTTGCGCCGTAACCAACCTCTTGAAGCACTTCGTGACGGTTGACGTAAGCGCCACCAGATGGTAGTCATTGTGGCAGGTCACCACGCTCTTCTTAGGCTCAAGTACAATAGAAGCCTTTTTGAAGCAGGTGGGAACTTCAGATCGCAAAAGCGAGAGGTTGAATATGTCCGTAAATACGTCTGTGGAATCAGCAGCATTCCACCCACCGAACAATGTTACAGAAAAGATCTTTATGCACAACTAGCAATCATTTGGCTTAACTGTGAGATTACTAGTACATTGTTAGGATTGAGTCTCTGTTTAGCTAATTAAAATGGAATGAGGTAGCTGGTATGTATGCTGAGTAAAGAATAACTAATGAAGCTCAGGTGGGAATGTTGACTGATTCTGGCACCACTCCTACTCACTGTGCAGTGACTTGGCTTTGTTGCAGCAATAGTTAATGACTTGTCCTTTGTAAACGCAGCTGTGATTGGTCAATAACTTGGGCTTGGTAGTTTGATCAGATCTGCATATTTACTGCTTGGAAAGTCCCTGAGACTCTCAATACCCTGCTGTGTTTTAAAATAACAGAACAAGTGGAAAGTCCCTAAGACTTGCTGCTCTAGATGATATGATGATTGTCCAGCACACCATGGAAAGTTGCAATAACATTTCTTTTTAAAAGTTCTACAATTTTCCCTCACAAAACTGCTCAGTGTTTATTTTAGAAAAAGTACATTCCATTTGAATGTTTTCATTTGAAATGACGGTAACAAATTGAACCATTTTTAAATAAAGCCAAGCCTCGGGTTGATCCTGCACTGGATGCATTCCAGCACTGGCAAGCTATCTATTTGAGGCCAAAAACAAAGGGCATGTTCAAACCAAAACTACCTCTCCTTCCTCCCATCCAAGCATTCTAAGGGGGAAGTACAATATTGGGTTAGACGCAGAGTAAACTCCCTCTGTGGATCATTGAATTTGGTTGGAGAACAGCAGGAGCCAAAGACAGGCAGCATCTACCTTAATGGCAGAAGATGCATCAAAATGTTGCAGGTGTTGGAAATCCGAAACAGAAAATGTTGGAAATGTTCAGCAGGTCAGGAAAGTTCCAATAAGAGGTCATCAGACTGAAACGTTAACCCTGTTTCTCTCTCCAGAGATGCCATCTGACCCAAGGTTTCCAACATTTTCTGTTTTATTTCATCTTTATTCCAGATTGGGTAATTGGTCATATCGATGACAAAGAATACTATGCCCTCTCAAAATCCAAGTATTGAGCTCGGGGGAAGTTGGGAAAGATGGAAGGAGTGGCGGTTTTACCTATTGTTGCATGTACCTCCTGGGTTTTGACCTGGAATTCTGCATTTGCCTGGATGGTCCAGAGTGGAGCTTAAAACTGCACCTGCTGTTTCAAAAGTGACAGCACTACCACTGAGCCAGAAACTTTGACCTGTTGAATGAGAGTCGGAGCTTCCCTTTTGCCCTAGTGCGGAAGAGTTTCTGTGGTGGATGTGGGGACAAATGTGGATGTGGGGACAAATGTGGATGTCACATGCTGGCTGAATGGACAGTAATCATGTGATGAAAGAATTTGCCCTCAGCAAGGGATTGTGTTGACGCTTGCTATCCCTGCAATTGCCGCAGACATGCACTTGGCCACTGGCCCTATTACCTGTATCTATTGTTTGTTGTAGGCTAACCATGAGGGAAGGTGTGAGTTTGTCTTGATGCCTTGTGAAGCATGCAGCAAGAAGGTGCGCCAGGTCGATTTACCTCGGCATTTGGAGCGAGAATGTCCTGAAAGAAACCTCAACTGCAAATTCTGCAAAATGTCGTTCCACCACAAGGATATAAAGGTCATTGTCTTTAGCAAAGAATGAATTCACTTCCCTGACCATTTCCTGGGCTATGCTGAATCATGTCCTTATAGCCACCAGATCAGCTGTTGCAAATGACCTCAGCAGCCCAGCAGTTGTTCTGCTCCCAACCACAGTCTATTCATTCCCAGCGAAGAATACAGCAGGTGGATGTGAACGGGATTGGAATCACTGATTAACTAGCTAATAATTATGGTAATTACAATAGTCAGTAACAGGTATTTCCCACTGCGATGTCCAAGCTGATCACAGGTGCAGCTACTAGTTTTATTTATTTTGTGTGATACAGACGTCACTGCCAATGTCAGTATTTATTGGCCACCTCAAGCTGCCTTTGTAAAGGTGGTGGTAAGGGCAAGCCAGGTTCTCGAACTGCTGCAGTGTAGACGCTCTGATGATTGTACAGTAAAACTTCGGTAATCTAGTATCTATTTCCTCATAAATCTTGATTTGGCATCTGGATCAGCGGGTAATCTTTTCACTGGGTGCTCCCTGTAAACAGACTGGGCCCCGTTTCCTGTGCTCCTTTTGAACTCACTGGGGCCCCATTTCCCACGCTTCCTTTGAACTCACCAGGGCCCTGGTTCCCGTGTTCCCTTTAATGCACCTGATTCACTGGTAAATTTATTGTACAACTGTGCAACATGTTAAAAAAAGAAAAGTGAATTAAAAGTGCAAAGTGCTTTAGGGTTTTAATAGGAGGATTCCAGTAATTTGGAAAGTCTGCTCATCAGGCACTACCAGTGTCCCATGGGTATCAGATTATCAGAGTTTTACTGAATTTGTGTGTTTGAAAACAGCATCGCTGAGAAGGCAGTGGTTGAGGCAGTATGAACATGAGAAACAGAAACAGGATGAGTAAGTCAGTTAGCCTCACAAGCCTGCCTCACCTTTCAATAAACTGATCTAATCCTGATGTGAACAACACTTCCTCTCTCTTTCCCCATATTGTTTAATTCTTTTTAAAAATCTGTCAATCTCCTCCTGCAGCTTTCTGTGGTAGAGGATTCCAAAAGCTCACGAACCTGTGAGGGAAGAAATTTTTTTCTTAAATTTTTAAAAATTTTATTTTTATTTACAGCGTGGTAACAGGCCCTTCCGGCCCAACGAGTCCACGCTGCCCATTTTAAACCCAATTAACCTACCCGTACATCTTTGCAATGTGGGAGGAAACCGGAGCACCCGGAGGAAACCCACGCAGACACGGGAGAACGTACAAACTCCTTATAGACAGCGACGGGAATCGAACCCCGATCGCTGGCGCTGTAATAGCGTCACGCTAACTGCTACGCTACCGTGCGGATGTTTCCTCATCCGCAGTAAAGGTGGGAGAAACTGCTGTATCTTGAAACTTCCCTGTCACTGATGCCACCCCAACAGATCTGATTCAGGATACTGACCCTTGGGATGGTCTGGTAGCAGCATCTTAGAGCTGAGATTTCCGAATTTTACAAAGGATACCTTTAACCTGCAGATCAGATAACTAAGCATAGATCTGGACGAGAGAGAAAAGACTGCAGATGCTGTAATCTGGAGCAAAAAAACAAACTCCTGGAGGAACTCAGCAGTTCAGGCAGTATCTGTGGAGGCAGAGGGCTGGCTGACGTTTCAGGTCGAGACTCTGCCATCAGGACTGAGATTGTAGAGGGGAGAGAGCCAGTATAAAGAGGTGAGAGGGACAAGTGAGGCAGAGGCTGGCGGGTGATAGGTGGAACCAGGTGAGGAGGGGAATGATGGGCAGATGGAGCCAGGTGTCAGGTGCAGGAGGGGGAGGGATAGAGTTGAGAGGCAGAGGCTGGTGGATGATGGGTAGAACCAGATTTGGGGGGGGGGGGGGGGGCGTGGTTAGAAAGAGGGCTGATGGAGCCAGGTGGGAGTAAGGGGAGGGTAGAGGCAGAGGCAGGAAGGTGATAAGTGGAAACACAAGAGGCTGCAGATGAAAAACACAATAACGCTGGAGGAACTCAGCAGACCAGGCAGCATTGGTATTGCTTTATTATTGTCACTTGTACCATGGTACAGTGAAAAACTTGTCTTACAAACCGATCATACAGGTCAATTCATTACACAGTGCAGTTACATTGAGTCAGTACAGAGTGCATTGATGTTGTACAGGTAAAAACAATAACAGTACAGAGTAAAGTGTCACAGCTACAGAGAAAGTGCAGTGCAATAAGGTGCGGAAGATCGCCAGCCCTGTAAGAAGATTTAAAAGAACATTATTAGTGATAATTAGTGACAGAGTTTAAATTTAAAAGTGTAGAACAATTATAGTAAAGGTAATGAGTAGATCTGTAGAAAGCAGCTTGCAACCTGTTGCCACGCTCCGGCGCCACCCGGAGAAAAGCAGGTGGTCGACGTTTCGGGTTTCTTCAGGACTGAAGATAGGAAAAGGGGAAGCCCGATATATAGGAGGGAAAAGCAGAGCAGTGATAGGTGGACAAAAGAGGGGAGGTGGGGTGGGGTTGAGGTGGTGATAGGTAGATGCAGGTAAGAGATTGTGATAGGCAGGTGCGGGGGAGGAGGGGAGAGCAGATCCACCGGGGTCAAGGATAAGGAGAAAAAAATGGGGGGTAGAAAAAGAGAGAGGCTAGGAAGGGGAAGAAAAGAAGAGGCACGGCTGCAGATGCTGGAATCGGATAAGTAAGGAAGGTGATGTGGAAGTAGGTAAGGGAGGGGTGGGGGGCAGACAGAACCAGGAGAGGGAGGGGATAGGTGACCAGTAGGTTCAGTGTGTGGGGGAGAGGAACAAAACTGAGTAACGAGTGGCAGGGGGTTTTGAAAAACGGGCTGAGCAGTAAGAGAACCTGGGTGGGTTAGAAGGAGAGAGGAAGGAACACAGGGGTTGCAGGTTACCTGAAGCTGGAAAACTCAGTGTTCACTCTATTAGGTTGTAGACTGGATGGAAATGGATGCAGAATAAAATTGCCTCCACTCTGTCCTTACAACATTCCTCAGCCTTAGTTATAAATTTTGTTTGCAAGGCCAGCTGCCTTTTAGCCCTTTGAGTGAGGTGACCAGCTACTGCTGAAGTATGACAGCTCTGGCCTTCCCATGAGGAGCTGGACTGCGAGTGACAAGCACGTATAACAAAAAGCACTACAAGCCAGAAAATTGCCTATCTTGGCAAAGCCCAGGGACTGAACCAGAGATTTCCTGGCACTAACTCAGAGTTTACTCTTTCGGATACAGGTTCCTAGTTGTGACTGATGTAATCAGTCAAATTTTGCAACTTGCAGTTGAAGCTAGGAGTGACATCATTATTCATTTAGAATAGGCTGTTCCCAGCCTCTTTCACTTCAGGCTTTCAGGCATTTCCTGTGTCGTGACACCACACTCAGTGAGAATAAATACAGACAGACTCTTTGTTAATTCCATCAGCCTGGCTGGAGAGCTGGCCTTGAGAAAACGCACCGCAGCAGTTAGATTGTTGAGGAGAGTGAGGGAACAGCAAGAGAAATAATTTACCAATGTTCAGCAATGTCCTGCAAAGTGTCACTTCCTTGATTACAGTACTCTCCTTAGTTCTCTGAACATCCAGAGTGGTCTTGGGATCCCCTGCAATCTCCCCAGTAATTGTGCTGCAGTCTTCGCACTGGAACAAAAGCTCCAATACTCGGGACTGGTTGCTAAAGGAAATATAATAACACAATATTCCATTGATATATCGAATTACCCCAGAAGGGAATTATCTTGTGTTGTGAGGGAATGTGGCAATGAATTAACAATGAGGCATTCAGCTCACCATCAATACTACTGATAGCTTTGTGGAGAGCAGGAAGTGTAAAACTCCCAGTAATGGCCATTGTTAAGTTAATGTCTCTTTAGTGCTGCATCTGCTCATTCCTGTTACTTAACAAGGAAAGTGGTGTTTCCATTGTCCTGCAAAACAGCTCATTGTGAGTCTGGTGTGAAAATCCAGTTAGAGTTTGACTGATAGACCAATTATTTGGAACTGTCATTTGAGTTAGATTTTAGTGAGTTGTTGCTGGAAGTTGATTCTTTGCACAGGTCAGTTCTCTGATCTGATGACCCACACAATTCCACCCCTCTGCCTTTTCTCATCCATAGTCAGAATTTCCTTTTCCAATTTATTGCTTCCCACACAGATTAAATTAGTGTGGGAGTGCCCTTCCTGACATGAGTCACTTGATGTGGGTGCCCCTACCCTGCCCTTCCCACCCAATATGAGTCACTTGGTGTGGGTGCACCTCTCCTCTCTCCAAACTGACTAGCTTGAGGGCCCACCACCAAGCGCACTGTAGTGAGTCACTCAGTCTGGATGCCCCATCATTGCCCCCACCCAACACAAGACACTCAGTTTGTTGGTGTCCTTCCAGTGTGAGGTACAAATTATGTGGATATTAATCCTAACTCTCTGTCCTTCATGTGAGTTACTCAGTTTGTGGATGTGCCCCATTTACCCAATGTGAGAGACTAGTGTATCCCCCTTCCCCTTGTGTTAGTCAGGGTGTGGCTATATCTTCCCTCATCCAGTGTGAGTCATTCATGTGGATACCCCTTCCCTATTCCATTTGAGTTGCCTGAGTGTGGACACTGCCCAAATTAAGTGTGTGGTTAACCTTTCCTCTTGAGTTACTGTATGTGGGTGTCCCTTCCCCCACTCTGAGTTGTTTGATGAGAGGGTGCCATCCCTGGGAGTGAGCAGTTTGCGGATCCTCCCACCACCAGCAGTTAACAGATGTGTAGATCCTGTTCACAATTGCTTCACTGGTTAAGACAGCTAATGTCTGAATTGCAGAGTTCCCAAATTTTTTCAATGGGCTCTCCAGTGAGTTATGTGGTCTGTGTAAAGATTGCTATCCAGTAATCCATGCTGAAGTTTAATGGGAGGTGTAGCCAACTCCAACAAGCCTGTTGCTTGCCATGGACCCTTTCCACAATGTCTGGGTCTCCAAGGAGGTATTGCATTTCATGAGCTGCATTTCTGCTCCAGCTTCTGATTCCTAATCGAATTGTCAGTATCAGGCAAGTCTGAAGCACCAGTGCAGCTAAAACCACAGGGGCTGTCACAGACCCCAGCTTTTGCTTCAGTTGACATATATTGGATTTATATTATTTGTTGAGGAGCGCTATTGTAGAGTAAGCACCTTAGATGTCTTTTGTGTTTGGCATCCATAGGCTCATGATGAAATATGTTCCAAGTACCCATTAATGTGTGAATGGTGTGGGAAAAAAAAGATTCCAAGAGAAAAGGTAAGATCTGTGCTGAAATAAAATCAAATGAAAAGTGTCTGATTGGATCCTACGAGAAGGAAAAGCATGAGAGCCATGCTCGGCAAACTTGAGAAATGGATCATTCACTTCATATGCTTTGTACCTCTGTAGTTATTTCTGTTCTCCACGTTAATCTCCAGAGTGAATTAACTCTTGCTGGAATATCTTTCCACAGCGCTCACCCTTAATGCCATAACTCTCACTGTATACAGCTCCATTGGGAATGAAGGGAAATGGGGCACAATTACATAGAAACTGACTCCCACTGGGGTGTTCCACTAAAGTAGGTGTATGTAAAGTAGGACATGATTAAGTCATAGCCTCCTTTAAATGAGGCATCATTACCCAGGCACTGGTGGCGATGCAGGGCACTGGCAGCCAGGAGGGGGGTGGTTCCCCAGGCACTGGCGGCCACTGAGGCATGGTTCCCCAGGCACTGGCAGTCACTGGAGGCAATTACCTGGGCACTGGCAGCCAGTGGGACATGGATCCCCAGGCACTGGCAGCCACTGGAGGTGGTTACTCGGGCACTGGCAGCCACTTGGGGTGCCATCACACAGGGCACTGGCAGCCACTGGGACACATTATTTCGTTAGCGCTTCCTCACAGGATACAGCTTCAAAGTCAGCGCTCTCACTAGGTCGTGTTTTAATGTTCTTGGATGAGAATCAGTATCAGGAGCATATAATCATTTCCCCCTTTCCTAGTTCTGAGGACATTCAAATCTGACAGGAACATAGTTTACAACACAATGTATAGTAGATGAGTTTGCCCCTGGATAATTCTTTGTCCAGTCCCTCCTTGAACATTGGAAATCTTTTGTTTAATGCTTGCTGCCTCTTCCATGGATCTTATAAAGCTGTGAGCAAATGAGTTTCCCATTGACAGTTTCAAACCTGCCACAGCTACTGATTCGATCTTGCATGCTACTTTAATTGGTTTTGAGATTTTCTTTTCTGACCAATGCTTTCCCTTCTCCACAGTATTCACTTTCACTGCTTCCCACAGTTGAAGGCTTTGCCTATGGTTGTTTTGTTGTGATGTGTAATCTGTCTTTGATGCAGCAATGTGATATTCCAGCAGAGGTTCGGTGTAAGAGTTCCTTCAAAACAGAGCGATAGATTTCTGAGCATTAAGGAAATCAAGGGATATGAGGATAGTGCAGGAGAAAGGTGCTGAGCTAGAAGATTGGCCATGATCTGGGTGAATGGCAAAGCAGGTTTAAAAGGCCAGGTGGCCTACTCCTTGTGTTCAAATGAGAATTCACAGAAAGATGTGGGTGGAATGCTTTTAATAACAAAAATTAAGCAATTATGGCAATTTCTTAAAGACTTTGAGTCTGAAATGAAGTGTTCCATTCCCCAATAAAAAGTATTTCGCATTGAAATGAGTACCAGGTTGTTTAAGAACTTTGTTACGGTCTTTGGCTGACTCATTGTAAAGTCGAATATAAGAGGAAAGAATTAGTTGGAGGGTCATCTGATGTACACTCATCTCTCTCCCCTTATAAAGCCAGTAATAGAAAAAAAAATCTTTGAGATCAAACACCAAAAATGTTTGCTGTAAATTCACGGAATCAATCAAAAGGAATATCCAGACCTGAGATTGTCATGCAGCATCCTTCATTAGCAATACTGACAATAATTAGTCTAAAGAAATGTGGCAAGAGATGGGACCGAAGATAGAAGAAAAGCTTCCAAAGAGACAAGGAATATGCGAATAAGATATTTATTTATTAGTTACATGTACATCAAAACACACAGTGAAATTCATCTTTTTGCATTACTGAGAATGTTCTGGGGGCAGCCCGTGAGTGTTGCCACTCTTCCGGCACCAACGTAGCATGCACACCGCTCCTAACCTGTAAGTCTTTCGAATGTGGGAGGAAACCGGAGCACCTGAAGGAAACTCATGCAGACACTGGGAGAACGTACAAACTCCTTACAGACAGCAGCCGGAATTGAACCCGGGTCGCTGGCGCTGTTATAGCGTTACGCTAACTGCTACACTATAAACAGAAGCAGGGGTAAGCCATTCAGCCCCATCACACCTGCTCCATTCAATAAGGTGATGGCTGAACTTTTATCTCAGCACCACTTGCCCACACAAAACCTGTATTTCATGATATTCAAAAATATGGATCCCTGTCTTAAACATACTTGGCCATAAGCCATTTTGGGTGGAGAATTCCAAAGGTTCACCACACTGTAGGTGATGAAATTTCTTCTCATCTCTGACCTGAGTAGCTGCTCCCTTATTTTAAGAGGACGACCCCTGGCTCTAAACACCTAGTCGAGGAAAATCTCATCCCCACATCTACTCTGTCAAGCCATATAAGAATTTTCTTGGTTTCAATAAGATAATCATTGAGAAGGTATTCCAGGGAGTATGATTACAGATTGTGCTGGTGTCAGAGTTGAGAGGAAGAAGAGAAAGAAGCAGAAATGGGAGAATTATGTATTTTTCATCATTATTTCTATTTGAACCTAATTACGTAGCTGGCCAGTGACATTCTGAATGTTGATCACACTGGATTACTGAGGCTTGCCTTTCCAACTAATTCTTTTCTCTGATATTTGGCTATATAACATGTCTGCCAGAGACTGCAACAATATTCCAAAGGAATTTAGTACTAATTTTGATGCAAAATATTAATTCATAGATTTTTAAGAAAGGGTCATAATTTATAAGATAAAATTCAGGAGAAGTTGGATACTGAGTAAATCCCCTCTACACCGCCCCTTCAGAGATTTGCAGAGCAGATACAGCAAGTTGGGTTCGGTGTAAATTTCCCTTCGCACTGTCCAAAATACATTTCAGTTAATGATGTCGTGAGCAGGTTTGTGCTGTGTAAGTACCATGAAACAGAAGGCAACTTGCAGGCTTTTCATGAACAGGTCAATTTATAGCTGCATAACCACTGGACTCCATTTAAAGTCATTTCAAATTTGACCGTTTCTAAAAGCAACTGGCAAGATGTTCATTGTAATTTCCTGAGCTCACTCTAAGCCAATGTCCCCACCCTACTCCAATCTTTGATAACAAAGAACATTTTTGGAAATAGAATAGTACTTGGTATTCTGCTGTGCTGGGCACTAAGCATGGCAGCTGGCTAGCTACTGAGTGAGCGACCGTGAATGCAATGCTGGGCAGGGTTCTGGCTTTGTCTCACCAAGCTGCGTTATCGGTGCATCTCTGCTGAGTGTTCATTTTGTCTTTGTCTTCACAGTACGCCGATCACATTCGATCATGTGGGAAGGTGAAACTCCTTTGTCGATTCAACCAGATTGGCTGTGAAATGGCAGTAGGTGCACTTTTCAATATTTGTTTTGTATTCTAGCAGCAGTAGCTGCTAGTTCCCAATGCCAGCCATGGTGGTTGTTTTGTAGTTGTGAATTAATTAGTATTTTTGATAGATAGCTTGATCATACTTCTTGGTACGTGGATAAAATTGACCTTGCACATAATTCTGATACCCATGAGTCTATCAGTTTGTGCGTAGTGGTTTTTGCAGAATTAGATGGGTAGTAGATTAGTAGATGTTTCTGCATCCCACCTTGCACCTCCAGCCCACTCCCAACCCCCCTTATCCCCTCCCCCTACCCTGACCTCTCCTCCTGCTCCCCCTCTTGTTCCCTCCCCTCCATCCACCTCCTATCCTTCATCGCACTCTTCACCCCTGTACCACTCCCAACCCCTCTCACCCCTTTCCTCACCAGCCCAGCCCCTCCATCCCCCCCACCCTTCCTCTTCTAGCCCCAACTCTAACCCCTGCCGGGTCTTTTACCATCCCCCTGACCTCCCCCTCTCTGAGGCTGTGCAGTCTGTTCTCAGCAAAAGCCTCACCTTCGTACCTCTATGCCCCCACCTCAACAAATTCCGAGCCCAGCACGATGCCGAGCTCTTTTTCCTCCGCCTCCATGCCGCCTTCTTCGGTAAGAAGTCCTCTCCCCCTTCTGATGACCCATTCTCCCACCTCCAGCCCCCTTGTTCCATCTGGACTCTCCCACAGGGCCTGTAACATTCCCTGGACCTATTCATAGCCAACTGTCAGTGCAGCATCAGCCGTCTGGACTTTCCTGCTCCCCTCACCCACTCCAACCTCACCCCTTCTGAACGCTCTGCTCTCCACTCCCTCTGCACCAAGCCTGACATTGTCATCAAACCAGCCGACACAAATGGTGCCATGGTACTCTGGCATACTGACCTCTACCTTGCAGAGGCCAGATGCCAACTCTCGGACACTTCCTCCTACCAACCCCTGAACCATGACCCCACCAAGGACCACCAAGACATTATCTCCTGCACCTCCACAGCTACCAACATAATAGTCCCACAGCCTCAGACTGCCCGCTTCTATCTCCTCCCCAAAATCCACAAGATGGACTGTCCCGGCAGACCTATTGTCTCCACATGCGCTTGCCCCACGGAGCTCATATCCTCGTACCTGGACACCATCCTGTCCCCCCAGTCCAATCCCTTCCCACCTACACCTACGTCCGTGACACATCACACACTCTCCAACTCCTTAACTTCTCCGGCACGCACAACCTCATCTTCACCATGGACATCTAGTCCATATACACCTCCATTCCCCATCATGACAGCCTCACCGCCCTCTGCTTCTTTCTTGACCAGAGACGGAACCAGTCCCCTTCCACTGACACTCTCCTCCACCTGGCTGAACTTGTCCTCACCCTAAACAACTTCACTTTTGATTCCTCTCAGTTTCTACAAACCAAGGGCTTAGCTATGGGCACTCACATGGGCCCCAGCTATGCCTGCCTCTTCGTTGGCTACGTTGAACAGCCTCTATTCTGAGCCGCATTCCTCAACTCTTTCTCCGCTATATTGGTGCCACCTCTTGCACCCGTGCGGAACTTGACAGTTTCATAAATTTCGTCACAAATTTTTACCCTGCTTTCCAATTCACTTGGACTACCTCTGACACTTTCTCTCCTTCCTCGATCTTTCCACCTCCATCTCGGGAGATTCCTTATCCACTGACATCTTCTACAAACCTACTGATGCCCACAGCTACCTCGATTACAGCTCCTCTCACCCTGTCTCTTGCAAGGAAGCTATCCCTTTTTCTCAATTTCTCTGCATCCACCTCATCTGCTTTCCACTCCAGGACATCCGAGATGTCCAACTTCTTTACTAACTGTGGCTTCCTCCCTACTGTGGCTGAGAGAGCTCGCATCCACATCTCTGCCATTACCCGCACCTCTGCTCTCACCCCCACCCCTCCCAGACCCAACAGGGATAGGGTCCCTCTTGTCCTCATATTTCATCCAGCCAGCCTACGTATCCAACACATCATTCTCTGCCACTTCTGCCATCTCCAATGGGACCTCACCACCAAGTATATCTCCCTAGTTCACTTCTCTTCCCCACCCACCCATCCCACTACCACCCCAGGAACTTTCCACTGTCCCTGCCATAGGTGCAACACCTGCCCCTACACCACCTCCATCCAGGGACCCCAACAGTCCTATCAAGTGAGACAGAGATTCACCTGCACCTCCCTTAATATCATCTACTGCATTCAGTGCTCCAAGTGTGGCCTCCTCTACATTGGTGAGACCAAACGCAGGCTAGGTGACCGTTTCGCAGAACACCTGCGCTCTGTCCATACCCGCGACCTGCATCTCCCCATTGCCAGTCTCTTCAACTTCCTTCCCACTCCATCGCAGATATGTCAATCCTCAGCCTCCTCCACTGCTAGAATTCCAAGCGCATACTGGAGGAACAGCACCTCATTTTCCGTCTTGGAACCTTACACTTTTATGGCATGAACATTGAATTCTCCCACTTTAAGTAATGCCTACAACCCCCTCCACCCCCACCCCCAGCCATGCTTCTTTTCTTCCCTTTCCTAGTCTCTCTCTCTCTTTTTCTACCCCCCTTTTTTCTTCCTTACCTTTTGACCCATCCCCCGGTGGATCTGCTCTCCCCTCCTCCCCTGCACCTGTCTATCACTATCTCTTACCTGCATCCACCTATCACCACCCTGTGCCCACCCCACCTCCCCTCTTTTGTCCACCTATCACTGCTCTGCTTTTCCCTCCTATATATTGGGCTTCCCCTTTTCCTATCTTCAGTCCTGAAGAAGGGTCCTGACCCGAAACGTTGACTGCCTGCTTTTCTCCACGGATGCTGCCCGGCCTGCTGAGTTCCTCCAGCATCATAGTGTTTAGTCTATCAGTTTGGACATTAATTCATTGATCCAGGACCTACGGGACACCATTGTGGTCCAGCTGCCTCATAGCTTCGGTGACCTAGTTCGATCCTGATCTCCAGTACTCTCCTTCTGGAGGTTACATCACCTCCCTGTGACCATATGGGTTTCTCCAGAGTACTCTGGTGTCCTCCCACATTCCAAATGTTGATAGGTTAACTGAGAACCGTAAATTACCCTTTGGTCTTTGTAAGTGACAAAAGAATTAAGAGGGAGTTGATGGACATGAGAGAGAACATGTTGCAGGGCTACAGGGAAATGAGGGAAGGTGAATGTGACTGATTGGATTGCACTGCTGGGAGCTGGTGTGGATCCAGTGCACTGAATGACCTCCTTCTGTGTCTTAAAATGTGAATAGGCAAGAAGTGATTACCTTTGTTTATCAAGTACTCCTTTCCATGTAGTAGTTGTTCTACAAAAATGTCAGTTTGAGAATATTGGTCTTGTAACAAGAAAGGCTAACTGTATTTGTAAATCAAAAAGCTGCAGATCTGGAAATCTGAAATAAAACCAGAAAATGCTGGAAACACTCAGCAGATCAGGCAGCATCTGTGGAGAGAGAAACAGTAAAGATTCAGGTCCAGTACTATTTGTCAGAACTGGGAAACAGAAAATAAGTTGATGAAGAGAGGAAATAATGGACGAGAAGGAAGTGTGAGGATCAAGATACAGATAGTGGAGGTGGAAACAAAAATATTTGGAAATACCCAGCAGGTCAGGCACCATCCGTGGAGAGAGAAGCAGAGTTAGCATCGATGACCTGTTTTCAGAATAAGGAAATGTTGAAAATGGAACATGTTTTAAGTTGCAGAGAAGAAAGGGAATGTGTGTGATAAATTCAGAGTGCACAAGATGGAAGGCGACAGTACCAGCTGAGTGGTGAAGGCATTATTGGCAGTTAATCTATCTGGTGGAGATGCTGTAGGAGATAAGGACATAGGGAGAGAGAAGTAAAAACATTATTGAAACTGAAACGTTCGACATACATCATGTGCTGGAAATGCAAATTGCAAGGGAATGCGGAAAATACCGAGCAGGTTAGGCAGTGTGAGCAGAGTCAAAATTACAGTCTGATAACGTGTTATTAGAACTGGCCTGTTCCAGCACAATCTGGAAAGGCTGCTTATTTGAATTCAATGATGAGTTCTAAGGGCTGTGCTGTGCCTAGACAAAAGGTGAGATGCTTTTCCTTGGAGCAATGTAAACTGCCAAAGAGAGAGGTCATAGTGGGATTGGAAATAGGAAAGTGAAGAAACAAGTTTGTTTTTTGTAGAGGGGCTGGGATAGGGATGGATAGGACAAATGGAATATCTCTGATAGGATGAGGCCAGGGCTGTCATGGTGATAAGCTGTTAATGAACATTTCTGGTTGATAGGTTAATGATAGAAGCTTGCACAGATGCTCCCTGACCTGCTGAGTGTTCCCAGCTTTTTCTGTTTCATATGTCCAGCATCTGCAGCTTTTTGACTTTCATTAATCACCCAGACACACAATTGGAACGTAAGGGCATTGGGAAACCTCCCCTTGCTGTGGGTGGGAGGAGAGGACGGAACACGTGTGGTTAGAGCCCTGTCAGTTACAGGGATGAGATGGTGATGGAGGGAAGTGAAGCCATGGTTAAGGAAACAGGAAGACACCTGGTGTGGAAAGTATCATTGTCAGAACAGGAACAAGAGAGCCATGTAAACTGGGAGAAAAGAATGGGGTCCTTCCAGGAAGCAGGGTGCCTGGAGGTACCTCCATCCAGTCAACAGTGTGGATGAGGGGAGGAATAGAGAGAAACAACCATCTAACTCACCAGCCTGCATCAAAATTTGAATTCACATTTTTTTGAAGAGCATAGAAGGAGGTTATTGGGTACATCAAATATATGGCAGCTGTCAGAGCAGTCCCATCAGTTATTGCCCTACCCATTTCCCTGCAAACTATTGTCTCTCACTGACACTCACCTACACATTAGTGACAATTTACAGATGCCGATTAACTTACCAACCAGCATGTCTTTGGAATATGGGAGAAAACAGCAGCATTCAGGAAAAGCCCAGTTGCTCACATGGAGAGCATGCAAACTCCACGTGAGACAGCACTGGAAATTGGGACTAAACCTGGATTGCAGGAACTGTGAGGCAGCAGCGGTACCTGCTGCAACAATGTTATCCCACATTCTGAAATGAGGCAATAGTGTCCTCCAGATGGGACATGATGGGCAAAAGGATTTCTGAGGCTTGAGGATAAATTTTGAGGACTTGGCTTTTGTCATTTGAGTTTATAAGATGAAGGGATGATCTGATCAAGGTGTTTAAAATGATAAAGATTTACTGGGATATGCAATGAGAAACCATGTTTGTGGTGGGAAATGGTGATGTAGGGTGGGTTGTTCAAGGGTGAAATTAGGAAGCATACTTGGTCACTCAAAGTGTGGTAGAAATGACAGACTCTGTTTTCAGTGACTGTACACTGGGGATCATTTGAAATTTTAAAGACTAAACTCAGTTTTATCAAATAAGCATATCAAGGTGGGCCAATGGAGTTCTGGTAGAGATCTCAAAAACACAACATCGGCCAATGCTCAACAGGTCAGGTGGCGCTTGTGGATACTGAAAATCTGTCTGGTTCAAACTGACCTTCACCACTTTCTGTTCTTGACAAACGTGTACCAAGATACAGCTTTACTAATCTGCTGTATAATTTCTTTACACAAATCTGCAGTAATTTAGCTGGGTTTTCAGCTATGCAGTGGCTAGGTCAGCACAGCCACCGAGAGCAACCAGCAAGACTGATTAACTGAAGGACACTCAATGTAAGTTCCTTGAAAACAACATGAACAGCACTCCTGGTTTATGTCAGTGTGGGATTTGAAGCAGAAAAATTGATTACAAAGTCAGGTGTACACCAAGTTAATTGATAACCAGTAAATTGACAGTGGTTTAACTATTAGTGTTGGTGTCCTCTGGGCAGGGAGAGACAAATCTTTCATTCAGTGCACACTTGAAGGTGCCTTGTATAGTTTGGACCCAACAATGATGCCTCTGCAGAGTCGGGTATTCTCTACACAGACTTGTGGAGAATGGGTGAAGTACTGAAACACTCCAGGACCCAAGTCTAGCAAAAGCCAGCAAGTATCTTTGGGAGATTAGAGGAGAAAAAAAGGATTTGTCAAAAAATGCTTCCCCTTCACTGGTACTGCATAGCTATTGCAGTTTTTAAGTCTTCCTTTCAGTTCTCCAAGTGCTCACAAGATGAGCAGGATTCCAGTGATGTACTTCAGTATTTGGTGAATTTCTGTGTTTTCATATACTGTGAGAAAACACAGATTAGTTCTTAGCTCAGTTGAATGCTGTGGGCACAATCTGATTCTAGGCAGTTTTGGGCTTGATATCATCAGGACATGGGAGTGGATGAGACTACTGTGTTGGGCTATTGTGGTCTCTGTGGAAAAATGAGTGTGATCGGCCAGAGAGCCTCCTTCATCTGGGTGTATCTTTGTGTCTTAATTTGGTTCTTTTCCTTCAAGTTTGGAATCAAGGTTAGTTGTGTGTGGATGTTGAATAACTTGGTTAGAGATTGGACATCCATGCTTGCACTAAATCGGCCCAGACCCTCAACATAATTTGGTGAAATATAGACTGAGCGAGCAGTAACATGAGGAGAAAAGTGAGAGAAGATTTTCTGAAGTGTTTAGGAGAACTTCCTTGATCAGTATGCTTCTGGCCAAATGAGGAAGGTGATCATGCTGGATTTGGTTCTGGGAAATGAGTCAGGCCAAGTGGAGCAAGTATCGGCAGGGGAATATATAAGAAACAGTGATAATAATATCATGTGCTCTAAAATAGCAATGGGAAAGGATGTAGTCCACTGCAAAGCAGAAATAATCAATTGGAGTATGGCCAAATTTAATGCAGTGAAACAGATCTGGCAGATTGGAGACAAAGTCTAGCAGGCAGACTAATTCAGCTTCAATCTCAGTGCATTCTATGAGGTAGAAAGTAGAAAATTAAATCCAATGCTCCATGGATGGCCAAAAAAATGGAATGTGAAATAGAGTGGGGGGGAGAGGGCTGGGATTGAGAGGTGCCAAGAAGGGTTGTAAGAGAAGAGTTGCAGCTGACCAGAGAACAAAGGAAATTTACTCATGGAAGCAGAGGACATGGATGAGGTATTAAGTGATCACTTTAGAACATTCTTCAGCAAGGAGGATGATGCTGCTGGAGTCTCAACAAAGGAAAATGATACTGATATTCTGGTTAGGTTAAATATTGATAGTGAAGGAATTAGAAGGGCTAGCTGCACTTCCGTGGAAATCATCTTATCCAAATGGTATGATTCCAAGGTTTCAGAGGAAAGTAAGGGAGGAAATTGCAGAGGCCTTCACCAGAACCTCCCAAACACATATAGATTCTGAGGTACTTAAGAACTGGAAAGTTGCAACACCAACCAAATTGCAGACTTTTACATGAACAAAAAAGGGTGCAGGAATACACCTACTGCAGGTAGACCAGTCAGTTTAACCTTGGTGGTTGAGAATGTTCTGAAACAATAATCGGACAGAATCAGCATAGATTGATTTGATAAAGCCAGCACGGGTTTGTTCCAGGAAAATAGTGTCTCACTAACTTGATCGAGTGCTTTGATAAAGTAACAGAGGATAATGAAGGAAGTGAAATTGGTGTAGGGTATCTATTTGACATGATGAGAGGCCACAATATAGGCTTGTCACAAAGAATAAAGGCCATGGAATAAAAGGGCCTGTACCAGCAGATAGAAAATTGGCTAAGTAACAGATAACAGCAATAGGGAAAGGTTGTTCTTTGGATTGGAGGCATGTGTGCTGTGGACTTCCCCTGAGGTCAGTACTAGGACCATGAATTTTCTTGTATATTTATATCTTGGACTTGGGTGTACAGGACACAATTTCCAAAGTTGCAGGTGGTATAGAATTTGGAAGAAATGAGGATGATTGCAGTAGACTTCGAAGAGATGTAGATGGACTATGGAATGGGTGGATAAGTGGTTAGTGAAATTGAATGTGAAGTGTTATATTTTAATAGGAAGAATTATAAGAGGCAATATAAACTAGAGGGCACAAATCTAAAAGGCGGACAAGAGCAGAGAGGTGTTAGGGGTATGTGCATAATATGTTGAAAGTGGCAGGGTAGGCTGAGCAAGTGGGTTTAAAAAAAACATCTTTATAAATGGATGTTTGGAGTATGAGAACAAGAATGTGATGATGAACACTGATTTAGCCACAAGTGGTGCATTGTCCCCAGTTCTGGGCACTACACTTTAGGAAAGATGTGAAGGTTTTGGAGAGGGTGCTGGAGAGATTTACCAAAATGATTCCAGGGATGATTCCGCAGACTGGATGACTCTGCAGGGCTATAAGAAGAGGGTGAGGGTGTGGGACCAGGTGGATTGCTTTTCAAAAGACTCAACTTGCTGAATAGCCCCTTCCTTGCTATATCCATTCTGTGAATAGAGTCCAGAACCTTAAAGGACCCAGGGTATCAATATGATTTGGTGAAGGGTGTTCTCTGTCCCTTCAGAACACAGGGCCTGAACCTGCTAGAAGGAGACAGCTTCAGTCTCAGTGAGTTCTGGTGGCCATGCTATAGGAAAGGTGTGATTAAGCAAGAGAGGGTGCAGAAAAGATTCACTGAAGGGCTTGAGTGATAAGGAGAGAATGGATGGGCTGGGATTATTTTCCCTGGAGTGAAGGAGGCTGAGGGAGGATAAGGTGGATGGTCAATCTTTTCTCAGGGTAGAGGAGTCTAAAACTAGAGGGCATAGGTTTAAGGTGAGACCTGAGGAGCAACTTTTTCACACGCAGGCTGTTGGGTATATGGAACAAGCTGCCAGAAAAGATAGTAGCTCAAGAGCAATTACAATGTTTAAAAGACATTTGGACACATCGTGGATACGAAAGGTTTTGAGGATCTAGGCCAAACACAGACAAATGGGACTAACTCGGGTAAAACCGTGGTCAGCATGGATGAGTTGGGCTGAAGGGCCGCTTCCATGATGTAGAACTCTATCACTCTATGAGAGAGGTCAGTCCTGCCATACCCTCCTCGCCCCACGCGCAGCAAAAAGTGGGGTCTGTATCCATTCACTTCGGTACCTTAGCCTTTCACGCACTGCAATCAGACCCAGGGCCCTGGTTAGAGCTGTCACAGTTTACAGGCTCCTTCACCAATCCAGTGCAATTGGGAGGTCAGGTCCCTTTTTGATTTTGTTTGACAGTTGAATTAATCCTCTGGGCAGATTATTACCAGATCAATGGCTGTGGCAGGTGTCTGTCACTGCCCTTTACATTGTTGAATTTATTACACACTGAGAAAATCAACAAGCAGTAACACAGAGCCTGAGGCATCACACTGAGGATGAACTTTCCTGTTCTGTCAGTTTGTTGTTATTAAGTTCTGGTGAAAGTGAAACACTTGTGATGGAATGTTCCTAATGATCCCTTGGATAAATGAACCAGCTGGTTTGGACTATGATACAGGAATGAAGAGGGCACTTGAGTTTGCTGATTTGTGTGACATTGAAAATACCAAAGTCAGCAGTTACCCTGGGTAAAGGGAAAAGAATATCAGCCAAGATCCCTACTTGCGGTTGAAAGGAGGAGGGTATTCGACCTGAAACATTAACTGTGTTTTTCTTTCTATAGATGCTGTCTAACCAGCTGAGTAATTCCAGTATGTTTTGTTCTTCATCCCCACTTATGGTCACTGTTTGTTCACTCCTGCTGGAGTGTGCATGTGTGGCTCAGCAATCATGGCTGTCAATCGTGGCATTTAGCTCATCCTGGGACCCTTTCATTATTTGGCAGCACGGTAGCGTTGCGGTTAGTGTAACGCTATTACAGCGCCAGCGGTTGGGGTTCAATTCCCGCCACTGTCTGTAAGGAGTTTGTACATTCTCCCCATGGCTGTGTGGGTTTCCTCCAGGTGCTCCGGTTTCCTCCCACATTCCAAAGACGTACAGGTTAGTAGGTTAACATGGGTGTAATTGGGCGGTGCGGGCTCATTGGGCCAGAAGGGCCTGTTACTGTGCTGTATAAATAGAAAATAAATTGGCACTTGTAGTGGTTTAGTGAGGGGGGGGGGAGGGGAAGAGTGGGGAATCTGGGGAGTTACTAAGTGTGGCAGATTTGTTTGTTAGATGTGGTTTCCTGCTCTGCATCTGCGTGGAGTCAGTAACTTGATCAAGCTAAGTTTTTACAAACTTGGGCCCTTTCCTGGAATGTTAATTGGTGCTGCTCTGTTAATACCTGCCTTATAATTACTCAATGTCTTTCAATAGACATTTGAATTAACACTGCCCAATGGCATTAGTTTTCATTTTATAAACTATGTAAATGAAAACTGGGTGAGCACAGACGACGGAGACAAGTGCCCAGGAAGGACACATGGCTATGGAAGCAAACTTTGTGTGTGTATCTAAATGAAAACTGTCAGAGCTTGTAAACTCTGGAAATGCTACACAAAGTTGTAATTTCATCCTTCCCCACAAAAGCGCTGATTGTCGTGGTTCTACTATATCTGGGAAAATGAGCAAAAAAGTTGTCTCTACTTGTTGAGTATGTATACAGTTTTGGTCTCTTTACCTAAAATAAAGGGATGTGCCTGCTATATAGAGAGTGCCGCAGCGTGGTTCCTGGGAAGATGAGGAGAGATTGAGTAGGCTAGGGTTAAGGAGAATAAAAGGTGACCCCTGAGCAATTTGGTTTTGAATGTAGAGGGTATGCTTAGTAAGTCTA
This sequence comes from Pristis pectinata, assembly GCF_009764475.1. Taxonomy (NCBI): domain Eukaryota; kingdom Metazoa; phylum Chordata; class Chondrichthyes; order Rhinopristiformes; family Pristidae; genus Pristis; species Pristis pectinata. The sequence continues at coordinate 31,109,972 of NC_067427.1, forward strand.
CAGATGATACAAAAATTGGTGGTGTTGTTGATAGCAAGGAGGATAGCCTTGTGTTACTTGGTAAAATAGGCAGAGCAATGGCCGATGGAATTTAATCCTGGTAAGTCCAAGGTGATGCACTTTGTGATGACTAATAAGGGTTAGTACAGGCACAATGATTGGATGGACCCTAAATAATATTAAGGAACAGAGAGATATTGGTGTATAATTCCAAGGATCCCTGAAGGTGGATGAAGTGGTGAAGAAGGCATATGAGATACTTGCCTTCAATGGCCGGGGCACGGAATATAAGAGCAGGGATGTTATGGTACTATTTTATAAAACATTGGATAGACAACAGCTGTAATATTGTGTGCAGTTCTGGTCGCCACCCTATAGGAAGGACACAGTTGCAATACAGAGGATGTGGAGGAAGTTCACCAGGATTTGCCTGGGATGGAACGTTTCAGTTATAAGGAGAGACTGGATCGGCTGGGGTTGTTTTCCTTGGAGCGAGGAAGCTGAAGGGGGACCTGATAAAGGTGTACAAAAGTGAGAGGGACAGATAGTATACATATCCCTGTAAGTGGCTGTTCCTAAAACCAGAGAACATGGGTCTAAGGTAAGAGGTGGTAGGTTTAAAGGGCATCTGAGGGAGAATTTTGTCACCCAAAACTCTGGAACTCCCTGCCTGAGGGGGTGATGGAGGCAGAGACTCTGAACATTTAATAAGTATCTGGATGAACACTTGAATCATTGAGGTATAGAAGGCTAGTAAATGTAGTATAAGTGGGTGCTTGATGGGCAGCATGGACGTGGTGGGCCGAAGGGGTTGTTTCTGTGCTGTAGAGCTCTATAGAGGCCTAGACAGAGTGGGTGCAGGTAGGATGTTCCCTTGGCTAAAGGGTCTGGCACCAGGAGCCACCGTCTCCGAATAAGGTGTAGGCCATTTAGAACTGAGAAGAGGAGACACTTCTTCATAAAAAACATTGTGAATCTTTGGAATTCTTACTCTGGATGCTGTGGAGGCTCAGTTTGTCGATTGCATTCAAAATAGAGATTGAAGGGTTTCTCTATATTAAAGGAATGAAGAGATGTGGGGATAGGGCAGGTAGAAGATCAGCCATGATCTTGAAGAATGGAGGAGCAGGCATGAAGGATCAAATGGCCTACTCCAATTTCTGAAGTTTCTGTGTCTCAGGTATGTCATTCCATGGTTTTTTTACAACTCTGCAAGCCCAGTTTCACTGCCTGCAGTGGAACCACCTGTGCAGAGGTGAGTGTATTTGGTGGGCAGTATTCCCCAAGTGGTTGCTACTGGTAACCAAAGACACATTTCTTTCCCAGTATGTCTTTTAACCCTTGCTTCCACACCCAGGTAAATGCCGAGGATATAGAGAGGGCCAAGTGATCATGACCGCTTGTTTGAGCCCGGGCTTAGATTAAGATGTTATCTGAATCCATTCTTACCCTGTCTTTTCAGTAATATGCTTGAGCCATATAACAAAAACCCACAAACGCAGCTATTTTTATACTTCTCAAATACTTAGGAGCAGCAAACATTTCCCTCCCACTATGTGTTTGGAAGGGCAGGATGTAGTTCTACACCTTCAAAACTTTCAACGTCATCCAGCAACTGGAGAACATGTGATGTTGGGTGCTTTTATCTTTGCTGCTTTTACATGTGTGATGAATTGTTTCTTATAAGGTCTTCAATCGACTTCACAGGTTGAGAAGGAGAAATTAATTGAGCACGAGAGTCTGTGTATGGTGGAGCACCTCCGCCTGATGCTGCAGCATGTTATGGGAATGAAGAGTACAATAGAAAGCTTGCAACCTCAGAACCTGCAGCAGGGCAACATTAAAGTAAACCAGCTGCTGACGTCCATTCAACAAATAGAGGAATCTATTCGGCCGTTCTGCTCTCTCCCTCTCAGTCAGCAGGGCATCTCCTCCCCTGGGGTCTTGGGGAAACCTTGTGCATCTGAAAAGCTAGAAGATGTACAAAAGCGATGTGACGCTCTTAAACACAAAGCTGAAACGTTTGAAAATATTGTTTGTGTTCTCAACCGGGAAGTGGAGAGAGCCTCTGTGAGCATGGCAGCTTACGAACAGCAGCACAAACTGGACCAGGAAAAGATTGAAGACTTGCAGATGAAGGTATGTGAAATGTGGAGAGTGAACACCTCACAGGCTCATCAGTAAGTCACTACCCTCTGTTGGAATGTCAGCCCAACACTGCATTATCCCACCAGTGGTTCAAACAACGTGCATTCTTTCTGCATGCACTCTGGCGACCTGTGCCAGCAGCTATTCAATTGTCAGACTTTGGCATTGAGAACATGATGAATAAGGTGAAGCCCTCCCTGTGGAATGGCTGGCTAACCTGTGCATCAGATTAGTTATAGGAGACATCGCAATATACTGTAACTCAGGTGTGGCTGAGAAACAGCCTCCCTAGTCCTAAAATGAATCATCTCTCTCCCTGCAACTCCCAAGCAGATTAATGTGTAAATGAGTATATAATCTATAGTCAAGTGGATTGCATTTGCTGAGAATTTGGGAGTGGGGTGGGGCTGGCAATAATTGAGCACAGAGCAGTCAGGCTTCTGATAAGATTGGGTGATTTGCATTGATACAAATCTGGAAGGTCAGAAGCTGGAACTCCATCTGCTAATGAAAATGCTCCCATTCAGTGCTGACAGACCGACCCTTCTGGTATTTCCAGTCTGGTGCATTGCCTTGTCATTTTCTGTGTAAATTGTTGCTGTTCTCAGGTCCGTCAGATGGAGCATGCGGCAGCCCTGAAGGACCTGGCCATTGCAGAGCTGGAACTGAAGCTGCAGGCACTCGAGTTCAGCACCTACAATGGAATTTTCATCTGGAAAATAGCAGATTTCAGCAGAAGACGGCAGGATGCGAAATCCCAGAGGTCACCGGCCATATTCTCACCAGGTTCGCCCAGGGTTATTAATTATGGTTTTGGGGAATATTTGAATTCGTCCCAAAATCAGCCACTGTGACACAAGCAGTAAATAAACTCATTGTCTGAAATATCCAAGGGGATCTGCAGCCAGCAAGTGAAGACTGGGATCCCGACTTTTCAGCATGCAAATGTGCTGGAAATGGGGAATCCCTGAGGAACAAAGCCCACCAGGGGTGCTTGGCAGAAATGGGTATGCACAAATTGGTGAGGTGTGGGCACTAACCATTGCCAGTGGCCGGGCACTTCTGTACACCTGCCCGGCAGTGGCATTCTCAGTTTATCCCCGCCATGCAAGTTCCCCAGCTCCCTGCCATGCTCGGTTCCTCTCCTCACTACTTTCCCTCTGGGTGCTGACTTTTTTTTTCTTGGGTGCCAGCCCCTCTCTGAGTGTTGTTGCTCAATGTCAGACTTCCTGAACAGCAGCAGTTTACTGGCATACAGAGGACAAAGTCCTGTCACTGATTGCCCTGTGTGTCTGAAACCGGAACCCTGCTCTTATGAAGCTGCCCACCCACCCCATTTATCTCCGTCAATGGTTGTGGGACCTGTTGTGCATTCTAGGTTTTATTTTTTATCTTTTGACATTTATTTATCCACTTTTAAAGATCCTGTACTTAACAAATCCTACCAATGGTTTTCATTTCCAAAACCACATTATTTCTTTTCAATGTTAATTCCTGTATCAGCCTTTCTTCTTTGAAGATAGACACAAATTATTTATTTAGAATTTTACATCTTATAGCCTTTATGCACAGTATACAATTTTGATCTTTAGTCTCTAGCCTCTTTCCTGCAACATATGTATTAAAAAAGGATGTTTTCCTTCATTTTACCTGTCTGATCTGGTCTGGTTTGATCTGGATGGTCACTGAGAGTGAGTTTGAGCAAGGTGCAGGTTCCGGTGGGATCAATAAGTGCATGGTGTACAGAGGGACCCAGAGGATGGCATCATGGATCAAACAGATCAACAGTGAGGTGGGAAGGGTAGGCGAGATCCCTGGGGAGTTAGTGAATTGCTATAATCCCATTAGAGTCATTAGTGCAGAAACAGCCGTCAGTGCACCTTCATGCTGACCATTCTACACTAATCTTGCCCTAAACCATTTTAATTTCTCTCTCTCCCCCCCCCCCCCCCATGTTCCCATCAACTATCCCCAGATTCTACTACTCATCTACACACTATGGGAATTTACAGTGACCAATTAAACTACCAACCTGGACACTCTTAAGATGTGGGAGGAAACTGAAACACTTGGAGGAAACCCACACGGTTACAGGTGTATCATCCAAAAGCCACACAGACAGGACCCAGGGTGAGGATTGAACCTGGGTCTCTGGAGCTGTGAGGAAGCAGCTCTTATGAGCCGTGCACTGTGCCGCCCTTCATTGCTGGTCAGTCTTGCTGCTGGCTGCCTAACTGCTCATTGGTCTTCCTTGTCTCACGGCCGGTTAGCATAGAGGTGGGATTGTATACTGGCTGCCTGGCATTGTGCAGCTCACCGTCTCTGCCCATTCCTAGAGTCCAACTCTAACACTTCCTCCTTAATTGTTCAGCCTTCTACACGAGTAAGTACGGGTACAAGATGTGCATGCGTATCTACCTGAATGGCGATGGTGTGGGCCGTGGCTCCCACTTGTCCCTCTTCTTCGTCATTATGAAGGGAAACTACGATGGATTGCTCAGATGGCCGTTCAGACAAAAGGTGTGTTCACCCTCTCGTATCCCATACGGTATGGAGCCCTGACAACAGTTAGTAGAGCAGAGGCATAGCCAGGCCTGCGCTGGGTCTGTGTGTGTGTGCTGAGCGAGCCTGTCGCACACAGACTGGCCTGTTTATCGCAGTCCTCAGTCTGCTGGTGATCACATTGTCGCTCAACAAACATGCCAGGGAGGTGGGTGGTGCTGATTGGCGTGGGGGTGGAGTGTGATGAGTGAAGGAGGAATTGGGGTAGATTCCTCATTGAGGGGTGGAAAGGTGGAGGTGGGACCTGTTGCTGAGGGACGGGGGTGGGTGGGGGGGGGAGATGTGGGACCTAGTGGGCTCTGGTGCTAGTGAGGATGGTCGGTGGTGTGAGGTGAGGTGGTGTCTGCATGATGTGTCAGTAGTAAGGATGATGTGTGCCATGCAGCAGTGCTGGGACACCTATCCCTGGTTGGGGACTGTAGTTGAGGGTATGTACCTCCTGAGAAGTGGCAGCTGTTTCAACAGGCGAAGTTCTCTGAGGTGTCCTGAACCTCAACTTGAGGTTGTCTGGGATCTTGCTGTGCATGGGTGGTTACTGTTTTCTATAGTGGAGCAGTAACTGCTCTTCAGAAGGCCGTGCCTGGCTGTGCTGTACTTTGGACTGTTGTGCTGGTGGGATGTAAATGCCAGCGTGTTTCTGCCTTGCCCACAGGTGACCCTTATGCTGCTGGACCAGACCAACCGTGAACACATTATTGATGCATTCCGACCGGACGTCAGTTCATCCTCTTTCCAGAGACCCGTCAGTGAGATGAACATTGCCAGTGGATGCCCTCTGTTCTGTGCACTTACCAAACTAGACGGCAAGAATAATTATGTGTGTGACGACAGCATTTTCATCAAGGTTATTGTGGATCTAACTGATCTGTAACAAGCTGTTATCTACAGCAGGGTCTGAGATCTAAAGCTGTCAGGCTCCAAATCCTTGCTGTATCATTGTGTTGGGTGGGGGGGGGGGGGGGTGGGGTGGTGGGGGGGGGGTCACAGTCAGCAAGAATGCGCCTGAAGTCCCACTACCAGTCAGATCTGTGTGCTGGGCTGAGAGCTGATCAGCAAGAAGCTCATTGCAATCCTCAGCTTCCTGTTCCAATCTACCTGCAATCAGTGGATGGTTGTTGCTAAACAAGTTGGTGGGAGGGACATCTGGCTGGTCCTTCCCCACAAGCCAGTGATAGAAGTGAAGCGTGCAGCTAATGATGAGGTGCAGTGCATGTGCCTTGTCTCTTTCCAGTTTTTCCCTTTTGTCTTGTGAAAGAGAGTTGGAACCAGCGCACTTCCTAATGAAGTGTGAGCAGAGGTCTGGGTTGCTGGAGTCGGCTGGATTAATGGAGGCACGATGGGGAGAAGTGTAACTGTGGTCTGCCCATCTTCAGCGCTCCACGCAGTGAGCTGTGTGTTACTCTGGGGATTGGGTGCGGAGAAAGCCATGGAGCTTGTGATGAGAGCCTCCCCTTAGCATGTCATATGCACACTGTGCTGCTTCCTCTTGGGAATGGACAATGGGTGTGTGCTACACACTTAACCTCATCCTAGAGGACTCTCAGTGGCAACAACCTGCTCTACCTTGGTTCACTCAGTGTCAAGTCCACCAAGCCGATCACTGTTAATTGCAAGATGCCTTGAGTTCCTCTTCCCACGGCCTGGCTGCCTTCCAATGAAGGCCTACTTCCAAGAAAGTGAAGGGGTAGGAATCGGAAAGTCACAGATCCTGTTCCTTACCAATCACACTTGGCGAGGACCTTGTGCTGGGAATCAAAAGCTTGAATCAGCAGTGTTCAGGGTTTTTGAAATGTGATATTATGCAGTGCAAGAAGATAAACACTGCAGATGCTGGAAATTAAACAAAAACAGAATATTTTGGAAAAACTCAGCAGGTCCGCAGCATCTGTGGAAAGAGGAACAGTCGATGTTTCAGGTCTGTTCATCTGCTGAGTTTTATCAAAATGTTCTATGTTTGTTTCAAATTGTGGAGTGCTTTGGTCCTATTTATTTACTCTTAATATAATAATAGACTATAGTCCATTATTTTATGGACAATATATAATAATTTTTAGTTTTGCATTAGCCAGTTATTTCCAGGAGTGGAAGCACGTGCAGGCCTTGAAGTACTTAAAATCAACGGAGCTGGGGGACTCTTTCTGGTGTCCATCTTCTGTTGAACACACCTGGGTAGCTCAGGATTATAGCAGGGAGGAATTTCAACAGGGTAACAGTGCAGTGAGTTCAGCTGAGTGAGGGAGGTTTGGGATGAAGTTGCTTTACCTTCTCTTTAACCCTGCCTGTACTTGTGGAAAATACATATTATTCATGCTGTTTATCTCCACCAGAGGAGTCATTGGCTGTTACCCTGTGGATGCATAGAGGGCATTTTCAGCAGTAGGTGGCGAGACGTGAAAGGTCAATATAGATGAAGAATTATTTATAGACATAAATCACAATTCAGAGATACTCTTGGCTGTGATGTACATAATGTTCCCATTCATTATATACTGAAAAGAACATACTAAAACTCATTGCTTCACAAAGGAGAGGGACTGCTTCGGCAGCTTCACAGATCAGCACCACTCACAGGCTCAACTATTAAGAGGATTGATGTATTGGGAAGGATCTTCATATAAATGAGGCTGATTTTCCCCAGAACGGCGAGTTCCCAGTGGTCAAGGTCATGTTTATAATTCTGCTTATATTGTGAGACTGTTTATGTAACGGGACACATTTCTAGCCTAGGACAGGTAGTTGTGTAGCAACAAACAATCTGCTGGAGGAACTCAGCAGGTTGAGTAGCATCTGTGGGAGGAAAGAAATTGTCAATGTTTTGAGTTGAAACCCTGCGTCAGGACTAAGAGTGGAGAGGCGAGATGGCCAGCTGAGAGAGGAACAGAGGAGTGGCAAGAAAGGATTCTGAGGTGATTGGTGGTTGTCTCATTGACCAAGGCTTCTGATTTTGACATCATGCTGATTGATGCTGTTTGGGGACCAGCTCTTTTCATTGTGGGCAATACTATGTTTCCTGGCCTCTGCACTTTACTTTTACGACCCAGATCCACTGGCTATGCTGCCAGGCATTAGGGTATTTAATGTGCTGGAGTTTTACTGTGATGTGTTTGGGGGATGAGAAGACTCTCAGCATGGTAGATGTTTGTGAAAAACATTGCGCCTTTTGCTGATAGTTGCTGGAGGGCAGAGCAGAATATTTCCTAAAATAGAAACAGAAGATGCTGGAAACACTTAGCAGGCCGGGCAGCATCTATGGAGAGAGAAACCTGACCTTCTGAGCATCTCCAGCATTTTCTGTTTTTATTCAGCATTTCCAGAATCTGCAGTTTTTGCATTTTCAATATTTCTAGGTGACTTCTGTGTTCTGGTATCTGCTTATTGTGTGGCTGCTTCACCCATTGAGTCTTGTTTAAAAACATTGGAGGAAGGACCATGTCTCTGAAGAAGTGTGAGCAGTAGGGAACAGAATTCAGCAGCAAGGGAAGCTCCGTGAAGGAGTGATGAGGCTGATGTCGTCTGTGTTCCTGTGTGATTGTACTGTACAGGAGGAGGCAGCTGACAGGGTGAAAGACTGGGCAGTGTCACAGTAACTGCTGTTAGACCATTAAAGTACAATTATCAATAAAGTATCATGTTTACAAATCTCTTCCACAGACAATAATGTGAAGTTGCTCTCCTGTAAAGAAATGTCTGCTTTTGTGGCAGTGTGTAAGAATGTGAACTCTGTCAATGCTATTATAAAACAACAGCTTGATGATGGTGTTTCCTGCATTGCCTTGAAAGAATTCACTTGGTCCACAGAGCTGATGAATTTTGTACACAACAATCCCCGTGTAACTTTCATGTCACAAGTAAATCCTTTTCAAGGATGTTTTGGCATGGATTTTCCTCGGCCACACCATTTCCATCCTCGTCTACTGCATTCGGTGCTCCCGATGTGGCCTCCTCTATGTCAGTGAGACCAAGCACAGACATTTTGTTTGGTTCTCAACGGCCATCCCAGGCTCCTAGTTGCAGGCCATTTCAATTCCCCTTCCCGTTCCCACACTGACCTGCCCATCCTCGCCGCCTTCACTGCCAAGGTTAAGCCCAACGCAAACTGGAGGAACAACACCTCATGTTCTGGCTGGGTAGTCCAATGGCGTAAACTTTGAGTTTTCCAATTCTAGATAACCCTCATCTCCAGTGGGTTGTTTCTCCACCCCCCCCACCCCGATCCTCCTATTTTTGTCCCCCTTCCCTCAACCCTTCCCTCAACCCCCCCCCCCCCCAGCCTCCCATCACCTTCGTCCCCCTCCCCTTCCTGGTTCCATCCACCCACCACTCGTACACTGTTCACCCGACAAGTTCCACACCACCTCCCACCCCCCCACCTCCACTTCCTGATCTGGTTCTGGTTCCAACTGCCATACACCTCCTCCCTAATGGTTCCCACTCCCACCCTACCAGATGGCCGCACTGGTATCCCCTTGTGTTTTTGCTCATCTCCCTCCAGCAGCCATCTCCAACCTTCCCTCCCCCCACTGTGCTCCGTCTACTTCTCCATATTTTTTTCCTTCCTCTCCTTGTTCTGCCCTCATCTATCGTTCACCCGTCGCTGTCTCCCAATTCCATCCCCTGCTCCCCTCCCTTACCTGGGACCACCTGCCCCTCCTCAGTCCACCAACCACCTTTTTCACCACTCCCCTTCCCCTCTTTATTACCAGCCACCTTGCCTCTCCACACTCAGTCCTGGTGCAGGGTTTCAACCCAAAACGTTGACAGTTCCTTTCCTCCCACAGGTGCTGCTCGACCTGCTGAGTTCCTCCAGCAGATTGATTGTATTTCCAAGCTGAGGTTGGAAAACGTACAGGATTAATGGTGAGAGGTGGGATGGTTATCTCAGTGACTGATGTGACTTATAATGGTCAAATGAAATGAAAAGTGCAGTGTTCTAATGTCCAGGACTTATTCTAAGTCCTAGTGAAAGTATGACCTGAATCTACTGTATAATCCTGTCAGCATCAACAGTGATGACCTGAATCTACTGTATACTCCTGTCAGCATCACAGTGCCTCGCTCAGCTCTACTCAATCAACTGCACTGCAGCAAAAAATAAGCTTGCAATACACGATGAGTCTTCAAAATCATTTGCTGTTTCTACTTCAGTAGATGTAGAGATGGACATTTGAGTATCTCTACATTTTGGTGGCTGCATATCCAGATGCAGCTGTTGCTTGTTTCTCTTTGAGCAACTATACAAAAGTGCAGCCAAGTAACCTCATCTGGAAGTGAATAGATTGCTTGGTTTTTGCAATTTAGCCAACATCCTGAATGTTTGGTGTTTTTTATTGTTACAGTTTGAGGTATGCAGAGGTGGGGGAAGCCTGTTTCAACAAGCGGTTCAGCAAAAAAGTCCTGACAATTGTTTTCTGTGTAATGTTTTGTATTGCACACCACAAGTTCACTATCTCTCTCATTCTAATCAGTTATCTCATTCTATTCATCTGCTAATTCACCTCTTCTTAAAAAGTACGTATGCTGTACTCAAATCACGCCTACTGTGGTAGCGATTGCCACGCAAACTCTGAGAAAACACATTTCTACTATATTTGTGGTCTGGTTTGGACTTCCCCACAACTGGCATTCTTTCTGTCTAACCTATTTATTCCACTGTAAAGAATCTGCCCATCAGGTCAAGAGGCTTTTGGAGTCGCATGAATATGCAGGGAATAGAGGGATATGTATCATTTGCAGGCTGAAGGGATTAGTTTAATTTGGCATCATGCTCTGCACAAATATGGTGGGCTAAAGGGCCTGTTCTTGTGCTGTCCTGAACTGTTCTGTTCTTAGGTCAAACTGTTAACCATTCTAAAGCACTCTGTCCAGTTCAGTTATGCCTGATCAATGACCGACAAGAAGTTGAAAAGGCTACATATCACCTATACAAGCCTCTGGAATAGATTGTATCTATGCTGAAGTTCTAAACTTGGTGTGGAACCTCAGTCAAAATCCATAATGTGGGAACCTCAGAGATACTGTAATCATTCTGACTATGGCAACTAGAGTGGTCTCCCTGCTGCCACAGGAAAGGGTACAGGGTCCTCCTCAGCCAACACCGAGTGGGCAGAGAGCTGCTCTCCAAATCACTTTGTGGATTCGATCCACCTGGATGTGATCTTCACTGTGTGGCAACAAAAAAAAATGCAGGGAGCAGTACCACATGGCTGCCTTCAATCTCAGTAAAACCTTTTACTCTGTCAATTTACAGAAACTATAGAACATTCCAAATACTTGTACTCTCAATGTTTCAATAACCTTACTGTATCATGTCCTGTCCCCTTAGGGTGCAAGCCATTAATGTTGTCAGTTAACAGAAGGCTCTGATGTGTTGAGCTCAGCTGCAGTGAGCAGAGAGTCTCTAATACACTTCCAGTGACCAAGAATTTTGGGGCACCTTTGCCAGGATTGCAGGACTAGTGCAGATTTACTGAAGTGTATTCAAAGAACAGGGAGGCAATATCTAGTGGCACAGCTGCTTCTTCACAGCTCCAGCAACCTGGGTTAAACCCTGACCTTGTTGCTATCCATGTGGAGTTTGCATGTCTCTGTGTGGGTTTCCTCCAGCATACCAAAGATTGGTAGGTTAATTGTATATTTTAAATTGGCCTTTGTGTAGAATCAGTGTGTGTTTGGGGGGGGTGGGGGGGGAAGAAGGTGGGTGGAGTTGATGAGTGGATATGGAGAATAAAGTGGGATTAGTGTAAATAATGTGTGCTTGATGGTAGGTGCAAACTCAGTGGGCCAAAGGGTCTGCTTCCATACTGTATGACTACTAATTTCAGTTACCACCATAGAGTATGTGCCCAGAGCATGAGGGCAGTTTTTGGCTCTTATCCAGAATGTGCTGTGGAAACATTTTAACAATGTTTTCTTGGCATCTGGGCACCTTGCTTCATTTGGCATTAGGTTCTATCTACTATCTGCATATTTGAGACAACTGACCAGTTTGCTAAGGCAGTTGAGAACCAGCCATGCTGTGGGACTGAAGTTTATGGAAGATCGGGTTTCCTCCCCATTTGCGATTTTACAGCCTTACAACTGCATAACTGTTTCCACTGATACCAAATTATATTTTTGTATTTTTAAACAAATTAAATGGTGAAATTTGGGGTAAACACCCCACTATCTGAGCTTTAACTTACTAAGTGGGTAATGTGCACTGCTGCAGAAACATCTTTGACATGGAACTACAGAACACCATCTTCACTACTGTGAACTATTTCATTGAACAGTGACACTTCATGAATCTGTTTATTAGCTAGAGAACATTCTGCAATTAGAATGAACAAACTGCTGTACATTTTAGGTTAGGATTACAACATCCAGAAAGCAAGCCCAGTTTTAAATGCAGAGTTTCAGCCCTGGACAGTCAGGTTTGTTCAGTTATTCTTTAAACTGTACCAAGTTAACTTGGCCATAGGCTCCACTTGTAAGGCTGTTGTGGGAGTAGGAACCCCAGTTGAACTGAACTGTTGAGCCACACAGCACTGGTTCAGGAAGAACAGCTGGCAAGCACTACTTGCTGATTTGTGATGACATGCAAATTAAGTCAATGTCCAGCTGTAGTTGGTTAGAAGCACTTGTCTTCAGATTCATTCAACACAGACTGACTGGTAACACAATGTGTCTGAGGAGCATAATATAGAAAACTCTAATGAATTTTGATCTTCTCCCCTCTGTGTCCACTTTCCTGAAGGTTTGTGGTCAGCTGGATGGGTGCAGCAGATATTAAACTGAATCAGGTTTCAGGTACCTAGAGGAACCTCTCCTCCCTCCTCTACCCACCATCCTCACAACCCCTGTTTTCCTGCCCATTGACTCATTCACTTTTTATTGAGCCAGAAGAAGGAGAATTTCTTGCGGTTGGGCTTGGTGCTGATGATACGCATGATGCGTGGTGAGCGCCAGACTTTCAACGTGCAGTCATCACTGGCTGTGATCAACATCTCCTGGTCCACAGGGCTGAAGGCCACAGAATTCACCACATCCTCGTGCTGTAGCTTTGCCAGGCAGATGTTGTAGTGCCTATCCCAGATGTAGCCATGCCGGTCCTCAGCACCACTAAGAAAGAGATGTGTGGAGACTATAATCAGCTACCACATTTCAGCTAACAAATTTCTAATTCAGCTCCAGAGACCTGGGTTTAATCCTGACCTGACATGCTGTCTGTGTGGAGTTTGCATTCTCCCCATAACCACATGGGTTTTCCCCGGCGACCTCCCAAAAACATGCAAGTTGGTAGGTGAATTGGCTGTTGTAAATTACCCCTAGTGTAGATGGGTGGGAGATCTTGGGGGAGCAGAAGGGAATGTGGGGAGATTTTAAAAAATGGAATTAATATAGCATTAGTTTAAAATGGTCCTGATGGTCAGCCCGGACTCAGTGGGCCAAAGAGCCTGTCTCCATGCTGTGTCTCTGTGTCACAGAAAAGGTTGGTCTGTCTGTGACTGGAAACCTGCCTCCTCTAACATTAGCCAATGATTTTGAATCCATGCCCTCTAGTTGCTAACCCACCACCAAGAGGGAATGGTTTATCTCTACAATAGCAAGAGCTCTGACTACAGTGAAAATCTTTAGTTGGCTATTTCTAAATCTTCTCCCTGGACAAAGTGGTAATGGCCAGAGCCATTACCTACAACTAATGTTGTGGTAAATCACCTTCATTACTTATTAGTTATGCAGAAATCTGGGCACCACACATCAGGAAAAATGTAATAATTTATAACCCTGGCATGGTGAATCTGCAGAGCCTGTTCCTCTGTTTATAAATCAGGTAACCAGTGTCTTTTTTAACCAGCTTAAATAGTTAAACCACAAGGATCTGTGCACATGGATACCAAGAGTATGATTTTGAAAAGTAGTGACATTTCTGGCTTTCTATCTTTCCACATTCATCCTCCCAAAGTACATCCCTTTGAACTCCATCTGCCATGATTGTACCATCACTGGCTGTGATCTGCCACAATTATGGGTATTTCCATTCACACAAAGTCCAATCTCTGACAGACCAACCCCAGAGTCCAATATTACAACCCATTCCCATCCACATCCCAAGACCAAGTTCTGATGGACCTCAGTCAAACAGACTATTATGGTATGGAAATTCTCCGATCTGCAACGCAGAGACTGTTTTCACAAAGTAGACTCAATTCATCATCAGCATCTGGGGCTAGTACCTAGATTGGAAAAGCTGTTTCACAGACTTGTCAAGCAAAAGTCTAATACAGTTGTACTTGCAGAATTAAATTTTTCAACTCATGCTTCAGACTTCTCTACCATGGTCCAACAGCTCACCCTTTTACATGAGCACAGACCCACCAGAGGTGTCAGTGTAGAGAAGTCAAGAGGGTGCGGCCTTGGGAGTTCTCAACATTGACCTTAATTGCCATTAAAGATCTGCTGCAGACAGCCACATCCCACAAGAGAGAACTTAAAGTGCTGATTGTAAACTAGTACAAAACCTTCACCAATACAGATTTCAGTCAGTCAGTCATGGATGGCTCTCCTTCCCCTCATCACCTGCCTAATTCTGAGTCCAATCTAACAGGGCCTCAACCAATACACAGCACTAGCCTATTGCACATCCTCCTCCACAGACACTGCTAGATTGGCCTCTGTGTTAGGAGATAGATTGCAAAGGCTAAGCCCAATACTGGGCAAAGCTATTGTGGATCATAATCATTTGGAGTCCATGCATGTCCCCATGCATCAGGGACTTTGTCCTAACAAAGTGTAATCTTGTGTGAACTGCCTTCCCCACATGGGTGACTTCTATCCAAGTCCAATTTACTGTGAACTGCACACTTAGAAAAATGCTGACACTACTCCTTTAAGGCACTTTAACTTTGTTTAACACATCTCCTTGAAGCATTATCGATCTCCAAGTCCCCCTGTAAGCATACTAACAGTTCCTTTTTAGATACAAGTTGACTCTCAATTGCTCCGCCCTGGCAATGACTAACCCTGAAGGGCTTATCATATCTGACTACACGGTCATGGTCCAGAGACAGTGGCCAGTGACTGAGCTGAGTTGTCAGGAATATACTTTCAAGGCAAGTCATGATTCTGACAAGGGATGGGAGTACAGGTAGGAACTGTGGAACCCTCAGATGATGTGGATTGAAAGGAACCAAGAAGTTTACCTGGCAACATAATCCCTGCTGACATCCAAGAAGATGAAGAAGCACTCATCATTGGGAGTGTAAGCTGTGTGTGCCCGCAGAGTCTGCGTTACTTCCTGCATCGTCTTCAAGTCAAATACGTGGATATCAATCTCCTCAGCGATGGGTGGAGGGTTCATGGGGTCACTAATGACACAGCCCTTGGGCCAGGCACGACTGTTCACATATAAATACCTGAAAGCAGCACAGTGCAGTATCAGATCTGGGACGGATTCACTGAGACCAAGAACCTGGACACACACCCAGCCACGACTCTGCTTGGTGTGGAAACAGCACAAGTGGAGGAGGAATAAGCTGTCCTCACACCTCAATGCCACATTCCCAATTGACTGCTAAAACAATGTTCTTGACATCAGGAATTTCAAAGAATAAAAACTAATTTTAAAAAATTCTTCCTCCCGTTTGTCTTGAACAGCCAACCCACTACACAAAATCTGTGTCTTTAAGATGGCCTTTTCAACCAGGCCATCAAATATCTGTTTCAAGTATTTACAAATGCTAACAAAGGCTTGTACATTGCATGTGGGCAAATCCTCGCCAGAGTCAATGGACAGTGGGACACCTGTGCTCAGTGTCTGAGGGGCTGACTCCTGATGTGGTAAAACAGGACTGGACTGTGGTTTGGAGACTGGCAGAGGAACTGACCTGTGGTCTGGAGACAGACCCATCCCAATGATGTGACCATGGACATCAATCGTGTGGTCCAAAGGATCGAAAAACTCACTGGAACTCCGTTCTTCCCCCAGTACTGGTCCTGTTGTTGTCATGTGATGAGGCAATATTTGCTTAATACCTGCAATTATACAGAGGTTCACAAGTGTCAAGAAATAAAAAGCTCATCTTTCGTGTATGTCTCCGGAAGGCTCCATCTCCTTAAAGTGGCTGCCAATGTCTAGCCTTTCCAGATATTCCGTTCTCCAACCTTATTCCTCCCTTCCCTCTACTATGATGCAGGATCTGTAGATATGTGGCCAAGGGCTTCTCTTCACATATTTGACTGTGGGAGGGATAAACGTACGTACTTTCCTGAACATTGAAACAGCACAAAAACTTTCAACAAGGAGAAACAAAAACTTCCAATTATTTTTAATGAAGGAAATATTGTTGAAGCTGTACTTATGAATCAAAACATGATATGAGAACACACCAGATCTGTTTGTGTTTGTCATATTTCAGGCAAGTCCACTCGTGGAGTTTCCCTTTCACACTGCATTTCCAATTGCATGTTTCATCTCATCCACAAACACCGATCTTAATTCAAATCAAAAATTAATCATTGCAGGGGCTCCCCAGTTTATGGAAGACCTGACTTACAGAAATCTTACTTTAAGAAGTTATGGAAGAATTTGCATAAAGGATTTTTCAAGATAGGAAAATTAGTTACAGGAAATGCAAACATCTTCAGAAGTTATGGAATAGGGTCACTAGTTAATTCAAAAGTCAACTAGTCTTCAAAAAAAAAGAAACTGTTTAAAAACTGTCCCTGCAGTAATCAAATGACACTGTCATCTTTAAGAATGCAGCAGCCGGTTCACAGCACGAGGCCACTCAAGAGATTTACTTTGGAAATTGACAAGGCAATTTCCTCTATTGACACTTGTAAGACACTTTATCAAACAATGTAACATCCATTGATACTTGAAGGCCATCAAAACTTGCCATAGGATGTGGAACAAGTCTGACTCTGTACCATTGCAACTACGAAGGGGAAGATAGTAAATCCTCGCTGAAATTATGTGTTTCTGGATTTACAGGGAAACAACTGGTATACAGAGTGTTCTCAGGAACAGAACCCTAACTTAACCTAGGGACTGCCTGTACTAGTTTACCACAGGGCACCAGGAAGTAATATTGAAGTGGGGTAAAGCAGGAAGAGGATACGTGAATGGTTACGAGGAGATCCTTGACGTGATGGGTTTACTTTCAGTGCACTAGTGAAAATTAAGGAACTAAGGATCATGAAAAAAAGTGAGTAGGATAGACTATTCCATTTGGTCGTGATCAGTGAGGATGGCAAGTTCTTTTAAATCACGTCTGAGAGCAGGGCAGAGATTAGGATTCATACAGGACGCTGGGGAGAGGGCAGGTCGTGGGGTTGACACAGGGGTATAGGAAAAGCCCAACAGAGTAGCACTGCAGTTTGGGCTAGTACTTAGATAGTCTTACTAGAGAAGAGGCTGTACTGCACCTAATCTAAGGGAATATAGCCAGGCAAGTGCTTGAAATGTCAGTGGGAGAGCATTTTGGAGATAGTGACCATAACTCAGTTTCAAGGGAAGGGAAATGGATGGTCCAGATATCAAGGTCCTAAGGGAAGACCAATTGCAATATCATATGACAGGACCTGGTAAACAGACTAGGAGCAGCTACTTACAGCCAACAACTGGGAGTCCAAGGTGAAATAATGAGAGTTCAGGGCCAATGTGTTCCCTTAAGGTTGAAAGGCAAGGCCAAGGAACCCAGATATCAAGGGATATCACAGGATGAATAAACAAAAAAGAGAAGCATATGGCAGGTACAGAGATCTGACAACAAGGGAGGCCCTTCAGGAGCATATAAAGTGAAGGGAGGTACATTAAAAGAAATTAGGATGGCAAAAATGGGGCACAAAGTATCACTGGTGGACAAGATTAAGTAAAGTTCCAAAGCATTTTATAATTATATTAAAGGCAAGAGGGTAACCAGAGAAGGAGAAGGACTCATTCAGGACCAAAATAGCAACCTGTGTGTGGAGACAGAGGACATGTGTATGGTCTTAATGAATACTTCACATCCATGTTCTCCAAGGAGGACATTGTAATTGGAGAATTTGGGAAGGGGGATAGTGAAATTCTACAAAAAAAATTACCAAAAAGGGATTAGATGTCTTGGTGGGTTTAAAGTTGGATAGATCCCCTGGGCCTGAGATGTGTTCCAGGCTGCTACGGGAGGCAAGGGAGGAGATTGCTAGGACCCAGAAAGATTTGAAAATCTTCACTACAGTACCTCTAGTCAAGAAGTGCAGCAGAGATAGCCAGGTAATTATAGGCCAGTGAGTCCATCATCAGTGGCAGGGAGTTACTGGAAAAATTACTGACTGACTCACTTGGAAGGGCAGGGATCAAGACAGTCAGCATAGTTTTTTTGTTAAGGAGGAGATCCTGACTGACCAACTTGTTTGAATTTTTCAAGAGGTTTCAAAGTGTATTGATGAGTGCAATGCAGTCGGTATAGTCTGTATGGACTTCAGTATGGCCTTTGACACATTTCCACAGGTCCAAAACATTAGCACCCATGGGATCCTGAGCTGGTTGTTAAATTGAATCCAAATCCTGACATTCAATGGCACTACCATCCCCCACTAAAAATATCTCAGAGGTTACCACTGACCAGAAACTGAACTGGAGTAGCCATTTACACAATGTGGCTACAAGGGTAGGTCAGATGAAAGGAATCCTGCAGCAAGCAACTTACCTCCAACTCCCCACAGCCTGTCCACCATCTACAAGGCTCAAATTAGGATTGTGATGGAATACTCTCTGCTTGTCTAGACATGTGGCACTTCAACAACATTCAAGGAGCTCGACACCATAAAAGACATAGCAGCCCACTTGACAGACACCCACGCACAACCACTCACCCCACCACTGATGCACAGTAGCAGCAGTTTGTACCATCTGCACAAAACACTGTGGCAACTCACCAAGACTCCTTAGACAGCACCTTCCAAACCCACCACCTCTAACAGAGAGAAAGACAAGGGCAGCAAAAGCCCGGGAACGCCACCACCCAGGAGTTGCCCTCCAAGCTGCACACCATCCTGACTTGGAAATATATCACCATTCTTTCACCGTTGCTAGGTCAATATCCTGGAACCTCCTCACTAACAGAACTAGGGTATATCCACACTTCAACAATTGCAGCAGTTAGAACATAGAAAAACTACAGCACAATTCAGACCCTTCAGCCCACAAAGCTGTGCCGAACATGTCCCTACCCTAGAAATTACTAGGCTTACCCATAGCCCTCTATTTTCCTCAGCTCCATGTACCTATCCAACAGTCTCTTAAAAGACCCTATCATATCCACCTCCACCACCGTTGCCGGCAGCCCATTCCACACACTCACCACTGAGTAAAAAAAAACTTACCCAGACATCTCCTCTATACCTGCTCCCCAGCACCTTAAACCTATGGCCTCTTGTGGCCACCATTTCAGCCCTGGGGAAAAGCCTCTGACCATTTACCTGATCAATACCTCTCATCATCTTATACACCTCAATCAAGTCCCCCCTCATCCTCTGTCACTCCAAGGAGAAAAGGCCGAATTCCCTCAACCTGCTTTCATAAGGCATACTCCACATTCCAGGCAACATCCTTGTGAATCTCCTCTGCACCCTTTCTATGGCTTCCACATCCTTCCTGTAGTGAGGTGACCAGAACTGAGTACAGTACTCCAAGTGGGATCTGACCAGGGACCTATATCGCTGCAACAATACCTCTCAGCTCCTAAATTCAATTCCCCGATCGATGAAGGACAATACACCATATGCCTTCTTAACCACAGATTCAACCTGCACAGCCGCTTTGAGCGTCCTATGGACTCGGACCCCAAGATCCCTCTGATCCTCCACACTGCCAAGAGTCCTACCATTAATACTATATTCCGCCAACATATTTGACCTACCAAAGTGAACTACTTCACACTTATCTGGGTTGAACTGTATCTGCCACTTCTCAGCCCAACTTTGCATCCTATCTATGTCCCTCTGTAACCTCTAACAGCCCTCCAAACTATCCACAACACCCCCATCCTTCGTGTCATCCGCAACTTACTAACCCACCCCTCCACTTCCTCATCCAGGTTGTTTATAAAAATCACAAATAGCAAGGGTCCCAGTACAGATCCCTGAGGTACACCACTGGTCACCGACCTCCACGCAGAATATGACCCTTCAACAACCACTCTTTGCCTTCTGTGGGCCAGCCAGTTCTGGATCCACACTGCAATGTCCCCTTGGATCCTATGCCTCCTTACTTTCTCAATAAGCCTTGCATGGGGTACCTTATCAAACGCTTTGCTGAAATCCATATAAACTACATCTACTGCTCTCCCTTCATTGATGTGTTTAGTCACATCCTTAAAAAATTCAATCAGTCTCGTAAGGCAGGACCTGCCCTTGACAAAGCCATCCTGACTATTCCTAATCATATTATACCTCTCCAAATGTTCATAAATCCTACCTCTCAGGATCTTCTCCATCAGCTTACCAACCACTAAGGTAAGACTCACTGGCCTATAATTCCCTGGGCTATCTCTACTCCCTTTCTTGAATAAGGGAACAACATCCACAACCCTCCAATCTTCCAGAACCTCTCCCGTCTCCATTGATGATGCAAAGATCATCGTCAGAGGCTCCGCAATCTCTTCCCTCACGTCCCACAGCAGCCTGGGGTACATCTCATCCGGTCCCGGCGACTTATCCGACGTGCTTTTCAAAAGTTTCAGCACCTCCTCTTTCCTAATATCTACATGCTCAAGCTTTTCAGCCCACTGCAAGTCCCCACTACAATCTCCCAGATCTTTTTCCGTGGTGAATACTGACAAAGTATTCATGAAGTACCTCCGCTATTTCTTCCTGATCCATACACACTTTCCCACTGCTGCACTTGATAGGCCCTATTCTTCCGCATCTCATCCTCTTACTCTTCACGTACTTGTAGAATGCCTTGGGGTTTTCCTTAATCCTGCCCGCCAAGGCCTTCTCATGCCCCCTTCTGGCTCTCCTAATCTCCTTCCTATTAGCCTTGTACTCTTCCAGATCGCTAACATTACCTAGCTCTCTGTACCTTTTGTAAGCTTTTCTTTTCCTTTTGACTAGATTTATTATAGCCTTTGTACACCACGGTTCCTGTATCCTCTCGTGACTTCCCTGTCTCATTGGAACATGCCTATGTAGAGCTCCACACAAATATCCCCTGAATATTTGCCACATTTCTTCCATACTTTTCCCTGAGAACATCTGTTCCCAATTTAATCTTCCAGTTTCATGCCCGAGAGCCTCATAATTCCCTTTACTTCAAGTAAACGCCTTTCTAGTCTGTCTGTTCCTATCTCTCTCCAGTGCTAACGTAAAGGAGATAGAATTATGATCACTATCACAAAAATGTTCACCCACTGAGAGATCTGACACCTGACCAGGTTCATTTCCCAATACCAAATCAAGCACAGCCTCTCCTCTTGTAGGCCTATCAACATATTGTGTCAAGAATCCTTCCCGAACACACAAACTCCTCCCCATCTAAACCCCTCACTGTCTGGAGATGCCAATTGATGTTTGGGAAATTAAAATCCCCCATCACAACAACTGTTATTCTCACACCTTTCTAGGATCTGCTTCCCTATCTGCTCCTCAATATTCACCACCATCTTCTCAACAGCAACTAGGGATGGGAAATTAAATGCTGGCTCAGCCTGCGAAGCCCACGTCCCTTGAATGAATAAAGCAAAAATTGGCTTAGCAATAAAATCATAGCAACACAGACTTGCACAGCACAGAAACAGTTTCAGCTCACCACATCCATGCTGACCTTGTTGCCCACCTACACTAATCCCATTTGCCCATGTTGGGTCTGTATCCTTCTATGCCTTGCCTATTCAAGTGCATGTCTAAATGTCTCTTAATTATATATACCTTGACCAGGTCACCTCTCAGCCTCTTTCACTCCAGGGAAAACCAGCCCAGTCTACGCAGTCTCTCCCCATAACTAAAATCCTTCAATCTAGGCATCATCCTGGGGAATCTACTCTGCATTCTCCACAGTGCAATCAGTTCCTATAGCGTAGCGACCAAAACTGAACAATACCCCAAGTGTAGTCTAACCAGTGTTTGGTAAAGTTGCAACATAATATCCCAACTTTTACATTCTGTGCCCTGACCTTTTAAGGCAAGCATGCCATACGCCTTCTTCACCATCCTATCTACCAGTGTTGCTGCTTTCAGGGAACTATGGACTTGGGCCCCAAATTCCCTCTGTTCATCATTCCTTAGCAACCTACCATTTACTGTACACGACCAACCCTATTTGATTTCCCAATAGGAGGCAGAGGGTGATGCTGGAGGGCTGTTATTGTGATCGGAAGCCTGTGACCAGTGGTGTGTCACAGGGATCAGTGCTGGGACCCTTACTGTTTGTTGTATACATTGACAATTTGGATATGAATGTAGGAAATATGATGAGTAAGTTCGCAGACAACAAGAAAAAAATCAGATAGGTTCAGGCCATATAATATTGATCAGCTGGTAAAATGGACAGAGCGATAACAGATGGAATTTAGTCCTGATAAGTGTGAGGTGATGTGCTTTTTGGAAGTCTAACAAGGGTAGGGCATACACAATGAATGGTAAAGCCCTAGGGAGTATTGAGGAACAGAGGACCCTTGGTGTACAAAACCAAGGATCCCTGAAAGTGGTAGCACAGATAAATATGGTGAAGGCAGCATACGGGATACTTGTCTTCATTAGCCAAGGCACAAAGTACAAGAACAGGAAGGTTATGTAACACTTCATAAAACATTGAAAGGCCACAGCTGGAGTACTGCTTGCAGTTCTGGTGTGTCAACCAGAACTGCAGGCAGTAGGGTGTGATGGTGCTGGAGAGGGTGCAGAAGATTCATCACGATGTTGCCTGGGATGGAGCATTTCAGTAATGAGGAGAGACTGATTAAGCAGGGTTTAGTTTCCTTGGAGTGGAGGAGGCTGAGGGAAGATCTGATAGAGGTATACAGGATTATGAGGGGCATGGATAGGGTAGATAATAGGAAACATTTCCCCATAGCAGAGGTATGAAAATCTAGAGAGAAGAGGTTATGTAAAGGGTAGGAGATTTAGAAGGCATCTGAAGAGGAGCTTTTTCATCCAAAGAGCGGTTGGAATCTGGAACACACTGCCATTTATGGAGTATCTAAATGAGCGCTTAAGTCATCAAGGCACGGAAGGCTATGGACCAGGTGCCGATAAAAAGGATTGATATAGATGGTGCTTAGTGGTTGATGTGGACGCGGGGAGCCAAAGGACCCGTTTCTGCGTTGTGTGACCATGACTCATTTAAACCCCATGCTTCCAGGATTAGGATCAACCATAAGGACACAGATGTCTGCTCCAAATGGCTGTGGATGCTGTCATTTAGGATAATTTTTGGACACGAAGGAAACAGAGATCAGATAGGAAAATGGACCCGAGATGTGGGAGCAGCAATGATCTCGCTGAGCAGCAGATCAGGCTTGAGGGAATACATGGACTACTTTTCTTTCTATTTCATATTCTTCATCCTCTCAGTCTCATCTCACTGATTCCTGGGATGGAGGAATAATCTTGTGAACCCTTCACTGGGGATAGAGAGCAAACAACACACTGTACAGCAGCCTAGGTCATCAGGATCCTGCATACACTCAGTGCCTTCCAGTTGCACCTCATCTACTGTTAGGTACAACCTCAGAAAAACTCTTGACAGATTTGTCCAAAGCTAGTATCAATAATTGTGTAACCAATGGATGAAAGCAAGCATCAATAAGGAAACTTACCAACCTGGCCTTTGTGTGACTCAAGACCTCAGCAATGTGAGTGACTCTTAATTATCTTTATTACGCCATTCAGATCAAAGGTAATTAGGGATGGGCATTAGATACTGGCCTCCTCACATTTTTCCCACTGCTACGGAAACTTTCACCATCAGTTTCTATGTCCATTCAAGTTTACTTTCATACTCTGCCTTCTCTCAATTACCTTCTCATTTCTTACTGAATTCTAAAGTGCTCCCAATCCTCAGCCTCACTGCTCTTGACAATAACATTTATAAGCCTCTTCCCCAAATATAAAATTGTTTTTAAACTTTTCTTGTTAGTTACAGCTGGACTACTTTTCCCATTGAAGATTTCATTACTTTGTGAAATCCAGTTTCTCTCTTTCAATGTTTGCCGATCCTTATCTATCTTGATAGAGCCACGGAGTCAGAGCCATACACCACAGAAACAGGCCCTTCTGCCCACCTAGCTTTTAACCTAGTTTTGCCTTCCTGCCTCAGTAACTATCCTCCTTTTACCTATAAAGTTTGTTTTATTCAAATTAAAAGAACCAAGCTTTGGACTTGCCTAAATCACTTTCAAACTCACTATCAAATTCCATTTATGATTACTCCATCAAAGGGTCCTTCCTTGACTTTCCATTACAGATTATCATATTCACCCTGCCTCTTTGCACAATACTAGATCTAAAAATGCAGGGTCCCTGCTCAGTTCTTCCAAAATTTAATCTAGAAAACTATCTTCAGTGCATTCCAAGAACAAGTCTTCCTCAATAATGTGCAGATTTAGTTTACCCAGGCTCTCGGAGGATGAATTTTCTCCATGATCGCATTATTACTTTCATTGCAAGTAGGTGGAGAGCCTAGGGTTACGTAACTTCAAGGAATCATACGGGAGAGAAAGAGAACTGGGATTAACAAGAAAACTGTCAGGACCCTCATCCATTTCCGCCCTCTTGTGCGCCCTCCAATTTAATCGTTCCACCATTAGTAGCTGTACCTTCAGCTGCCATGGCACTAAACTCTGGAATTGCCGGCCCAGCCTCTCTAACTTCCTTTATTGCACTCCTTAACAACTTCCTTCTTCCCAAGCTTTTGCTTTTCACCCTTAATACCTCCCACATAGCTTATTGTCATTTTATTTCATGTGAACCCTCCCCAAACCTCATCAGTTGCCTAGGGACATACCACTTCTTTAAAGCTGCTAAACAGATGTAAATGTTTACCAAGATCCCTTGAGACTGACACCACCAGTGCTGAACACATTGGGTAGGACGGGCCTTGACCTGGTACAGGTGTGGCATCTGGAACCTACCTATCTGATGGGGAGTGTAGGTAAGGCTTCCTGTGGTGAAGATCAAGTACTTCTTGTTCTGAGCTGCCTGATGTTCTGACAGGATGTCAATGTCTGCAGGCTTCGTCTTGGCCTGTAGAAAAAGTTCTGCTACTCGAGCCTCCAAATGCTTCTCATCCATCAGGGGCTGGAGCCCTTCGGTGAGCATGTTTGCCTCCACCTCAGCACCATCCTGAACGCCAGCTATTGCCTCATTCACACTCTCGCTGCTGTGCTTTGGTTTGTTGTAACATTCGTCCTCGCTGTCACTGCCCAGGTAAAAGACCCGGGGGGGTGAATGGAGCCCCTGCTCCTCAAGGCCCAGCAGAAGGTCAGGAGTGTTGTGTCTGCTGCAGTCTGCCACCATCACTGTGCGAATGGTGCTAGCATTCCGATTCTGCAGCTGGAACAGTCTCTTCACCACATTTATATTTTCTGATTCAATATCCTGGTGTGTGGGAAAGGGAGAGTGCATCATTAGGCACCAAACTGCTCACACATGATGAGCACAACCACTGTTACACAAATACACATCCAGCCGTGGAACACCACTGTGACAGCTGAACATTTGAAGTGAAATGCTGGAAACATCCAGCACATCAACAACACACATTCAGGCCAGGAAATGAGATGAACCCCCCTCCCATTCCCACCCATCCTTGGCCGCCTCCACTACCAGGGCAAGGGGTTTCTGTGCTGTATGACTATGACCAACAATAGAGAGGTAAGCTTCAAGAAGTTTCTTGAAGGAGCAGAGCTAAAGAGGTTTAGGAAGGGAATGCTTGGCCTTAGCATAAACTGTTTAAGGCACAGCCACCAATAATGGAGAAGGTAAAACCTGGGATAAATAAGGGGCTAGAACTAGAGAATTATAGTGATCTCAAAGGTTTACTTGGTTGTGAAAGATTACAGAGATATTCACAGATAGAGCAATGAAGGATTTTGAAAACTAGAATGAGAATATTTGTGAACTTTCAAACTAAATTATCTTAGTATCATAAATGCCTAATGGAGCTGCTATAATCTTTGATACTGCATCTCCCACCCCAAACTCCAAGGGAGTCGCACAGCTTAGGTTAGAATCACGGCTCTTTGGTTTGCACTCATGATGAGTTCATGTCTCACTCACTCTCTCATCATCCACAGACTCCTAAGTTCAGCATCAGAAACACAAAGTATATCACGTCCCAACTTATCCACATTTTGGCTCAAAAATAGGTTTCAGGTGCTAAAGGTGGGCATGACCAACTGTGTCTTCACCTGATAGGCTTTGTTTAACCAGAGCACCGAGCAAGATGTCATGTTCCCAATCCAGTGCAGATTCCCAGAGATTAAATGCGTTTCATTTAACCAACAACCAAAGACATCATAGGGTTTATTCCTCACTCGGGACAGCAACGTGAAGTCATCTGGAAGTAAAGAACAACGGAGGAAATAATGAGAATGTGTGGAAAATTCAGCACTCATTAAATGATACAATTATACACCACAAAAGGCAGCTATTCAAAAAAGAGTTATCCAATTTCACTCTCAGCTCTTTCCCCTTCAGCCCAGTATTTTATTAAACATTTATCCAATTCTTATTTGAATGTTACTTTTGAATCTGCTTCCATCACCCTTTCATGCAGTGCAATCCAAACCACAACATTCTGCAAAGAACTGGTTCACCCATATTTCTTTAAATGTCATTTTACTTTGCCTTCAAATTTATTTCCAATTGATATTAGGATTATATAATACAGACAACAGAATAATTTGTTTTGTCAGTCCTAAAGATGTTCATTATTCAAACTGGATTAATCATCACAGTTTTATTTCTGTGATGAGCAATCTCTCCCCCTTTTTTGAACATGGTTGTAAAATTGACAATTCACCAATCCTCTGGATCCACCAGCATATTAGGAGACATCTTTTTAAACACATGCTGTGTGCATTGCTGGCAAGGTCAGCATTTATTGTCCATCCTTAATTGCCCTTGACAGGGTCATACTGAGCCACTTTGAATAGCTGCAGTCTTTGTGGGGAAGATATTCCCACACTGTTTTTGAGTGGGAAGTTTAAGTATTCAGACTCAGCAAAATGAAGAAAGTGTGTGATATCTTTCCAAAGCAAGGTAGTGTGCAACTTGGAGAGAAACATGCAAATAGTGGTTCTCCTGTTCACTTCCTGGTCAAAGCCTCCATAAACTCTACCTTTATATGGTGCAACAGCCCAGGATTCATTCTGTCCAAGTGCTGCTTCATATTCATACTTCTATCATATTCAATTTCTCTGCTACCTCCTCTAGTTACTCTGATGCTTTTAATCTGTCACCAAGAAAGCAGAGTCCTTATTTTAGACCTCAGCCATGTTCTCCACCCACAAAAGATGACTGATCTTCCACTCTTCCTGACTACTCAATCCCTACTGGTATGATTATAGAGCTTCCTTTTATGTTGGCCACTAATTATTCCTCATCTTCTTTTCCTGTCCCACTGGTTTCCTAACTCCTCCTCGACTTCAATTTAACCTCAGAGTTTCATCATCCAGAGAAAACTGGAATCAGATGCCCTTCCTTTCCTCTTTCGTTAATGTGCTCATTCTGTAACTGTACCATCAGATCTTTGAAGGTCTCAAATTACATTATGCACAAAACAGTGAACTAATTTATTGTATCTGCAGCAAAATGGCACCAAATTCAATACTGTCTAACCCCAACCATATTGTTACACAGTTCTATACAGTGGCATATGTTCCCATCAGTACAAAACTACATTTACACAGGGACTGATCTGTACTCCCCAGTACTCTGCCCCAACTGTTCTGTAGTGAAGGGCATATACCAATTAGTTCTATATCTCAGTAGAAGACTCCATCCATCAACAAAATACTGCAAATGCTGGAAATCTGAAGTAAAAACAAAGTGTTGGAAATATTCAGGTCAGGCCA
The DNA here is from genome assembly GCF_009764475.1 of Pristis pectinata. Classification (NCBI taxonomy): domain Eukaryota; kingdom Metazoa; phylum Chordata; class Chondrichthyes; order Rhinopristiformes; family Pristidae; genus Pristis; species Pristis pectinata. Next base: position 31,137,724 of record NC_067427.1, read on the forward strand.
CTGAATATTGCCAGCATTTTCTGTAGCTGTTATGTGGTATGGCAGCCACCAATACCATACCAGATAATGTGCTCCAGCCTTGCATCTGCCTATGTTCCCAGTCCTTAATTCTGGCCACACATCCTGCCCACATTCCCAAGTATCAGTTCCTCCTGCACATCTAAATGCACAGACTCCACAAAATCCTCCAAATTCACTGAAAGAAAGATTGAAGCAACTTTTGCTTTTTCTCCAGACCAACATCCCAGCACTGAGAATCTAGCTTTTCTAAGCCTGGTATCAGGCAAGCCACTTTGCTTGCAATGCCCAACACCAAACTCCCGAAGCAGACACTCTGTGGCAAGGGATTACCTAGCAGACCTGTACTGTATCCCATTATACAGAGACCAGAATTATACCAAAGTTATGCAGGCAAACCTGTACTTGCAAGTATATCCCAGTACCATACAGTGACAGACCAATACCCTCTAGCACCGTAACACTGAATAGCTCATGCAGCATTGAACCAGGTACCAGATCTGGGTGACTACCAACCCTGTAAACCTTGTAAAGACCTTCCTGAGACAATCTGAGGACCGATGCCTGAAATGGGTGAGCTGTCCCACAGACCAGTCATGCAAAACTTAACCTGGTATTTGTCACACAATTATAGTTTCCAGTAAATACCTCAGACTTGTCTATTACCCTAGATGCGCACTGTCCTACTGGTAGGACAGAATCACCAGAGGTGATGACACATTTGCAAACAGTTGGAAAGGAGTGAACCTGGAACTCCTCAACACAAAGTTGTATCAGGTCAAACAAGGACAAGGAAAACACCTGTAGTCTTCCCTTGGCTGATGAATTAGTACTCCTCCACATTGAACAGCACTTGGAAGCAGCACTGAGGGAAGCAAAGGCATAACATAAATTCTGATGGCAAACTTCAAAAGAATAGTTCAGTAGAACCACCACTGACTGTGTTGGCTGACTGATGAAAGATTCTTACAGATTAAATCTGCAAGAGACAAACGAACCAACGTGAATCTTGTCCTCATCAATCCACCTTGCTGCAGTTTCATCTATCCACAACAGTAATGGCAGGGTTAACCAATCCTTGTGGACTCAAAGTCCTGCCTTCACACTGAAAAAGCTCTCCATAATATTGGGTAGAACTACGAATATATTGGACATATCAGAGGCCCAGTAGAACAATAGGGACAGAATCTTCAACCCCAGGGCCTGGCATATCCCTCACTCTTATCAAGTCAGGGAAGTAACCCTGGTTTAATGAGAAAGGGGGCATGTCAGGACCAAGTTTACCTAAAGATGTGCCAGCCCAGTGAACGTACAACAGAGCTGCCTGCACGCACAGAAACTGCATACAGTACACAGACATAAGCAATTCCATAACCAATGGATCAGACCAAAGCTCTGCACTTCTGCCACTTCTAGTCATGAATAGTGGCAGCAAATAAAACAGCTAATTGAAGAGGCTCAAAGAACACATCCACCCTCAATGATTGATGACAAAGTCTGGCATGTGGGTGCCAAGGCCAAGGCTACAGCATTTGCAACTTTGTTCAGTCAGGAGAGAGATCTGTCTTGGCCTCCTGAGGACCCTGCCATCATTAAACTAGACTTAAGCCAATACAATTCATTCTGTGTGAGATCAGGAAATGGCTGACAGCACAGGATATAGCAAAGGCCATAACACCAGCAAACATCCCAGCTATGGTACTGAAGACCTGTGCTCCAGAACTACCTCTCGATAAGCTATTCCCATATATTTATAACACTGGCATCTAACAGTCTGGAAAATTGCCAAGGTATGTTGTGTTTGCATGGGTATCCTGAGAGAAGTGACTCACTTCCTGACACCTCTAGGCCGTTCCACCATGTACAAGGCACAAGTCAGGAGTGTGGTAGAATACTTTCCACTTACCTGAATGAATGCAGCTCCAACAACTTAAGAAGTTTGATACCATCAGTACGAAGCAGCTGTTTGATTGGCACCTCATCCAGCTTTCTGAACAGTCAGTCCCTCCACTCCAGCACCTAGGCAGTTCTGTCAGCACCTCCCAAACACATGACCTCCACAACAAAGAAGGATATGGGCAGAAGCCACATGGGAACACCATAAAGCTGCAGGTTTCCTTCCAAGTCATACACCACTCAGACTTGGAAATATATCGCCCACTCCTTCATTGTTGCTGGCTTTAAATCCTGGCTCTCCATTGTACAGAGCTGTGAGAGTACTCTCACCAAAAGATCAGCAGTAGTTCAGGCTGCTTGCTCAAGGGATTTAGGAACAGACAATAAATACTGGTTTTTAAAATCAACAATGCACCCATTTCTAAATGTAAAAAAATGTGAGAGTCCTGCATTGTAAGCCAGTATAATACAGTCACATACCCACACCCTCCGTAGTATAAACCAGTGTCATACAGCGACAGACTTCTACCCACAAGTACCCAAGTTGTGTAATGCAGTAACAGTCCTGTCCAACCAGCAGGTAGCCTCGTATCTCATTCTCAAACCTGTTCCAGTTCTGCTTGTTCTCATGCACACTCCCAATTGGTTTTATCCCCAGTTCTGATTCTAAGTTAGATCTAAGACAGTTACAGCATGAGAACTGGTGCCATAAACTTGGCTTGCATTCATTTTAGTTTAGGAGATTTAAAGGGGTAATTTAATTAAGGTTTTTTTTTAAATGAACATTGAATTTATAGGATATGTGAAGCAAGAACCATTTCCTCTGGTGGTGGAATCCAGAACAGGAGGAAAGAAATTTTAATAATTAAGCCTGGCTATTCAGGGGTGAGATCTGCAAGTACCTTTCCCACATAGCTGGTCACAGAACAGTGGAACTCTGTCTTCAAGAAGCTGTGGATGCAGTGAGTCAAATGGTGCTTTCAAGACTGAGAATAGAAGGTTTTTATTAGTTCAGAACGTCTAGGGGTATGGAATAGAGATGAGTAAATGAAGCTGAAGTGCCTGAATCTGCAGTGAACAAGATAACATGCCCGAGGAGCTGCACAGAAACAGGCCCTTCAGTCCACCATGTGTATACTGACTATCAAATACCCCTCTATACCAATCTCAATTACCAGCACCTGGTCCATAAACTTGTGATTCAAGTTCTCATGGCCTCCACATGTTCTGATATTGTCCAAGCCTTCTCACTTGGGCTCATTTTCTCTCAACATTTCCCAATGGCCACTTATTTCTGGTCTCAGAAACTGCTAATTAATGTCACAGTACAACTGGAAGCAAACAAAACATTAGATACCTAGATTGAAGACTGCGATTTCACCAGAGGATGAACTGTGAGGCCCAATATAGACGCCAGAGACAAGGAGCAGGGTGTCTTCAGCATTGAACTGGGAGAACTGGGTGTAGCTCCAATTGTAGGGGCGCATATTAGCGCTATGTAACACTGATATCTCCAAATCATTGTTCCAGACCTGAAACAACAGTGAAAACTTCTTTGAAGTCACACGATCACAGTAAGAATTCCTGCAGCATTATGAACCACTTTATCAGCTTCGGGGTATGGCAGCACAGTGGTTAAGTTAATGCTGAGTTTGAATCTTAATTGACCGCTAGGAAATACAAATAAGTAATAAACTAACAGCTGGTACTATTAGTAGGGAACATGAAAGAATAACATTTTACACACCCACCCGGTTCACTAACGTTCTTCAGGGAAGGCAATATATGAGCTCTATGTGGCTGAGGCACACAGCAGCATTATTGACTCTCAACTACTCCCTGAAATAGCTCAACAATTCAGCAGCAATAAGTGAAGGGCCATAAACGTGACACTAGCCCGTGACACTCACATCCAATGAACAAATAAATGAGGAAAAAGCAGTTAACTTGGTTCTTTACAGGCTTCTAAGTACATCTTGATAAAAGCACCCCAACACAGGTGCCAACTTACAAGGATTGATATATCACACAAATTATTACTAGACTAAAATACAAAGGAATTTCTTGGTAATAGACAGAAATTAAAGAATGAATAGATGGGATAGTGTTACAGGGAGAATCTTTCTTGGGATCAACAAATGGGGGGGGGGGGGTTAGTGGGGGATGCAAGAGACTGGGTCCCTTGGTTACAGGGGATGGGTAGGAGAAGCAAGAGAAATTTGGGAAAGGGGACCCTCAGAGAGAGGGAGAGCTGGGACCTTCAGTAGAAGAGACCTCTTACCTTGACAAAACAGTCCTTGGAGCAGGAGCCAAATAAGTAGCCATTATGAGAAAAACTGACATGCAAGACTTGGTCTCGATGTTCCTTCAAAGTTGCCACCTGTACACAGGGTATTGTATCATACAGCCTTCGGAACTCACCCAGCCACGAAGTAGCAGCTGCAAGAGACAAAATGTCAGCATGAACCTGTTATCCTGGGTGCGACATTGTGAAATCATTCAGTTAAGCATTTATCATGACTTGGTTCCCTGACTCTTACCTTTACTACAACTTTAATTCAGCATTAACTGGGTAAGTCACTCAGAGACAGCAACAGTCCAGTGGGCGAGGGAAAAGAAAAGCACTCAAATAACTCATGTGATTCCCAGAAAGTGGGTCTGAGCAATAATGTTGGGGCACCACAAAACCTGACTGCCTTCCTGCCACTGACCTGATTGTAACTGTGCTACCAAATACATAACACCAAAAGCACCATCTAATGGTCCAGAACGATCAATTCAATAGGGACTGAGTATAATGATAATTCCTGTCTATTCTTCCCTTAGATTTTCCACCCTGCCTCTGGATTCACCTCCTTTGCATATTCTTTACCAACGATGGTGGCTTAATCTTCATTTCCATCTACCTTCACTTTCACACAGTACTTCTAGTCCGGTGGAACGCTTCCCATGTCACTTCCTATTTTCAAAACAGGCACAAAGTACTTTGCAATTGATTCTTGATTTTAGCGTGTGTTATAACACATTTTGCTGCCTCTTTTGTCCACTTTATACATCAAGCTATAAACAGTTATTCTAGAAAGCCTAAACGCAGTAACTGAGAGTGGCTTCAGATACTGCGGGGTCATGCCGAGGGAGAGGACTGGCAGGGTGGTACCAAGGGCTGGTCCTGCACAGGCTGAGGTGGGGTAGTGCCGAGGGCCAGCTATGTGCTGGCCAAGGGGTCATGCTGAAGGCCATGGGCAAAGTTAGGAAACCACTGACGTGGTTCACTGTGATATTACCGCAACAATCTCGTCCAATCACACCTTTCACTCGGCTGTTTGTGGAGGTGACCACCTTCTTTGCTGCTGCTGAGTTAATGCAAAACCAAGCATTTAATATTTGGTCCATCAGTGCCTGTGCAATTCTGACCGAAAACTACTCATGCACACCATCCTATTTGCCACCTCTTAGGAAACTGATAAACAGGGTTGCTCCAGTTTATCTCAGTAAAGTTGAAGTTCTTTCCAAAAGGTACAAATATCTATTCTGCAGGAAATTCTGCAGCAGATGAAGCTGCCAAGGACGCAGCATACACAGGTTCAATTTGGATTCACCTGAAGGAGGTCCTTCACCAATGCTCTGAGCTTCCAGTGAAACTGACCTCAATACATCCTCCTCCCTATCACATGATTGTGTCAATGCTTGGCATCAAGTGTACAGATCACTACTGAAACCTAAATGTTGGGCTCATCAGATCGTCTGTGCCAATGAACAAATAACTCGGATACCTCAAGCCCCAGTCTTTAAATCCACAGTGAACATAAGAACATAGGAGCAGGAGAAGGCCACTTGGCCCCTCAAGCTTCCCCCACCATTTAATATGATTATGGCAGATCTACCCCAGGTTTCCTCTCTTCAGTGCAAGTTCCCCAGAGACCTACCTTTCCTGATAGACTCTTCTAGCACAAAACCAGGCCATGGAAAAAGACCCTTCAGCCCATCTCATCAATGCTGACCATGACGCCTATCTACACTAATCCCATTTGCCCGCATTAGTCCCATATCCCTTTACTCCTTTCCTATCCATTCCTGTTCCTCAGTGAGACACGAGGCCCTGATATTAATTCAGTTACAAGGAGGGGCCTGACTAAGGCTCTGGTCAACTGAAGCACTGCTTCCATCCGTCTGTAATTCAGCTCACTGAGATCTTGAGGAGCCCCACACATCTGAGACAACAGCTGCTCCTGATGACCTACTTTGCAAAAATGTGGGAATTAGGTACTTACGTAGAATTTCTAAAAATACATATTAAAAAATTCAAGAGGCTAATAAAATTTGTCACATTGTAAATTAAAAGTATTGGAAAAGTAGACTATTAATTACAATATTTAAAAGACATTTGGACAGGTACACAGATAGGAAAGGTTTAGAGTGATATGGGCAAATGCGATTAGCGTAGATAGGCATCTTGGTCCACAGGGATAGGTTAGGCTGAAGGGTCTGATTCTGTCCTGTTTAACTCCATGAGTCTCTATGAAAAACTCAGAAGAGTTGCATTTATGAGACTCTTAATAATCTCATTCAGTTCCAAAGCACTTTACACATAATAACATGTTTCAGAATGCAGTCAGTCTTGATCAGAACCAGAAAGGGATTTGGAGACTAACCTGGATGTCGGGGGATTGACCGATTCACATTGTAATAACGATAAAAGAGATCCCTCCACAGAAAATCGTCACGGGACACTCCGTACCACTGCCTGCAAGTGGCACCGGCAGCAAGGACATCCTGGTGCTCCAGGTTCTGGAACACTTCAAGGAGAATGGTGTCCGGCAACTGGGGGAAGCCCCCGCTTTCCATCGTATCATTCTGAGCTCATGTGCACTGAAAACAACAAAAAACAGCATGGCCTCATCAGTGGGCAGAGATTACAAACAAGTGAAGGATAAACACAAAGCATCTCCAGGACTTCCTCTGAAAAGTTTCAATTTTCAGATCCTGGTTAATATTGCTAATATTTTACTTTCTATACACAAAAAGCACAATACAGAAGTTTAACAAAATAACTCTACAAAGAAACCGCAAATTTTGCCGAGTGCTGAAATGCCCTGTGTGGTGGTTAAAACTGAGGAAGAGGGGAATTCACAAGAGTACACATAGGTACAGAGCAAGAAAAAAGTGCTTTAAATTATTTTGCAACAGACAGCGTCAATCGTCACCTCACCAAATCTTCACACCTTCTACCCAGCAACACCATCAAACAGTACAGAACAACAATGACAAGTATTACCTTGTGCCTTTTACGTAGCAAAATAGTCAAAGGCATTTTACAGCAACATTTGTCAAACAAAATTTGACACTCAGCTACTTAAAGAGTTATTAGGGAGTATGATCAAATGCTTGGTCAAAGAGTGCAAAGGGCAGCCAAGATTTCCCTTGAAGGAATTCCAGAATTGAGGGCCTTTGATGGCTGAAGACACATTAACCCATAAATAAAGTGGTTAAATTTAGGATTAAAAATAGAAAACATTAAATACCAGCAGTTGGGGAACAATCATGGAGAAAGAGACAATTAACACTTCTGGTTGCTGACTTTGCATCAGGATAATTCATTTCAGATTTCCAGTATCTGCAGTATTTTGCTTTGGGGTGAAATTCATGGATGATCAAGAAGCCAAAAATGGAAAAGATGAAGGACTTCAAGAGATTTCAGTTAAGATTAGGAGCGTCCATGGAGGAATTACAAGGGTGACAATTTCTAAAAGGAGACACTTCTTAACTAGGAGAATTGCCAGTCAGTAAGCAAAGCAGTTATAGGGTTAGAGGGTGTGCTGCGAGTTAGGACAGTATTACCCAACATGTTCCAGCCCAAGACACATTTCGATTGAAAACAAGGCAAGCAGCATCACATCTTTCGACTGGCAGTGAAACACACACACTTATTCACCCGTCACCACCACCACCAACCCCTCGCAGTAACAGGTCCCCAGCGCCCACCTCTCCTCCCGGGGAAATCCCTCCCCGGGGTCCGGGGCCCTGTCACCACCCCCCCCCCCCTCAACCTCCCCTACCCCAGGGCCCCGTCACCCCCCCCCCACACCTCCCCTACCCCGGGGCCCTGTCACCACCCCCACCTCCCCTACCCCGGGGCCGGGGCCCTGTCACCCCACCTCCCCTAGCCCGGGGCTCTGTCACCCCACCCCATCACCTCTCTACCCCGGGGCCGGGGCCCTATCACCCCACCCCGGGGATGAGGCCCTGTCACCCCCCCCCAACCTCCCCTACCCCGGGGCCCTGTCACCCCCCCCCCCCACCTCCCCTACCCCGGGGCCCTGTCACCCCCCCCCAACCTCCCCCTACCCCGGGGCCCTGTCAACCCCCCCCCAACCTTCCCTACCCCGGGGCCCTGTCAACCCCCCCGGGGCCGGGGCCCCGTCACCCCCCTCTCTCCCGGGTCCCGTCACTCTCCCCACCCCCGGCCCCGTCACTGGTTTACTCCTGATGCCCTCCACAGCTCCGGGACGATAGGCCTGTTGTAGCCGCCCGGTCGCCGCCAGTCCCCCGCCGCGCACCGTCCGCCCTCGGGCTCCCCTCACCCGCCGCCTGTTGCCGGGCCGCACGGCCGTGGGCGCGAGCGCCTGGCGGGAGCGCGGAGGCGGGGGCGCGGACCGCGCGTTGGCGCCGCTCTCCCGGGCCTTGCCGTGGCCGTGGCCGCGGCCGCTGGTGGGTGGGGTGGGTGGCGCCTCTTTCGCCGGAGAGGATTCAGGCTGAGGAAAGGCTCAGGCAGCCTCCCGCCGTCGGTGAGGACAGGCCCCGCTTCCCAGCCGCTCCGGGACAGGCGGGCCCGGGAATCACGTCGGTAAACCGGGCCTTCAGTCGCTAAACCCCCCCCCCATCGGCAAACCGGGCCTTCAGTCGCTAAAACCCCCCCCCCCCCCATCGGCAAACCCGGGCCTTCAGTCGGTAACCCCCCCCCCCATCGGTAACCCCCCCCCCCCATCGGTAACCCCCCCCCCCCCATCGGTAACCCAGGCCTTCAGTCGGTTAAACCCCCCATCGGCAAACCGGGCCTTCAGTCGCTAAAACCCCCCCCCCCCCATCGGCAAACCGGGCCTTCAGTCGGTAACCCCCCCCCCATCGGTAACCCCCCCCCCCCCATCGGTAACCCAGGCCTTCAGTCGGTTAAACCCCCCATCGGCAAACCGGGCCTTCAGTCGCTAAACCCCCCCCCCCCCCATCGGCAAACCGGGCCTTCAGTCGGTAACCCCCCCCCCCCCCCCCCATCGGTAACCCCCCCCCCCCCTCGGTAACCCAGGCCTTCAGTCGGTTAAACCCCCCATCGGCAAACCGGGCCTTCAGTCGGTAACCCCCCCCCCCCCATCGGTAACCCAGGCCTTCAGTCGGTTAAACCCCCCATCGGTAAACCAGGCCTTCAGTCGGTAACCCTCCCCCCCCCAATTGGTAACCCGGGCCTTCAGTCGATAATCCCGACCCCCCCCCCCCATATCAATTAACCAAACCTTCAATTGGTAATCCTGACCCCAACCGATAAACCAGATCTTTAATCAATAATTTCCCCCCTCCCAATCAATAAACCAAACCATCAATTTGTAATCCGCCTCCCCCCCATCGTTAATCAGATGGTGGTCTGGTTTACCAATTGAAGGTTGGGGTTTAACGAGAGGTGGTCTGGTTTGTCAATTGTAAATCAGGTTTATAGATAGGTGGTTGGGTTTACCAACATGTAGTCAGGTTTACCAATTGATGGTCCAAGCATCCCCATCAGTAAGCCGGACCATCAATCAGTAATCCCGACTCCACCCCATCAGTAAACTGGGCTATCAATCAGTAAACTGAACTAGCAAATCAGTAATTCTGAGGTTCATTCGGTAAACCCATGGGCACGAGTGCCTGCTGGGACCTTGGGCACAGGGAATCCAACCACCCATTGGTTAACCAGATTATCAACTAGCAAACCAGACCATCAATTGGTAAACCTGACGACATGTTGGTAAACCCGACCACCTGTCGGCAAATCTGACCTTCCGTCAATAAACCTGACTACTTATCTGTAAACTCCACCTTCAATCAGTAAACCCAACCGCCTATCGGTAAACTTGACTTACAATTGACAAACCAGACCACTCATCGTTAAACCCAACCTTCAATCAGTAAACCAAACCACCCGTCAATAAACCCCAACCTTCAATTGGTAAACCAGACCACCATCAGTATATCTGACATTCACTTAGTAAATCACATCACCTGTTAGTAAGGCTGACCTTCAATCAGTAAATTAAATTTTTTTTTAAATTAAATTTTATTTACAGCGTGGTAACAGGCCCTTTCGGCCCAACGAGTCCACGCTGCCCATTTTTCTTTTAAACCCCCAAATTAACCTACCCGTACGTCTTTCAAATGTGGGAGGAAACCGGAGCACTCGGAGGAAACCCACGCAGACACAGGAGAACGTACAAACTCCTTAGAGACAGCGACAGGAATAGAATCCGATCGCTGGCGCTGTAATAACGTCGCGCTAACCGCTACGCTACCATGCTGCCACCAACTAGACCACTTGTCAGTAAATCTGACCTTCAATCAGTAAAACAGACCTTCAGTTGGTAAACCCAACCACACCTCACTGAAGCTGATTACCTGTCAGTAAATCTTACCATCCTTCAGTAAATCCAGTCTGTCCTTTGGTAAGACCAAACACCCTTTGGTAAACCCAACCATTGAACGGTAAGCTATCTATCCTTTAGTACATCTGACATTGACTTGGTAAATTGAACCAACCTTCAGTAAAATGGTCCTTCAGTCGGTTGAACAAACTGCCCACTGATTTACAATCTGACAATTTATTGGTGAGACTGACCTCCCTTTGGTGCAATAAACAAAACCAATGTGGTACTCCAGCTGCTGTGACATAAGCCCCGTCCAGGAACTGCCTAATTGCTTGCTCTGCCTACATGTTAACATTTGGTTCTCCAGCACTCACCTCTCTCTGTGGACCAATATTTACTAATTGCTTATCACAGGGTGTTCTAGTGCATGATTTGCAAATTGTTGATAAACAGGTAGTGTAAGTTATTAAGAAAGCTAATAGAATGTTTTCATTTATTGCATGGGCAATTGAACATAAATGAGGGAGGTTATGCTTCAGTTGTGGGGTGTTGGTGAGACACGATGGCTTTCTTACGTAGGGAAGGGTGAATTGAAAGCAGATCAGAAAAGCTTACTAGACCTGAAGTTGGAAAGTTGTCTTATGAGGAAAGGTTGGACTGGCTAGGTTTGTACCTGCTATAGTTTAGAAGAGTGAGAGGAGATTTGATTGAAACATATAAGATCCTGACAAAATCTGATAGGGTGGATGTGGAGAGGTATTTTTTTCTCTTGTGGGAGAATTTAGAACTAGGGTCAATGTTTAAAAATAAAGGGTCACTTACATAGAGTCGTAGAGCACGGAACAGGTACTTATGCCCACTGTGTCTGTGCTGGCCATCAGGTGCCTATCTATACTAATCCCATTTCCCAGCACTAGATCTGTAGCCTTCTACGCCATGGTATTTCAAGTGCTCACCTAAGTATGTCGTGAGAGCATCTGTTTCCACTATTTCTTCAAGCAGTGCATTCCAAATTTCAATCACACTATGTGCAAAAAAATTCTTCCACAAACCCTCTTTAAATCGCATACCCCTTAGCTTCAACCTACGATCTCTGGTCAAAGACACCTCTGCTAAGTGGAAAAGTCCTCACGATCTACCTCATCCATGCCTTTCACAATTTTAAGTATTCACTCCCCGCCTCCATTCTCTGCTCCAAAGAAAACAAACCCAGCCTATCCAGTCTCACCTCATGGTTGAAATGCTCCAAACTTGGCAACATTGTGGTAAATTTCCTTTGTACCCTCTCCAGCATAATCACATCCTTCCTCTATGTGAGGAAGGGAAATGCACACGGTACTCCAGCTGTGGCCAGAATATAGAGAAGGGAGGTTATGGTACGACCACTTTATATGGTTGTGTCACTATCTCCCTGCTTATATATTCTCTGCCCCAGTTAATAAAGGCCAATATCCCACATGCTTTCTTGATCACCTTACTTACCTGTGCTGCTACCTTCAGGATCCTTGGTTTTAGTAGTTCCTACAGTCCACTCATTCATTGTGCTATCCCAGTTTAATTAGTATCACCTTAAAATTTTCAGGATTAAATTTTATCTGCCATTTTTCGGCCTATTTTACAAACTCATTCTGTAACTGAAGGCTACCTCCTCATTATCAACAATACCACCAATTTTTGTGTCCTCTGCAAACTCACTAATCATTACCTCTTACGTTCACATCCTGATAGTTAATGTATATAACTAACAACAAGGGTCCCACACTGACTCTGGTGGTGGTGACTGATCACAGGCACAGCAGCAGCCCTACTTTGTTAGGAGTTTGAGGAGATTTGGTATGTCATCAAAAACTCTTGCAAATTTGTACATATGTACTGTGGAGAGCATTCTGATTGGTTGCATCACCGCCTGGTATGGAGGGTCCAATGTGGAGGATGTAAAGAGGCTGCAGGGGGTTGTAGATTCAGCCAGCTCCATCAGGGACACAACCCTCCCCACCATAGAGGACATCTTCAAGAGCCAGTGCCTCAAGAAGGTGGCATCCATCACTGAGGACCCTCACCACCCGGGACATGCATTCTTCACGTTACTACCATCAGTGAGGAGGTACAGGAGCCTGGAGACCCACATTCAATGTTTCAGGAACAGCTTCTTCCCTTCTGCCGTCAGATTTATGAACAGTCAATAAACCCATGAACACTACCTCGTTTTTCCACCACCCTCCACCCTCTTTTGCACTATTTACTTACATTTTTGTAACTTATAGTAATTTTTATGTTTTTATGTCTTGCACCATACTGCTGCTGCAAAACAACAAATCTCATGACATATGTCAGTGATAATAAACCTGATTCTGATCTTCAGAAACGAAACAACTTGAAAATTTCTTTCAAACCCCAGCAATCTCCTCCCTTGTCCCCCCACAATTACCTGGGATACATTTCATTGGGCTCTAGGGATTTATCTGTCTTTAAGCCCCTTATGACATCTAATGTCTCCTCCTTTTTGATGGTAATTTTGTTCTGGAATTCCACTGTCCCCCTGGCTTAATTCTCCAACTACAGTGTACCTCTCCTCAGTGAAGTATTCATTTAAGATCTCACCCACATCTTTTGGCTCCACAATTGCCACTTTATCCCTATTGGGCCCCACTCTTTCCCTGACTACCCTCTTGTCCTAGCTATACTTATAAAATGCTTTGGGGTTATCCTTAATTTTGGCCATCAGTGCCCCCATTCTGTGTAATTAAACTTTTTAATGTCCCGCACTACATTTTCTACCCTCCTGAAGCCGCTCTTCAATTTTCAGTCCTCTATATTTATAATGAGCTACATTTTTTTTATCCAACCCTCAATATCCCTTGACATCCAGGGTTCCTTGGACTTATTGGCCTTGCTTTGTACCCTCATGGGGACATGTTGATCCTAATCTCTATTTCACTTTTGTATGTCTCTCACTGGTCAGTTGTAGACATACTTGCAAGTGGCAGCTCCCAGTCTACCAGGTCCTTGTCTTTTCATTATTGAAACCTGCCAATTCAGGACCTAAATTCCTGATTCACTCTTGTCCTTCTCCATAACTGCCTTAAGATTTTATGGAGTTATGATCACCATATCCAAAATATAGTAATTTTTATGTTTTTATGTCTTGTACTCTACTGCTGCCACAAAACAGTAAATTTCGCCACATATGTCAGTGATAATAATTCTGATTCTGAAAATACTCTCCCATTAACATTTCCATCACTTACATTTCCAAAGATTAGAACCAGTACTGCCTCTTACACTTGCCTAGATGAATGCAACCGTAACAACACTCAAGAAGCTCAATTGCCTCCAGGACAAAACAGATTGAAATGCCATCCACCGCCCCAAACGTCCACTATCTTGGCCTCATTGTGACCACAGTGTGCATCATCTACCAGATGCACTGCAGTTACTTGCCTAGGCTGCTCTGACAGCACCTCCCAAACTTGCGACCTCTATCATCTTGTAGGACAAGAATTTCAATCACTTGGGAACATCACCATTGCATGTTCCCCTCCAAATTACATACCATCCTGACTTGCATAAGAAATAGACATATAAGCAGGTCATTTGGCACCACGTGCCTTGCTCCATTATTCAATAAAATGATGACAGATCTTTTACTTAGGTACCTCGTTTCTGTGCTAGCCACAAGTATCCTGATTCCAATAATATCTAAAAATCCTTCAATCTTTGTCTTACTTTGCTTTGTCAAGGTCCTGCATGGTAGGTTGGTCTGGAAGGTTAGATCACATGGGATCCAGGGCGAGCTAGCCAATTGGATACAAATTGGCTTGGTGCTAGGAGTTAGAGGGTGGTAGTGGAGGGTTGTTATTCATATTTGAGGCCTGTGGCCAACAGTGCCGCAGAGATCGCTGCTGGGTCCACTGTTGTTCTTCATCTATATTAATGATTTGGATGAGAATATAGTGGGCATGGTTAGTAAGTTTGCGGATGACACAAAAATTGGTGGTATAGTGGACAGTGAAGAAGGTTATCTAAGATTACAACAGGATCTAGATCAACTGGGAAATTGGGCCAAGGAATGGCAGATGGAGTTTAACTCAGACAAGTGTGAAAGGTTGAGCTCTGGGAAGTTAAAGCAGGGCAGGACTTGCGCAGTAAATGTCAGGACGCTGGAGAGTATTGTAGAACAGAGAGACCTAGGGGTACAAGTATATTGTTCCCTGAAAATGGTGACACAGGTAGACAGGGTGGTGAAGAAGGCATTTGACACACTTGCCTTCGTTGGTCAGGGCACCAAGTACAAGAGTTGGGATGTCATGTTACAGCTGTACAGGACGTTGGTGAGACCACACTTGGAGTATTGTGTGCAGTTCTGGTGGCCTAGGAACAATGTCATTAAGCTGGAACGGGTGCAGAAAAGATTCACAAGGCTTGAGTTATAAGGGGAGACTGGGACTGTTTTCCCTGGAGCGTAGAAGGCTGAGGGGGGACCTTATAGTGGTAAATAAAATCATTAGGGGCATAGATAAGGTGAATGGTCACTGTCTTTTTCCCAGGGTAGGGGAGACTAAAACTAGAAGGTGAGAGGGGAAAACTTTAAAGGGGACCTGAGGGGCAAGTTTTTCACACAGTAGGTGGCAGGTATGGAACAAGTTGCCAGAGGAAATGGTAGAGTCAGGTACAATTACTATGTTTGAAAGACATCTGGAAAGGTACATGGATAGGAAAGGTTTAGAGGGATATGGATCAAATGCAGGTAAATAGGATTAGCTCAGGAAAGCAATCTGGCATGGATGAGCTTTTGTACTGTATAACTCTATGACTCTATCTAACACAGATAGGACCCATTTCTATGTCATATGTTTCCATGATCCTATGGTCTTCACTGAGATTGGATCTGCTGTGGACCTGTTTGTTATGATCATGCATGCCATCAAGAGGCAAATCACATCAAGGACGAGAGTCACAGCTGAGGAGGCCTTTGAAGTGTGCCTTCCAGCAGATGCTGACTGCCTCTCTGTCCTTGATAAGTTCACTTCCATTCTTAGCTCCCAATGGGGTGGAACTTTGGGCATTTAATGTCAAGGTCTTGAAAGCACTGAAGAATCTGTGCATGCCATGGTTATCAGTACATAGCTGAACTTCCTGTGTGCTTTCCACCCATCGTCTATTCTTTAGGTAACAGGTCTTCTGTTGGACCTTGGCTGTCAGGTGTTGGTAGAGCTGTTTCTTTTCTCTTGAGGCATAGTGGAGTTTGTAATCCAGCACATTTGTGGTCAGTTAGTTAGATTTTCTGGTTATTGCCATCAAACCAGTTTGTTTCTTTCTGGTGGAGAAGCCAAGTCTTCTCACAAGTGCTCATTTTAGAGGTATTCAGGGCAATCATTTGCTGTAGTCACTCTATGGCTCCTGAGGTCTGGGAGTCATCAAGTTGTCCAAGAGAAGACATTTATAAGAGAGCCATCTTTGCAGTCCTTGAGAACTTCAACATTGATTTTTATGAGTTAATGTGTCTGTTCTTTTATGGCCAGTTCGATGGAGATAGACTAGTTCAGTTTAGAACCATTAATACATTCTAGATGACTGTGAGAAAGGTATTCCAGGCTTGCTCACTATCCTTGATTGGTCTGTGTCTGTGATATAGTCGCCTGCACCCTTCTCCAATGTCTATCCATCACCGGCTGAGTGGGACCATACTCCATTGCTGCACAACTGTGGCCTAGGAATCACCAATAACACATGCTCTTCCCACTCCTACCATTACCTCTGAGGTCTGCAATGTTACCTCCACCTATCACCTCCCAGCCTCTGTCTCTATTTCTACCTCTCCATCTCCCACCTGGCCTCATCTGCTCAGTAACCCCTCTCACCTGGATCCACCTATCTCTTGCCAGCTCCTGCCTCACCCTTCCCCTTCGCCTTGTTACACTGGCTATTTCCCTTTTACACTCTCGGTCCTGATGCAGGGCCTCAACCCAGAATGTTGACTATATCTTTGCCTCCATAGATGCTGCCTGACCCGCTGAGTTCCTCTAGCAGCTTGTTTGTTGACCTGCAGCACTAACTCTGTGTGTGTGTGTGTCTCCCTCTCTCTCTCTCTCTCTCTCTCTCTCTCTCTCTCTCTGACCAATGACATCTGTTTGATCAAAATGTACCTTTCACATGAGGTAGTTGGTGAAATAAAATTTCTGTCTACCTCAGTGCTGTTAAAGCCATGTCCTAATTACTTCTCCATTGTAATCTCATTCTCCACAGCTGTTACTCAGGTTTTGTTCTAAAGGAGTTATTCACTGGAACAGTTCCGTTCAGGTTCTCAACAAAGGTCAACAACTTCTTGATGTCAGCTGAAGAAATAAATTTCTGCTTTTCACTGGGAATAGATACTTCAATACTTATCACAGCTTTAAAAGGAGGCCGCTCAGCCCATCAGATCTATGCCAGCTCCCAGCAGAGCAATTATATCAGTCCCATTCCCCCTTTTATTTTTCCTGTAGCCCTGCAACTTATTCTCTCTCACTTGCCCATCAACTCCCCATTGATTCTTTTGCCTCTCACCTACACTGGGGATAATTTACAGATGCCAATTAACCTACCAACCCATGTGACTTCAGCATGTGGGGGAAACCGAACCACCCAACGGAAAACCCATGCAGTCAAAGGACGGACGTACAAACTCCACACAGATAGCACTGGAGGTCAGGATCAAACCTGAATCCCCAGAGCTGTAAGGCAACAGCACTAACTGCTGTGCCACCCCACTGTACTATACAGAAAATAAAACCAATTGTACCAGTTACCTAGTACTATTTTTATAAAGGCATCTGAATTGTTTCCATTAAGGATCTTTACATATTAATCTAGCTGTGACATAAATGTTTTGTACTGTCTCTGTTCTTATATTCTGTGCCTCGGCTAATAGAGGAAAATCCCTTTCGATATCATAGTCACATGCCCCATCAGGAATCTGTGGACATGCAGTCCAGGGTCGCACCACAGTTCCCATTTATGGTGAGTTCCCTTACTTGATTGCCCTTTCCGAATACATTACCACACTTCATGTAGCTTTTTCCTCACTATAAATCACGCCAATTTTGTATCATCTGCAAACTTCTTAATAATATCACCTGCATTTATGTGTAAATCATTGACATTTGCCACAAAAAGTGAAGGATCTATTACAAAGCTCCATGGAACCTCGATGGAAACATTCTTCCTTTGACTGTAATCATCGACCATTAACATTTTCTTCCTGATTTTGGGCTCTTTCGCACTTTTGAATATGACGTGCGGCTCCCTGTTGCATATTATAGGCGTTTAATTTTCTGACTCCTCTATTGTTTGATACCTTGTCAAAAGACTTGTTAAAATTTGGGTGGACCACACCAAATATACTTTCATTGACCATCCATGTAACTCAGAAAATACAGTTCCTTTGGATGGAAGGAAGATGGCTGCACACATAGCAGCCTCCTCGCCGATGCCAGCGTTTCCTCCAGCACTGAGACATTGATACCACGCACCATTCCACTGGGCTGGACACTGTGTGGAAATGCCAGATTCTTGTCTCCCCGAACACATCCTCCACTCTGGCTCACCCACGGTGAGGGTAAGACCCACATCCTTCTTTATCCAGTTACATAAACAGGTATCTGTTACTAAATTGAACAAGATAAGGGATAAAAATTCCGCTGTTTGACTCCCTTCCTATTTGGGATTGGTTTAGTAGATTCTGATCTAACCTCAGTCACTGTTGTTGAATTTAAATATATTTGGACCTGTAGGTTATTGATTCCCTGACGACTCAGTGTTTTAGAACACAGGACATGGAACAGTACAGCACAGGAACAGGCCCTTCAGCCCACCACATTTGTGCTGACCATGATGCCAATCTAAACTAATCCTATCCCCCTGCATGTGGCCGGTATCCTTCAGTCCCCTGCCTGTTCATGTGTCTGTCTAAATGCTTCTTAAATGTTGCTATCGGTTTGCTTCCACCACTTCCCCTGGAAACATGTTCCAGGCACCTGCCACTCTCTGTGTAAATGAAACGCCCCATGCAGCTCCTTTAAACTTTCCCCTATCATCTTAAACCTATGCCCTCTAGAAATTGACATTTCTACCCTGGGGAAAAGCCTCTGACCATCTATCCTTTCTATACCTTTCTCTAAAGCTCTAGAGAAAACAAGTTTGTCCAACCTGCGCTTATAGCTAATACTCTGCAATCCAAGCTGCATCTTGGTAAACCTCTTCTGCACCCTCTCCAAAGCCTCCACATCTTTCCTGTAGTGTGGCGATCAGAACTGTGCACAGCACTCCAAATGTGGCATAACTAAAGTTTTATGCAGCCACAACATGACTTCCTGACGTTTATACTCAGTATTCTGACCAATGAAAGTAAGCATGCCAAACACCTTTTTTACCACCCCATCTACTTGTGTTGCCACTTTCAGAGAGCTACACACCTGCACCCCAAGATCCCTCTGTACACCAATGCTCCTTAGGCCCTTCCATTTACTGTACACTTTCGTCTTGCATTTGGCCTCCCAAAGTGCAACACCTCACACTTGTCCAGATCAATGTCCATCTGCCACTTCTCTGCCCATATTTCCAACTGATTTATATCCTGCAGTATCCTGTGACAACCTTCCTCACTATCCCCAACTCCACCAATTGTCAAAATACAAAAATGGAAGGAGCAATTCCCCTCTGAAATTCTGCAAGTATTTCCTAGAAACTATAACAGCTATCCTTTCCATGACAAAATGCTTCCTGATTTTTCCCCGTGCCACCATTATCAGGTTTAGGACAACGCTCCCTTGTTCTGGGTTCCTTTCCATAGCGGTTGGAGGTGAGTAATAAGTGAGAGGGGAGGTAGATGAGCTTGAGGGATATGGTGAGAAGGGGATGGGAAGGTGGGCTTGAGGGTAGTGACCTCATATAGGATGTACTGCAAGCTCCTCAGAGCAGGAGAATTGGCTAGAATCCAAGCATACCTTGTAGGCTGTAGTTTCTTTAATGATAAACCAAAGATGACCTTGTCACTTGTAAATATTGCTCTATCTGTTGGAAACTCCAAAGAGCCCACTCAGCAGATACTTTCCCTGTCTCCAGAGAATGGGGCCTCTCAGTTTGATTTTCCTTTTCACATTAAGTCTGACTTTTCTTTCAGGTGGCAGAGGGGCAAGACGGCGAGCACAGGACCCGACTCCCATTGACAAGATCCAGCCTCAGCACAACTTTAACATTCAGCAGGTAACAACGCAATCTTTTAGTCGCACCGTTTTCTAATGGTGGTACGATCAGAGATCCAGCCTGCTGGTGAAGCGAACCTGCAACTCACCTTCCTGGGCAGAAATGTGCTTTTAACCATTTACAGGTGACTGATACAGTGGAGCTGCCGGTAAATTGAAGGAGCCAAGGCTGATGATATGGGTAGACAAGTGGCAGATAGTACTTAATGCAGAGAGGTGTGAACTGTTGCATTTAGGTAGATTGAATGACAATTTACAGTGAATAATACAATTCTGAAAGGGATGCTGAAGTAGAGCTGGGATTATTTGTATTTAAATATTTGAAGCTGGTAAGGTAAATTGAGAAAACTATTAAAATAACAGTTGGGATCCTTGGCCTCAGAAATGGAGGTTGACATCACAAAAACGTTTATGAGAACGGCAGAGGGATTTCAGTTGCATGGAGAGACTGCAGGAGCTAAGGCTGTTCACCGCAGAGCTTAGAAATGAAAGGGGAGACTTAATTTGGGGTGTTTTGAGATGTTTTGTTGGAGCAAATTATTAGAAGATTAGGATTATTTAGAATTGAGAGATAGGTCGTCTTTGTGGGGAAGGGGTTAAACACGATTTAAGGTCATTGGGATGGTGCAGGGAGTTTTATTTTCACTGCCCCTTGCTCTTCCTGCTGTAGGAGTGTTTGAATACACAGTGAAGAGCAAGCTTTACTCTCTAATTAACCCATAATGTGCCTGTCCTGGGACTGCTAGATGTGATGTTTATTTTAGTTTACAGGGGTGTGGCGCCTCATTGCTATTGGATCGCAATGTTCCTATTTGAGAAAAAGTAACTACAGGCTGGATGCGGTCACTGTGCGAGTGAGTGATCAGACTGAAGCCATGCGGATCAACACATTACACAAAATGTGAGTGCAACAAAGTTTTATTTTGCAAATTTCCCATTTCCTCACTCAATGGGAATCAGTCACTTTGTTTTCATCAACCCAGGAGTGAGTTGTACTTGCATCACAGAGCAAATGGTCAGTGACTCACTTCTCCCTGAGAGATTCTTCTACTCCTCTGCCTATCCCCCTTCTCCCATTGGATGGGAGACGGATCCCCTGCTCCCACTGGACGGGAGTCAGACCTCCTGTTCCCATCGGACGGGAGTCAGACCCCCTGCTCCCATTGGATGGGAGTTGGACCCCCTGCTCCCATTGGACGGGAGTCAGACTGGCCCCCCTCCCAATCGGCAGCAGTGGTCTCACCAGTCACCTGGACAGAATTAACATTTGCTCCTTCGGAGAGAAATTGTTTCACACAGCACAAAAGCAGGCCTTTCAGCCCACCATTTCCACGTTGACCATAAAGTTACCATCTATACTAATCCCATTTACCGACACTTGGTCCATAGTCTTCTATCCTTGGCGATTCAAGTTACTTGTTAAATGTTGTGAGAATCCCTGCCTCCACCATCCACCCAGGCAGTGGGTATCAGACTCCAACCACCCAGTCGGTGCAAAAATTCCTTCTCAGATCACCTCTAAACCTCCTATCATTTACCCTAAGCCTTTATCTTCTAGTTATAGACACCTCTACTGTGGGGAAAAGTTTCATACTAAGCACCCTGTAATGCCATCATGTCCCACCTCAGCCTACTCCATCCCAAGAAAAACAATCCCAGCCTATCCAGCCTCTCCTCCTAACTGAAGCGCTCCATGCCTGGCCACATCCTGGTGAATCTCCGCTGCACCCTCTCCTTCCGATAGTACCACGAGCAGAACTGCATACAGTACTCCAGCTGTGGTCTAACCAACAATTTATCGAAATGCACAATAACCTACCTGTTCTTACATTCTCTGTCCCAGCTAATGAAGGCAAGTATCCCATATATCTTCTTTACCAGCTTATCTAACTTTGTTGCTCCCTTCGGAGATCCTTGGACTTGTGCACCAAGGTCCTTCTGTTCTTCAATACTCCTGAGGACCCTACCATTCATTGTATATGTCCTACTGTTATCAGTCTTCCAAAGTTGCATCACCTCACACTTACCAGGATTACGTTCCACCTGCCATTGCTTTGCCCATCTTGCCAGCTGAACAGTATCATCCTGTAGCCTAGGACTAACCTGTGGGTGAACCACAAGGCCAAATGAAGAAAGTTCAGTGGAGTTTCTGAGCTGAGCTAAGAATCAGCTTCCGGGCGTGCAATGCAATGAAATGTAATTGATGTTCTCTTCTTCTCTCCCAGGGATGGGATCTGTTGGGACATTAAGCAAGACTACAGGAAGGCTACAACCCCTGGGAGATTCTCAAGAAAAAGTTTGTGAAATCTATGTTGTTACCTTATAGTATTCTATTCCCTCCATGTCCCCAGAAGGCATTTGGCCTATACAGCTGCTGTCTCTCTCTCTCTCGCTCTCTCTCTCTCTTTCACATCCCCTGGGGGTACTTGGTCTCACCCCCAGCCTTGCTGGACTGACTCCCTGCCCCCTCCCCTGAAATTGCTGACTCCTCTCTCCCCAGCACACGAGTTACATTTGCTCTTCATTGCCCTGAAGGGCTATTTCTCCCTCTCACTGCCAAAGTGTTGACTCTCTCCCTCTTCCCTCTTTATACTCACTTTATGCCCCTCACGTTGAAGGGTGACTCCCTCCAGTGAGCTGCTTTCTTTCCCTCCCCTCAAGTTATAGCGACAGCACAGAAAGGGGCCCTTCAAACCACCATGTCCAGGCTGAGCTGTTTGCCCATCCACACTAATATCATTTGCCTGCATTAGGGCCGTATCCCACCTTGCCTTGCCTAAATGTCTGTCTAAATGTCTCTTAAACATAGTGATTGCATCTGATTCCACCACTTGTTCTGACAGTGAGATCCAATTATCAGTCATTCTTTGTGTAAACAAAACTTTCCACCCCAACTCCCCCTCCTCCGTGAGACGCTGACTCTCTCTCCCTCTATCCAGGGCCCGACACCCCCCGTATCTTGTCATGGGACTTAATCCACATCGTTCCTCCCTGGGAATTCTCTCCCTTGAAGTTCTAACACTGCTCCTCCACCACTCCTTTCAGGACATCACTCTCTTCCTCTCGGGAGGGTGCATGTCTCTCCCCCCCTCCCTAAGGACCAACAGTAGCCCTGTCCCCTCAAGGGTTAGACTTCCCCCCTCCCGAGGGCTGCTCTCCACTTCCCCCCCCCCCCCCCGCTGCTCTCCATGCTCTAACTTTATGCTCCTCCCTTGAAGAGTTCTCTCTCCCTCCTCTAAATATGCTGCTTTCTTTTAATTATTATCCCCTCAGAATTGTTGACTCTCTCCCCCTGTCCCCAAGGGCTGACTTTATCTTTACCCCTCCCCTCAAAGGCTGACTTGATTCCCATCCCCCCCCCCCCCCCCCAAGGGCTGACTCTCTTCTTCTCCACCACAACTCAGTCATTTGGTCCTCCATTCCCCCCTCCACTTGAAAGAGCGAACACCATGTCCCCGCCCTCAAGCTACTCCCCCCCCCAGTGCTAATTTTATATTCCTCCCTTGATGGGCTGATCCTCCTTCCTCTGATGTTGAGCCTCTCCTATTCACCCCTCAACCTATTCACCCTTTCCCACTTCCCTCAGCTCCCTCTCAGCTCAAAGACTCAATCTAATTCCCCCCCGGTAGGTGGTCACTCTCCTCCACACCAAATGCTGATGCCCAACCTCCCCCAACGTACAGGGAGCTGACAATATCCCTCCTCTCCTCAAGCCCCATGATACAACTCGCTCCTGCTCTTCAGGTTCCAACACTCTTTCCCCTCTCCCCAACACTCCCACTGATCCTGAGTCTCTTTGCCATATTGTTGGCATGTGACAAGCCAAGAGATAACAGGAGAACTTATAAACAACATTCAAAGTGGGGCGGTAAAGGCCAGGGCGTTACACAGAACTGAAATACGCCCACTCCTGACACCACACCTGAAAGGACATGGAGGGGCACAGAAGAGCTTCAATGGAATGGGACTGAGGGGGAGGGTCTCCAGTTAGATGGAGGGGTAAGAAAAATTTCAGTTGTTCTCCTTAGAGTAGAGAAACTGAAAGGGTATCTTATAAAGATGTTTAAGATCCTGAAGGGATTAGATGCAAACTGTTCCCAGTAGTTGAAAGGTCAAAGATCAGAGGGAACAGATTGCAAACTGGTTAAACACAGGGTGGAGCTGAAGGCCTCAGGATGTTGGTGTGAACCAAAAGATGTTGTATATTTTCGGAGCTGACAAAATGTCAGTGCTCCTGGGATCAGCTGGGTCGAGGAACAGTGACGTCCAAGGTGAGAGCAGACTGTGGTGGCTGGGAGGCTGATGGTGTCAGAGGCTGACTGGAGGCCCAGGAGGGTCTCAGAGATCAGTGCGGAGTGGTCAGGATTTGGAGTCAGGGTTGTGGTTTGGTATTGTGGTCAGGGAGGTGTCGGGGGTAGGTGGAACAGGGAATTGGATGTGTAATGGGGAGTTGGGGCTGTGGATTTGATCAGGAATTGGTGCCATGGACGGATGGGGATATTGGGGCCAGGGGCTGTAATAGGAGGTTGGGGTTGGGGAGGGTTGTCCAAGGTGAGTGGTGGGGTGTGGATGATGTTCTCTGTGTGGTTTTGTCCAGAAGCGAAGGATGGTGGAGAGTCTGACCTCTTCGAGAGTCCCTGACTAACTGGTGGTAATAAAACATGGTTGCTCCAGCTGTGACCACCGACTGTTAATAACGTGTTGTGCTGTTTTCCAAAAGAGATGTTGCACGTGAAGTATAGTGATGAAAACATGCTGGGCGCAGGATCAGAATAGGAGTGCAAGATGACTGGAAGCACCCGGTTAAATTTTCACTGAATCGTTAAACGTGTCTGCCTCTTGTAACTTACCAAACTGTATTGGTTACTGTTGTGACGTGTTCAGATGAAATATTATTAAGCTGAAGCATATACTGTCTACACTGCCAGACCTGCTGAACATTCCCAGCATTTTGTGCTTTCTCAGTCTGCCACCCACTGTAATACTTGGCCTTAGGAGAAGGCTATATGGATGGGTTCAAGGTTGGGAGGAGCCTAGTGAATAAAGACTTGACAGAGAAATATTGCTGGGAAATTGAGAAAGGGCTGGAGAGTGCAAATAACTGGGCTGTTGTGTGAGACAGCTGGCAGACTCCAGTGGGCTAAATAGCCTCCTTCTGGGCTACATTGTTCATCATCCTGATGGAGCATAAACTAGGAGTTGCTCAGAAAATGTCAGGTTTGAATCTGTCCCAAAATTCCACATTATTATCCCATGTAGAATATTTAGGAATCCAACATCCTAATTGTAACTTTTTTCTTCACTCTGCAGATCGGGGACTGACTACTGACATTGTAGTCAGTGACACAGACTACACCAATTACGCAATACTCTTCCTTCAGCAAAGACGGAAAATTACTCTCAAGCTCTATGGTGGGTAAAGTATGCCCAGCTCCCGTGTTCGTAGAAACACGTGAAGCCCAAACTAGGATACACACCAACACGGGCCTCAAACTCCTCTGTGTTACTTTGCTGAATTTTGTGCTTATCAGGGTGAGAGGTATCAACACTCACGAGAAGGTGAACTCCCGGTGGCAACTCATGTATAAGTTGGGCTACACACAGGGCATAAACTCCCACTATATGGGAGTGCAGCACAGCTTAAGTACAGAGTAAAGCCTTCTTTTGTTGTCCCATCAAACACACTCGGGGCAGTTACAGAACTAGTTAGGTACATGAAAAGCACTGTGTAGAGGCAGACTATGTGGTTGTCACTGATAGACTCATCCTTCAATAATGGTTTCTTTTTCTATTTCCAGGGAGAACCTCTAACATCGATGAAGCTGTACAGATCAAGTTTCGTCAACTTGTTATCAGCAACAACATCCCAGAAATATTCATTTATGCATTCCCTCAATATGGTCAGAATCATCCCAATGTCAAATCTGTCTTTTAAATATTAGCTTAGTATTAACTGTCTAGCTGTATTTTGCTCACTCGTAGAAACAAGGATAAGGTATAAAGCTGGCGATGCTCAGCAGGTCAGGTAGCATCTGTGGAGAGAGAAACAGAAGTGGAAAAGTTAAGAAATAAGCAGTTTCTTCAGCATAGAGACCGCATCGTGAGCGTCAAATGCAGTGTGCTAAATTGGAACACTGCTTCACCTGGAAGGAATGTTTGATCCAGTAAGGTGGGAAGGGGCCAGCTGAAAGGACAGGTGTTGTAGCTCCTGCAGTTGCTTGGGAAAGGGAAGTGAGAAGGGGAGTAGTTAGTAGAAACGGAAGGATAAACCAGGGAGCTGCAGGAGAATGGTCCCTTTGTTGAAAGAGGAGGAGGGAGGCATGCGTCCTGTGATGGAATCTCACTGGAGATGGTGGGAAGTACAGAGGATGACCTGTTGAATGTGGACACTGGTAGGGTGGAAAAGGGGAGTCCTGATCCAGGGTCTCGACCCAAAACATCGCATTTCCTTTCCCCCTGAGTACCTCCAGCAGCTTGTTTTTTTTCTCCAGATTACAGTTCCTTGTGCTTCCGGAACTCTGTTCTTGTTCTGGCCAGGATGAGAGGGGATGAAAGAGGGTGGGAGGATGGAGCGAACGTCACTGAGAGTCCTGTCAGTGGTGTTAGCGGGGAAGCCACAGTTAAAGAAAGAGGAAGGCTTCTCAGAGGCACTGGTGTGGAATGTCTCAGCGTCAGAACTGAGCTGGGGAGAATAGAATGGAGTCCTTACAGGAAGCAGAGTTGGAGAAGATTTAATGAAGATAGCTTTGGGAGTCAGTGGGCTGGCAAGGCACATTGGTCACTGATCTCTCCCCTGAGATGGAGATAACAAAATCAAAAAAAGAAAGAGAAATGAAAGAAAGAGAATGAGAACAGGAAGAAAGTTGGCAGCAAAGGTGATGAAACTTCCGAGTGCAGGAAGCAGCAACGATACATTCATCGATGCACCAGAAAAAGAGGTAGTGACGGAACAAGGACTGTTCCAAATATCTGACCATGAGACCAGCATGGCTTAACTCCATGTGGGTTCCCATAGCTACAACTAAGAGGAACACGGAACAGGATTTAGCTTTTGGCAATAAGCTTGCCAATAATTTATTGATTGAACACTTTTCAAAAGAAGATGTATTCAACCTGTGATAGAATAAAGATAAGTAGAGTAATTCTAATTTTGGTTGGGGCATTGGAACTTGGAGGCTCAAAGAAAAGCACAAGAAGTACTTTCATGTTGCTAATGCATTGAAAGGGTAATAATGGTTTATTGCAGTTTGAAAAGGATGCATTGGGTGCCTGATAATGGATAATTGCAGGAAGGAAGGCCTGGATAATGTGCCTAGCATTCGACCATTGCAGTTTCAAAGGGCTGGATGGTGTGCAGAATGATGGAAGGACAGTGGGTGGCACAATGGCGCAGTCAGTAGTGCTGCTGCCTCACAGCTGGGTTCAGTCCTGA
Organism: Pristis pectinata; assembly: GCF_009764475.1. Classification (NCBI taxonomy): domain Eukaryota; kingdom Metazoa; phylum Chordata; class Chondrichthyes; order Rhinopristiformes; family Pristidae; genus Pristis; species Pristis pectinata. The sequence continues at coordinate 31,164,921 of NC_067427.1, forward strand.
TCTCCGTTGCTGTCTGTGTGGAGTTTGCATGTTCTCCCTGTGACTGCATGGCTTTTCTCCAGATGCTCCGGTTTCCAATCACATCTCAAAAATGTGCAGGATTGGCCACTGTAAATTGCCCCTAGTGTGTAGGTGAGTGGTGGAATCTTGGGGGGGTGGGGGGCAGTTGATGGGAATGTGGGGAGAATAAAATGGGTTACGGTAGGATTAGTATAAAAATGGGTGCTTGATGGTTGGCACAGACTCAGTGTGCCGAAGGGCCTGTTTCCCGACAGTGCCTATGACTCTGTGATTATGACTCTATGGCAAAGGCCGTCAGTGCTGAGAAGAACAGGGGAAGCAGGCACTTAGGATCATCTCCCCCTGCATGTTCCCCTCCATGTCACACACCTTCCTGATCCAGAAGTATATCACAATTCCTTTGGAGCATGGGTCACAGTGCTGGCACTATGGAAGTCCCTTTGCCCCTCGACAGCAGCAGTTCAGGAAGGCTCACTACCTTGCTCAAGTGCGAGCAAGACTGGGACCTTGCCATGACCCCCAGACCAGAAGAAACAGAAGAATAACTGGTTATACCAAAGCACTCAACCTCCAGGGCATTGCTCAGTACTTCTAGCAACAGAGATCAGGCACAGAATTAGTGGTCGCGTGGAATGTACGGATTGGTTAGAGCATGCTAGCTTAAGGCAAATCATGTCTCACTAACTTGATAGAGATTTTAATCACAAGATTAAGAGGGAAATGCAGGTGACACAATACTTATGGACTTCCAAAATGTGCTTGATAAAGTGCCATTTAATAGGTTTGTCATCAAGATTGAAATCCATGGAATAAATAGGGAACTTATTAGTTAGGAGCAGGAGTAGCCACACCCTCTCGAACCTACTCTGTTATTTAATATACAACACGGCTGATCTGATTGTAAACTCAGCTCTGCATTCCTGTCTACCTGCTGCAACAGTTCACACCCTTGATTATCAAAGTACCGATCTACCTCCGCCTTCAAAATTCAAAGAAGGTTTGCTGGTCTGATACCTGAAATGGGCAGATTGTTTTATGAGGAAAAGTTGGACCAGGCCTGGCTTGTATCCACTGGAGGTTAGAAGAACGAGAAAGGACGTGATCAAAGCTTATAAGATCCCAACAGGCTAGATGTAGAGAGGATTGTGGGAGAATCTAGAACTAGGGTCACTGTGTAAAGAAAAAGGGTTGACCATTTAAGATGAGATGAGGTGAGTTTTTTTCTTTCGGAAAGAGTGTTTGGAACTCTTCATCAAAGGGTAGTGGAAACAGAGTCTTTGAATATCTGGCAGAGGTAGATAAATTTCTGATTTAAGAAGCTGAAAGGTTATTGGGGGTAGGTGGGAATGAAGAGTCGATCTTATTCATTGCATGATCTTATTGAATGGCTGAGCAGCCTCAATGTGGGGCGAGTGGCCTACTTCTGTCCCTAATTCATACGTTCGTATGAATTAGGGGATTTCTATGCATAGTTTGGTAGTACTGTTGACAACAACTTCGATCATTTGCTGATTGAGAGTACATGATTAGGTGCTAATCAGCTGGATTGGATTTATCCTTTTTATTCAAAGGACATACTAGGGCAACTTCTTATATTAGAAGCTTCCAGTTTTGTAAATGTACCGGAACAACTTGGTTAGAAGTGCAGCTGGTCCTGGAACACAGTCTTGAGTACAACAGCTGGGATGTTGTTGGCCTTTGCTATATCCTGTGCTCTCACTTGAGGTGAAATGAATTGACTGAAAACTGGCTTTTGTGATGGCGATAAGTTTGGAAGGAAACCAGGGCGCATCATCCACTTGGCACTTCTGTCTGAAGATAGTTGTGAGCACTTCAGCTTTGCCCTTTGATGCTGACCTTAGTTGAGGATGGGATGTTCTTGGCTGTTGAACTGACTCGCAAGTTTGATGACTGAAGTTAAGCAGGCCAGGAGGCAGGAACAAAGTCCTTGGTAACTCCTTGCATTTTAAGCTTTGAGAAATAGATGTGCATTGAAAGTGAGTGAATGATGGATCAGTGTGACAGGTACGGCAAAAATATGGTCATTGCCGAGAGTCATTATTTATTTATTTATTCATTCTTTTGGGATGTGGGTGTCACTGGGAAGACCAGCATTTATTGCCCATCCCTAATTATCCTTGAGAAGGTAGTGGTGAGCTGGCTTCTTGAATCATTGTAGACCTACTGGTGAAGGTGCCCCCACAGTGCTGTTGGGGAGGGAGATCCAGGACTTGGACCTAGAAGTGATGAAGGAACGGTGATATATTTCCAAGTCACCATGGTGTGCGACTTGAAGGGGAACCTGCAGATGATGGTGCTCCCATGCACCTGCAGCCCTCTTCATTGGTGGCTGAGCTCCCATGTTTTTGGGCGTTGCTGTTGGAGTAGGTTGGAGGAGTAACTGCATTCCATTTTATGGATGATAACACACTGAGCCATGATGTACCAGTGTTAGATGGATTTCAATCAAATGGGTTGCTTTGGTAATTCTTGAGGGTTGGATCCAGGCAAGTGGGGAGCATTCCATCCCATTCCTGATGGCGGAAAAGCTTTGGGTGCTAGGAGATCTCACCACTCTGACACAGAATCAGAGTACTGATGAAGGGTCTTTGACCTGAAATATTGACTGGTTTCTCTGTCCACAGACACTGCCTAACCAGCTGAGTTCTTCTAGCATTTCACTCTTTTCTCATTTGTCCATCTTTACTCTCCTTTTTTAGTTTTCTCTTCTCCTCCGATTCTTCTCTAATCCACCTGGTTCTCACTGGTACTTATAACCCAACAACTGTCACACAGCCTTTTTTGCTTTACCTTCCTCTATATCTATTTCATCATCCAGGGAACTCTGGATGTGTTTGTTCTTCCTCTGCTTTTCATGGACATATGCCTCAACTGTACTTGAACTATCTCCTCATTAACTGTAGTTCTGCTAAGCCTGTCAACTTCTGGTTGCTATTAACCTGGGCCAGATCCACTCTCATCCCATTAGCCCAAACTATTGCTTGTCTTGTACAGGCGACTCCCTGCATTATGGCCATTCGAGTTACAGAAATTTGCCTTTACAGAATTCACAAATCACTACCCAAAAATTGGAGGTACAGAATAAAATTCACTCTCCATAGAACCATAGAACACTACAGCACAGAAAACAGGCCATTCAGCCCTTCTAGTCTGTGCCAAAATGGTATTCTGCTAGTCCCATCTACCTGCACCCAGTCCATAACCCTCCAGACCTCTCCCGTCCATGTATCTATCCAACTTATTCTTAAAACTCAAGATTGAGCCTGCACTCACTACATCAGATGGCAGCCCGTTCCACACTCCCACCACTCTTTGAGTGAAGAAGTTCCCCTTAATGTTCCCCCTAAACTTTTCCCCTTTCGCCCTAAAGCCATGTCCTCTTGTACTTATCTCTCCTAATCTAGGTGGAAAGAGCCTACTCGCATTAACTCTGTCTATACCCCTCATAATTTTGTAAACCTCTATCAAATCTCCCCTCATTCTTCTGCGCTCCAAGGAATAAAGTCCTAACCTGTTCAATCTTTCCCTGTAACTCAACTCCTGAAAACCCAGCAACATTCTAGTAAATCTCCTCTGCACTCTTTCAATCTTACAAATATCCTTCCTATAGTTAGGTAACCAGAACTGCATGCAATACTCCAAATTTAGCCTCACCAATGTCTCATACAACCTCACCATAACATCCCAACTCCTATACTCAATACTTCGATTTAAGAATGCCAGGATGCCAAAAGCCTTCTTTACAACCCTGTCTACCTGCGACGCCACTTTCAGGGAATTATGTATCTGAACTCCCAGATCCCTTTGTTCCTCCGCACTCCTCAGTGCCCTACCATTTACTGTGTATGTCCTACTTTGATTTGTCTTTTCAAAATGCAACACCTCACACTTGTCTGCATCAAATTCCATCTGCCATTTTCTGGCCCATTCTTCCAGTTGGTTCAGATCCCTCTGCAAGCTTTGAACGCCTTCCTCGCCGTCCACTACGCCTCCATTCTTAGTATCATCAGCAAACTGGCTGATCCAATTTACCACATTATCATCTAGATCATTGATATAGACAACAAACAACAATGGCCCCAGCACAGATCCCTGAGGCACACCACTAGTCACAGGCCTCCAGTCTGAGAAACAATCATCCACTACCACTCTCTGTCTTCTCCCACACAGCCAATTTCGAATCCAGTTTACAACCTTTCCATGGATACCTAGGGACTGAACCTTCTGAACTAATCTCCCATGTGGGACCTTATCAAAGGCCTTACTAAAGTCCATATAGGCAACATCCACAGCCTTTCCTTCATCTACTTTCTTGGTAACCTCCTCGAAAAACTCTACAAGATTCGTTAAACACAATCTACCACGCACAAAGCCATGCTGACTATCCTTAATCAGCCCTTGGCTGTCCAAATACTTGTATATCCGATCTCTCAGAACACCTTCCAATAATTTACCCACTACTGATGTCAGGCTCACTGGCCTGTAATTACCTGGTGTACTTTTAGGTCCTTTTTTAAACAATGGAACTACATGAGCTACCCTCCAGTCCTCCAGCACTGTACCCGTGGCTAAGGACATTTTAAATATATCTGCCAGGGCCCCTGCAATTTCTACCATTGTCTCTCTCAATGTCCGAGGAAATATCTTATCAGTCCCGGGGGATTTATCTACCTTTATTCGCTGTAAAGCAGCAAGCACCTCCTCCTCTTTAATCTCTATATGTTCCATGACACTATTGCCTGTTTCCCTTCCTTCCATATCCACTATGCCAGTTTCCTGAGTAAATACTGATGCAAAAAAAACTGTTTAAGACCTCCCCCATCTCCTGAGGCTCCACACATAGATGACCACTCAGATCTTCTGGGGGACCAATTTTGTCCCCTACTATCCTTTTACTCTTAATATACTTGTAGAAACCCTTCAGGTTTACCTTCACATTATCTGCCAAAGCAACCTCATGTCTTCTTTTAGCCTTCCTGATTTCCTTTTTCAGTATTTTCTTACTTTTTCTATACTCTTCAAGTACCTCATTTGTTCCTAGTTGCCTATACCTGCTATACCCCTCTCTCTTTTTCTTAATCAGATCTCCCACAGAATTTGTATGAATAATTTTATGATTTTTATTTTGATTTGCTCCTCCTTTTCTAAACCTTATGACGTTTGATCACTATTTCCTAGATGTTCCCTGACCGAAACTTGGTGCACTTGACCCACCTCATTCCTCAGAACTAGATCCAGCAACGTCTCCTTCTTTGTTAGACTGGGAACATGCTGCTCTGGAAAATTATCCTGGACACATTTTAGTACCTCCATCCCTCCAGTCCGTCATCTCACCACTCTAACATCCCATCATTTTTCATTTCATCCTCCATCTCACTGGCCCATCGTATTCCCCTTTCATGCTGCTCACCTTCCTCCACCCCTACCCTCCACTATCACCCCTTTATCCCAGCTCTCCTTGCCATTCCCCCCTTCAACTCCCCCTTCCATCCTACCCTCCTCCATCCTACACCATTCTGATCCTCTATCCTACAAAACCTCCAACTCTGCATTACTTCCTTTCCCTTCTTCATTGTACTCCTTGGTACGGTATCTAGCAAAAAAAGCAGGAGATCTGTAGGTCTCCCCCTATCTGGTAATAATCTTTATTCATGGATTCTGATAGGCAGCCGGACACCACGCCTGTGACAGGTGTAATGTTGATCTCCTGTGCTCTTTTTCAGGGTTCTGTGATGCCGCTGATGAATTTCATCAACTCGGTGAGTGACTCCATATTATTGAACAAGGTTCCCTGTGTATCCTGTTACTAACAAGTAGATTACTCATGTCACTGCCAAACTCCATCCTTAGTCACAAGCTCAGCTCCATTTGGTTCTTTGTGCTTCAGGTGCCCAAACTATTGCTTGTCTTGTACAGGCGACTCCCTGCATTATGGCCGTTCGAGTTACAGAGATTTGTCTTTACAGAATTCACAAATCGCTACCCAAAAATTGGAGATACTGAATAACATTCACTCTCACAGAATTTGTATGAATAACTTGACACATATTTTGTGTCAATACTTGAAATTGAATTTACTTTTTTTCAACTCTCGTTTCTTGACGCATGCACAGATAACTTCATGTCACTGAAAATTGCGACAGCCCCCTCTTCCAGGAATGCCACACCCGTCCCCCTGTGTCATGGCCTGTATTGACCTGCTTAAGGATCTCATAACCCCCCTGCCGAGCACCCGTCGACCAATTAATTAATTTGTTGTTACTTTAGCAAACATGGCAGATATTTCTCTCCACCGGAACTCCGATTATATGATTGACCAAGTAATCTGGTTTTCCTGGTATTGGTTGAAGGAAGAAAGTAAGTGCAGTGAACACCTTGGTCTTGGCATCTTCCACGGCACTTTTGATATCTGCCGTATGTTCAGCCCCCATTGCTACTGTTCTCTTCCCAGATCCCATTAGGGAAAGAAAGTGTCCTTGGAGACTCCCTGCCTTAGCCCTAAACATACCTTTCCTAGTTTTTATCCTACATCCATATTGCCCTTTCGGGTTTTTCGCAGAGGGCCCATCATCACTCCCTATGTCTAGTTCCCACCATAGTACTGACCAGAGTGCAATCAGTCCTTCTCTTCTACAAACCTCTGGCAGTTCTCTACTCAAAACAAAACCCTTAAGTTCTCTGTTGTTGCAATCTGCTGCCTCACTTCCCGTCTCCTTTCCTCTCTAAGGTGTTTGCAAGTGTAGTTGCTTCTCATAGCCATGGTCATTATTCCTGCAACTCCATGTTAGAACCACCCAGCCTTAGCGCAGAAATGTTCCTCATCTACAATTACAAATCGCATCAGATGTAAACTATCATTGTTTTTTGTCTACAGCTGTTGATAAACAACTTTTCTCCAACCCAGCTGTATTTGCATAATTCCATTCCAATCCATCCAGCTGTAGCCAGAGCCATTGCCAGACCCACCTGCCACTGCTTTTCTTCCCACGCCCGTTACCCCTCCGTATGCCCCCACTCTTGTTGACGTTGAAATTTCCTCCAATTAAAAGTCAAGAAGATCAAGCTGCTGTCCTCAGTCCTCACCATAGTGTCCATTTCCTGGACACTCGCTGCATCCCACTACGGATCTCTGGTGCTGCTGATTGGCCCTCTCTCCAGAGTCCTGTGCCAATTATAAACTAATCCTCTTGCTCCACTTCTCAGAAGCCTTGTATCAATCCCAAGCATATTTGACTCTGCCGTTTCTCCCCAGAGCCCTGCATCGATCAGACTAAACCAACTGATTTGCTCTCTCCATAACCCTCTCAATCCTCAACAGATCCCTCTGTCCTGCTCTCTCCTCTTAGCCCTGCACCAATTCCAAGCAAGTCTCTCCTGCCCCCTCTCTCACCAGTGAACGAGTAACCTCGAGAAAATGGTTGATATCCTGAATGAGGTGGAACACACTTGTGAAATAACACAGCCTTGAGAAAACAGGTTGTTGGTAAACATGCAAGGACCCTAACAAGCGGGTAATTTGGTAATAAGCCTTGTAAATGGGTAAGACTGTAATTAATCAAAAGTGCCCATGGTAAATAGATAAGACCTTCAGTAAAGAAGTAGTACCCCAGATAATTGGATAATGTCTCCAGTAAATGTTAATTGGCATAGTGAGTGAATAAAACTCCAAGTAAATGGGAATGGTCCCCAACTGCATAATCAATGTAATTCATTGATGGACAACACCCCCATTTGCTCTGAGATGGCAAAGGCACCTCCAAGCTGCCTTCCTGTGGGTTCCCAAAGGCTTCCAGTGATGTCCTCACCTGTCCCTCCCGTCACTTCCCCATCGCTGCAGGACTTCAGCACAAACAAGTTCAACCATGGAAAAGGTTGAGTTCCAGTGGTCTCCCTCTTCCTGCACAGATCAATGCATTCAAGCATGGGGGATTTGTGATTTGCATCATCACGGCTACAGCAAGCTGACCAGAATCAACACCGAGCAGACAGCTGGAGTGAAATATTGTCACTGACAGTTTCTGATGATTTTTACTCCCTGAGCCTTTGGTTTAAAAACCCCAAAAGACAGTGAGAATATCAAACCCATATGTGGGAGGACCTCCAGTAAACAAGTAAAACCAGTAGTTGTTGGAAACACCCTGTGGCATCACTGCATTAGTTGTTTTGAGTTGTGCTTTTTTTTTTGCCTCAACAGATGACGATTTGGGAAAATCTTAAGCCGGAGGTGTTGAGCCTCACTCACTCTGCCCCCGGACAGTTTGTGGTTTCTCTGCTGATGGATGTGATCAACATCTTGTCAATTGATCAAATAAAGTTGAGCATGGCATTAAATGATGGTGGTCTCCTTTACTCCTGCAGTCTCTTGCCCTTCCTCTGTTTCTCTATAGCACCCAGCTGCCTTCCTGTGGTGGAAGGATGTCCTTTAGTCAGGATGTTCTGGCGACCTCTGTGGCTGGCAGAGCTGAGAGAGAAAGGAAATCTGGCACCAGAATCCACTTTAGTCCTTTTATCGAGGCATGGACTGGACTGTTTCTAGCACATTGCAACAGGCTCTGCCCCATGTCTACTGGTGATGACTCTCAAGTAAATCCTGAGGCAGATGAAGTGGAGATTGTGCCCCTCAGAAGAGCCATGATCTGTGTCTAAACCACGAGTTTCATCTATTACAATTACATCTCCACCACCTCTCCAAAGCTGCCATCTCACCTCTTCCATTTTGACCTCATCCAAGTTAAGAACCACCTCGTTCTCCTCCACTTCCTCAATCTCCTTCACCAGCCCTAACTCCACCATCATGTCCACGTCAACCTTCCTCCACCTCCACCACTCCCTCAAACACTTCCTCCTCCTACTTCCCTCCACATGCAGGGCAGCAAATTGGGTAACAATAACCAGACGATGTCAGGAAGGGGCAGTGCATACAGGCGTAAGGCAATACTTCCAATCAGACACGGAGCTGGGAAATAGTGGTCAAAAAATAAAATTGAAGGCAGTATCTGAAGTGTTCATAACAAGGTGGATGTCGTAAGTAGGATCAAATGGATACAATCAAATGGAGACACGAGAGAGACCACAGATGCTGGAAATCTGGAGCAACACACACAGAATGCTGGAGGAACTCAGTGGGTCAGACAGCGTCTACGGACGGAAATGAACAGTTGACACTTTGGGCCAAGACCCTTCATCAGGACTGGAAGAAAAGAGGGCAGAAGCCAGAATAAAAGGGTGGGGGGAAGGGGAGGAGCACGAGCTGGCGGGTGATAGATGAATCCAGGTGAGGGGGGGATGGTAGGCAGGTGGGGGTGGGGGGTGGGAACGATGTGAGAAGCTGGGAGGTGAGAGGTGGAAGAGGCAAAGGGCTGAACGAGATGGAATCTGATGGGAGAGGACAGGGGACCATGGAATAAAGGGAAGGAGGTGGGGGACCAGAGGGAGGAGGGTGTGAATGAGGGGCAGGTTGTGAGGGCAGGGGAGGGGAAAGGGAAGGGGTAAACGGGCCAGAGGGAATCAAATGTACATTACAGAGATGTAGCTGCAGAGATGTAGAATTAAATATTCCAGGAGACTTATTTTTTGGAAGGAATAGGCCAAATGCAAAAGGAGGGATATCCCTGGGAAGAAAGGATGGGATAAAGACATTGGAGGGGAGGGATCCTGGATTGGAAAATAAAGGAGTAGAATTCATTTGGGTGGAGCTATGAATCAGCAAGGGCAGAAGACATTGCTGGGAGTTGTTTACAGGCTCCCGACCAATGCAGGACAGAAGTATAAAGCAGGAAATGTAACAAAGGTAATGCAGTCATCACCAGGGACTTTAATTACACATAGACCGGGCAAGCCAAATTCACAGTAATAGTGTAGAGGTCAAATTTATGGAGTGTGTATGGGACGGTTTCTATATCAGAATATTGAGGAACTAACTAGTACTTAGACTATTTCAGATGCAATATCATGCAATGAGAAAGGATTAGTTATTACCTCCCTCTGGACCATGGCCACACCAGTGATCATCAGGCCATCCCCTCCCGGACGGGCAGGGACCTTGGTTCTTTCCCCACTCTCCTCCAGTATCAGAGCTCCCCCTTCCCATTGTTTCAGCTCACTCTTGTCCCACAAATCATACACCTTCCTCTCCTTTCTCCTCTTGTCCCCTCCTTGCCCTCTTAATCCATGACACCTCCGGTGCCCTCCATCACTTTTTTAGTTTCCATCTTCTGGGACCCAATTAGCTCATTTACACCATGGACATTCAGTCTCCCTACATCTCCACCCCACACCAGGATAACCTGAAGGCCCTTGCTTCTTCCATGAAGAGAGGCCCAGCCAGTGTCGTCCACCACCCCCCTCATTCACCTGGCAGAACTCGTTCTCATGTTGAACACCTTCTCCTTCAACTACATTCACTTTCTCCAAACCAAAGTGGTAGCTAAGGAACTCACTTGAGCCCAGGTGACAATGTCTCTTTATGGGACAGGCTGAGTGAGGCACCTCCCTCCGCTCTCCTCCCGTTACATTGATGACTTGGTGTTGCTTCTTGTGCTCCTTTCAATACTTCTGATGACAATCCTGCTGTTCCCCCTCACACCGTTCCTATCATTCCCTTCCCTTTCTGGAATTCTCTATCTTCATCTCAAAGTGACCAATATCCACTACAGGTCCACCGGGTCTCAGAACAATCTCCTCTCACCTTGATCCCCTGGGGACCCCATACCATTTTCCCAGTTTCTCCAGCTCCATCGTTCCATTTCTGATGACATGACTTTCCTCACCAGTACCTCTGAGTTGTCTTCATCTTTCCTTCACACTGGCTTTCTCTCCAACAGAGTTAACAGAGCCCTCAACCACATCTCATCTATTTACTGCACTTCTGCTGTCACCTTCTCTTCTCCCAGCCAGAGCAGGGATAGGAATCCCTTTGTCCTCACCTTTCAACCCACAAGCCTCCATAGTCATCTTCTGTAACTGCATCGAAATCCCACAACCAGATGTATCTTCCCCTCTTCTCCCTTTCCAGAATTCTAAAGGGACTGTTCCCTCTGTAACACCTTGGTTCCCTCTTCCATCTCCACAAAAAAAAGTCCACTTCTTTCTGCACTTTGCCAGTTTTCTGTGTACCTCTTCCCTTCCCACCAACCAGGCACCCAAGTATTCCAAGTAGGTAAAGCAGCAATTCACTCGCACTTCTTCCCATTCAGTGTAATGCATTTGGTGCTCACAAAGTAGTCTCCCCTACATTTAAGGGAGACACAGTGACACAGCTAGCAGAGCCACGACCTCACAGTGCCAGAGACCCAGGTTCAATCCTGACCTCGGTACTGTGTGTGTGGAGTTTGCACATTCTCCCCGTGACTGCGTTCGTTTCCTCCGGGTGCTCTGATTTCCTCCCACATCCCAAAGATGTGCGGATTGGTGGGTTAATTGCCTGCTGTAAATTGCCCCAAGTGTGTAGCTGAGTGGTAGAATCTGGGGGAAGTTGATGGGAATGTGAGGAGAATAAAAACTGGGATTAGTGTAAATGGGTGGTTGATGGTTGGTACAGACTTGGTGGGCCGAATGGCCCGTCTCCCTCTTGTATCTCTCCATGACTCTATGATATTGGAGAAATCCAATACAAATTGGGTGGTTACTTTGCAGAAAACTTTCATTCAATCCACAAGGATGATCCTGATCTTCCAGATGGTCATCCCACCCCCACTCTGGCCTCTCAGCCTTTTGCCCCCTGCACTGTCCCTACAACATCCAATGTAAGCTCAGGAAACAGTACCTTCCCTCTAGGTATGCTGCAACCATCAGCACTCAATGTTGAATTCTACAATTTCAGATAACCAGCCTTTCCTGTTTGTGTTCGGAAGTGGACAGCTCTGTTGTAAGGTTATGTGCCCATAACATTAACTCAGTTTTGCTCTCTCCACAGATGCTACTAGCTTTCCCTTTTAAATTTCTGGAAATTGCTTTATTCTGCATTTCATACTTATAGCATTGTACATTTTCTCTTTCATCACTCTCTATTCAAATTCAACAGTGATTACCTTCTCTTAGACAGCACCAACGCCTTTTCTGGCACCTGAACAATCTTGATTTCCACCCCATCACAGACATTCCCTTAGTTCTCTCCATGCCTCCCTTTCGCTACAAGTAAAATAGGTCTGATTTCTCACTTTTCCAGTTCCGACTTAACATTGGTGACCCAAAGAGTCAACTCTGTTTCAGTCTCCATAGATGCTGCCTGACCTGCTGAGTGCGGATGAAATAAAAACATTTTCTTTTTGCCTTGTATTAAGTAATCTGTTAATTGGTAAATGAAGAGTGATCATAATGTGATAGGATTTTATATGAAGATTGAAATTGATTTAGTCCAATCAACATCCAAATGAAGAAAGCAACAGAGGCATGAGGTGTAAGTAGTCACTGGGAGATTGGGAAAATGACAGAAGACAAGCAATGGCTAACATTTAAAGATTAATACAAAGTTTACAATGAACTAAGGCACAAAAATCCAGCAGAAAATGTGGTCCGACCCTGTCAAAAAGGAAGTTAAATCAAGGACAATGTTAGATCAAAGGTAAAGGCTTATAAGGTTGCCTAATAGTGCAGTAAACCTGAGGACTGAGAAAATCTCAACATTCAGCAAAGGAGGACCAAAAAATTGATATGGAGGAGGAAATAGGATAAAAGAGTAATCTACGAAGAATTATTAAAACAGACCGTAAAATCTTCTTTAGATATGAAAAAGGGAAAACTAAAGTTAATGTGGGTTCCTTATGATCTGAACAGGAGAGTAAGGTGGCAGCACAGGGAGATAAGGTGGTGAAGAAGGTATACAGGATACCTGTCTTCGTTAGTTGGGGGCATAGAATAGAAGAACAGGGAAGTTATGTTACAGCTTTACAAAACATTGGTTTGGCCACAGCTGGAGTACTGTGTGCAGTCCTGGTCGCCACACTACAGGAAGGATGTGATTACACTGGAGACGGTGCAGAAGAGATTCACCAGGATGTTGCCTGGGATGGAGCGTTGAATCTAACCTTTCACACAGCTGTCCATGTGAGACTGTGTCAAAGGCCTTACTGATGGTGACTTAATTGAAACATTCAAGATTCAAAGGGGGGTTGCTAGGGAGGCAGATTCCCCAGTGGGGGTATCTCACACTCAGGGGCATGGTTTCACAATAAGAGGCCACTTGTTTAATACTGAAATGAGGAGGAATTTCTTCTGTCAGAGGGTGGTGACCTTTGGAATTCTCTATCCAGAGAACTGTGGAGGTGGAGTCAATGAATATACTCAAGCTGAGATGGACAGATATTTCATCTACAGCGAAGTCAGGGGTTATGGGGAGCAGTCAGGAGCTGAGACTGAGATCAGATCAACCACTTTTTACTTCCTTCACCAGTCTGACTCGGATGGTACGAGGTGGGAGTTGGGTAAGATGTCTTGGGGATTGGTTATGAGGCTGACGGTGGATCGGTAATGGCAAATGTTGAAGGAACTCAGGGATGAAGTAGAACAACTGTTTATTCCTGTCTGGGACAAAAATAAAACAGGAAGGTGGATCAACTCTGAATAACCAGGGAAATTAGTGATAGTGTTCAATCAAGCAGAACTGGTCCCAAAAAGCAGTGAACCTGAGGACTGGGATCAGTGGAGAATGTAAGAAACGAAGACCAGGCCTGGGTTGATAGGTGGCAAATAACATTCATGCCACACAAGAGGCAGACAATATCCCACATGAGAACATCCAGCTATCACCCCCTGACATCCACTGGCATTACCATCACTGAATCTCCCACTATCAGTATCCTGGGGGTTACCATTGACCAGAAACTGAACTGGAGTAGCCATATACACAGTGTGGCTACAAGAGCAGGTCAGAGGCTGGGAATCCTGCGGTGAGTAACTCGCCTCCGAACTCCCCAAAGCCTGTCCACCATCTACAAGGTTCAAGACAGGAGTGTGACGGAACACTCTCCACTTGCCTGAGTGAGTGCAGCTTCGACAACACTCAAGAAGCTCGACACCATACAGGACATAGCAGCCCATTTGATAGGCACCCCATCCACAACCAATCACTCACTCCACCACCGACACACAGCAGCAGCAGTTTGTACCATCTACAGGATGCACTGCAGCAACTCACCAAGACTCCTTAGACAGCACCTTCCAAACCCACCACCTCTACCAATTAGAAGGACAGAGGCAGTAAAAGCAGGGGAGCATCACCAGCTTGAATTTGCCCTCCAAGCCACACACTATCCTGACTTGGAAATATATCGCCATTCCTTCACCGTCACTGGGTCAAATTCCTGGAACTCCCTCCTGAACAGCACTGTGGGTACACCCACACCTCACGGGCCGCAACGCTTCAAGAGGGCAGCTCATCGCCCCCTTCTCAAGGGCAACTGGGGATGGGCAATTAAATGCCGGCTCAGCCTGCGAAGCCCACATCCCCAGAATAAATAAAAAAATTACGAAGGGGAAAATAGAGTAAGAGAATAACCATCAGGGAATATAAACACTGCCTACGAAAGCTTCCATAGATATCTGAAGAGAAAAAATTGGTGAAAACAAATGTAGGTCCTTTGCAGTCAGAAAGAGGGGAGTTTATAATTGGAAACAATAAAATGGCAGCGCAGTTGAACAGATGTTGGAGGTCTGACTTTACGAAGCAGGACACCCATAAACTCCCAGAGACATTGGGGAACGTGGGGTCTGGTGAGAGGGAGGACTGAAGGAACTCCGTATTACTGGAGAAATGGTGTCGGGCAAATTGATGTTGACCAATAAATCCCCAGACCCTGATAGTCTGTATCCCAGAGTATTTAAAGAAGCCCAAAAATTAGTGGATGTATTGGTGGTCGTTTTCCAACATTCTTTAGACTCTGGATCAGATTTTACAGTTCAGACTGCAGCTAATGTCACCCAGGTGTTTCAAAAAGGAGGGAGAGAGAAAACAGAGAACTCCAGACCAGTTGGTCTCACGTCGGTGGTGGGAAGACGCCAGAGACAATTACCAAAGATGTAATAGCAGAACATTTGGGGAACAGTGCCAGCATCCGTTAAAGTCAGCATGGATTTATGAAAGGGAGGTCATGTTTGAGAAATCGACTGGAATTTTTTGAGAATGTAACCAGTCTCGTGGATGGGGGAGAACTATTTGGATTTTCAGAAAGCTTTTGGTGAGTTCCCACATAATGGAATGTAAAGTTAAAGCAGCTGGGATGGGGAGTAGGTGCTGATGTGGTTGACCAACAGGACACAGAGAAGGAATACACAGGTCCTTTCCTGAGCAGCAGGCAGTGACCACAGG
The DNA here is from genome assembly GCF_009764475.1 of Pristis pectinata. Lineage (NCBI taxonomy): Eukaryota > Metazoa > Chordata > Chondrichthyes > Rhinopristiformes > Pristidae > Pristis > Pristis pectinata. Next base: position 31,180,267 of record NC_067427.1, read on the forward strand.
GATCAGTGCCAGGACCCCAGAACTCACAATATAAATGAATTACATGAGAGAATTGAATGTAATGTCTCTGAGTTTGCAGAGGATGCAAAGCTGGGTGTGAGTGTGAGCTGTGAGGAGGATGCAGAGAGGCCCCAGGCTGATTTGGACAGGTTGAGCGAGTGGGCAAATGCCTGGGCAGATGCAGGGTGATGTGGAGGCAGTCTGGTATGTAAGGTGCCAATAGCAGGAAGGCAGACCGTTATCTGAATGTGGGTAAATGTGAGGCTATCGACTGTGGTGACAAAAAAAGGGAAGCAGATTATTGTCTGGTTGCTGAGAGATTAGGAAATGGGGAAGTGCTGAGAACTGCTGTCGTTATGTACCGGTCGATGAAAGTAAGTGTGCTGGTGTAGCAAGTTGTTAAGAAGGTGAATGGTAAACTGGCCTTCACAGCAAGAGGGTTAAAGTGTAGGAGCAGTGATCTCAGACAACAACTGTGCAGGGTCTTGGTGAGACCACATCCTGCGTATTGTATGCAGCTTAGGTCTGTAATCTGAGGAAGGATGTTCTTGCTATGGTGGGAGTTCGGTGAAGGTTCGTCAGACTGATTGCTGGGACCGATGTATGCAGAGAGATTGGGACAACTGGGATTATATTGACTGGAGTTTAGAAGGATGAGAGGAGATGTCATTGTGGCAGGAAAGGGGTGTGCAATGGTGGGGAAGTGCAGGGCTAGGAGGTCACAACCTTAGGCTAGGGGGAGGCCACATAGGACTGAGATGAGGAGAAATTGCTTCACTCAGAGAGCAGTGAACCTGTGAAATTCTCTACTATGGACGGCAGTTGAGGCCAAATCAAGGCCAAAAAATTCAAGACCGAGTTGGATATAGAACTAATGGCTCAAGAGATCGGGATACAGAGAGAAAGCTAGAACAGGGTACTGAGGCTGGATGACCAACCATCATCGTATTGGAATGACAGAGCATGTTTGAGGGGCCAAATGGCCTTCCCCTTCTCTTAATTACTATGTGTCAAAGTTTCTATCTTCACCAGTGCCTCCTCCGTTTCACCTCTGCCTCCACTGCCTCTGAAACCACCACCTCCAACTGTCCTTCACCAGATCCTCCAATTCCAATACCTCCTATGCCAAATTCTGCTTCTCATTCATCACCCATTAGACCATGCCATTTATCCCCACCACCTCTTGCCCCATCTCCATCTCTTCTTTATTGTTCACCACCTACCCCACCTCCAGCCCCTCTACACCCTGCTCAACCAGCAGCTCCTCCTCCACTTCCTCCCCCCTTCTGCCTCTTCCCTAATCTTCTCTTTGGTGACATCTGGAAACTGGGCAGTGTCTTAAGACAATATTGCTTAGGAGCAACGTTTAGATGTCAACTAGGAATGGGCAAGTGGTGATGGGCCGGAGTGGGAATAGAACCCTCGACACGTGAATTCATGAATGCTTCTGAAGGCTCGTAGGCTGGGGATGTGGCAACCATCACATCAGAAGTCATTGTCACTTTGACATTATGGCAGGAAGCATGACAGTTGTATATAAGATTACAAGAGGCACAGACAGGGGAGAGAGTCAAAATCCTTTTCCCATGGGGGGGGGTATCAAAAACAAGAGAGTGCAGGTAAAAGGTGAGAGGAAGGAATTTTGAAAGGGATCTGAGGGGGAAAGTTTTTGCACAGAGTAGTTGAAATCTGGGGTGGAATCAGATACAATCGCTGGCATTTAGACAGGCACTTAAATAGGCAAGGTACAGAAGGATACAGTCATAATGTGGGCATATAGGATGAGTGTAGATGGGCAAAAAGGTCAGCATAAACATGGTGGGCCGAAGGGCCTGTATCTCTGCTGTACAACAATGACTAACATGATAGGACAGATTTAAGACATGTCCTGAAAAAGACAGGTGTGGATTTAATGACATAAAAACACAAGCAAGGATTTTAAAATAGCAAAGCAGGTTGCAGATGGGGTGGCAGTTTGCAAGAACAAAGGGATCTTGTAGGTTTTTGAGAAGGAGATGGTAATGGCAAATTTGACAAAGGATAATTTTTCATGCAGCATCTTGTCAAATCACTCCCACAATTAATTATTTTTAGACACTTCTTAGGTCAATAATCACAGACAATTCATCACAGCTCCTGCAGTATGGAAAATATAACTTGTTCAAATGATGTTGATTGAGGAATAAATCGTGGGTAGGACTCCAGTGAGAACTCACTTCCTCTTCCCTGACTGGGATCCTGGCATCACTTACATCTACTCGAGGGAGCAAACAAAGCCTTGGCTCACCTCCCACCATGCAGGAGTATCAGTCCAGAACATTAGTGCAAGTCCAAATGGGGCTTGAACCTGCATTTTGTAGGTTCAGGGGTGAAAGTGCTCCTGACTGATCTAAGTCTGAAATGTCTGCAGTAGGACATTAGCTGAGGTTATATATTAACATCTGATTTGTTTACTCAGGGCACTGGATGTAAGAAAAATTCTGAAGTGATGAGTTTGTGTGTGAAAGGTAATGAGCAGTGCTCAGGCAAAGCTGTGCCCATCGTGGGATGCTGTTTGCAAGGTCATGTCAGGCCAGGTTATACGAAGTGTTGGCTTTGCATTACTTCAGCTTATGAAGAGCTTGTACCTGATTCAGCCATTCTTGTCTGTCCCCACTGTCTGTTGTTTCTCTGTCACATCATGGCTGCAGCTTCAAAATACCCAGCAAGTCAGACAGCATCGGTTGAGGGAGAACCAGCGTTATCTTTTCACATTGATGACATTACGCTAGAACTGGACAACAAGCACATTTTAAGTTGCATTGGAAGGGGAGGGATGGGGACAGTACCCCTGTGACGGGGATGATAATGATATAGGATGGAGACCACAGGGCACTGTTGGACATGGTGGTGCTGCCAACCGAGAGAGGGGGACAGAGGCTTGTAAATGGGAAGAGGTGAATGAGAATGGATGAGAGAGAATGTGTGTGTGAGAGAGAGAGATGCTGGAATTGAGAGATGCAGAACACAGCAGATGGTAGGAATCTGAAATAAACAGGAATGCTGGAAACACCCAACAGGTCAAGCAGCGTCTGTGGAGGAAGAAAAACTGAGTTAATGTTACAGGTTGATGACCTTTTGTCAGAACTGGTCAGTTCTGACACAAGCAGGAAAGACTGGTTATCAGAAGTTGTGGAAATCAATGTCATGTCCCAAGGGTTGGGCCTAATGGGAAGGTGAGGCCGTGTTGGGCTTCGTTGGAACAGTGCAAGAGGCCGATGGCTCAGAGTGGGAGTGGGAGTGGGATGGAGAACTAAAGTGGCAGGCAATGGGAAGTTCAGGGTCACTCCTGCGGACAGAATGGCAGTGTTCAACAAAGTGGTCACCCAATCTGCGTTTGGATTCTCCAGTGTAGAGGAAACCACACTGTGAACACTGGTTGCAGGACAGGAGATTGGAAGAAGTGCAAGGGAATCGCTGCTTCACCTGGCAGGAGTGTCTGGGTCCCTGGATGTGGGAAGGGAAGAGTTGAAAGAGCTGGTGTTGCATCTCCTGCAGTTACAGGGAAAGTTGGAAGCGGTGGGTGTCGGTGGGGACAGGAGTGGAGTGGGGAACTGCAGAGTGAATGATCCTTTTGGAATGCTGAAAGGGGACGGAGGAGAGATGTTGTTTACCCTTATTTCTGTTTTTCTCTCCGATGACACGAAAAGCCTCACGCTTGGTCCTCCAACACTGGACTGCGTCACATCACTGAACTTAATTGCTGACTGCCAAGCTCCTGGGCTCTGGAATGCCCTTCCCAGGACTTGAAACCTCTCTTTCCTCCCTTCAAGATGATCATTGAAAAAATCCTTCTTAAGCAAACCATAGGTCATCGGCACTAGAACCATTTTGGTGCTTAGTTTCGTTTTTGATGTTTGATAAAGATCTTGCACGGTGCTGAGACTGGATTTTCCCTCATTAAAAGTGCAAAATTGGAAATTGAAACATTTCTTGTTTGGATAAAACCTCACTAGGGGACAGTCCCACACACACCGACCCTCACTGGGGTACAGTCCCACACACACCGACCCTCATTGGGGTACAGTCCCACACACACCGACTCTCACCGGGGTACAGTCCCACACACACCGACTCTCACCGGGGTACAGTCCCACACACACACTGACCCTCACCGGGGTACAGCCCCACACACACTGACCCTCACCGGGGTACAGTCCCACACACACACTGACCCTCACTGGGGTACAGCCCCACACACACACTGACCCTCACTGGGGTACAGCCCCACACACACGACCCTCACCGGGAGACAGTCCCACTCACACTGACCTTCACTGGGGTACAGTCCCACACACCCTGACCTTCACTGTGGACAATCCCACACACACTGATTCTCAGTGCAGTACAGTCCCACAGGAAATTTTTCTGTGAATTACTTCTTCAACAGGAAAAACATCACTGTGTTGGACTCATGAATATCAGGAATGGTTCATGTGAATGTGAACTTGCCTATTTTCCACTTGTACTGTGTCAGTCAAAGGTCCTTTATGCTCAATGACTTCTCCAGAAATCCAGAAAGGCTCTGGATGTCTGAAATCGCGAACCATTGCCCTCTCCCCAGGTCCAGATGTGTGCTCACTGATTTTCCTGCCAGGTCCATCTGGAGTTAACTCCATCACCACTCCCCTGAGCTGTTAGTTAATAACCCAAATTGCTGTACCTCTGGTTCGGTGTCCTCCTGTGTCAGTCACATACTGTGCACCAGCAGTGCATTCTGTGAATGCTAAGCATGGGCTCTGTGACTGGCAATGAGGAGTTGTTCGTGGCCATTCTAATTTCAGGAGAACTGGTTCCACCAGTTCTCTCACTGAGGTAGATGCCCACTCACTGGGGCACAGCAGATAGACACTGACCCTGCAGACCTGCTCCAGCTCTCTGGGTCCATTTCCAGAGAATCTCACTCTCATGGAGCTGGATGGTAGAGATACTAATTCCCAGGTACAGCCTGTAAATCAGAGGAGATTGTGGCAGGAGGGAGAAGTGGGAGGCAGGAAGGAGAGTTAGGTAGCAACATACCATGGTCTTAAGTAGTTTCTGCACCACCTCAGCCACAGACTGGCCATTACTCTGACCTGACAGTGAGGGAAGTGAGCAGTGACCTTGTTGGAGGGGTTTGGTGATACACCTGTCGTGGTCGGCATGAGTGTGTGCATCTGAAATAGTGGTGGGAGTTTGAGGGTGCGGCCAATAGCTGGGTGCTAGAGCAGGTTTGTGACTGGGAAGGGTTGCTGTTAGGTGAGTGTTAGGAAGTGAAGGATGGTCCAGTTGTTGAGAGGGGAGAGGGGGAGATTGATGATTTACCCACTGACCTGATTTGATGGTCATTGAACTTCTTGCACAGATCGATGTCCTTCACTGCTGGAACTGACCTCCAGTTCACCCCACACTCATTGCCACCTGACTGGGAGCCGGCCGATGTGCCGGCCCTCTCTCTCCTCCCTGTACCTCTTTTATTCAGACCTGTGTACCGCCTGCCCTGCCTGACATTCCACCTGTTCTCTTCGCCCCAAATGCTCTTTAATATCCCACCGTCTAATCCCACTCTCTTGCCACTGCTGAGATACTTTACTTTCACAAGCTTACTTGCAAGAGTTTCTCCTCACTCTCCAACCTTGAGTCTCATTCTTGGTCAAATCTCATGCTCCCTCCCTCTTCACCAGCCCCGCAATATCCCACCAAGCACACTTCCTGGCTTCCAACGTCTGTTGTTTTGGTTCGGATTTTCAGCATTTTTCGGTTTCCATATTCTGCATACCCAATGAATATCCCAGTCAGTTTTGCCTTCTGCTCATCCCCCCTGACCTTCACAACTCTCAAAAATTTCAGAACAATTCCTGATCACTCCTTCTGTCCTTAAGTACCCAAAAAGGATAATCTCATTCTCCTGCATGCTCCCCACTTCCCTGTAATATCTCAGCTAATAACAAGAACAGCTTCTTCCTCACTGCTGTCAAACTCCTGAACCGATCACCTCTTTCACACCCCCTTCCTGGTGGCGCTGCCACGTTCTCGGACTCTTAACTCCAACTCTCTCGGTTATTCCATTATTGTCACTTCCACATTTCTTTTTGTACTGCTTCAGATTGCACTGCAGTCTTTGCACCACTCTGCAGTTTAGCACTCATCGCTGTACCTGTTGTTGTGTATAGAATTACAACATACAGTGTTTACTCTGTGAGCTTCATGAGAGCAAGGAATTTCATTGCACCCTGGTGTATATGACAATAAACTAATCTGTAATCTACTGATTTTACCCCACATAACTCCACACTCAAAGTACTCGTTCGGACCCCACTCACTCTCCATATACATATTAATATCCCAGCTAGGCTTATTGTGCCCAACATTTATTTTAAATATAGCAATATACACCCTGCATCCAGCACCATTAATACCATGGCCAGTCTCACTTCACTCCATCATCTTGGGTGGCAGTCCAATCATCCTATGTGGGATGGACTGAGAATGGATCCGGCGTCCCACAACTGAGCATCCATCTTGACTTCCTCCTGAGATCCCCACTGCCACTGAAGCCAACTCAGTTCATTCCGCATGATATGAAGAATGGGCTGAGATCACTGGATACAGCAAAGGCTTCAGGAGCAGACAACATCCCAGCAGTGGTGCTGAAAACCTGCCTTCCCGGACTAGCTCTGCCTCCAGTCAAGTTTGTTTGATCCAGACCACCATCACCGTTATCATACTGATGATGGAAAGCAGACTGGGTAGTAAATTGGGTGCTGAAGTGCCATTGACGATGCTCTCAAGCAGCACTCACTGACCAATAACCTACTCACTGATGCCCAGTTCAGGTTTCACCAGGACCACTCAGCTCCAGATCTCATCTCACCCTTGGTCCTAATATGGATCAAAGAGATGAACTCCAGACATGAGGTGAGAGTGACTGCCCCTGACATCAAGTCAACATTTGTCTGTGTGTCAACAAGGAGTCCTGGTGGGACTGAAGTCACTGGGTATCAAAGGGAAAACTGGAGTCATTCCTCAAAAGAAGGTGGCCATGGTTGTTGGAGCTTCCATGGGTACTGACTATTTCTGGTTGTAGTTCCCACGGGCACTGCCCATGTCCTGCTATATTTCCCATGGCACTGAATATTTCTGGTTGTGGTTTCCGTTACTTCTCAGTATGTGTCCCACAGGCACTGATTATTTCTTGCTGTGATGTCCAAGGCATTGACAATTTCTTGCTCTGGTTCCTACAGGTGATGTTTATATCTGGGATGGTTTCCATGGGCACCACTTATTTCTCAGTCTGTTTTCCTGTTACTTCTTGGTACAAAACACAGAAACGTAGATAGAGCAGAAGTAGGCCATTCAGCCCCTCTATTCTACACAACCATGCTGATCGTCCAGATTCAGTATCATATCCCTTTGGCCATCAGTACCAGATCCAACTCCTTCTTGAATATATTTAGTGATTTGGCCTCAGCTGCTTTCTGTGGTACAGAATTCCACAGGTTCACCGCACTCTGGGTGAAGAAATTTCTCCTCATCTCAGTCCTAAATGGCTTATCCTGAATCCTTAGTCTGGACTTCCCTCACCATTGAGAGCATTGTTCCTGCATCTAATCTGCTCAATCCCGTCAGGAATGGATAAGTTTCAATGAGTTCTCATTCTCCTAAACTCCAGTGAACATAGGCACACCTATCCCAATCTCTATTCAACGTCAGTCCTTCCATCCCTAGGATCAGTCTGGTGGATCTTTGCTGAACTCCCTCTACAACAAGAACATCCTTCCTCAGATAAATTCAAAACTGCACACAATACTCAAGATGTGGTCTCACTAAGGCCCTGCACAATTGCAGCAAGACGCCCCTGCTCCTGTACTCGAATCCACTCACGATGAAGGCCGGTATACCACGCACCTTCTGGACCACCTGCTGCTCTTGTGTGCTTCCTTTCATCAATTGGAGCACAAGGGCTGCCAGTTCTCGTTGCAGTTCCCCCTTTCCTCATCTGTCATTGTTCAGGAAATAATCTGTCTTCCTGTTTTTGCTATGTGATATTAATCCTCATTACCCTGCATTTGACCATACATTCTCCCACTCCCTCAACCTGCCCAAATCACCCCGGAGCCTCTCTGCATCCTCCTCGCATCTCACCTTCACACCCCACTTTGTGTGGTCTGCAGACCTGGAGACATTACATTGAATTCCATCATCCCAATCATTAATATGTATCATGAATATACGTTTCCCACTGGTATTGATTATTTCTTGTCATAATTTCCATGGGCATTGTCTGTTTCTGAATAATGGTTTCTGTGGGCACTGACTATTGTTGGATGTGGCTTCCATGGAGACTGACTGTTTCTGGGAAAGGTTTCCAAGGGTACCAGCTACTTCTGGGAATGTTTTCCATGAGCACTGATTACCTCTGGGTGTAGTTTCCACGGGCACTGACTGTGCCCGGGAATGGTTTCCATGGGCACTGACTGTGCCTGAGAATGGTTTCCATGGGCACTGATATTTCTGGGATTGGGATACAATCGCTGGGGGTTTACATATGTAGTTCACGTCAAGTGGCAGGGCAGGTTTCAAGGTGGTTTCAAAATCTTACAGGTTCCTGCGCTCTATTAATAGAGGGACAGTACCTGTTTGCAAGCATGTCAAGATGATCCTTGAGAGAGCAATGGCTTGGCCAGAAATTGGAATACTTGCCCACTTCCTGGCACCACACTTTAAGACTGATGCAAAGGCTTTAGCAAGGGTGCGGAGAGATTTACTGAGATGATTGCAGAGATGAAGGGTCTGAGTCAGAGAAGCTGAGGTTGTCCCCTTTCGAACCGAGGAAGTTGTCAGGAGATCTGATTTAGATATCTGAAATTGTGCAAGGATTAGACAGAGTAGGTCGAGGGAAACTGTTCCCATTGATGGAAGGTCAAGAAACCAGGAGCACAGGATGAAGGTGATTGGCAAACAAACCACAACTAACATGAAAGGAACACGAGAGTGGTTGGGGTTTGGAATACAGCGCTGGGGGAGTCACGGGGCAGATTCATCTGCAGCCTTGAGTATTGGAGAGGGTAGAATTTGTGGGGCTGCGGTGAGACGGTGGGGAATGGGTCTTGCGTCCAGCACTGTTCCAATGAGGATTGCTCTTACACAGAGCTGGTATAGAATCAATAGGCTGAATGGCCTCCTTCTGTGCTGTAAACATACTGTGACATCACCATTCATCCTGAGATCACCACCAGTCTTTGCCCAGTTCCATTCAGCAACAGTAAAGGCTCTGGGATCAGGCACTGTCCCAGCTGAGGAGAGGGGGTCTGGAATGAACTCTTCCTTTGCAGCACCAAACGTGGTGAGGGTTAAAGTGGTATAGGACAGCTTAGAATTAGTGTTGTTGCAGAGAGATTCTCCATCCCACTCCCAATCTGACCTCTCTGTCTGTGGTCATCTCCATAGGCATGAGGAACATCTTCCATCTTCTATCTGAGCACATTGCAGCCCGCTGAGGTCAATGACTCCATGTCATATTCCATCTGTCATGTTGATGCCCAGTCACTCATCTCCCCTACATTCTCCTGAAACCTACTTACATTTTCTTCTGTACTCACGATCCTCCTTTCTGCCCAGTTTAGTATGGTCAGGAAGTTCCTATCTGCTGTTGGGTTTACTCGGAGAAAATGATGGATTCTTCAACAACCCTGATGGAGCAGATTTCTCAGGATTTTGCAGGGGATGGTCCCAGATACTCTCATTATCCTTCTGCCTTCATTTTGATCCCATCTGTTGTACCAAAGACCTATGCTCCAGAACTAGCTATACCTCTAACTGAGCTGTTCCAGTACAGTCACAACACTGGCGTCCACCCAACAATGTGGAAATTGCCGACTTGTTCACAAAAAGCAGGATAAGTCTGTGGTCAGCAGATGCAGCGATGTCATCACATGAATACATGAGGCACCTTGAAGTCAATCTTCAGGTATCACTGGATGGTGAGTACCCCAGTCAGTCAGACTCTTCTCTGGCAGAATCCCTTGACTCCAAGCAGAGGATGTGAGTCGGTGCATGTCCCAAGGGAAGCTCTGAGTCCATTCTCCATTATTCTGCTGATGCAGGTTTTATTCATGTTCATGTTGCTTTTTTGTATTGTTTCATATTCTTTCTTTACATGTGTTGTCAGAGCTGATTTTGCTGCCAGGTTATCCCTGGGGCACAGTGTGGGCAGCCCTTGGCAACTTGATTGACTTTCAAAATGGTTGCTAGAGTGGGAATCACACCTCCCAACAGTCGCTGTGTTTCAATGTTCCATTTTCTGATTTTTGCTCAAAGGCTTGTTTGTGATCCTTCTTATTGAATGAATCATTAACCAACTGAACACAAACCAGGAGTCAACGACTGCTAGTTTGCAGTTACGGCCACAGCAGCTGCTTGTTCCTCTCAGTCCAGTTTGTGCTGAGCACAAGGAGATCCTATCAAGACGACCTGGTTAATGACGTGACAATCCCTTGCAGTGGACTTTGGGTTAAGGATGTGAGATTTGGGTTAAGGATGTGGGAATCTCACATCCTTAACCCAAAGTCTTACCAATAACACAAAGATGGATGAAATAATGCATCATGTTTCTCTCTTTTGTGGGCAGAATTATCTATTTTTTGACTTTCACTCAAACCACTTTTCATCACAAAAACCAGTGTTCCAAGTGCTTGTCTACGTCTCATCTTCATTCAGACCTCATGACCTCCCCAACTTTGTATTTTGTTGATCTGATGTCAGGAGAGGGGAGAGGAAGGAATGCCCTGACACCTTCCCAGATGCCATTCCCAAGTAAGACTCATTAAATGTCTGGCCCCTCCCTGAGGAATTTGCAGACACCTCATGAGGTCCCTGTGTTTGCAGCCATCTCCATTACATACCTGAGCCAAATGAATGACTGAGCCCCTTCAGTCAGCTAACATGAGGGAGCTTCAGTTTGTAAGTCTGTGATTGTGATCGTCAATCAACAGGTTACGCCAGTGTTCAATCACAATTTACTGTGTCCATTCCATTCCTTTCTGTTTGCCTCTGCAAATTCACTTTGCTTTATAATGCAACATTTGCAAGAAATCCACGGCCATATCTAACCACTGTGAAGAGATTTATTCACCTACGAACAAGACTCCTGACCGTGTATATTTACACCTTCCAGACGTAGATATTTTAATTTCTTCTTGGCCAAATATCAAACATTCAATATTGAATGTGTGGCGACTCACCGTCTAATCGGGCGAACCGGCTTGGCAGTCGGGTTGCGCGGCGTCGGAGCGACGAGGCCCAAGATGGCGGCGGGCCTCGTCTTTCCGAGCGACGGGGAGAACCCGCGCGCGGGAAAGTCCTGATGACGTAGGACTTACGTCATTGCCGGTTGTTTTGGGCGGGAACATTCTCCCTTAAAGGGCCCGCGCAAGGCGGGAAAATAAACCAGTTCTGTTTGGCAATCCTCCGAGTAGAGTCTTGTTTTATTCCGCGGTAGCAACCGCTACAAATGAATAGAACTTCCTCAGATCCAATATTGGGAAGATCAATGCCTTTTTCTTGAGTCCCCTCTTCCCTAGCCAACCTCCATCCCTCACTCTGGACACTGCCTGTGGCATGTTTGTGCACCTTTGATTTTCACCTGATCTTGAGGCAAGTTTTTGACCACATTCACCTCCCTCACCAACCAATGCTTTCCATCTCCCTAACATTGCCCTTCTGTCACCGCCTACCCATCTGCGGTAGAAAGCTCAGTACTGTCCAATATCTGGACTCACCTTGGAGATATAGAGTCAGGAAAAGGCCATTTGACCCACCGTGTCCATGCCAACCATTGCACCCATCTATACTTATCCCGTTTACCCACATTAGATCCGGAGCCTTCTATTGCCTTGGCGATTCAAGTGCTTGTCTAGATTCTTCTTAGATGTTGTGAGGGTCTCTGCCTCCACCACTTCCTCAGCTTGGAATGGTTCCAGACTCCAACCACCCTCTGTGTGAAAGTCTTCCCCCTCCGATCCCCTGTAAATCTCCCACCTCTTGCCTTAAACCTGTGCCCTCTTGTCTTAGACACTCCCACCATGGGAAAACGATTCTTATTATCGACCCTATCTATCTGCCTTGTAATTTTGTATACCTGTTCACCCCCCTTCTGGCCAACTTCCATTCTCCACAAACTCCAACCCAATTTGCACGAGGTTTGAGTCAGCACTAGCCCAGCTGACCTACGTTGGCTCCAGTCTGTTAAAATTCTCATCCCTCTGTTCAAATTCCTCTGTAGCTTCATCTCTTTCTGCTCTGTATCTTCCTCAAACTCATTAATGTTCTGAGATTTCCTCCCCATCATGATTTGGACATCTCTGATTTTATTGTTTCACCATTGACAATTGAGCCCTAAGCTTTGGAATTCCCTCCCTAAGCTTCTTCAGGATGCTCTAGGATGCTCCTGTAACATATTCCAGAACTACATCCTATGGGCAAATGCAGGGTTTTTTTTCTGATTACACTGCTGTGAAAGACTTCACAAGGTAGCACTCTGGAAAAAAAATGATAAATGAAAATTGCTGTTTTAATGCAACAGGGTATTGTAAATTTATCGGAATTTACAATAGTCTATTAACAGTTGTTATCAGAAAGTGAAGAACACTTTCTAGATCGTGTTGTCAAACACTGTACCTGTTCCACAACAGAATTTAAGTGAACAGAAATATCACACAACTTTTCTGAGACAAAGAAATGTTCTGAATCGGAACCTCCCAGTTGGCTCATTGTTTTATTTATTTTCAGGATCTGTCTATCAGTGGCAAGACTGGCATTTATTGTCTATCCCTAATTGCCTTGGAGAAGGTTGTGTTGAACCACCTTTTTGAACCGCTGCAGTCCTTCTGGTGAAGGTGCCCCCACAGTGCTGTTGGGGAGGGAGTTCCAGGATTTAGACCCAATAGCGATGAAGGACTGGCGACTTGGAAGGGAACCTGCAGGTGGTGCCCTGCTGCCCTCATATTTCTTAGGGGATGTGGTCACAGGTTTGGGAGGCGCCATCGGAGTAGCCTGGGTGAGTAACTGCAGTGTGTTAGCAGATGGTGCACACTGCAGCCACTGTGTACTGGTGGTAGAGAGGATGAATGTTTCGGGTGGTGAATGGGGTGCCAATCAATGAGGCTGCTTTGTCCTTGAAAGTTGTTGGTTCTGTCCACATCCAAACGGGTGGAAGGTACTCCATCAGGCTCCCGACCTGTGTCTTGTAGATGATGGAATGGCCTTGGGGTGTCAGGAAGTGAGTCACTCACTGCAGGATACTCAGCCTCTGACCTGCTCTTGTAGTCACAGTATTTATGTGGCTGTTGCATTTGTGTTGCAATGGGGACCTCCAGGGTACAGATAGTGGGGGACTCGGTCATGGTCCATTGTTTGTCAAGGGGAGATGGTTGTTGTTGGCACTTTTGTTGCACAAATGTTACTTGGCGCTCATCAGCTGATGTTTCAATGTTGTCTCGGTCCTCCTGCATTCAGGGATGGGCTGCTTCGTTTGCTGAGGAGTTGTAAGTGTGCAATCATCAGTGGACATCCTGACTTCTTACTCTATAATCGAAGGAAAGGCATTGATGAAGCAGCAGAAGATGGTTGGGCCTGGACACTCCTGCAGCGATGTCCCCGAGATTGCCCTCCACCACCACAATCATCTTCCTTCGTGTGAGGAATGACTTGAGTCATTGGAGTGTTTTTGCTCTGATGCCCATTGACTTCAGCTTTACAAGGACCCCTTGATGCCACGCTCGGTCATATGGTCCCTTGATGTCAAGGGCAGTTTCTGTCACCTTACCTCTGGAACTCAGCTCTTTGGCCTAGTTTTGGACCAAGGCTGTGATGGGGTCTGGAGCCAAGTGGTCCTGGGGAAACCTGAACTGGGCATCAGTGAGTAGGTTATTGGTGACTGAGTGCAGGATAGTACTGTTGATGAAGCCTTCCGTTGAAAGTGGATCATTGGGCAGTAGTTAGCCACGCTGGGTTTGTCCTTTTCTGGGGGGTAGATACCAGTGTTGGAACAATTTGTCTGTAGGCACTGCTAGTTCTGGAGAGCTTTTGCAATATCCAGTTCGCCGAGCCATTTCTTGATATCTCACGGAGAGAATCGAATTGGCTGAAGCGACTGGATTCTGTGATGGTGCGGATCTCAGGAGGGGGAAATCTGAGATGGAACATCTATTCCACATTTGAACCAGCAGGGAATAGAGGGATATGGACCTTGTACAGGCAGATGGGATCATGGTCGGCACAGACATTGTAGGCTGAAGGGCCTGTTCTTCTGCTGTACTATTCTATGTTCTATGACACTTCTAGCTGAAAATGATCACAAATGCTTCAACCTTTTCTTTAGCATGCTGCGGCCTGCCATCATTGAGGGCGGGGATGGTCTCAGACCCCCCTCCTTCTGCTAAGCTGTTTAATTGTCCACCACTTCACTGTTCATGACCAGACTGTGGCGCTCTGGTCTGATCCACTGGTTGTGAGACTGATCATTCTGTCTGTCATATGCTGTTTTTGTTGCCTCGTACGCAACTAGTCCCGTGTTATGGGTTCACAAGGCTGTGCCTCAAGATGTTTCGGTGAGCCTGGTGTTGCTCCCAACATTCTCGTCTGCACTCCTTGTTGACCGGGGGCCGATCCTCTTGTTCGGTGAGGAGGGATAACAAGTAATAACCTGCACAGGGCTAAGATCACCAAATAATCCAATTCTCCTAATCAGTCTCTGACCTGGTTCTGATATCCCAAACTCAGACCGCTTGATGTGCCCCCTTAAGGGTTCTGCTGGTTTCTCCGTAACTCCAACAAGTTGTGATTAATGAGTAACAAAAAAAGTCAACATGGACCTTTGAGCAATCAGTGCTCCACATACACTGGGATTGGGACATCGTCTGCCTGATAACTCCCGGCCGTTCTACGTTACCGTCTTATTTTGGAACAGACCAACGACAATGTGGTGCATTCTGTCGCTCCTCCTTGCTGTGCAGTTGCTGGGGACAGGGAAAGCTATCCCACGGAATAGAAATGCTGATTTTCTGCTTTGGGAAAACTTTAATGTGAATCAGGTAATCCATGTTGGGTATAACTGGTACATGGGCTCTGGGACTGTAGTTACATAATAACTCTTGTACACTGGGTAAGGGACCACAGTTAATGCTGTAACTGGTATGTTGGGCTTAGAGACTGTAGTTAATGCAGTAACTCTGGTATACTAGGCTTAGGTTATGTAGTTAATGCTATCACTATTATCCTTGACTTGGTCTGTAGTTGTTGTAGGAACTCTGGTACATGGGGCTCAGGGCTTGTACTTACTGCTGTAACTCTGGAACATGGGGCTCAGAGACTATAATTAATTCTGTAACTCTAGAACACTGGCTTTAGACACTGAGGTTAATGCTGTAACTATTACAGTGGTATAAGGGACAGTAATTATTGTGACTGTTCTGGTACACTGGGCAATGGTTAATATAGTAACTGGTGAACTGAGCTAAGAGATTGTGGTTGATTTAGTAATTCAATACACTGGGATAAGGATCAGTAGTTAATTCAGTAACTCTTGTATACTATGCTCAGCAACTTAAGCTGATGCTGTGACTAGTATGCTGGTATAATCAACAGTAGTTATTGCAGTATCTCTGACATCCTGGCCTATGGAACAGTAGTTGATGCAATAACTCTGGTGCACTGGGCTTGGGAGCTGTAGTTAATATTCTAATTCTGGTGTACAGTCTGTAGTTAATGTAATAAATCTGGTACAGCAGGTTAGAGGGTTGTTGTTAATGGTGTAACTTGTGTACTTTGGACTGAACAGTGGCATTGATTGGTGCTTAACTCTGATAACCACTGGACATTAAATGCAGATTTAGATGGATTAGTGAAAAATTGAAGCAACCGGACAGGTTGGAGCCGACAACTCAAAATGACATCCTTTATGCAGATTCACAGCTTGCGCCGAATTACCTCAACAATTGCCTGTATGACATGACACAGCTTCACTTCCAGACTGTCTGGCCTTAGGACAAATGAACTGGACTGGGCTTATACAAAAGAGGAAAGTGAGGTGTAATTTAAAGGCAAGACCTTTCAGCTGCTGGAAATCTGACCTCAAACCGAAAATGCTGGAGATACTCAGCTGACCGGCCAGCATCCAAAAAGTTGACTCTGCTTCTCTCTCCACAGACACTGCCTGAAGGTGTAAGTTAATTGTGATACAAAACCATGGGAGCTCCAGTCAAGGTGAACTGGAAGGATTTAGTTCAATTGCCTGAGTGGTCCGTAACTGGTGGACAGCAGTCCTGTTGGCAGGGAGTGAGGAAATGTTACTCGGAGGGTTCAGGGTTTGGAGCTCATCGTCTGAAAGAGTGGTAGAGGCAGAAACCTCCATCTGGGTCAGCACCTGATGGCTCTAACCTGCCCAATACAGACCAAGGACTGGGAAGTGGGAGATCCCAAACCAGCTCCATTTTCACCTTGCTTGGACACAGTTGGCAGAGTGGCCTCCTCGTGTGGCATAAGTTCCTATCATTCTATACCTAAGCAGAACCTGTGCGTGACAGATAGGGAAGTGTTAGTGAGGGTAGAGTAACTTTAATAATGAGGAAGAATGGAACTAGGGTAATCAGGAAAATGAGACTGAATAGAATGAATACATAGAAAAAGAGTTGGTTGCTGAAGGGAGTAGTGATTTGACTGGCCAGTGGCAGTAGGGAAATGATTGGGGGATATTTTATCATACGGAGAAAGTGGAGGCTGAGTTTAATCCTTTAGGAAGTTTATTGTCTTCCAGCCTGCTGAGTGCACATGTCTGCAAACACAGCCCCTACCGAGAGCCAAAGATCAAAACAGCAGCTCAAGATAAGCCACCAAACTAGCCTGGGCCTCTGCTGGCTCACACCAAGGAGACTAATGTTCAATTAAAACAGAAAATGCTTGAAACACTCAACAGGTAAGGCAGCATCTGTGGAGAGAGAATGCAGAATGTCCTTTGTCAGAACTAATATTGAATCAGAGACAGGGATTCACTAAACTCTCTGTAAGTAAAATAACCGTAATAAAGAAAATAATAACACTAAATGCTGACAAATTCCTGGGATGAGATACTGTTCGCAAAACTATAACGGAAGCAGATGAGAACATTGCAGATTCCTACAATCTTCCATACTTGTCTCGACTTGGAAACTATTTCCTTAGATTGGAAAAATGTGAATGTTACTGTTATTTAAGCAAAATGAGCAGTGAAAGCAAAGAACTTATAAACCAAATGGCCCAAGATATATCGTCAGGAAATAACACCAGGATAAGAGACTGAACAGTTTCATGGTTGATGAATCTGACTGAAGGTTTTGAAGTAAATGATGAGACTGGACAAGGCAGACGTAACTTATACGGTCTTCAAGACGTTGGGCCTGAAGGGCCTGTTACCATGCTGTATATAAAATTTAAAAATAAAATTTAAAAAAAAGATCTCTGGACTACCTGAGAGGTGTACAGAATGGAGTGTTCCAGGGATCGGTGGCAGGAAATGTATTGAGCCAGTGTTCTCGGTTGCAATGTAACAAAAACTAGTTCAACCCATTAATGAACTGATTGGTTTAATGTTTCAAATTGCTTATGAATGTTCTTGCACACAAAAGGTTGAGAAGCATGGCAAATTTGCTTGTAGTGTGCCAGGACTGTTATTAAAAAACATCTAGTTTATAAAAGAAATGTGATTTTTATATAACTCTTAGGAATGATGCAGCTTAAACAAAGCAAGAAAATGCTTCATATTTCTGCACCATTTTTAGGGTCAGTGTCTAATCAAATCAGAACCTTTTCTTCATTCCTCTTTCTGTGCAAGGATCGTGCAAGGAGGGCGCTCGGAGATGTGGAAGGATCTGCTTTTGAGGCCACTGAGGCAAATGAAGGTGGGTGCAGCACTGGATACAGCGAAGGGCAAACCACTGCACTCATTACTGCAACCAGCAGGGCTCAGGGGAGGTGGGGGGTGGAGGCAAGAGGTAAATCAGCAATTTGGACATTAGTTGCAAGGTGCCACTAGTTACAGCACTGGGCCAACGCTGGTCACGGTGCTGGGAATTGCCCAGCGATGAGTTGATTACCAGATCAGGCATGGCGTTGGCTGCAAAAATGGTAACAGGACTAGTGGCACTGCCATGTACAAAGTGTGGTGTGTTGTACCAGGGCTGGGCAGCGTATTAAATACTGCTTTGGCACAGCACTGGTTAGAGTACTAGATGCTGCTTCAGGCAGAAGACCAGGCACAGCAGAATGTGGAGCAATAGGGTCATTCTGCACGGAAACGGGCCCTTGAGTCCACCAATCCCATTTACCAACACTTGGCCCATAACCTTCAATACCCATTTCTGACTATAAGGGACCTCGATGAAATCTCCTCTCAAACTGCTCAGCTCCAAGGAGAACAAACTCAGCTTCTCCAGTCTAATTGTGTAGCTGGAATTCCTGATTCCTGGACCCAATCTCAGGATCGAAGTGAGGGAGGTGGATTTGTTCCTATGTATCAGTATTTTGGCATAGGGTGACTAGCTTCCTGACTCCCTGTCATTTGGTTTGTATGTTTTGTACGTTTGTTAATGTTAACATTGTTGATTTCCTTTTGTACCAAGAATCCTGCCAACTTGAGCTGATACTGGTCCATGCTTCCAAGTTAATAACAAATTCTTCTATAACCAATCCTCGATGACCTGTGAACCGTTTACTTATGGCGGCTGTCTCGGAAACGCGAATAATTTTGTCACTGAACGGCAATGTTTGCACACCTGCCGGACTGTAGGTAAGTTACCAAGAACAAACTAATCCTCAGTAGGCATCTCATGGTAATTGTCAATGCACGTTCCTGTGGCTATAAAGGCAGAATAAGTCAATAGTCAACTCTCAGAGGGTGTCCTTTCCCATATTCTCACAGTAATGGCAAATCAACGTACCCCATGTAACAGCAAGTGTCCAGCCTATATTCTACAAAAACACCAAGCCAATAACCCTCTGGTAATAGTTTGTGTCAGTCTGTTTTGCAGTGGCAACAGTGAGTGAATAGGCCCCAGCCTGTATTCCCACAGTAATACTGAGATACACCCTCTTGTAATTGTGGGAATCCAGCCTGTGTTCCCATAGTAACCATGAGTCAAATCTCTCTTGTGACAGTGAGTGTCCATCCTGAATTACAATTGTAACAGCAGGCTAATATCTGTTTAGTGAGGGGGAATGTCCTGCTCTCACAACTCCACAGTCAGACAAACATCAGTCAATGTCCAGTTAGTATCAGTGTGTGTCAGCGCAAAGGGCCCTCTAGTAAGAGTACATTGCTATCTCTCTCGTCCTGGTGAGAGACCAGCCACCATTCCTACAGGAACAATGCCAGTATCCTTCTGGTTATGGTAACTATTCAGCTATTTACAACGTCAAAACTATTGAACAGATTTGTTAAGCATGATTTGCCTTTCACGAGTGTGCATTGACTCTGCCCAGTCCTACTATTATTTTCTATATCATTTTCTAAGTAATAGATCCTAGCATTTCCTCACTACTGATCTTAGACTAACTGGTTTGTCGTTCAAAAATGTGCTGCTGGAGGAATTCAAGCAGGTCAGGCAGCATCTGTCGGGGGAATCAGACAGTCGGCGTTTGGGTCGAGACCCTTCATCTGAATGGTTTGTCATTTTGTGTTTTCTCCCTCACCTCCATAGTGAGGTGTCATGTTCCAGACTATGCTTCCTTTGTGTCCTTCCCAATGAAGGGTCTTCTATCTAAAATGTTGACTCTGTTTCTTGTCCCACAGATGCGGTCTGACCTGCTGAGTGTTTCCAGCATTTTCTGCTGATGTTTTCTTGTGCCGCTTTTCATTTGCTCTTTCCTGAATCCCACCCCCCCCCCCCCCCCCCCCCCGCCACAGTCCCCACTCCACTTCCTACTTCCTTCTCTACACCTAATTTAAATCCCCATTTACTACCTTGGTCATCTGCTTTGCCAAAACACTGATTCTACATGTCAGCACTCTGTTACCATGGTGCCTCTTGAAGCAAAACCACTCTAAACCCTGCATTTAACTTTCTAATCTGCTTATCCTTGTGGTAAATAGCACGTGGCTCAGATAACAATCCAGCATTAACACCTCTGAGGTTCTGATTTTCCCCCACTTCCTCAAAGTCGTTCAGCAGAATCTTATTCTTAATTCTAACTTTGTCATTGGTTCCTGCATTGACAATTGGATTCTTCCCCTCCCACTCTGTTCTTCTCCAGCCTGGAGAAAATGTCATTAACCCTGGCACCAGGAACAGAACACAACCTCCAGAACTTCCAGTGTGGTTTCAGAGAACAGTATCTGTTCCTCTGACTGTACTGTCCCTCTGCACAGCTACATTCAGAGTCAGATGAATGTCAGATGGACTCTTGACCTCACAAGGGCAGGCACAGTGGTGTAGCGGTTAGCGTAACATTATTACAGTGCCAGTGACCTGTATTCAATTTGGCTAACTGTCTATAAGAAGATTGTACATTCTCCCTGTGTGTCTGTGTGGGTTTCCTCCGGGTGCTCCGGTTTCCTCCCACATTCCAAAGATGTACAGGTTAGGAAGTTGTGGGCATGCTATGTTGGCACCGGAAGCATGGCGACACTTGCGGGCTGCCCCCAGAACACTCTACACAAAAGATGCATTTCACTGTGTGTTTTGATGTACATGTGACTAATAAAGAAATCTTATTTTATCTTATCCACCTCGTTATGACCTTGCACCTTATTGTTTACCTGCACTGCACTTTCTCTGTAGCTGTTACACTTTATTCTGCATTCTGTTATTGTTTTACCTTGTAGTACATCGATGCACTGTGTAATGAATTGATCTGTATGAATGGTATGCATTCACTGTACCTCGGTACATGTGACAATAATAAACCAATTCCAATTCCTTTCTCAACACAACCAAAGGGCCATGTCAGTCTCTCAGACCATAGAATCCAGGCAGCTGCCCCCCCCCCCCCCCCCACCTTCCCTCATATTTCATCTCAGCAATTGTAATCTGTGGCTCCTGGACACTTGCTGCAGACTTACTTCTCCGGAGGCACAGAGGCCTCCAGGAACTCCACACACTGTCTGTTCTGCCATCTCAAATTGTCTTATTCTGTTGCATTGGATCACTAACTCCAGTTTACGATTTCTCCTCGGCTACTGAATTGATTAAGTTACGCGTGAATGAAACTCACTTAACGAATAAATAAAAAGCTTAAAATATTATAGCTATTAAATTACTCCTGGCCCTAGTGCTCGTCTCGTTTTTTATACTAAAAGCTCATTTAAATTCTCCTGCTCTGTGCCTGTGCTGATATTTTTGCTTCCTGCAGTAACAGCGATTTTATCCAAAATACAAAAAAAATGCAAATGATGGAATCCTGAAATAAAATGTTGGAACCTTTCATCAAGTCAGGCAGCATATGTGGAGAAAGACACAAAGTGAACACTTCAGATCAACAACCTTTCATCAGAAAATAAGTATGTTTTAAGTTGCAATATAGAGGAAGGGGTGGAGAGAACAGAGGAATGTCTGTAATACGGTGGAGGCCAATATTGTCCAGGTGACATAATGCTTTCTGACCCATCCAGTTAATAGAGAAGGTGGATAATTCGAGGGGGAATAAGAAACAGGGGGACATGCTGGAACTGTGAGAGGCACAACACAGCAGTTACTGGAAATCTGCAAAAACAGAGAATGCTGGAAACACCCCAGCAGATCAGGCAGTCCACCTGTCCTTTTAACTCATCCTTTACCACCATCCAGGGACCCAGACTGTCCTTTCAGGTGATACAGCGGTTCATTTGCACTTCTGTGTACTGTATTTGGTGCTCATGATGTGGTCTCCTCTACAAACCAAACGCAGATCGGTTGATCACTTTTCAGGACACCGTTGTTCAGTCTGTAAGCCTGACTCTGAGCTTCCAGTCCATCACTTCAATTCTCCCTCCAACTCCCATTCCCACCCCGGCTACACCGTTCCAACAAAGCCAAGTGTAACAACAAGGAACAGCACTGTATCTTCCACCGGGGTCTCTCGCAGCCCTCAGGACTCAGGACTCAATATTGAATTCAAATTTCAATAACCATCCCATGCCATGAACCAGCAAGTTCTGATGGAAGGTCATTAATTCAGTTTTTTTTCCCTCTGTGGAGGCTACTATATCTGCTGAGTATATCCAACACTATTTCAGATTTACAGCAACTACTGTGTTCTGTGGTTCACAATTTTACAATGTGAGTTTTATTGTCTCTTGAGCTACCGTCACTCAATCATTACTTAGCTTTGAGGCCATTGCTTCACCAGGACAACCTTGGTCTCCAACCGATCACTGACATTCCCTTTGTTCCCTTGACACCCCCCCCCCCCCCCCTTGCTGCAACTTAAAACATGATTGTCTTCCGATGCAGGGTCACTGACCTGAACCGTTAACTACATTTCTCTTTCCACACATGCTGGTTGATCTTCTGAGTATTTCCAGCACCAGAGATAATATCCTCAGGTTTGTGGTGTCCAGTCAGTGTGCCTAGTATCCCCCTGCAACAGCAAGTTTCAAGCACATATTTGGATACAGAGATTGTGTCCATAACCTGTGGTAATAGTGAGTATGCAGCCTGATTTTCTTAAGTAACTGCGACAGATTATCTCACAGATTATAGTAAATGCATAATCAACGTTCCTGCACATACAATGAGTCATTATACCAACACTACCATTGACCTGGAAATTGGACCCACTTGCACCAATTTTACAGGCAAGTTGAACATAAAAGTGACTTCACCCAATTAGATTGCCCTGGTGATCACCTCTGGGTAAAATTGTATCCATCAGGGAATTTGCTTGGGTACTTCCTGTGTGATCTACCTTGGCACAGCACAAATTTCTCCGGTTTCATTGGTTGGTTTAGGATGATTATAATAGAAGTAATGAGTAGATCTGCAGGGAGCAGCTGGCAACGAGTTACCACACTCCGGCATCATCTTGAGCCTAATTCACGGACCTGATGATAAGTCTCATGTACATCGAAACACACAGTGAAATGCATCTTTTGCGTAGAGTGTTCTGGGGGCAGCCCGCAAGTGTCGCCACGCTTCCGGCGCCAACATAGCACGCCCACAACTTCCTAACCCGTACGTCTTTGGAATGTGGAAGGAAACCGGAGCACCCGGAGGAAACCCACGCAGACACACAGGGAGAGCGTACAAACTCCTTACAGACAGCAGCTGAAATTGAATCCGGATCGCTGGCGGTGTAATAGTGTAATGCTAACCGCTACACTACCGTGACTGCCCTGCTAATGATGTGCAGCAGTGAGATTAGTCATCCTTGTTCCCAAGGGGACTGCCTAATATGTGTGTGTGTGTGTGTGTGTGTGTGTGTTCAGATGGCAGCCCGGGTGTGTCTCCTGATACACAGGAGCTCCATCTTGCTCTCTGTGCCTGCCACCATTACTCAGTGTCACTCTGAATATTGTGGAGTTCTCTCCCTCTCTCCTGCAGCCTCTCTCTTCCATGGCAACCAGAATGTGTCACCATTGTCTACTTACCTCAGTGAAGTAGCCTTTAAGTGCTGCTGCCCTTGTGTCAGAAATCGGGTGAGGTCTGCTCGAAACTGTGCAGGCGGTGTTTCAACACCTGATTCTGTGTTCAGACCATTATCATCAGTTCTGATGGTGCTTTTGGCAAATTTCATGAATCTTAGCTGGGGATTGGATTGGACATTAGTGCCATACACAGCAGATGTGCAGCACACCAGCAAAGGTTGAATCCAGTCTTTAGGCTATTGTGTCAGTGATCACTGTTAATAGTGAGTGTCCATTATAGTGAATTAAGAGTGAGTACCTTTACTGTAATGTTTGGTTAATAGCTCTCTGGTAATAGTTATTGTCTTACCTGCATTCCTACAGTGAAGATCCCCTCCCACCAGCCCCCCTGAACTTCCAGTGCACTCCTAGATCCCAGCTGGAGGAGTGCACTGGAAGTTCAGGAGGGCCGGTGGGAGAGGATCTTCTACTCTCACAGAGTGGAAGCACTTCATCCTTGATTGCAAGGGGCAGCCTAAGAAGAAGTAGACAGTGTGTCATTGGCCTGGATGCATTGACGCTGGCTGGCGATTTTGTAGAGAACTGTTGGCTCCAGTGCAGGTACCTGTGGTGGCACGAGAGACTGGAATCTCTGGCAACACACAAGATGCTGGAGGAACTCAGCGGGTCAGGCAGCATCTGTGGAGAGAAATGGACAGTTGACGTTTTAGGTTGAGACCCTTCGGCTGGACTCAGTACTGAGGAAGAACGCATGGCTGTGGTAGCGAGTATGGTCAAAGAGCTGGAGAGCAGCAGAGATCACAGAGGGGGAGCAGTGAGAGATGGTCTCACAGAAGTCATCGAAGAGAAGAGGAAAACTTCTTCAAAGTGGACATAGAGTAGAAAAATGGAAACACGAGAGACTGCAGATGCTCAGTCCAGATGAATGGTCTCAACTTGAAAAGTTGACTATTCATTTCCCACCCACAGATGCTGCCTGACCCACTGAGTTCCTCCAGCAGCTTGCTTGTTGGTCTGGTACCTGTAGTTCTTGGTCTGCCCTGAGCCGAGCACTGAGTCCAGCAGGGGTTCCATAAGGTACTGAGCTGCTGGGCTGGATACCTTGATATCTGCTCCTCAGCTTCACACCAACAATGACCGACACTGCAACATGGCCCCATTTGCTTCAATAGGGCTGCAGACCTGCACGGAGAGATAACCTGCGACTCAGGAGCTGGAGGAGCTGAGACATTTGTTCACTTGAACTAAATGAATGCTTTTATAAATTTTAACAAGTTATATGTTTTAAAATCAATTTATTATTTTTGTAACATAAATTTTAGTAAATGAATTTTGTTTTTTTTAAACTGTTTGCCTGTTTCTCCTGTCTCTTGAGAGAGATTTAGGAACAGTGGGATTGTCTTTTGAGTTGTCAGAGGCCATTAGGGCAGGAAGGGCCAGGGCCTGAGGCCTGGTCTGTAGTTGCAGCTCGAACTACCTCACCGAACAGCTGGGCATCTGCAAAGGGCAACGTAACAGTGGGCACCCCGTGGGAGTTGAATTCGAGGCAGGGGCCGGATCAAGCAAGCCCCACAGATTATCCCTCTGGTAATAGTGAGTCCAGCCTGTGGCTGGCCGGCATCATCTCACCTGCAGGAGATGATGGATTCCAACAGAACCCCAGAATCCATCAAGCTGCTTCAGGCGGGTACTCAGAATGAAAGACAGCCATTCCCCGAGGGATATACTATGGGCTGAGGTCTCTGGAGAGGCCACTTCACCTACAGCACCTCATCTGATGACTAAATGAGTCACTTCTGGAAAGAGAGTCGGGCACAGGTGTCACATCTCATTGGCTGATGATACTGGGTGACCTGAGACCTTTGATCGGTGTAGCCAACTATTGTGGAGCAACTGTTGAGACCACTGATTATTGTGGAAACATGCCCCTCCCTGGCAGGGCACCGATAACGTTTTGTTGTAGTTTATAGACCTGAAACGTTAACTGTTTCTCTCTGCCTGACTTGCTGAGTGTTTCCAGTATTTTCTGTTTTTATTTCAGAATCTGTGAGTTTTTATTATTCAGCTGTACTGTTTCCGCTTTTCAGTATCAATGTTGAAATGAGGTGAAGCTTTGTGCGCTCTGATCTTTGTTTAGGGCCAGCTCCCTGCACAGTATATCCTTCAGGAAATGGCAGTCTTTCATGCTGAGAATGTGGGGAAAATAACATTGGATTAATGTAGGATTGGTGTGGATGGATGGTTGATGGTCAGCATGGACTCGGTGGGCTGAAGGGCCTGCTTCCGTGTTGTGTCTCTCCATGTCTATGTCTCTGGTACCTGCTTGAACCAGCAGTACTCTTTGCTCAGTAAAGTCTGGGATTCTGCTCAGACAGAAAGTTAGGACAAGCCAGTATTGCTGCAGTAACTGTAGGCCAATACCCATTTGGAGAAGGACACCTTCCACTCCCCACCCTGTGTTTCTACACAAACACTGTGTCCATAATCCCCTAATGAGAGTTCATCCTGCAGCCCCTCTGTAACAGTACCCCTCTGTATGTGTCATCTCCTGTTTGTTTTCAAACAGCAAAAGTGAGTCAACAGCTGCCTGGTAATGATGAGAGTCTGACGGTATGGTGACTGTAAATGTGGATTAGTATTCCTTTGGTAATGGTGTGAATCCTATCTAAGTTACTTAAGTATCCATGGGTCATTATACATCTGATGAGAGTGGGTGTCCAGCCTGTCTGCTTACAAGATAATGTGTCAGTCACCCCGGTAATAGTGACCGTCCAGTAACTTTACACTGCTGTTCCTTGAAGTGTGCGCTTATTTCCGGGTCTGCACAGACATTGAGCATTAGCATCTCAGGGAATAATTGTTCCTTATTCCTGAGCGCCTACTGGCACAGCAAGTCAATGACCTACAAGTAAGGGTGAGCATCCCACCAGTGTCCCTTCATTAACAGTGCCATTATTTCTATAGTAACAGTGTCTACCGGCCTTTGATGTAAGGGCGGGAAACTGTCCAGTTTGTAACAGATTGTTGATTTCTCCATTGCTCGGTAAAGTTGTCACATTCGTGTATTACTGCGGTCTCAGTGGGAATAACTGGCTATATTTAGGGTCCATCACTCCTAGTGTAACAATCTGTCAGTATCGCACTGGTGACTCAGTGTCCTCTCCTGAGCTTTTTAACCAGTGTATAACCACTGCCATCAATCTTGCTTCTTATTCCTCTTTTCTTCCTCTGTCACAGCTGCCTGCAGATTGCCCATAGAAGTCGGCCCTTGCAGAAAGAGCATTGATCTCTGGGCATTTGATTCTGTTGCTGGCAAATGTGTCACCTTCATGTACGGTGGGTGTGAAGGCAACGGGAACAAGTTCTACACGAAGAAGGAGTGTGTGGAGTACTGCGACGCAATCCCAGAAGGTGCTGGATGTTCCTTGTAGTCTCCTGTTCCCACAAACTCCAGCTGATGATGGCTTTGAGCTGATTCGCCTCGTTATTTCAGCTCCATGGAACTGGATGAGGTCAAACTCGGGATCACCAACCACTGTGCTACCTCTGGTGTATTTTCATAGATTTATAGAGTTATACAGCACAGAAACAGGCCCTATAGCCCAACTGGTCCATGCCAACTAAGATGCTTATCCAAACTATTCCCATTTGCCTGTGTTTGGCCTGTTACCCTCTAACCTTTCCTATCTGTGTACCTGTCTGAATGTTTTTTAAATGTTGTAATTACCTGCCTCTACCACCTCCTCTGGCAGCTCGTTCCACATACCTACCACCCTCTGTGTGAAAAACCTGCCTTCAGATCTCCTTTAAATCTTTCCCCTCTCACCTTAACTCTATACCCTCCAGTTTTAGACTCCCCTACCCTAAAAAAAACTGTGACAATCTACCCTATCTATGCCCCTCATAATTTTTATAAACCTCTATAAGGTCACTCTTCAGTCTCTTATGCTCCATGAAAAGCAGCCCCAACTTATCCAATCTTGCCTTATAACTCAAGCCCTCCAGTCTAGGAAAACATCCTTATGAATTATTTCTGCACCGTTTCCAACTTAGTGACATGCTTCTTGAAGCCTGGTGGCCAAAACTGCGCACAATATTCCAAGTGTGGCCTAACCAATGTTCTGTACAACTCCAACATGACTCACAGCTGATGAAAGCAAGCGTGCCTTATGCCTTCTTCACCACCCTTTCTACCTGTGTTGCCACTTTCAGCAAACTATGTACTTGTACCCCTAGGTCTCTCTCTGTTCTACAACACTCCAAAGGGTCCTGCCATTTACTGTGTAAGCCTTGCCCTTGTTTAACTTCCCAAAATGCATCACTTTGCACTTATCTGAGTTAAATTCCATGACTCCTACCACCAAGCCAATTTTGTATCCAATTGGCTAGCTCACCCTGGATCCCATGTGATCTAATCTTCCAGACCATCCTCCAAGGTGTCACACTGTTGCGTTCTGCCTGTGACGAGCCAAAGGTAAATAATCTCTCTCTCTTTTCCAGGGGAGGATGAGCTTCTGGCTGTTCCAAAGTAAACCTAGCCAGGAATAAAAGTTTAAGGACAACACTGGAAGTAATGATTAGAAACAACGATTTAAAGCAGTGGCTCACACAGGGAACAAGAGTCTGATTCTAAAAACAAATGGCAGAGGCAAGGAACTTGCACATGCTCATGTTCAATAGAGTGACCATGTTCTTTAATATATTCATCAATAAACACCAAATAATCAAATGAATCTGTTGTCTGTCTCCAGAATGTGGATTGCTAAACGTGTAATAATCAGTTCCACACAAGTAATTCCCAGAGTCTTTCCTTGAAAATAGTTTTATTGTAGTGAGTATAATTTGTTGGGAGTCTGTGTGTAGTATGTAGAGTGGATGGGTGTAAATTTCAGGGTGTAGTATGTGTGACATTTATGGGGGGCTATGGGTGGTTTGTTGTGTTAAGTGTGGGTAGATTAAAGGATAGATTTTGTATTTGTTGTAGGGAGGGGTGTATGCAGTTGTAAGGAGAGGTGTATGTAGTTTGCAAGACAGCAGGAGTAGATTTTAGCAAAAACAAACTGCTGGAGGAACTCAGCAGGTCAGGCAGCATCCATGGAGGCAAAGGGATGGTTGAGCTTTCAGGTTGAGAGCCTGCATCAAGATATGTAGCTTGCAGACCTGGGTATGTGTGACTTGCAGGGTGCAATTTGTATAGTTGTAGGGCAGATTGTGTGTAATTTGTGGTGTTGGGTGAATGCAGTTTGAAGGGTCATTTATGTGGTGGTCTTAGGGTGGGTTATGTGTAATTTACAGGATTGGGCATGTATGATGTTGGGGTAATACATGTAGTTTATAGGCTGTAGTGTGTAGGGAGTGTTGTACAGTTTGTAAGGAGGGGTATGTACTTGTATAGATCGTAGCTAGGGTTGATGTACTTTGTAGGGTGTATGTGTGTACGGTTTGTAGTGTGGGCTGTGTGTAGTTTCCAGGGAGGGTTGTGCAGTTTGCAAGCTCTGTGCAGTTTGTAGAGGATGTTTGTGTAATTTGTAGGGTGAGAGTGTGGGGTAGGTTGTGTGGGGTTCTGTGGTTGGTGAGGTGGGGTTTGCTTTGCCTGTGTAATTTGTAGGCTGGGTGGTGTGAAGTTTGTAGAGTAGGGTTTGGTGCATTAGGGGCGTGTGAGGTTTTCGGTGTGTTGGAGGAATGGTTCATTGAGGGTGAAGAGCACATCTGGAGTGGGTGACAGTGCTTTCAGGGCGTAGCAACAACGAATGGGAGGTGGTTCATTGGGGGGAGGTGTGGTTATGGGTGCTCAGTGTGTTGCAGGCTGGGGCAAGGCATTGGGAGACTGTGTCTTTGGGGGGGGGGGAGGAGTTGGGGGAGTGTTTGGATGGGGCAGGGATTTGGGAGTTGTGGAGGCGGTGAGTGGGCAGGACAGTGAGTTCACTGGGTGGGGGTAATGGTGAACCGGGGCAGTGAGTTGGGAAGGCTGTGTCGCTGCGGTGGGGCAGGGTGGATGAGTTGGGGAAGGTGGGGAGTGGTGGAGGACGGTGTTGGGAAGAGTGGGGGGGGGGGGGCAGTGAGTTGTGGGTGGGGCTGAGGAGCCGGTACCTCCCGCCCCACAGCTCCAGGGACCTTGCCCTCATTAACATGGCGGCTGCCGCCGGACACCAACCTGGGAAAGAAGGTCTGAGCCTCTGAACAGGATATGAGGTAGGAGCTTCACCCCCTCCCCCGGAAGTGATTCTGCGGTTGACAACATGGGGGAAACAACGGCGGCAGCTCGGTGAGAGGACTGAATGGTGTTCGCTGTGAGGGGCCGGGCGGGGCGGGGAAGGAGCTCCCTCGGGGGTGGGGGGGGGGTCCCTCTGGGAATACCTCAGAGGGGAGGGGGCTCCCTCGGGGGGTGTGGGGTCCTTTGGGTGTTCCTCGGGGGTGGGGGCCCTCAGGGGGATCCGTGGTCTGGGTGTCCCTCGGGGGGGGGGCGGTGTCCCTCGGGGGTGGTGGTGGGTCCATCGGGGGGGGGGGAGGTGGACCCTCAGGGGGGTGCGGGGTCCTTTGGGTGTCTCTCAAAGGTACCTCAGACTTTTCCCCACATCCTGTTTACCCATTTCAGGTATTCCAGCGGCTGTGAAACATTAACGGCGTCCTGAGCCAGCAAATTTAACTTTCCCTTACAAGGATTTAAAATTCTCTATTTGTCCAGCTTCTTCTTTGTTCAAAATAATGGTCGTTTTTGAAATATATTGTGTAAGAAATCCTCCAGTTTGCTGGAGTCTGTGACCATCCTCCTCAGTGGTTACATTTCCGTGTTTTGTAATTATGATTGATCTGCCCAAGTTGAAGCAAATAAATACTTAAAGAAAAACCTTCGTGATACTATCTCCTGGCAAACAGCAACCTCCTTCTATCTGCAAAGCAACTGTTCGGCAATACTCTACTGTCCGTCTGTTAGCCATTTTCATATCCCCCATTGTCACTGTGCCTTTAGACTTAGAGGGTGTGATTTTGCTAATGTCTGATGTGGGACTGGAAGTCCAGGACTTGCTTCTGGAAGTTAATTTGCATGAAACTCGCCATTATCTCATGAAAGCCCAATCAAGTTTGTCAGATGCTGTTTTTCTTTAACAAATCTGTGTTCACTTTTATTGATTACTCTACCTTCTTCCAAGGGATCATGATTTTTTTGATATTGTTTTAGATTGTACGATGCTAGACTGATTCACTTTTAATTTCTGCGTTCATATCTCCTTTTTTGAATTGAGTGTTTGGATCCCTTCATTCTTTGGATCTCTGATCAAGCTATAATAGTTTGTATAAAATTTAGAAACATGCCAATCTCTTGTTTTTTAATGCTCAGTTCATTAATATTGGGAATACTGGATGCAAGTGGTACCAAGGCATGCATGCATAATTTAGAGGTTGCGTGGTTGTAAGTAAATGATGAGTTTCACAGCACTCTTGTGTAGGGACTATGTAGTTATATGTAATTGGAATTGGTTTATTATTGTCACATGTACCAAGGCACAGTGAAAAACTTGTCTTGCATACTATCAGCATGGTAGTGTAGCGGTTAGCATGATGCTATTACAGTGACCTGGTTTCAATTTCCGCTGCTGTCTGTAAGGAGTTTGTACATTCTCCCCATGTCTGCGTGGGTTTCCCCCGGGTGTTCTGGTTTCCTCACACATTCCAAAGACGTACAGGTTAGGAGATATGGGCATGCTATGTTGGCGCCAGAAGAGTGGCGACACTTGCGGGCTGCCCCCAGAACATTCAGTAATGCAGAAAGACGTGTTTCACTTGTGTTTTGATGTACATGTGACTAATAAATAAACATCTTATCTTATACAGATCAGTTCATTACACAGTGCATTGAGGTAGTAGAGGGTAAAACAATAACAGAATGCAAAATAAAGTATAGCAGCTACAGAGAAAGTGCAGTGCAGGTAGACAATAAGGTGCAAGGTCATAATGAGGTAGATTGTGAGGTCAGGAGTCCATCTGATCATATGAGTGAACCGTTCAATAGTCTTATAACATTAGGATAGAAGCTGTCCTTGAGCCTGGTGGTACCTTCTTTCAGGCTTTTGTATCTTTTGCCTGATAGGAGAGGGGAGAAGAGAGAACGTCTGGGGTGGGTGAGGTCTTTGATTATGCTGGCTGCTTTACCGAGGCAGTAAGAAGTATAGACAGAGACCATGGAGAGGAGGCTGGTTTCTGTAATGTGGGGAGCTGTGTCCACAACTCTCTGCAGGTTCTTGCGGTCATGGGCAGAGCAGTTGCCATAGAAAGCCATGATGCATCCAGATGGAATGCTTTCTATGGTGCATCGATAAAAATTGGTGAGGGTCGATGGGAACATGCCAAATTTCTTCAGCCTCCTGAGGAAGTAGAGGCACTGGTGAACTTTCTTGGCCATAGTGTCTACGTGGTTGGACCATGAGAGGCTAATGGTGATGTTCACTCCTGGGAACTCGAAGCTCTCAACCCTCTCGACCTCAGCACCATTAATGTAGACAGGTGCATGTACACTGCCCCCTTTCCTGAAGTCAATGACCAGCTCTGTTGTCATGACATCAAGTTACTAAGCTCTCTGTCTCCTTCCTGTACTCATCGTTATTTGAGATAGGGGCCAGTATGTCGATATCATCTGCAGACTTGTAGATGGAGTTAAAGCAGAATCTGGCCATGCAGTCATGAGTGTATAGGGGGCCGAGGACGCAGCCTTGTGGGGCACCAGTGTTGAGAATAATCGTGCTGGAGGTATCGCTGCCTATCCTCACTGATTGCGGTCTGTTGGTCAGGAAGTCAAGGATCCAATTGCAAAGGGAGGTGTTGAGTCCGAGGTCTCGGAGTTTGGTGATGAGTTTGCTTGGAATTATAGTATTGAAGGCAGAGCTGTGGTCAAATAACAATAATCTAACTTGCATGTCTTTACTGTCCAGATGCTCCAGAGATGAGTGTAGGGTCAGGGAGATGGCGTCCGCTGTAGACCTGTTTCAGCAGTAGGCAAATTGCTGTGGGTTGAGGGTGTCTGGGAGGCTGAAGTTAATGCGTGCCATGACCAGCCTCTCGAAGCACTTCATGATGGTGGATGTCAGAGCCACCGGGCGGTAGTCATTAAGGCATGTTGCCTTGTTCATCCTGGGTGCTGGGATGATAGTGGTCTTCTTAAAGCAGGTGGGAGCCTCAGATTGAAGCAAGGAGGGGTTAAAAATATCTGCAAATATCCCTGCCAGCTGATCTGCATAGGATCTGAGGACACAGCCGGGGACGCTGTCCAGGTCAGATGCTTTCCATGGGTTCACACTCCGGAAGACTGATCTTATGTCCTCAATCGTGACTATGGGTTCAGGTGCATTGGAGGCTGTCGGGGTGGATGGTGACAAACCAATCCCCTTCTGTTCAAAACATGCTTTAGGCTCATCGGGAAGGGATGCACTGCGGTTGGCAATGCTGCCCAACTTTGTTTTCTGGCCCGTTAAGGCATGTAAGCCCTGTCACAACTGACAGCTGGTCTGGGACTCTATTTTGGACTGGTGTTGTCTCTTGGCACCTCTGATAGCTTTATGGAGGTTTTATCTCAATTTCTTGTATAGGTCAGGGTCATCTGATTTGAATACTGCAGTCCTAGACTTCAGTAGGGAGCGGATCTCCAGTTTATCCATGATTTCTGGTTTGGGAACACCTGTATTGTCCTCTTTGGTACACACTCCTCAACACACTTGCTGATGAAGTCTGTGATGGTGGTGACATACTTATCAAGGCTGGCAGCTGAGTCTTTGAACATGGACCAGTCTACCAACTCAAAGCAATCGTGTAGAAGCTAATCTATTTCCTCAGACCAGCACTGTACGACTTTCTGTACTGGATCCTCCCGTTTCAGCTTCTGTTGTATGCAGGGAGGAGGAGCACAGCCTGGTGGTCTGACTTACCAAGTTGAGGGGGGGGGGGGGTGGCTTGGTAGGCATCTTTGGTTGTATAGCAATGGGCAAGGGTGTTTGGGTCCCTGGTGGGACAGAAGACATCACACATCAACCCTTTCTGATTCTGTCATACTTCTGCGAAGTCATGACAAATACTCAAAAACTAATTTTTTCAGGTTTTTAAAAGAGGAGAAAAAGGGTTTGGTCAGAAATGACAGAGGCTGAAATCTCTGAGACCGAAGTAAGAGGTGGCTAAGGAATAGAGGAAGGGTGTATAGGCTGAAGGACAGTGTTGATCTGGAAAAAGTGCATCACAACTCCGTGTATTAAGAAATAGCTATGAGCAGTGAATAATGCCAAGGCCAGTAAACCCAAGTACATTCTGGCTAAAAACATGTCCTTCAGAACCACCATTAATGAAGCCAATATAGCAATAACTGGCATCCCCAAGGTGGAAAATTGTTCATATGTATCCTTATTAATGGCCATCCCATCTGTCTGCTTTTCATTGGCAAATAATGGAAGATACAATTCACAATGGTATCTTGTCGCACTCACTTACCAAGGACTTGCTCACTGATGCTCAGTTTGAGTCTTACCAGGTACACTCGGCTTTTGACTTCATTGTAGCCTTGGCCCAAATGTGTACACAGAAAAAACCAAAAATGCCAGAGATGGGAGTGAGTGCATTTCACATCAAGGGAGCATTTGGCTGAGTGTGGCCTCAAAGGGCCCTGGTAAAAGTGGTCAATGGCAATCGAGAAGAAAACTTGTAGTTGATGTCATGGTTTATAGGGAGATCATTTTGGTTGTCGGAAGTCAGTCATGTGAGCCCTGGGAATTAATGACTTCCCAAGGTGCTCTCCAGGGCCAAGCTAACTTTTGGGTCATAGTTTCAAGAGTGCTTCAAGAGTGACTGTTCCTCCAGCAGAAAGTTGGAAGGCGGATTTATGTTCAGGGTAGCAATGGCAGAAAAGCTGCATCTTAACGTCATCCTATCAGTCCTGTGCGACTAAATGGACTGATTCAGTTCCTCAATGATATGCAAGTTCAATGAAGGAATTTGCAGTTCAACCTTACCCAAGTACATGGAGAGCTTGAGCTCATGTTGTCCTGTCTGTTCAGTAAATAGGCACATCTTCTGTGTACCATTCAAATTTGATTCGGCTGGCAACCTAGAAGCTTCACAGTCATTTCACTTGTTTATTGGATGTTAATACTGTCGAGTAGATATTGCATCTTTTGCTCTCGCCATCAGGTCATGCAAGCAGGTTTTTCATTGTCTCTGTACCTCACTGTACTTGTGCGTTTGACAATAAACTTGAATAGTTTAAGTGGGTGTGACTCAAAGCCTTCTTGGCTGAAACCATTTTTTATGGGATTTTAGGATCAGTCTCATTGTACTTTTGGACAATAACCTTGAAATTAAAAACAGAAAGTGCCAGAAATACTCAGGTCACACAGTGTTGGTGGAGAGAGAAACATAGTTAACGTTTCCACCCACGACCATCAGCAGAACTGGGAAAAACAGGAAATATAGAAAGTTTTAGGTTGAGGACAAAAGTGGGAAGGAGCAGTGGGAACTAAAAGGAAAGTCTGTGATAGGGTGGAGACAAGTGATGGCAGTACTGGTTGATAGAAGATGGTGGAGGCTTGTGAATAGCAGGCGGTGTGTCTGGAGCCATAAATAGGGGAAGATAAATGATATCGGAAATTACTGGAAGAGGAGAGAACAAAAAAATGAATGCTGGAAATGTGGTACAGAGCCAGAATGGATGATGATTTGAAATTGTAGAATTTGTTGTTGAGCCTGAAAGGTTGTAATTTATCTAGTTATCCTGTTCCACAAGTGTATGTTGAGTTTTGTTGGAATGGTGCAGGAGTCCAAAGGCAGGCCAGAGTGAGAATGGGAGAGCAAGTTAGTGACAGGAAAATGGAAGGCCAGGGAGGGATATTCAGCGTCAGCATTGATTTTAGAGAAGGTCTTATTAGCATAGAGCCATTGACCTGTATGTCAGGTGTGAGGACTTTGGACCAGACAGAAGCACAGTACTCAGATGCAGAGTGTACCAGGGCCTGGACTGATCTATATTCGTTAGGATTATTTCCTCAGGATGTTTCAGTAAGATTCTCTATAATGTTTACTCTTTGTGTCATTAATTTTTAAGTGATGGCTGTAATGAGAGATCAATCTAAAGTGACTTCAGAGTACTGCAGATGTCTTTTGTGTGTTACTTTTCCACAAATCTGTACATTTGGAATTCTGTTGGACTGAGATTTGTTACGGTGGAATAAGAAAATGGCTATCTTGACTGAATTAGGTTTATTTGATTTGATTTGAAGTACCGGGTTTGAAAATTTGCATTGTAGGGTGTGCAAGTTGTTATTGAGAATGGTTTGTACTGTTTCAAAGGAACCACATGGTGAGCATATTAAATATCATCAATGTGAAGAACAGACCAATGAGGAAGACCACCACTGAGCACTCAATAGCAGTTTAAATCCTCAGAAGTGCATGTGAAATGTACAGCTTGATAGGGACGCTTTGAATTGTGCAAAAATTGTTGTAAGTGGTCAATATTTTGATGATAGGGAAGTATACGGTGGGTTCCCCAGGACTTGGTACTAAGACTACTGCTTTTCTTGATAATGTTAATGACTTGGGTGTACAGGTACACTTTGTAAGTTTGCAGCTAGGATGAAACATGACCACATAGTGAACTATGAAAAGGATAGTAATAAACTTCAAGAAAATATGGACAGGCTACTGGAAAGGGCAGATGAAATTTAATGCTGACATATAGGGACTGTTACATTTTGTTTGGTCAGAACAAATTGCTTCTGGTGTTGGTGGGTGGCAGGAAAATCAGAAGGAGTTGATTGGAATGTGAGGGAGAATAGGTTATGGGGAAATGTGAGGGGATGGGACTGATGGGAATGCTCTGAGACCCGGCATAGACTTGATGGGCCTAATGGCCTCATTTGTCATAAGAAAATATGAGAATGTGAAGAACAGAGATTTGGGTAAAGTGTTCTGAATCTGACATTTATATTAAGAATCTCTTTTCGGTTTCATTTTGATCTCACTCTCCAGCATTATGCAATGCCTGAAATATCTCTTGTGAGGTCCTTCTATTGCTCATTTACTGTCTACCTCCTTATCTTTGATTGCAATCCGACAAAGCCTGACTTAACATCAAACTGCTCATGTAAACCTTTCATAATGGAATTTCCTCTGTTGTTTGTTTTAGTTTGTAAATGGACTAATAACATTATTCAGAAGAACACAAGAAAGTAGGAGCATGAGTGGGCCAGCAGCCCCCTCGAGCCTTGAATGTGATCCTGGCTGATCTACACTGGCCTCAACTCCTCTTCTATGCCAGTTCCCCAGAACTCTCAATTCCTCACTTTCAAATATTTATCTGTCTCGACCTTAAATATATCAAATGATCCGGCTTCCACTGCCCCAGGGGACAGAGAATTCTGGAGATTCACTACTCTCCAAGAGAAGTAATTTTGACATACCTCAGTTTTAAATGAATGGCCCCTCATTTTCTCAGGTTTTTAATTTTTTTTCTATTACTTTTTTCAGTGGTTGAAATTTATAAAAACATGGTTTCAAATGAGTAAGTTTTAATTGTTTTTTGAAGGTCTTGATATGGACTTGATAGTTTCTTCCAGATCCATGCTTTTAGTTGAGGCAAGATCTTGCAGTGTGAGCTTGCGTAGTCAATTTCCTGGAAGATATTGGCAACATTTAGATTTACAGATTGATAAAATTATTTTCTTACAGTCGCTAACAAAATCTGTTTGTCCATTCTGCAGAAATACTTGAAGAAAAGCATAAGGACAATATCAGGAGTCTAACTGTTTCTAATCTGTCTTCTAAGATTACAGTATATCTGACCCATGCCTCTATCACTTTCTGGATACTCCACCTGGCCCAGTATTCTATTATGTTCCCAGTTCCTGTATCTGATCTATGTACTAATCACAGCATCCAGCTACTGTCCTTGGCCGCCTCTGTCATTTTAGTCTCCAATTGTTGTCCTTGACCAGTCATAGATACTTACCCTGAATTATGTATTTAACCTCACTACTTACAAACTGTTCCTGAGGTGCATCTTCAGACTGAGTCTCTATCTGATGTATGTCTATGATCTCTCATTCCTGGCCCATGCCTGTAATCCATCTCCCAATACAGTGTGCAATTTTGTCACTTTGTCCTAAGATGCTGTTCCTGAACTACATTTCTCTTTACTGCATCTGACTCTACTGTACCTGATGTAGAGACTCTCAACTTCCTGATTTCCACCTGATTATGCCTTTAATGTCCCTTGATACTGCATCTGATCTGTATCCCTAAAATCAGTTTTCAGATACTGTGCTCTCTTCATTTCTCTAATTCTAGTCTTTAGATATTGTATTGAGTGCTGCATCTAGTCTAATACATTGGTAAAATCCTTCATCCCTTGAACCATTCTGGTAAATCTTCTGCATCCTTCCAGAATGTGGTGACCAGAACAGCAATATTTTAGATGTGGTTTAACCAGAGCATTATAAAGGTCCAACATCACTTCCTTGCTTTTGTACTCAACGTCTATATTTGTGAAGCCCAAGATCCCATTTACTTTGCTCATTACTTTCTCAATATGTCCATCATCTTCAAAGATCTATGCATATGAACCCCTAGGTACCTCTGCTCCTGCACCCTGTTTAGAACTGCATTGTCTCTCCCTTTTCTTGCTAAATTGTATTATCTAACCCTGCTCTGTATTAAATTCCATCTACCCTGTATCTTATCCTGTTGTAGTCAATTGGTACATCTCTAATATCACTCTCTGGATTCTACATCTGTAATTTCATTCTGCAGGCACCGTTTTTATTTATTCATTCTTCAGGATCTGGACATTGATTCCAAAGTCAGCATTTATTCCTCATTCTTTCTTGTCCTTGAAAAGGTGGTGAGCTATGTTCTTAAGCTGTTGCCATCCTGGTACCCACCCCCCACCTCCCCCCACAGTGCTATTGGGGAGGGAGTATCAGGATTTAGACCCAGCATGTTGATGGAACAACAAGATAGAATGGTGGAAAACTTGTGGTGGAACATGCAGGCAGTGGTGGTCTATCTGCCTGATCCCCATATCCTTCATGGTGGTAGACATTGTGGATATGGGATGTATTACCAGAGTAGACTAAACCAGTACCTGAAGTGCATTTTGCACACTATAGCCAATCTGCACCTGTGCTGAATGGGTTATGAGTCAGGTAGGTCATTTTGTCCTGGATAGTATTGAGCTTCTTGAATGTTCACACATCCAAGCAAGTGGATGATATTCCTTGTACATAGCAGAAAGTTATTGGTGTATCAAGAGATGACCCATTTGGCCAAACGTACCTGCTTGCTGACTGGCTCTTGTAGCTACATTATTTTTGGCCGTTGGTGACTCAGAGGATGTTGATGGTGATGACTTTGAATTTCAAGGATAGATAATTGGGTTCTCTTTAGTAGGAAATGGTCAGTGCCTGGCATTTCTGTGTTATGATTATTACTTGTACTTTACAGCACATGCCTGAATATTGGCTAGATCTTCCTGCATACATGTGTTGCTGCAGAGTTGCAAATGGAATTTAATATATTTGAACAATGCTGTAGGGAGGTCTGGAGATGAATGGTCCTTGGTAAACCCAAACAATATCAATGAACGGTTTATTGGAAGGTAGTATAGCCTTGTAGCACTGTGGACAACACCTTTGATCACTTTGCTGATGATTGACAGTAGACTGATTGGGGGTTGATTAAACATATTGAATTTGGCCTGCTTTTTGTGAACAGGATAGACTTGGACAATTTTCCACTAGATGCCATTGCTGGAACAGAGACACGGTTAGTTCTGGGCTGCAGACTGTCAGCTCTTTCGCGGAAATGTTGTCTGGTCACATTGCCTTTGCTGTATTAAGCGCTATCAGCTGTCCCTTGACATCACAAGGAGTGAATCGAATTGTCTGAGGACTTCTGCAATGGTGGGAGTATCAGGAGGCAGTTAAGGTGGATCATCTACTGAGTACATCTGTCTGTACAGCATTCCTAATACACCAGCCTTGTTTCCAGCAG
The DNA here is from genome assembly GCF_009764475.1 of Pristis pectinata. Classification (NCBI taxonomy): domain Eukaryota; kingdom Metazoa; phylum Chordata; class Chondrichthyes; order Rhinopristiformes; family Pristidae; genus Pristis; species Pristis pectinata. The sequence goes on from NC_067427.1 coordinate 31,219,901, forward strand.
TCACGTGCTATCAATAAGGATTGAGATGTTCTTGGAGCCTCTACCTAAGCAGTTTAATTGTCCACCATCAATCACAGCTAGATGTGGCAGCACTGCCGAGCTTTGATCTGATTTGTTGTTCATTGCATTGTTTAGCTCTGCCTGTAGCCCTCTGCTGTTTTTGCTATTTAACATGCATGTAGTGCTGTGTTTCATCATTTCATCAATATCTCATTTTTAGGTATGCCTGGTACTGCTCCCAACATGCCTCATGCCCTCTGCACTCCTCATTGAAACAGGATTTGTGATTTTTTTTACTAAATTCCCAGTTTGCTAAATATCTGTCATGTCTTAGACCCCTTGATATTGACTCTAATATCTATAAATATTGTAGATCCTGTATCTGACCTACATGTCCCTCCCTCCCTCCCCCTCTCACGCTCTCTCTCTTCAACAAACTTTTATAGATTTGAAGAACACTTTTACCATGTTGTCTTGAGAAAAGGCTCCCCAGCCTAATCCACTTCCGGTACCAGGTCTGTATCTCTGTTGGTCACAGCCCTTCAAGTATACATCCAAGTACAGTTAAAATGTGATGATGGTTTCTGTCTCCACTAGCCTCAAGCAGTGAGTTCTAGACTCCACTACGTGTCTGAATAAATCCTCTAATCCTTCTGCCCATTATCCTAAATCTATATTCCTTTGGTAATGGAGATAGGACTGTATTTACTCTTCCCAGGCCCATCATAATTTTACACAAGTCAGTTAAGTCTCGTCTCAGCACCCCACCCCATCTTTCCCCATAGCTACAATTTTCCAGTTCTGGCAACATTCTTTTAAATGTTCTTTGCAACCTATAGTGGAATCACATCTTTCCTGTAATGTGGTGACTAGATTACCATGTATTACTCAAGAATAACTAGTCGCATCCCATAAACACTTTTAACCACTATCTTTTAATGGTTTGTAGACATAGAATCCGAGTTCCCTCTGTTCCTCCACACGTTCAGTATCCTCCTATTTCTGTACGTTCTCGTTCCTTGTTGCATCTCTCCAAATGCATTACCTCACTTTTCTGGATTCAATTACATTTCCAACTTTTCTGCCCAACTGACCAGAACATCTATATCTTCCTTCAAACCACACAGGCAATTTTTGTATCATCTGCAAGCTTCTTATCATGCCCCCCCCCCCCCCCCCCCCCCAAATCATTATTATACGTTACAAAAGACATGGGATTGAATACAGAGCCCTGTGGAACCTAGTAATAACATGCTGGTCACAAAAACCTGTCAATCACCACCTTTTGTTTCCTGCCTCTGAGTTAACTTTGGATCCAATTTGCCACATTCTTTTGGATCATTTTTACATTATTGATCAGTCTGCTGTGTGAAGCCTTGTCCAAAGCGTTGCCAAAATCTGCGTAGACTATTTCAAATACACTGACCCTCCTTGTTACTGTCTTAAAAAGTATTATCATTAATCAGACATGACCTTTTCTTAACAAATCTAAGCTGATTGTTCTTGGTTAGTCTGTGCCTTTCTAAATTAAGTTTATAACAACCCTTAGAATTGATTCCAATAACTTGTCTACTTTTTAACTAACTAACTGGTTAACTAGCCTATAATTTTTTGGTTTATCCCTCCCTCTCCTTTTAAACAATGATACAACTTTAGCAGGCCTTCAATACTCTGGGCACCATTCCTGTAGCCAGGGAGGCTAGAAAATTGTTGTTAGAGCCTCTGCAATTCTCCCCATTGCTTCTATTAACAACTTTATCTGGGCCTGGTTACTTATCTGCTTTCAAAGATTTTTCTCCCTTACTATATTTATTCCATTAGGTATTTCACACTTGTCTCCTTAACTGTAAACCCAGCAGTACTGAGAACTTCTGTCATGAGAACTGCTGTAAAACATTCATTAAAAATCTTCCCCACATCCTCTGCCTTCAATGTGGGTTACCTTTTTGGTCTCTAGTAGGTCCTACTCTGTCTGTGAAGCATCTTTGGACTTTTTCTGATTTTAGTTGCCATTTTTTTTTCATGCCCTCTGTGTTTTCCTAATTGATCTTTTAACTTCATTGCTACACTCTTTATTCGTCCAGACACTCTGCTGCAGGAAGCTCTTGCTGCCTCTCATGAAATAAGCTTCCCTTTTTTCTTATCCTGTGTGTAGTTTGTCATCCATAGGACTCTACATTTGGCAGTCCAATTTCTTTTTGTGGGAATGTGTTAACTTTAATCGCCATGAATCTCCTTCTTTAATGCCTTCCATTGCTCTGAGACTGACTTACCTTCAATGGAACCAGGTGGGGGAGGGGGACAAAACTGGGCAAGGGGGGGGGGGTTTAAATGGGAAAAAAATAGAGGGTGGGAGGATCTAAGTGGATCTGAAGAAGGGTGGTGGGGGGGGGGGGGAGACTCAGGAGGGAAGGGTTACTTAAAGTTCGAAAATTCAATGGGATTGGGTTGGAGACTACCCAGGTGGAATATGAGGTGCTCTTCATGTTTGCATTGGGTCTCATGCCAGCAGTGGAGAAAGCTGAGGATGGCAGGTTGCTCGGGGAAGGGGAGTTGAAATGGCATGCATCTGGGAGCTCAGGATAGACACTGAAAACAGTGCACAAGTGCTCTGTGAGCCAGTTGCCTAGTCTATGCTTGGTCTCTCTGATGTAGAGAAGGCCATATGGAAAGCACTGAATACAGTAGATGAGATAGGAGGAAGTGCACGTGAATCTTTGCTTCATGTAGATGTTTAGGTCCCAGGATGATGGTGAGGAAGGAGGTGCAGGAACAAGTGTTGTACTTTAATATGCATGGGATCCACAGTGACTTGGCCATTTGGATTCAGAATGAACTTTTTGTAGAAGACAGAGGGTAGTGGTCAATGGGACTTATTCTGGCTGGAGGTCTGTGACTGGTGGTGTTCTGCAGGGATCTGTATTGGGACCTCTGCTGTATATAAATGACTTGGATGGGTGGGTTAGTAAGTTCGCGGGCAATACAAAGATTGGTGGCATTGTGGACAGTGTAGAAGATTGCATAAGGATACAGCGGGATATAGATCAGTTGCAGATATGGGGAGAGAAATGGCAGATGGAGTTTAATCCGGGCAAGTGTGAGGTGTCGCACTTTGGGAGATCAAATGTAAAGAGACAGTACATAGTTAATGGCAGGACCCTTACCAGTTTTGGTATACAGAGGGATCTTGGGGTCCAAGTCCATAGCTCCCTGAAAGTGACCGCACAGGTTGATACGGTGGAAAGAAGGCGTATGGTATGCTTACCTTTATTAATTGAGGCATGGAGTTCAAGAGTCAGGAAGTTATGTTGCAGCTTTATAAAACTCTGGTTTGATTGCATCTGGAGCATTTCATTCAATTCTATTCGCCCCATGATAGGAAGGATGTGGAAGCTTTAGAGAGGATGGTGAAGAGGTTTACCAGGTTGCTACCTGGATTAGAGGGCATGTGCTTTGAGGAGAAGTTGGACACACTTGGGTTGTTTCCTCTGGAATGGTGGAGGCTGAGGAGAGACCTGTAGAAGTTTATTCGATTCTGAGAGCCATAGATAGGGTAGACAGCCAGTATCTTTTTCCCAGGTTCGAAATGCTTAATACTAAAGGGCATGCATTTAAGATGAGAGAGGGCAAGTTCAAAGGAGATGTGCAGGGCAAGTTTTTTTTTTACACAGAGTGGTAGGTTCCTGGAATGCACTGCCAGGGTTGATGGTGGATGCAAATACGATAGAGGTATTTAAGAGGCTCTTAGATAGGCCCATGAATATGCAGAAAATAGAGGGATGTAGACATTGTATAGGCAGAAAGGACTAGTTTAGTTAGGCGCTTAATCACTAATTTAATAAGTTCGGTACAACATTATGGGCTGTAGGGCCTGTTCTTCTGCTGTACTGTTCAATGTAAAGTGCCAGGGGACGGCTGTGTGTTGTGGGAGAAGGTTCTCTCGAGTCTCAAAGGCAGAGGAATTCGGACACAGTCTTTGGACTTTAAAAAGGATTTATTTACAAAGACAAACGTGGGAACAGAATGAACAGGACCAAGGGAAAAACTCAATGCGGTGCCTGAACTCTCCCTGCCTCTGGAGAGACAATGGCTCTACGCTACTGGGAATCTACTTAAGAATGTCCCTAAACCCTGGATACGCTTACTCTTACCATTGGTCCCTTGACGTGGTTTCGACCCCGGCAGCAATCAAAAGAGGAAGAGCCACACATGTGGCATCCTTTATTGTGCTGGAGAGCTGGGTGGAGCTAGCTCAGGTAATTCAAGAAGTCCAATGAGTCATGGCCAAGTATGAGAGGTGTGGACGGGGACCAATGGTCAGAGTGTGCTGCTAATAGCTGGGTGGAGCTCGACCCTGATTGACAGTGGTGTTACTTTCGACCAGTACTCGATGGTGTCACGTGACAGCCATGACCTTTCACATTACAATGTGGAGAGTTTGAGAAGACCAGGGAGTCACGGAAAGAGTGGTCCCTATGGAAAGCTGAAAGGGGTGGGGAGGAGAAGATGTGACTGGCGGTGGGATCACATTGCAGCTGGTGGAAATGCCAAAAAATTATGTGCTGGATGTGGAGGGTAGTGGGGTGGAAGGTGAGGACCAAAGAAACGATCTCTGTTCTGTTGGAGAGGGGAGCGTGAGCTGAAGTCTGGGAAGTGGTGGAAATACAAGAGGCGTCCATCAACCCAAAGAACTACAGAACTCTGACTCTCCAGCTCTATCTAGGTCTACTGATTTTGGCTTGTGCTCTTTTGTTTCAGGATCTTGTTGGCTTGAATTTGAAGCCCAGCCCGATGATGAGTGACCCATGTACTGGTACTTGTGCAGGTATTCTGTGTAACAATGTGACTGAAATGTCAGTGCTGGGAAGGATCTATTGCAATAGACTACATGCAGTTAGATGTTTTTTCTACATTGTTCATTTTTCCCCTGTTTTTCCCCACCCTCTCTGTCTGCTTTTCACACTGTGGGGTACGGGTGACTTTTGCTAGTTACGTGTGGGAACACAGAAAGGAGCCATTTGGCCCATCAGGTTCATGCCATCTTCCATCAGAGTCACCCCATCAGTCCTGTTCCTTTTCTTATTTCTGTGTAGCCCTACAACATAGTCTCTCTCACGTATCCATTAACTTCCCCTTTGATTTTTTTCTCTCCATTTACCGATGCTGGGATAATTTACAGTAGCTAATTAACCTTATCCCAATTTAGAAACGTTACCCCTTTCTTATCTTTGTTCTTTTTCATGATTATGCTAAATGTACCTCAGTTGTGACGACTACCACAAAAATTGTAACAAATACTGTCACAGTCAAAAATATATAGCATGTCCTACATTTACAGAACTACTAACTATGAGATGGGGATGTCTTACTCTGATCACAGTCCCTCTCCTGATTTTGATCACAGTGGACAACTGAGTTGAGAACGCAATCACATTTAGTTGTGATGTGACCACAGATAGCATGCTCAAATTCACTGTCCTAGACTTGCAGTAGTTGTTGATGCTCTTAATTCACAGCTCCAGTGAACTGAACTTGATCCTGACCTCCAGTGCTATTGGTGTAGAGTTTGCATGTTCTCCCTGTGACTGTGTAGGTTTTTCTTGGATGTTGTGGCTTCCTCCTCCAGCATGCTGATGGTAGATTAATTGCCGTTGGAAATTACCCCTGGTGTAGGTGGCCAAGAGAAGAATCAAGGTAGAGGTAATGGACACGTGAGAAGGAAAAGGTTACAGAGATTAAAACACGGCTCAGTGATGGTTGCTACAGGGACTGGCAATCTGCATGTAACAGGGTTCTGCAAGACTCACTGCTGGGTCCCTAGCTTCCCATGTATACATTAATGATTTGGATTGAAATGTAGGGGTAACATTTTAAATGTTTGCATACTTCAGCCAAGTTTGGCAGTGTGGTTGGTAATAAGGAAGGTATTCAGGGTGCCGGAAGGGTAAACAGGGAGATGGTGAAGGCTTTAAACTAATGGTGGGGGTGGGATGGAATGGAATCTACAAAACGCATAAGCAGACTAAATATAAATAAAACAGGAAAGGGCAAAGGGAAAAAAGTAGGGGAGTATGTTGATGCCAAGCGAACAAATAAAGTTATTGAACAGCAGTCTAATACGATGGTTAACTATAAAATGAGAGGAAATCCTACTAAACTCCACAGAGTGTCTGTAATAAAACAGGGAAACTGGAGCCATTCTTTCATTGGGAGAAACCAGACATGATAGAGATTACTGAGATTTGGCTACCGAATTACCAGGATTAGGAATTAAACAATACAGGATATAACATACTCGGGGAAAAAAAGGGAGGGACAAGGGTTGGTTCTTATTAGGGATATAATGGCAGTCAAAAAAAGGGATGTACCATTAATGAAGATAAAAATAGAATTCATAATCAATGGAGATAAAAGGTAATAAAGGATCAATCACACTAATGAACACGTTCTACAAATTACTCAGAGAAAGGTGGAGGAAGAAATATTGGGGCAAATTAGGGAAATGAGTATAAAACATAGAATCATGAAGCACTTCCGCTATCCTGATATCATTTGGATCAAAGAGATAGGTAAAGGAGATAAAGAAGCATGTGGAGAACCATGGCTTAATTAGAGGCAGTCAGCATGGCTTTGGGCAGGGCAAGTCATGTCTTGATTGAGTTTTTTGAGGAGGTGACAAAGGTGATTGATAAAGGTAGAACTGTGGATGTTGTCTACATGAATTTTAGTAAGGCGCTTGACAAGGTCCCACGTGGTAGGCTCATCCAGAAGATTCAGATGCATGGGATCCACGGTGACTTGACTGTTTGGATTCAGAACTGGCTTGCCCATAGAAGACAGAGGGTAGTGGTCGATGGGACTTACTCTGGCTAGAGATCCATGACTAGTGGTGTTCTGCAGGGATCCATACTGGGACTTCTGCTGTTTGCGATGTATATAAATGACTTGGATGAAAACATGGAATAATGGATTAGTAAGTTCACAGGTGATACAAAGGTTGATGGCATTGTGGATAGTGTAGAGATTGCCAAAGGATACAGCGGGATATAGATCAGTTGAAGATATGGACGGAGAAGTGGCACTTGGAGTTTAATGTGTGGCCAAGTGTGAGGTGTTGCACTTTGGGAGATCAAATGTAAAGAGACAGTACACTTTTAATGGCAGGACCCTTAACAGCAGTGATGTACAGAGGGATCATGGGGTCCAAGTCCATAGCTCCCTGAAAGTAGCTGCACAAATGGATAGGGTAGTAAAGGTGGTATATGGCATGCTTATCTTTGTTAGTTGAGGCACCGAGTTCAGGAGTCAGGAAGTTCTGTTGCAGCTTTATAAAACTCTGCTTAGGCCGCATCTGGAGTATTGCATTCAATTCTGGTCGCTCCATCGTTGGATGGATATGGAGGCTTTGGAGAGGGTGCAGAAGAGGTTTACCAGGATGCTGCCTGGATTAGAGGGCATGTGCTACAAGGAAAGGTTGAACAAATTTGGTTTGTTTTCTCTGGAGCGGCGGAGGCTGAGGGGAGACCTGATAGAAGTTTATAAGATTATGAGCCCCGTAGATAGAGTGGACGGCCGGTATCTTTTTCCTAGGGTCGACGTGTCTAATACTAGAGGGCATGCATTTAGGCTGAGAGAGGGTAAGTTCAAAGGAGGTGTGTGGGGTAAGTTTTTTTACACCGAGTGTTAGGTGCTTGGTATGTGCTGCCTGGGGTGGTGGTAGAGGCATTTAAGAGGTTCTTAGGCACATGAATGTGCAGAGAATGGAGAGATATGGACATTGTGTAGGCAGAAGGGACTAGTTTGGTTAGGTGTTTAATTAGTTCAGCACAACATCGTGGGCTGAAAGGACTGTTCCTGTGTTCTATGAATGATGTTCATACGATGCATCTAGGACTCCTTTTTATATGAGAAAAGCCTAATGAAGGAGGAATTCCAGGAATGGGGAATGAACCAGAGCTGATGGGAGAAGTTAACATAGAGAAACATCTAGAAAATAATTTGCTTTAAGATGATAATAGAAGACATACTGTATGATGAAAATCATTTTAATAGTTTGGACAAGAGCTAAATCTGACAGGCAGGGAATAAAATGGGAAGATAAAATAGGCAACAATGAGAATTGTAAAAAAATTTGACTTGGGTTGTGGGGTGCAGGAAGCCTCTGACAGATTGTGAAATGTAGGGACACCCAGTTGTGGGTTAGAAGGGCCCCCGATACAAATTCCTGGATGGGTTGACACTCATTTACAAATTCTGGGATGCAAGAATCCTGTGATAGTGACTGTGGGCTTGAGAGACAGACACAGATACTGGGAAGCAGGAACACTTTGACATGGATTCTTGTATACAGGGACCCTCTGGTGCTGATTGTTGGTGTAGGCAACCTCTGATGCACATTCTGGGATGTGATGACTGTCTGCTGCAGATACTGTATGGCAGGAAACCTCTGTGTTCTGGACGGCAGGTAGCCTCTGAATAAATATTTGACAGAGATTCTATATTTACAGGCACCTGTTGATACAGATCCTACAGCTGCAGGAGCTATCTGATATAGATCTGGGATGCAATAACCCTCTGAAACAGGTTCAGTTCTTCAGGGAGCCTCGGCTCGGGGTTGTCGGGTGCAGGGAGCCTCGGCTCGAGGTTGTCGGGTGTATGGTACTGGCTACAAAACCTTTGGCAGGCGTTGGGGTTTGGTAGCAATATTATGGGATAACTCCACTATTTTGGTGGTTCAGTTATGATCTTTTTCAATATGAACTAAACTTACATTCTGAACTTTGACCAGTTGATTGAGTTTGTATGGTTTTTGTCTGATTGTTTTGGCTTCTTGCATCAATGTCATGAATTGCTAAAACCTATTTTTTCTTTGCTTTTTTGGTTGTACTCTTCTAACGACTCAGTTATTTCTTTCCTCTGAGTCTCCAGTGGATGGCATAGTGCTTCATCCAGATTTTCTTACACTTCTCTGATGGACAGCCTCACAGCCGAAGACTCGATCTCAGCTATTTCAGTTTTTGACATCACGTCATCTCGTTCCATGTTCCCTTCGTTGTTGTCATCTGCATTCTGTACTAGTTGTGCTATGCCTTCTGGCTCTCTATATTCACTTTAATGTTGGCTTTTTAGCATGTTCGTGTAACATACTCTGTGACTTTTCCTTTTGTCTGGAATACTAAGTACAGCCAGGATAAAATTCAGACGTCGCTAAATAATTAAGACATGGGGACTACATCATAGCAGGAACAGTAATCCAGGCTCTTCACTCGACTTGAGCTAGTGAGCTCCTGTTCCACTGCTTCCTTGAGCATGTTCTGCACACTTGCCTTGTTATTTAGCAATTGAATACCTCCATGCTGACACTGCCTGCCTGCCTTGTTATCGACAGAGTTGGAGCAGAGGATTGATAGTTTCTACTTAAATCTGAGACAGCCTCTTGCATGAAAGGAGAACTAAATGAGTGGTGTTTCTATAGAATGAATGTGATCACCTGCTGCCACAGTCATTTGAGTGAGGACAGGGAATGATAACATTTATGAAGAAGGGTCCTGACCCGAAGTGTTGACCATTAGTCCTGAAGAAGGGTCCTGGCCTGAAACATTGACTCTCTGCTTTTCTCCACAGATGCTGCCTGGCCTGCTGAGTTTCTCCAGCATCTTGTTGTCTTATCATCATAAAATTTATGATACATAAGGAGGCCATTCAACCCACCATATTTATGCTGGTTGAAATAATAATATCCCAGCCCAATGCCATCATCCAGCCTGGGTCTGTTATCCTGTAGGTCATTAGCTCTTCATATACTGTTTAAATGTGATGATAAGATAAGATCTTTATTAGTCACACGTACATGAAACACACAGTGAAATGCATCTTTGCGTAGAGTGTTCTGGGGGCAGCCCGCAAGTGTCGCCATGCTTCTAGCGCCAACTTAGCATGCCCACAACTTCCTAACCCGTACATCTTTGGAATGTGGGAGGAAACCAGAGCACCCGGAGGAAACCCACACAGACACGGGGAGAATGTACAAACTCCTTACAGACAGCGGCTGGAATTGAACCCGGGTTGCTGGCACTGTAATAGCGTTACGCTAACCACTACACCACCATGCTTGCCTGTGCACCACTGTGCCTGCTTCTACCATCCTTTCAGGCAATGAGTTCCAGTAACCTACCATCCTCCAGGCGAAAAAGATTACTTTAAATCTGTGCTCCCTGGTGTATGACTTCTCTGCTAAGGGAAGTGGGTCTCTCTTATCAAGGCCCTTATAATTTTATACACTTCAGTTAAGTTACTCTTCAGCTTTTGTTTCAATGAAAAACTCTACCTTGTTCATTCTTTCTTCGGACAACAATTTTCTGGTCCTGGCAACATTCTTATAAATTTGCTGCACGCTCTCTCAGCAAATGAAGGGAAGTTTCCCAGTTTTGGTATTGGTTCCAGGGCTGAAAATGCCTGAAACGCCCAGCAGGTCAAGGCAGCATCTGTGGAGAGAGAAACAGAGTTAACATTTAAGGGTAAAGATCTTTCATAAGAACTGGAAAAGAGAGAAAATAAGTTTGTTTTAAGTTGCAGGGAAGGTATTAATGGGACAAAGAGAATATCTCTGATAAGGTGAGGTCATGGTTGTAAACTGCTGATGAAGCCATCTGGTTGATAAATTAATGAGGGAATTTAGGGAGCGAGGCAAACAAAGGGATAGGTAAAAGCTTTGAAATGCAGTTCAGAGATTTCGGAAGTGCCCAGCAGGTCAGGCAGTATCAGGCCATGAAATGTCCTTGGCGAACAGGATCAAGGAGAATCCCAAGGCACTTTATACATATATTAAGAAAAAGACGATAACTAAGGAGAGGGTAGGTCCACTCAAAGATAAAAGAGGGAGTTTGTGCTTGGAGTCAGAGCAAGTGGCTGAGGTACTAAATGAGTACTTTGCATCAGTATTTACACAGGAGGAGGATTTGGAGGATAGTGAGAGCAGAGTGGGGGCATGCTAACGTGCTGGGACATTTTGAGATTATGGAGGAGGTAGTGCTGGGTCTTCTGAAAAGCATTAAGGTGGCTGGGTCCCCAGGGCTTGATGGCATATATCCCAGAATATTGAAAGAAGCAAGTGAGGAGATTGTTGAGGCTTTGACAAAGATCTTTGTATCCGCACCAGCAACAGGCGAGGTCCCAAAGGACTGGAGAGTAGCAAATGTTGTGCCTTAATTCAAGAAGGGAAATAGGGATAATTGAGGTAATTATTGGCCAGTGAGCGTCATGTCAGTAGTAGGGAAGCTATTGGAGCCGATACTCGGGTAGGATTTATGTGCATTTGGAAAAGCATGGTCGGCTTAGGAACAGTCAGCATGGCTTTGTGTGGGGCAAGTCATGCCTTACAAACTTGATTGAATATTTTGAGGAGGTGACAAAGGTGCTTGATGAGGGTAAGGCAGTGAATGTTATCTATATGGACTTTAGTAAGGCATTTGATAAGCTCCCTCATCTAGGTTGATTCAGAAGATAAAGGTGAATGGGATCCAGGGTGAACTGCAAGTTTGGATTCAGAACTGGCTTTCCCATTGAAAACAGAGTAGGGGTGGAAGGCAGTTATTCTGGCTGGAGGTCCATGAGCAGTGGTGTTCCGCAAGAATCGTTGCGACCTCCGTTGTTTGTCATATATATCAGTGATTTGAATGAAAATGTAGATGGGTGGATCAGCAAGTTCGTGGATGACACTAAGATTGGTGGGGCTGTGGACAGTGTAAAGGACTATCAAAGAATATAGCGGCATATAGATCAATTAGGTATATGGGCAGAGAAGTGGCAGATGGAGTTTAATCCGGGCAAGTGAGAGGTGTTGCACTTTGGGAGGTCAAATGAAAGGAGAAAGTATACAGTTAATGGTAGGCCCATAAGTAGCATTGAAGTAGAGAGGGATGTTGAGGTCCAAATCCATAGTTCACTGAAAGTGGCTATGCAAGTGGATAAGGTAGTAAAGAAGGCACATGGCATGCTTGTCTTCACTGGTAGAGGTGTTGAGTGTAAGAGAAAGGAAGTCATGTTGCAGCTATATAAAACTTTTAGTCAGACCACACTTTTTTGTTTTGTGTGCTGTTCTGGATGCCCCATTACAGGAAGGATGTGGAGACTGCAGAAAGGGTGCAGAAGAGGCTTACCAGGATGCTGCCTGGATTAGAGGGTATGAGCTATCAGAAAAGGTTAGGACAAACTTGGGTTGTTCTCCCTAGGGTGTCGGAGGCTAAGGGGAGACCTGATTGAGATTTTTAAATTTATGAGAGGCATAGATAGGGAAGACGATCAGAATCTTTTCCCCAGGGTAGAAATATCAAACACCAGAGGACATGCTTTTAAGGTCAGAGGCTGAAAGGTTAAAGACGATGTGAAGGGCAAGTTTTTTTTTAACAGAGTGGTAGGTGCCTGGAATGGGTTACCAGGGGTAGTAGTGGAAGCAGGCAGTTTGCTGGAGTTTAAGAGGCTTTTAGATAAACTCATGAATATGAAGGGAGTGGAGGGATATGGATGATACTCAGGATGAGGACATTTAGTATAAATTGGCATCAAGATCAGCACAATATCTTGGGCCAATGGCCTGTTCTGTGATGTACTGTTCCATCAGTGGAGAGAGAAAACCAGAATTATTATGACAGATAGATAACCTACACCAAGTTCTTTCGCCTCAAGAAAGTAAGTGTAGAAGTTGTTCAATATGAGAGCAAGTTCAGCCGGGCAAATGAGTGTGCTGGTGGAGGGGAACTGGTTGGGCCTCGGTTTAAGGAAGAATCAGAGGGTCCTCAGGCCATCCTGGTGTGAGATAGTGGTATTGAGGGATTGTACGTCTGTGGTAAAGATGAGCCAATTGGAACCAGGAAATTGAAAGTTGTGGAAGTGGTGGAGGGTGTCAGAGGTGTTACAGATGTACTGTAAGTGAGAAAGAGAGTGAAGTCAAGCTATGAAGAAATAATTTCAATGAGGCAATCATAAAATTATAGAAACATACAGCACAGAAATGGGTCCTTCAGCCTATCTCGTTCGTGCTGAACCTGATGCCTATCAACGCGAACCCCAGTGGACCACCTTAGGCCTGTAAACCTCTTTGTGTCAGATTTCCTTTAAATTCCTCCCCTCTCACCTTAAACCCGTCTAGACTCCCCTGCCCTAGGAAAAAGATTCTGATGATCTACCCTTTTTATGCCCCTCAATGTTATAAGGTCACCCCTCAGCTGAGAATAAACCCAGCCTATCCAATCTCTCCTTATCACTACAGCCATTCCAGGCAACATCCTGGTGAATCTCTTGTGCACTTGATTGCTACCACATACTTCGTGTGGTGTGGTGGTCTAAGCAATGTTTTGTACAACTACAACGTGATGTCCCAACTCTTATATTCGGTGCCTTGGCTTATGAAGGCAGGCGTGCGGAATGCCCTTTTCACTCCTGATCCACCTGTGTTGCCACTTTCAGGGACCTTTGGACTTGCATCCCAAAGCCTCTCTGTATGTCAACACTTCTGAGGTCCTATGAGAATTTGACCTCCCAAATTGCGCTACATTACTCTTGTCTGGATTAAATTCCATCTGCCTTCACACCACCCAACTTTCCAGCTGATCTATGTCCTGCTGTATCCTTAGCCAACTGTTTTCGCTATCTACAACTCCACCAATTTTTGTGTTATCAGCAAACTTACTAACCATAACACCTATATTCTCATTCAAGCCACTTATAAATATTACAAACAGCAAAGGTCCCAGCACCCATCCCTGTGGTACATAACTTGTTATAGATACCCTGTAGCTGTTCACACAACAGTACAGGCTCCTGCACAGTGGTCCAGACAATTTATACAGAAATAGTGGGTATCCTGTCGTACCAGCTGAGGGCAGTCAAGTTCTGCAGTAAAGGCAAATACTGCTACTTCCTTGTTTAAAGCTTCACTGTAAAACGCTGCTTATTTATTCAAAGCGTCTTTCAATTTCTATTCTTGTTTTCTTCCCCAGTGGCAAAACCGATGGTACTACTGTGCTGCGGTCACCCATTTAACAAAGAGTTGAGGCTAAATTTTTTTCTCTCAGACAGTGATGTCTTTGGAGATATCTTCGTCAAATGACAGTGAATATTTTTAAGGCAGGATCAGATAGGTGGTTGATAAGCAAGGGCTGAAAGGTGATTGCGGGTAGATGGGAATGCAGGGTTGAGGTTGCATTCGGTTCAGCCTTGAAATTGAATGGTGGAGCAGGTTTGAGGGGTACTGCAGGCCATTCGACCCATTGTGGCAAGTCTGCTCTTTGAAAAAGCTGTCCATCTCCCCTGATCTGTTCCCGGAGCCTGGCAGCTGTCCTATTTTACTTATTTATTCATTTTACAGAGTGTGGCCATTGTTAGCAAGGCCAGCAGTTATTAATCATCGCTAATTTGTCTTGAGAAGGCATTGGCTTATCTTGAACGAAAATGCTTGTTCTGGTTTGTTTTGTAAGTTGTTATTGAAGCTGTTTCCATCATCCTTTCTGGTAACGCATTCTAGATCTTAACACACTGCATAAAAAAAAGTCTCCTCAGTACCTATTGCTTTTATTAATTATTTTAAATCTGTGTCTGTTGATTACCCACCCTCTGCAACTAAAATGTTTCTTCTTATTAACTCTATGAAAGCCTCTTTTAATTTTGAGCAGCTACAGCTCTGCTTTAAGAAGAAAAAAACTCCAGCTTCTGCGTGGTTGCAGCTAAGTTAGGCCCTTCATTCTGTGTGCCATTCTGGTAAACCTTTTCATTCTCTTTTTCATTATTATGTATTTGTCCATCTATAATAACCTCCTTAACTGAGTGACCCATGGGGCCATGTCATATAGCACTGAAGAAACAACCACATTTCTGTGGATCTGGAGACACATTTGGGCTGGAGCAGATTGGGGTGGCAGAAGAATGTTGGTGAAGAAGATGGGTATCTATGATGATCTGTTAGCTTCATGAACACTGTTCTTAGTGCTGTTTTTTATTATTTATATTGTTCTGTAATATTAGTTAATATCTATTTAACTATTGAATTTAAATTCTCTGGTTGGGATTTGAATCTTTTTGTTTGGTTCAGTAAGCCAGGCGGCAGAAATGAAGGGGAGCAAATGACAGAAAAAGATGTGGGAATGAGGGGGACGGTTGGGGAGAGAAGGGTAGTTGGGGAAGGGAGAACGAAACAGTGGGGTTAAGGGAGGGGAGAGGTTGGTGAAATTGGTGAAGCTGCATTGGATGGCTGAGGGGGAGGGGCGGGTCGCATGGTGAAATGGTTTGGGAAGGAGTGGGTGAGCCCGAGGGTGGGAAGGGGAGAAGGGATGGAGGATTTGGTGAGGATAGAAGTGGTGGATGTAGAGGAGAGGGAAGCAGGGTGTTGGGCAGGAACAAACCTCTCAAGGAAAGACGGTTAACAGAGAGCTGGTGTTGACTAGTTTATACCTGGGAAATCCTGCCTGGAAGGAGGTTACTAAGAAAATTGATGAGGACAAGGAGGTAGGCATGGTGTACACAGACTTCCACAAGGTTTTTGACAAGGACCCACATGGTAGGCTGATACAGAAAGTTGGGTACATCGGATCCAAGGTGTTTTGGCAAACAATCCAAAATTGGCTTGGTGATAGGAGGCAGAGAAAAGTGATGAAGGGTTGTTTTTTCTGACTGGAAGTCTGTAACTAGTGGTGTACTGCCGGGATCAGTACTGGGACCTTTGTGGTTGATGTGTATATAAACGACTTGGATGAGAATGACTGTGGTTTGATAAGTATGTTTGCTGGTGGCACAAAGATTGGTGGAGTTGTAGATAATGAGAATGGTTGCCTAAATGTACAGGGGGATATAGTTCAGCTGGAAAATTGGGTGGAGCGGTGACAGACGGAATTTCACCCAGACAAGTGTGAGGTATTGCACTTTGGGTCGTCTAATACTGGCTGGACATGTATAGTAAACGGCAGGGATCTTAGAAGTGTTGATATACAGAGGGACCTTGGGGTGCAAGTTCATGGCTCCCTGAAAAAGGCGACACAGGTGGATGGGGTAGTGAAGGAGGCGTGTAGCTGGCTTGCCTTCATACGCAGGGATATTGAGTGTAAGAGATGGAATATCATGTTACAGCTGTACAAGACATTGGTTAGGCCACACTTGGAATACCGTGTGCATAGTTAGAGGTAGACAGTCATGTCTTTTTCCAAGGGTAGAAAACTAGTGGACAATGGGGTTAAGGTGAGAGTGGAAACATTTAAAGGAGACGTGAAGAGCAAGTTTTTCCACACAGAGGGTGGTGGGTGTCCGGTACGAGCTGCCAGAGGAGGTGGTAGAGGCAGGTACAGTCACAGTGTTTAAAAACCATTTGGACAAGTATGTGGATAGGAAAGGAATAGAAGGATGTGGGCCAAACACAGGAAAATGGGACTAGCGTGGATCAGCATATTGGTCGGCATGGAAGAGGCGGGCTGAAGGGCCTTTTTCTGTCCTCCAAAAATCTATGACTCTATAACTAAAACCAGTCCAATGACATCACTCTTGGGCAGGAAGTGAGTGATGACGAGTAGGGGCAAGGTGAAAGTTGATAGGCAGAGTGGATGAGAAATAATGTTAAGTAAGAAATTGACTAAATAAGTTCCGCCTCCTCTCCTACTGCACAGACTGGTCCCACTTCAGAAATGGTTGCGCTCTTTGTCTTTACTTTGCTGTACTTAACACACAGATCTGCTGTGTAGTGTGGCAGTTTGTTTAATAGTGTTAGACAGTGCACCTCTAGCATTACTGAGCAGTGACAGTCCTGCAGCCCCAACAAGGATTAATAAAATCATCCAATCGTGATGTTTGTTGGAGGTTTGTTTAGATTGTGAACGGGATTTGGCCACTAATCTTGAGTGACAGCTTGAAAGTTAGCAGTTTTCAAGGTGACACAAAGTGCCCATTCTGTGCTTAGTAACAATACTACAATGTCTCAAGTGCATCCTGTCACAAGCAATTAATCTATTTCTCCCCAGGCCTGGAGCCTCTTCACTTGCTTCGCATCCTGCAAGCACACTGGACAAAGAAGGAGATTCATGAGGTAAGCCCCCTATTGATAGAACCTTACAATAGGCCTTGGATTTATGCAGTGTGTGTCTGCAGCAAAACATGGGGGAGCATTATTCATGTAAGTTTGTGTTGATTGTATGAAGTAGGTTTGCACTGGAAATTGTAATTTAGGCAGAGGCCGGAGTTAGGAACGGGAGAAAACTTCAGAAAAGGAGCAATGATGCAAAACTATGAAAACTGCAAACCATTTTGATTTAATGGCTCAGTTCTTTACCTTTACTCACATCGTGTTATGAGTTCCAATTTTGTTATCGGAACTGGCTGGAGTAGTCAGGTATATTGTTTTGAACAGATCATTTTGGTTTCTGGAGGAAGGAGAGACCATTCAGGTGAATTTGCAGGAATGAAGACAGATCGCTCTATGTTTGTCACACCTGCTATACAGACATGGCACCTGTCCTTTTATCTCCTCCGTTCACCATCTCCCATCCCAATATCTGTGACCCCAAGTGCTCTTTACAGGTGAAGCAGGGATTTACTAGCCCTTAACTGATGTTCCTTAGTCAATATGAAGACTTGTAATTCAACAATTTACACTCAGTTGTTTATTTACCTGGCTCAGGCATTGTTGGGGTTTCTGCAGGTATCAGATAATTGATCAGTAGGCAAACAAACGAGATGTGGAATTAGAACACAGAACAGTACACCAGAGGAACAGGCCCTTCGGCCCACAATGTTATTCCAAACTAATTAATCTAGTAATTAAATGGTAAATTGGTTTATCATTGTCACATGTACCAAGGTACAGTGAAAAACTTTGTTTTGCATGCCATCCATGCAGATTATTTCATTACAGCAGTGCATTGAGGTAATAAGAAGGGAAAACAATAACAGAATGCAGAATAAAGTGTTACAGAGAAAGTGCAGTGCAGGCAGACAACAAGGTGCAAGGCCATTACGAGCTAAATTGTGAGGTCAAGAGTCCATCTTATCGTACTAGAGTTCAATAGTCTTATAACAGCAGGATTGAAGCTGTCCTTGAGCCTGGTGGTACGTGCTTTCAGGCTTTTGTATCTTCTACCCGATGGGAAGGGGGAGAAGAGAGACTACCTAATTAAACTAATCCTTTCTGCCTACACAATATCCATATCCCTCCGTTCTCTGCATGTTCGTCTGCCCATCTAAGAGACTCTTAAACACTCCTATCGTATTTGCCTCCACCACCACTCCTGGCAGCGCATTCCATGCACCTACCACTCTGTGTAAGAAAAAAATTCTTTCCCCACACATCTCTTTTGAACATACCCCCTCTCACCTTAAATGCATGCCCTCTAGTATTAGACATTTTGAGTCTGGGTAAAAGATACCGGCTGTCTACTCTATCTGTGCCTTGTGTAATCTTATAAACTTCTATCATGTCTCCCTTTAGCCTCTGCCGCTCCATAGAAAACAACCCAAGTTTGTCTAACCTCTCCTCATAGCACATGCCCTCTAATCCAGGTAGCATTCCTAGTAAACCTCTTCAGCACCCTTACCAAAGCTTCCACATCTTTCCTATAAAGGGGCGACCAGAATTGAATATAATTCAAGATATCCAGATGTGGCCTAACTAGAATTTTATAAAGCCGCAACATAATTTCCCAACTCTTGAATTCAATGCCTCGACTAATAAAGGTAAGCATGCCATACGCCTTCTTTATCACCCTATCAGCCTGTGCAGCCACTTTCAGGGAGCAATGGATTTAGACCCTAAGATTTCTCTGCACATCGACACTGTTAAGGGTCTTGCCATTAACAGTGTATTGTTTCTTTACATTTGATCTCCCAAAGTGGCGCACCTCACATTTGGCCAGATTAAACTCCATCTGCCGTTTCTCCACCCATATCTGCAACTGATCTGTATCCCACTGTATCCTTTGACAATCTTCTACATTATCCACAATGCCACAAATCTCTGTATCGTCTGCGAACTTACTAATGCACCCATCTACATTTTCATCCAGGTCATTTATATACATCGCAAACAGCAGAAGTCCCAGTATGGATCCCTGAGGAACACCACTAGTCACAGACCTCCAGCCAGAATAAGTCCCATCGACCACTACCCTCTGTCTTCTATGGGCAAGCCAATTCTGAATTCAAGTGGCCAAGTTACTGTGGATTCCATGCATATTAATCTTCTGGATGAGCCTCCCATGAGGGACCTTGTCAAATGCCTCACTAAAATCCATGTAGACAACATCCATAGCTCTAATTTCATCAATCACCTTTGCCACCTCCTTGAAAAACTCAATCGTTAGTAAGACACAACTTGCCCCGCACAAAGCTATGCTGACTGTCCCTAATTAGGCCATGGTTTTCCGAATGTTCATAAATCCTATCCCTAAGAATCCTCTCCAATAGCTTCCCTGCCACTGACGTGAGACTCACCAGTCTATAGTTTCTAGGATTATCCCTATTTCTCTTCTTGAATAATGGAACAACATTAGCTATTCGCCAGTCCTTCGGGATCTCGCATGTGGCTCAAGAGGACACGAAGATCTTGATCAAGATTTCTTCCTGTTCTTATGTATGTGAAACATATGAGCCACAATGCCCTCTTGCTCCCCATCTCTCCCTGCCCCACCGTCTCCCCTGCCCCTCTCTCACCTCCCCCACTGCCACTTCTTGACAACCTACCCACTCTTTCAACTCCCACACTTGCCTGCTCTTCTCAGCCTCCCTGCCTGTTCCAGTTGCCTCTGTCCACTCCTCTCACTGCTGCACTCATTATCTCTTCTCCCACCCACCCCTCTCTTCCTTTTCCTGCTTCTCTCACCCTGGCCCCCTCCTCTCGACCCCCCCCCCCCGATTCACCCTCTCTTCTCGCCCGCCCTCTCCTCTCTCCGTCACCCTCTTGCTGTCGCCACTGTCTGCTTGTCTTGCCCCTCTCATCAGAAAGCCATCTGACCAGGTGCTATCTTTATGTCTCCTCAAGCCATGTTTCCATAATAGCTAGAGTATCATGTGTTTATTGGTGCCTTCATCTCATCTGCCTTACTTACTCTTTTTCTCTGTAATTTTGGATGAATGTTCTGCATTCACTCAGTGATACCCTTGATCCTGGCACTAGGGAGGCAAATACCATGCTGGATTTGCAACTCCCACTGCAGCACTGCTTGTCAGCTGGCCGAACGATTGAATCCCCAATATCTCCATGGCAGAGGCAGCAAGGGGATATAGACAGGCCAGGTAAACCATATTGCAGTGGTCTTGGCTGTGGCTACTTTTCCGTGGGGAAACATCCCTCCATCTGTACTCAGAACCGAATATTGTTGAGAGAGTAAGGTGCTTTTAAGGATCTCCAGAAATGCATCCTTGCATTGTCAGTTCCTCTCTGCTGGTACCCTCTTGAGTTCTGGGATGATGACTTCCTGAAACATGCAATGCACGGAACAGAGCTTCATGATTGGGCTGTAGTGACGTCAGCTCCGAAACCAAGAGCTCGAACTTCTGTAGCTGGTGGCATTCCCCACACCTGAGGCTGTTCAGGATATTCAAAACTTCCTGGAGTTCCCACACGGCACGAACATGCATTCCATGCGTTTGATGTGCCCAGGCATACCTCCATTGATTGGGTTCATTCACGTGGTAGAAATAAACGGAGCTTCAAAACAAAAGCACTCAGCAACAAACCACAAACTGGCTACTTGCCTTGTGCTGGCAGCAACCAGTCCGTGTATTCCAGTGATGTCATACCTCAACAACTTTCACTCCATTATTCCCACTCTCAGCTCCCCATGTTTCCCAGTCTCTTGCTTTTTAAAGGAACAGAGCAACATCTCTTTCCTCTGTGCATCAGAATCCCACACTCACCAGATATCTAAGTTTAGTTCTCTAGAGAAACAAATTCTGGAGATTAGTTAAATAGAGAAACAGTCCCACTCCACAAATTCCTGAGTTTAGTTTTGTAAAGAAATAGTTTTCCTCAACAAATTCCGAAGTTCAGTACTCTGTAAAAGCAGTCCTTTTCCAAAGATCTGAGTGTTTGGTTCTGCATTGAAACTTTTCCTCAATGAATTCTGGAGTTTTGTTAAGAAGAGATGGTATTTTTCACTCACTCAGTTTCACTTTATGGGAGTTTGTGTTATCGTGGTCTCACTCTGTTGGGGTTGTGCTGTCAAAGATCTCATTCTATGTGGGTTTGTGTTATTGGGAGCCTCTGTGGCTATTTATATTATTGGGGTCTCTTTCTGTGCTATTTGCATTATCGGGGATCGACTCTTCGGCAGTTTGTGTCATCAGAGTTGTGTCATTGACATTTACTGTGGAGCTGCAAACTTTGTTTTTTTTCTAGTATTAAATGTTTCGATGATGTACACAAACTGCAATTTGTAAAGAAAGTTTGGATTAATATTACAAGTGTGAATGGTTCCATGATTCATTGATTCATCTCACAAGGAGAGAGAGAGAGAAAGACGATCCTCTTGATCTAGTTGGTGAGACATTTCTCCCCAGACAGTGAGGAGAGGCCCAGGTTGTCCTCCTTGGACAATCCCTCAGGATCGAGGAAGACCTCCTCCACTCTAATTTTGTGGGTTCTGAAGCGACTGATGAGGTCAGTGTAGAGACTGCAGACTCTCCCACAGATGGGGCAGGTAGTTGGTGAGGTGGCATGGTTCTGCCACTGTTTGTGCTGGGCTTGTGTGTACTTCAAATGCGTGCACCTGTGGTTCTCAGTATCATCTTAAATGCTCCTCTTCCACTGAGAGCAGTCATGGGCCAAGGATTCCCAGGAGTCAGAGCTTTTTCTGAGGAAGCTTTAAGCACATTCTGGAATCTTTGCTTCTGTCCACCTGGTAACTCTTTCTTGCAACAGAGCTCTTAATAGAGTATCTGTTTCAGGAGCCTGGTGTCGGATATGTGGATGGGATGGCATGGCCTGCCCTGCCCAATGTAGTCAGCTGTGTGGAATTAGTGCCTCAGTGCTGGGGGGAGGAGAGAACGCTAACAAGAAGTGTTGGAGGAACTCAGCAGGTCAGGCAACATCCATGGAGGGAAATAAACAGTCGAGGTTTTGGGTGGAGACCCCTCATCAGGACTGGAAAGGAAGAGGGCAGAAGCCAGAATAAGAAGGTGGGGGGAGGACCACACGCAGGTAGGTGATAGTTGAGTCCAGGTGAGGGGGGGTAGGTGGGTGGGGAAGGGGGAGGTGTAAGAAGCTAAGAAGTGATGGTTAGAAGAGGCAAAGGGCTGAAGGAGGAGGAATCCGGTAGGAGAGGGCAGTGGACCATGGAATAAAGGGAAAGAGGTGGGGAATAGAAGGGCAGGTCATGAGATCTGCGTCGGGTCTCACCGATGTCGAGGAGGCCGCACTGAATGCAATAAATGACACCCTCGGATTCACAGGTGAAGCGCTGCCTCACTTGGAAGGACTGTCTAGGGCCCAGAGTGTGGTGAGGGAGGACGTATAGGGGCAGGTGTAGTACTTAGTGCAGTTGCAGGGATAAGCGCCGGGAGGGTCATCAGTGGGGAGGGACGAGTGGACAAGGGAGTTGTGGCGAGAGCAATCCCTGCGGGGGAGGTGGGGGGGGTGAGGGGGGTAGGTGATGGGAAGGTGTGCCTGGTGATGGGATCCCGTTGGAGGCGGCAGAAGTTGAGATGCATTGGATGCTGAGGTTTGTGGGGTGGTAGGTGAGGACAAGGGAAACCCTGTCGCTGTTTTGTCAGGAGTAAGGGAAAGGGGGTGAGGAAAGACGTGCAGGAAGTAGAGGAGATGCGGGTGAAGGCAGCATTGACGGTGCTGGAAGGGAAACCCCGTTTACTGAAGGAGGACATCTCAGATGTCCTGGAGTGGAAAGCCTCATCGTGGGAACAGATGCAGTGGAGGCGAAGGAACCGTGAGACGGGGATGGCTTCCTTGCAAGTGAGAGGGTGGGATGAGGTGTAGTCAAGGTAACTGTGGGAGTCCCTGGGTTTGTAAAAGACGTCTATGGTTTGTCTGTCTCCGGAAATGGAGACAGAGAGATCCAGAAAGGGGAGAGGGGTGTTGGAGATGGACCAAGTGAATTTGAGGGAAGGGTGGAAGTTGGAGGCAAAATTGATGAAATTGCCAAGCTCAGCACGGGTGCAGGAAGCAGCCCCAATGCAGTCATCAATGTAGCGGAGAAAGAGTTGGGGAGCGTTACCGGTGTAGGCCTGGAACGTGGACTGCTCCACGTAGCTGATGAAAAGGCAGACATAGCTGGGGCCCATGTGAGTGCCCATGGCTACACCTCTGGTTTGGAGAAAGTGGGAGGAGCCAAAAGAGAAGTTGTTGAGGGTGAGTACCAGTTCTGCCAGATGCAGGAGTGTGGCGGTGGAGGGGAACTGGTTAGGTCTGTTGTCCAGAAAGAAGCGGAGAGCCTGAAGGCCTTCCTGATGGGGGATGGAAGTGTACAAAGACTCGACATCCACAGTGAAAATGAGGCGGTCAGGGCTGGGGAACCGTAAGTTGTTGAAGTAATGGAGGACGTGCGAAGTGTCACGAACGTAGGTGGGAAGGGACTGGACCAAGGGGGAACTTGGAGAATCTGAGGATGTAATTTATTGCAACCGGTGCTCCTGGTGCTGCCTTTATATTGTTGAGACCCAAAGCAGATTGGGTGACTGCTTCATTGAGCACCTTTGCTCTGTCCTCAGCAAAAGCGAGGATGTCCTGGTGGCCACCCACTTCAATTCTACATCCCACTCCCATACTGACATGTCTATTCATGGCCTCCTCTACTGTCTCACTGAAGCCAGACACAGGTTAGAGGAACAATACCTCATATTCCACCTTGGTAGTCTCCAACCTGATGGCCTCAACATCAATTTCTCTAACTTCCAGTAACCCGTCCCCTCTTCTTCCCCCCCTTTTTTCCCCCTCTTTCCTTCCCCCTTGTCTTCCCTCATTCCTGTGGCCCCTTCCCCTCTTCATTTTTCCCTTCGCCTGCCCTCATGACCTGCCCATCTATTTCCTACCTTCCCTTTACTCCATGGTCCACTGCCCTCTCCTGTCAGATTCCTCCTTCTTCAGCCCTTTGCTTCTTCTACCTATCACCTCTCAACTTCTTATGTCTCCCCCCCTCTCTCACTCATCTACCCTCCCCCCTCACCTGGACTCACCTATCCCCTGCCTGCATGTGCTCCTCCCCCTCCCCCTGACCTCCTTATTCTGGCTTCTGCCCTCTTCCTTTCCAGTCTTGATGAAGGGTCTCGACCTGAAACGTCGACTGTTTATTTCCCTCCGTGGATGCTGTCTGACCTGCTGAGTTCCTCCAGCACTTTGTGTGTGTGTGTGTTGCTCCAGATTCCAGCATCTGCAGAATCCCTTGCGTCTCCGTGGAGAGAACGCTGACATTGGTTTGCTTATTCTTCCAGTGAATTTGGAGCACATTGCGGAGACAGTTTTGGTGGTACCTTTCTGGTGCCTTAAAGTGTCGACTGTAGGTAGTTCAGGTCTCAGAAACATATAGGAAAGAATGGATCACTCAAAGTCAAAGTTGAGTTTATTTTCATATGCATAAGTACGTGTGTGCACAGGTGCAATGAAAAACTTACTTGCAGCAGCATCACAGGCACATAGTATTATATAAGTAGAATTCACCAGAAAAACATAAATTAAACATAAATTATACACAAATTTTACAAAGAAGAACACAATTAGAACATAAAAAACAAAGTCCATTGTAAATGCAAAGTGATCAGAGTGGTCACAGTGTTGCTATACTGAGGTAGTGATTAGGGTTGTGCCGGTTGGTTCAAGAACCAAATGGCTGAAGGGAAGTAGCTGTTCTTGATCCTTGTGGTGTGGGACTTCAGGCTTCTGTACCTCCTGCCCGATGATAGTTGTGAGAAGATGGCATGGCCCGGATGGTGGGGATCTTTGATGATGGATGTTGCCTTCTTGAGGCAGCGCCCCCCTGTAGATACTCCCGATGGTGGGAAGGGATGTGCCCGTGATGTATTGGGCTGAGTCCACTACTCTCTGCAGCTTCTTGCGTTCCTGCACATTTGAATTGCTGTACCAGACCGTGATGCGCCCAGTAACCACGAACTTTATGTTAAATCTGAGGTCTTGATCTCCAAACATTCTTTTCTGCGTTTGACCAAAGTCTGTGCTGGTGCTGTGAAGTTAGTGGTGAGTTTCATCATTGCTATTTTTGCGGAGAGCTGACTATGAGAAGTGGTCCATGTTTTCCAGGGCCTTGCTGTGAACATTTATTGTTGGAGGATGGGCCTGAGTACAGAGTGAGAGACACAGCACACTCAGACTGCAGAAAGATAGTTAGCACATTTGTTCCCTCCAGCTAGTTTCATGTCGTCATTCTTCGTTTCCTCCAACCAAGGGTTTGAAGGAATTTGGTCTATGAGCAGCTCCCTATAAAGCGTCTGTCTGCCCTGTGACTGCCAGGCGTTGAAAGCACCTTTTGTCTGTGATGGTGCAGGACATTGTGGCACTGTGCATGTTTACGGGTTAATTAGTGCAGACAATTGCCTTTGCACAGGCTGATGTTGAAGTGAAATGAAGTGTTAAGGAATCTGAATTGCTGTGCACTGTCACAGCAAGTGGGATGGGGGATAGAGAGTAACAGTTACCTCGCTGAATAAATTAGTAGGCTCTTTTTGTGATGTTTAGATCAAGGGCTTTCCTTTTGTTTTGTTCACCCTCTCTTTGTCTCCCCAGCTCTCGGAAGAAGCAAGGCGAGGATTTGCATCCCTCACCGATCCAGTGGAGGGTCTCCTGGTGATGCTGGAGAACTGCAATGACTGGAGAAAGGGAAAGAAACAGTCCCTGGCACATTTCCTCATTGGCCAGTTTAATAGTTGGATAAAAGAGAATGCAAAAGTTCAGCAGGTTGGCAAAGGAGCAACTAATTTCACTGATTGAGACTATGCTCAGTACTGCATGTGGTTCAGGTATTAAAGTTCATTTAAAACAGATCGATAGATTTCAAGGGATATGGAGATGATGCAGGAAAATAGCACTGAGGTCGAAGATCATCTTCGATCTTGATGAATGGTGGAGCAGGCTTTAAGGCTTTTCAATATAGTTTGAAGAGGTTAAAAAAAACTATAGTTTGTTACTTCAATCAAAAATTAAATCAAATTGATCAGACAGGTTCTCCCCCTATTCAAATCATGCTATCTTTGATTAATCCTTAAAAGGGCTTCAGTAATCCCTTGCCTCCCATAGCAGCCTGAGATGCATCTTGGCAGGAATTTATCCACTGTTAAGGCCGCTAAAACATCTAATACCTCCTCCCTGTTAATGATTAAATATACTAGAAATTCAGTCCCCCTTCCTGAATTCTCCAGCTTCAGTGCCCTTTTCCTTAGTGAATACAGATGAGAAGTATTCGCTTAAGGTGTCACCTATGTCCTGCAGCTCCACATGCAGATTGTTCTTATGGTCCCCACGGTTTACTTGGTTACCCTGTTGCTCTTAATATACTTATAACGTGGTGTGGGCTTTTCTTTAATCTTGTCCACTAGTGATATTTCTTACCCTCCTCCCCCCACCCCCAAATTTTTCTTTTAAATACCTCCTTAAACCTTTATTACTGCTGAAGGGTCTCTCCCATTTGGAGTTCTGTACACTTGCCAGATGCTACCTTTTTGTGTCAGTCCTCTATCCCTTGATTTCCAAGTTTCCTTGCACTTGCTGACTTTACCTTTCACCCTTTTTGGGAACGTGTTGACCCTGAACTCTCATTATTTCACTTTTGAATGACTCCCACTTGTCAGATACAAGTAGCTGCTCCCGGTCCACTTTTTCCAAGTCCTATGTTATGTTTCTGAAATTGAAATTCCTACAATTCAGGACCTTAACTTCCAAACCATTCTATTCATTTCCATAAATACCTTGGAACTTAACAAGTTATGGTCACTATCTTCAAAATGCTCTCCCATGGGCACTTTCATCACTAGCCTGGCTACATTGCCCAAGATTACATATTACACTGCCCCTTCTCCAGAAGGGGGAATTCTGGCTCAAACCCCCCGCACTGGAAGGACTTTAAGTTCCATCCCCTTTGAGTCTTTCATACTAAGGCAATCCCAGTTAATATTGGGGGGAGTTGAATTCCCTACTACTGTAACCCTGTCACTCTTGCACCTCCCTGTAATTTGTACCTGCTTCTCTATGTCTTGCTGACTGTAGGAATCCAGTAGTATACCCCCGGCAGAGTGATTGCCCCCTTTGTGTTCCTAAGTTCTGTCTGAATGGTCTTGTTTGAAGAGCTTTCCAGAATATCCTCCCTCATTACTGCAGTAATGGACTACCTCATCAGTATTGCAATGCTTTGTCCTCTTTTACATCCCCTCCCTATCACAGTTGAGGATTCTCTACTCAGGAACATGGAGTTGTCCCTGCTGCCCTTCATTCAACCATGTTCTTGTGATAGCAACAACACTCCCACGTGCTGAACAACACTCAAGGTTCATCTGCCTTGCTAGTCAAACTCCTTGCATTGAAGTAGATGCAATTTAACCTTCCATTTCTCCCATGTGCCTTCTGCACCCCCCTCCACCCATGTACCTCATCACGCCCACATCTGCTCTGTTTACTGGACTGGCAGTTTTCCTTCTATATTTTACTGTATCTTCCCTCTAATTGTACATCTACTGTGTCCCATTCCACTGCCAAATTAGTTTAAACCCTTCTCAACAGCAATTGCAAACCTTCCTGCAACAATGCTGCCCCTTTTCTAGTTCAGGTATAACCCCTCTAGCTTGTACAGTCCCACCTTGCCAGACACAGTCCTAGTGATCCAGAAATCTTAAGCCCTCCCTCCTACACCATCTCTTTAGCCACATATTCATCTGACCTGTCTTCCTTTTCCTATATCCATCAGTGTGTGACACCAGAAGTAATCCAGGGATTACAGCCTTAAAGTGTCCAGTTCTTTATCTGTGACTCAGCTCCATAAATTTGTGTTGCAGGACTTCATCCATTTTATTTTATGAATGTTGTTAGAAACAATGTGGACCATAATGTCTGTCTGTTCTTCCAGTGGTGTTGGTGAGGGAGTGCCAGGATTTAGACCTAGAGATGATGAAGGACCAGCTGTTTCTATGTCAGGATGGTGTGTGACTTGGAAGGGAATGTGCAAGTTCCCAAGCCCCTGTTGCCTTTGTGCTTCTTTGTGATATAATGATCATGTGTGAATAATTCTGGTTGTTGATTGTGAGTGGTCCTAATGAAAGATAGTTGATAGGGCCTGAGTCATGCTGGTCAAGATTGGGTGTGGGCAGCTCTATGAAATGATAATTGATCACTTATGGGTGTTGATGACCATTGACTGCATGTGAATCATACTACTTAACTGATTGAGTAGTATTGATCAATGATAATTTATCATGTGTGTGCTTCTGAGTAACAACAATTGATTGTGTGATCAATGGCAGTTGATTGCTTACGAGTAATGCTTAAAAATAATTAATCATATGTCAGTGATTCTGCTAAATGACAATTGTGCTTGAGAGGCTCTCACCAAAAATCATTAATCATGTGAGTCACTTTGATCAAAGAGCAGTTTTGAGCAATGATAATTAATCATTTGTGAGTAGTGTTTGGTACGATTATATGTGAGTGGTGTCGATCATTGAGTTGTTATGATCAATGAAATGATCATGTTTATGTATTTCTGATCAGTAATGATCATGTGGAAATGGAGTATCAATTAAATTCCAATAACCTACTGTCCAACTGTTTGGAAGAACCAATAGTTTAACATCTGGCTCACCAGATGATATTTGGGGAACTCACTTTCAGTTCACTGGGTCTCCAGTTTCCATGCTCCCTTTCAATGCACTGTGGCCCCGGTTCTCATGCTGTTTTTCAGTTCACTGGGACCTCAGTTCCTGCACTCCCTTTTGACTCGTTGGGACCCCAGTTCCCGTGCTTCCTTTCAACTCAGTGGGCCTCAGTTCCCAAGCTCCTTTTAAACTTCCTGCGTTCACTGGAAAATTTATTAAAATACAGTGAATTAAATGTGTGTTGGAGTATTTATAGGAATAACATCCAATAGTCTGGAAAATCTAAAAGTCTGGCACCACCAAAGTCCCGAGTGTGATAGTTTTAATGTGGTGCTAATCAATACTTGATCATGCAGTCGTGGTTGTTGTTGTAGATGACAATTGATTGTGTGTGTGAATTGTTCTGATCAATGCCATTGTATGTGAGTTCTGATCAGTACTGATTGTGAGCAATTCTGATCATTGATATATGTGTGATCCTGTGTAGTTGGTGCTGATTGATGATGATTGATTGTGGGTGAATATTGTTAGTTAAAGAAACTTGATAGTTAATGTTATCAGTGTGTGTGCAAGGTGGTAGTTATGTATGACTAGTGATTATTGCTGATAATTATGTTTGATGAGACTAATGAGGAAGTTGTTTTAACAGATGGCTTGTGAATAAAATGTAATGCTTCTTCCTCTTTTTTTTTCCCTGTCCACACCACTCACTTCTGCTAAAGCCATGTCAAAAGCGAAACATGCTGCAGCCCAGAATCATCTCTTTGTTCACCGTGGTTCCAACCAACTTGTTTGACCAGCTGATTTCCCTGTTTGAAATGGATATAGCTGACACGTCCTCCCTGCTCAGTCTGATCAAGATTCTGTGCATCAAGAGCAAGTATAAGGAGGTGAGGTGTGTCATACTGTTGAACGGAAAACACTTTCTCAGTTATTGATAACTTTCTGCCTCAGACTCCTGTTGCCTTGTTTCATTTATAAGTGAGAGGTGCTTTCCCTGCCAGCTGCCAATATCTTTTAGTTGTTAACTGAACAAAACTTGAAAGAAGCCAAAAAAATTATGTAGCAGCTTGATAAACATTTGAATAACATTAAGTAGTACTGTATAATGGAATGTGATAACTTACTCGGTTCTTGTCTCACAATTTACAGATGTTCATAATCTATTACCATCCTCTTTGGCAACATACTTAGACAGTTTCCTGTTCTTCACTAATACAATGTGATTTCTTGATTCTCCAATTCCATGCTCTGCTTTTCCCAAAGGATTTAACTGTTTTGCAGTTCAGGGCAGCTTGGATCTTTACGTGCATATTATTAATGATGTATTACCAAGGAATACTAAATGATGATGTATAAATATCAGTCTATTCAGTCATGGCCTGAGTTGTTGTAATCCTGTCACCTTCACCCAATTCAGTAAATACCTGCATCGTTGAATCCAATTGAGAACTTTGCTACATATCCTCCAACATGTGGTCAAGCAGTGCGGAACATGCTAATGTGTTGGGGCATTTTAAGATCAAGAAGGTGGTGCTGGGTCTCTTGCAGAGCATTAAAGTGGATATATCCCATGTTACTGAAAGAGGCAAGAGAGGAGATTGCTGGAGCCTTGACAAAGATGTTTATATCATCACTAGCAACAGGCGAGGTCTCAGAGGACTGAAGAGTAACCAATGTGTTCTTTTATTCGAGAAGGGAAATAGGGATAATCCAGGGAGTTATAGGCCGGTGAGCCTCACATCAGAGGCAGGGAAGCTATTGGAGAGGATTCTTAGAGATAGAATTTACTCAAATTTGGAAAAACATTGTCTTATTAGGGACAGTCAGCGTGGCTTTGTGCAGGGCAGGTCATGTCTTACAAACTTGATTGAGTTTTTTGAGGAAGTGATGAAGCTGGTTGATGAGGGAAGGCAGTGGGTGTTGTCTACATGGACTTCAGTAAAGCATTTGACATGGCCCCTCATGGTAGGCTGATCCAGAACATCAAGATGCATTTGGTTTCAGAGTTGGCTTGCCCATCGAAGACAGAGGCTGGAGGGGTGTTATTCTGGCTGGAGGTCTCTGACCGGTGGTGTTCCACAGGGATCTGTGCTGGGACCTCCGCTGTTTGTGATATACAGTATATAAATGACTTGGAAGGAACGGAGGGATATGGATCATATGCAGGCAGAAGAGAATTAGTTTAATTCGGCGTCGTGTTCAGCCCAGGTATCACGGACTAACGGGTCTGTTCGGGTGCTGTACATTGCCATGTCAAGCCCAGAAATCCCTTCTGGTGCTATGACACTGGCATTTTGTTGCTAGAGTTTTGCAGTCTTTTACAATGCAAATTATGATGATATCTCAGCTATATGTAAATTATTTAAAAGACTTTTATTGAGATGGATATATTAAATGACACATTGCAGCCCTCGGGTCACGGTGCCAGTTTCCTCCCATGTCCCAAAGATGTGCCAGTAGGTTAATTGGCTTAGTGTAAATTATCCCCAGTGTCGGTAAATGGCAAAAGGGGATTTGATGGGCACATGAGGGAGAATAGGATGTAGGGCTACAGGGTCATAAATTGGAGAATAGGACTGTTGGGATTGCTCACTTGGGAGCCAGCACAGACAAGATGGGCTGAATAGCCTACTTCTGGTTTGTAATAATTAAATAAGTATCTGAGCAGAGCAAGCTGTGCCAGGATGAGCAGAGGGAATGATCGACAGGACAGCTTGTGTAATGTGGTCATCTGCTCCCCTTTAAGGACAGAGAGGGTGTCTGGTTGCGAATTAATGAGACTTTTCAGTACTTTCCACACATTCCTTTGGGACGAAAAGAAATTCTTGTAACTGGCCTGTTGTCTGATGAGCAGGGCAGCTTGGCATAGTCCACTGCCCTATGATATTACTAGGTCTGCTGAAAATCCCCAATCAAAATATGTCACTTTTGATTTGAGGGTATCACAATGCAATTAGCAGTGATATTTTATAGCCAGAAGTGGAAACCTCTCCCTGGGGTTGCTGCTCACCATTGTGTGATATAGCTGGGATCATTTATCAATGCTGTATCATTCTGACCTATTGAACCCAAGGGGAAAGAAAACGCAAAACCTTTCTCATGTCCCTGCTCTTGCCTCACTTTTGAATTGCTGAGCAAAAAAGAACCATAATTTGAGCAAAGTGCTCTTTTTGCAGAGACTTTATGTATCCCAGGAATTCAGTATGCAGATTGTATCAATAGGACAGGATAATGAGACTGTGTTGAAGGCTCGCTGTTGGTCATTTACATGGTCTTATCTGTGGTAACTGTTTTTGTCCAGTCTGTCAGAGCTGGGTATTAACCCTTCATGCACTGTGTGCCACCCTGTTTGGTGCTGTGAAAATCTTTGCTATGTTTTGGGGGATATTCATTACCACTTGAGTTTTCAGTTTTTTTGTGACATTTTATTCAAGTAAGTGACAAAATGATGAGCTGCTTTGATGAAAAGAAATTGTTTCCAGAAGAATCGGAAGCAGCAGTTTTATTATAATTAGCAAGAGAATTTGTGGACTGGATTACATGTCAGAAAGGTTTGTGGAAGCAGATTCAATAGTTCTAAAGGAAATTGAATATATTTTTGAAAGGGATAAAATTTGCAGGCCTGTGAGGAAAAGCAATTAGGAAATCCTCAGTGGATGAGGATAGACATGGACCAAATTACCACCACGTGCTGTATCTTACTTTGATTTTGGTCTCGCCTAAACAATGAGCACTGTAATGGAACAGAGAGGGGGGGTTGCCCTTGTGAAGGAGCTATACTGGAATTAACACACAGGAGAGAAGCAATGTTTTGGCAGGTGGAGAATTGACAGCACATTCTGGTGCCGTGCCTTGGAATGATGCCTTGGCAATTCTGTTCAAGCTTCTGCATGTGGCATGTTCTCAGCACATCCAGCAATGGCAGAGTAAGGCAGATTTAGTTCTAGCTTCAGTGCTGCATACAGATTTCACTTGTAGACCAGACAGAAGACAGGAAATGAGGGGAAAATGCTATTAACCAAATTATGATAATATAACAATGTACTTAAAAAGGTTTATAAAATGGTGAATGAGATCAAAAGTAAACAGGTTTTTGTCTTATTGTTGGGTAGCAACCTACTAACTATATGTCCAACATTCATGCAATCAGGGGTCTAAACACAGACTGCAGGGCTTCAAGGAGGATGCTCATCACCACCACCTTAATGACTATTGGAGAAGGGAAATAAATGCTGACCTTGCCAGGAAAACTGCAGAATGATTAAAAGAAGAGTCTGCATTTGGACTCCCTGATATAGAGGCGGCCATGTCATAAGTAAAATTAGGACTAAAGCACGGCTTCACCTACAGATTGTGTTTGGGGTTCAATACGGTGGGGTAAGAGGGAAGATATTGTGCCTGTTGTGGTTTCACAGGAAGACATTGTGAGAAGAACATGCCAATGAATTGACGGAATGAGGGTGATAGAGAAGTGGACAAGGTGTTGTGAGCAGCCCCTTTGGGAACATGAAAAGGAGGTGGAAGTGGTTTTCTCACTCGCCTGGGAACAGCTCTGTGACCGGTCCAGGTTACAGGGCTACAAGGAAATAAGGGGAATGGGTTTGCTCTCTGCGAGCCAGCATAGACCTGATGGACCAAATGGTGTCCTTCTGTGTTGTAAGTAACTATGTAAGTAACTATGTAAGTTACTGAGCAAGCCAAGTTGTGCCAGGATGAATAGAGCCAAATTCACTGAAAGGATAACTTCAGTGTCCTCTCCCAGGCTAACGTGTCCAGTGTTGAAGCCCTGGTTACTCTTAGTCAGCTATGTTGGGCAAGCCACATCATTCACATGTTTGACACCAGACTCCTGAAACAAATACTTTTCCAAGCTCTGCCATGGCAGAGGTTACCAGACAGAAATAGATTTCAGGATGTCCTCAAAGATTCATTGAGGAAGTCTCATTGAGGAAGTCCCATCGAGTCCTGGGAATCTCTGGCCCATGACTGCTCAAAATGGAGAAGGAGTATTTGGAATAGTGTTGAGACTCTTGAGTCCTTTCATCGGAGCATGCAGGAACCCTGTGTAAATGGTAGAAGGAGTGCATCACCTCTCAAACTGGTGCATTGAAGGTGGAATTAACTCAAGGTAGACCTGGTAGGAAAATCAGTGAGCACACAGCTAGACCTGTGGAGAGGGCAATGGTTCGATATTTCTGACATCCAGAGCATTTATGGATTTCTGGAGAAGTTGTTGAGCATAAGGGACCTTTAACCTACACAGTACAAGTGGAAGATAGACATGTTCACATTCACATGGACCACTCCTGACCATCACAAGTTCCAACACGGTGACCTGATTATCTTGATTGGGAAGAATGAGACATGGATGACTTTGCTGCTACTCGTGGGACTGCAGCAGAACCTCGTCCGCAGGATAATGAACGTCTGGTCTCAGCAGCACCTTGTTACTCCTGAGTAAAGGTACTCACTGCAACAACAGACATCTCGCATCTACTGTGATGGAGTGTTTTGAGAGGTTGGTCATGGCTAGAATTAACTCCTGCCTGAGCAAGGACCTGGATCTGCTGCAATTTGCCTACCGCCACAACAGGTCTACAGCAGACGCATTCTCACTGGCTCTGCACTTGGCTTTGGAGCACCTAGACAACAGCAAAACATATGTCAGGCTGCTGTTTATTGTTTACAGCTCGGCTTTCAACACCATCTTCCCTCAGTGTTAATCAACAAGCTTCAAAACCTGGGCTTCTGTACCTCCCTCTGCAACTGGATCCTTGACTTCCTTATCGAGAGACCACAGTCAGTGTGGATCGGTAGTAACATCTCCTCCTGTGCTGACAGTCAACACAGGTGCACCTCAAGGATGTGTGTTTAGCCCACTGCTCTGCTCAATCAAGACTGTGGCTAGGCACAGCTCAGACACCATCTATAAATTCGCTGATGACACCACTGTTGTTGGCAGAATCTTAGATGGCGATGTGGCAAACAGGAGTGAGATAGATCAGCTGGATGAGTGGCGTCAACCAGCCTCGCGCTCAGTGTCAGCAAGACCAAGGAATTGATTGTGGACTTCAGGAAGGAGGAGTCGGGAGAACACACACGAGTCTTCATTGTAGGGTCAGTGGTGGGAAGGACGAGCAGCTTCAAGTCCCTGGGCATCAACATCTCAGAGGATCTATCTTGGGCCCAACACATTGATGCAGTCATGAAGAAGGCACGCCAGCGGCTGTACTTCATTAGAAGTTTGAGGATATTTGGTATGTCATCAAAGACTCTTGCAAATTTCTACAGATGTACGGTGGAGTACATTCTGACTGGTTGCATCACCGCCTGGTATGGAGGCTCCAATGTGCAGGATCAAAAGAGGCCACAGAGGGTTGTAGACTCGGCCAGCTTCATCATGGGCACAACCCTCCCCACCATAGAGGACATCTTCAAGAGGCAGTGCCTCAAGAAGGTGGCATTCTTCATTAAGGACCCTCACCACCCGGGACATGCCCTCTTCATATTATGACCATCGGGGAGGAGGTACAGGAGGTACAAGTTCCACACTCATCGGTTCAGGAACAGCTTCTTCCCCTCCGCCATTAGATTTCTGAACGGTCCATGAACCCATAAACACTACCTCGTTATTCCTCTTTTGCACTATTTATTTATTTTTGTAAATTATAGTAATTTTTATGTCTATGTCTTGCACTGTACTCCTGCCACAAAACAACAAATTTCACGACATATGTCAGTGGTAATAAACCTGATTCTGAACAGAAGGTATGAGAGAGACTTGACTTTTAAATTGGATCTATCTGATTGTGTTTGGTTAGTTGACAACAAGTTCTAATAAATGAGCAAAGTAATCCCCTGAACGTGATCTGGGGTTGATCAGTTTGTATCAGTGCAGGGTCTGTGCTGAGGAGCAGTTATAACCTGCATTCTCTTGTTGAGGGAAGTATAATGTGAGGGGAGGAGTGTAGTATATTGTGTTGTAGAATTCAGATGTGTAGGAATGTGAGAAGCTGCAGAGAGTAGTGGACTCTGCCCAATACATCACGGCACATCCCTCCCCACCATCGGGAGTATCTACAGGAGGTGCTGCCACAAGAAGGCAACATCCATCATCAAAAATCCCCACCATCCGGGCCATGCCATCTTCTTGGAGCTACCATTGGGCAGGAGGTACAGAGGCCTGAAGTCCCACACCACAGGGTTCAGGAACAGCTACTTCCCTTCAACCAATTGGTTCTTGAACCAACCAGCACAACCCTAAGCGCCACAGTTCAGCAACACGATGACCACTTTGCACTAAAATGGACTTTGTTTTTTTTCTGTTCTAATTGTGTTCTTGTAAAAATTGTGTATAATTTGTTTTTCTTGTGAATGCTGCTTATATGAAGCTCTGTGCCTGTGATGCAGCTGCAAGTAAGTTTTCTATTGCACCTGTGCACACATGTACTTGTGCATGTGACAATAAACTCGACTTTGCCTTTGCCTTTGACTTTGGTAGGAGTGTCTGTCTGCCTTGGGTTACCATAATGCTGACTTACCAGTGGATAACCAGCAGGGGGAGTCTGGAGGAGAAATAGAAATAAATACGGCTGCGCTCAGATGAACAACACATGGCTTGATATCCCTCTCTATTAAAATAATGAAGGTTATTGCACTTGGTTTTAAAATTGTTCAAATCAATCATTGCTTTCTCCCCTTCCTAGGCTCGTGCTTGTATCACTTCATTGAGCTTCAGGGTAGGTAGTTCAGTGAATGGGATTGATAAACAGGTAGCTCTATGGCACATATGCACTATCATTATTAATGCAGTCTGTCATACTCAGTGAAAATGCTGGGTCTCTCTGCCTTAAAGGTCATTCAAAAAACAACTGTTAATGAAATGCTATTAATAGCAATGTCTTGAGATCCTGACTATGTCTATTCACTTGATCCACAGGCTGTGCTACTGAGCATAAAACTGAATCTGCAGTCGCAGCTGAACATAGAGGAGGTAAGTAGGTAACTGGATTCACACTGGGAAATGGAGGAGTTAGCGGGAGGACAACAAAACTGCATTCCAGATCCATATAACTGTTGATTGGCCTGGGCTTGAAGATTTATTGGGGAGCATTCCCACTGCTGCTAGTTGCCGATAAGTTTCCATGTCTACAAGACATTAGCAGCAAAGTGCTACATTCCCTGCTTAATGTTTTTTCCCTCTATGGGGGCGAAACATGTTCATTGACGTTTCTGATCGAGACTTGGCATCAGGCCTGAGAAGGAACAGGAAAGATTGCCTGTATATCACAGAAAGAAGTGGGGTGGGTTAGAACTGGTAGGTGATAGCTGGAACCAGATGGGAGGAATGGACAAAGGGAGAAGAAAGCTGGGAGAATAGGTGAGTGTGTGTTGGTTACCTGAAACTGGAAAATTCAATATTCATGCCATTGGGTTGTAAGCCTCCCAAGTGGAATATGGGATGTTTTTCTTTCAATTTGTGTTTGGCCTCTGTAGCAATGGAGAAGGCTGAGGACAGACGGGTCAGTGTGGAAGTGGGAGAGAGAGAGTTAAAATGACATAAAATCAGAAGCTCGCGATGGCTGTTGCACTGTGGTCCGGTTATTCTGGACCTGTTTTTGCTCTGCCTTTATCATTTGCTGTCCCTTGTTGCTCTTAGTTTCTCGTGTCTACAGGTGTCACTCTGGGTCTCTCTTCTCCCTGCCCCTGTTCTTCGTCCAGGGAATCAAAAAACTGATGATACTCAAAATAAAAACACAAATGCTGGACATGTGCAGAAGAGGCAGCATCTGTGTTGAAGGTGACATAATGGCGCAGGTAATAGAACAGCTGCCTCACAGCTCCAGAGACTTGGGTTCAATCCTGAACTCCCAGACATTGCAGTCTGTGTAGAGTTTGCACGTACTCCCTGTGACCGGATGGGTTTCCCCTGGGTGTTCTGGTTTCCTCCCACCTCCCAAAGACATACGGGTTGGTAGGTTAATTGGACCCTGTAAATTGCCTCGAAGGTGTAGGTGAGTGGTATAATCTGAGGGTACTGGATGGGAACGTGGGGAGAATAAAATGAATTAGGGTAGGATTAGTGTAAAAATGGGTGCTTGTTGGTTGGCGTGAACTCAGTAGCCAGTTTTTCTGCTGTATCTTTCTGTGACTTTGTGACTAGGAGAAATTGGGTTTCAGGCCACTAACCTTTGTTCAGAGCCATGGTTCTCCCTTGGCTGTGTCTTTGTCCCTCTAGCGACAGTGCCTTTGACTTCGCTGCTCCCACTCTAGAATTCTCTTGCCTGTTCATCACTCCTTCCACACCTAAAATCCCCACTCTCATTCTTATGAATTTCAGCCGATTTTGTATTTTGTGGCCAGATGGTTCTGCCATATACAGTGTCATAAACCCTTCACTCTTTCCTTACCAGTCCATGTTAACTCTTCATATCCAAATAAATTTCTCCTTTTCTAGTATTTCTCTATCTAGCTGAATACCTCTTGGTACTCAATTCGAGAACCCAGTCTCAATATGAGTTCTTCTCTCTGGTACAGATGTGTATTCCCCTGCTCCTTCAGGATGATATGAGCCTGGTGGAGGCATACGTAGATGACTATCCAGAGCTACAGAATCGTTTGCTACAAGTGCTGGACTCGTTGTGCCACCCATCTGACAGCACAGGAAACACACAAAGGTACTCCTCCAGAGTCATCACTGAAAGATGCTCAGCAAAGATGGCTTGGCTGAGTTGGTAAATACAGTGGTACTGCCAATCGGTTGTGCTATGCTAGCATTTCTCGGGCAGGGTGGCACAAGGAAGCAATGATTGAGAGTGCTTCTGAAGTGCAAATAGTGGCTTCAAACAAGGTCATTTCCTTTTATCAGCAAGTTCTTGGAGAAGTGAGCATGCTTACAGCTTGCACTTGCATGAACCTCAGCTGATGGCTGCATTGCCTCTACAGTTAAATACTGTGCTTGTTGAATAAGGCATAAAAACAGCAGAGTAAAGCACCAGTGGGCTTCATCTTGACTGTAGATAGGAGAAAATGGGGCGGAGATGGGAGAGGGTGGGGCAGGGACTGGAGGTGGACGAGGGAGGCGCAGGGAGCGGAGGTGGGGAAGGTTGGTGCAGGGTCCAGAGATTGGGGAGGGTGGGACAGAGTCTGGAGATGGGGGAAGGCTTTGAGAGAACTGGCTATAAAGTTAGTGAATGCACTGGTTGCCATCTTCCAAAATTCCATGGATTCTAGAATGGTTCCCACAGATTAAAAGGTAGCATGGATCTATTTAAGATAGGAGGGAGAGAGGAAATGGGAAACAACAGATCAGTTCGCCTGATCCCACTATTAGGGAAATGCTAGAATCCATGTTTAAGGGAGGGATAATAGAGCACTTTGAAAATAATGTGATTAGACACGATATGGATTTATTGATGGGAAATAATTGACAAATATTGTAATTTGAGGTTGTAACTTGCAAAATAGATAAGGGGGATCCAAGGGATGTGATGTATTGGGAAATTTAGAAGACCTTTGATAAGGCGCCACACAGCATAAAATTAGAGCACATAGAATTGAGGTTAAAATACTGACATGGACTGAGCACTGGTGAATGGACCAAAAAGAATAAGGGGGTCATTTTTGGCTTGGGTGGCTGTGACTAGTGAGGTGTCATGAGGATCAGTGCTTGTGCTCCAGCTGTTCACAATCTATATCAATAATTTGCATGAGAGATCAAGTATAATAATCCAAGTTTACTGATGATGTAAAGCTGGGTGGTACTATGGGTTGTGAAAAGCATGTAGTGAGGCTTTAGAGGGATGTAGGTAGGCTGTGAATGGGTGAGAATGTGGCAGAGGAAGGAAAAATGAGTTCAGCCACCTTAGTAGATTTTTTAAATGGTGAGAGATTGAAAGATATTGCTGTTCAGAGGCACCTGTGTGTACTTGTACGCAGATCTCTGAAAGTTAATTTGCATGTACAGCTGGTGAATAGGCAGACAAATAATTTATTGGCCTGCATTGGAAGAGTATTTGAGTATAAAAGCTGTCTTTTGGATTGGGGTTTTAAATATTCAGGGATTGGATATTAAGGGAAACAAGGGACATGGGTTTAAGTGCAGGAAAGTGGTGTTGAGGGAAAGTAATCTTACTGAATGAAGCAACAGGCATGAAGTGTCAAATGGCCTACTTGTATTTCTTTTTCTTATGTTCCTATGTTCTTAGACTGGAGATCTGGTTTAGAGTTTTGGGGAAGGGGTGTGGGGGAGGGCTGGGGAAGAGTTGGAGGTTGGGAGGACTGGGAAGAGATCCAGGCTCAGGAGGGCTGGGGAAGCACAGGGGCTCGGAAGGGTCAGAATGTTAATTGTGGGCACAAAAATATTCAGTGGATATAGATAGGGTTTTCCTCTAAAATTCACTTTCTAGTTCCGAATATCAATTTTAAAAGCTCCGACTTTCCAACTTCTTCAAAGAATTATCACTTATTTCTGGAATCTTCACCATCTCCCTTTAAGGAGAAGCCTAGGTTTGCGACTGTAGGTCCTCATGAAATATGCCCCTTCATGTCATGAATCAGTCTCCCAAATGCCTCCAAGACCAAGATGTTGCCTGGGATGGAATGTTGCAGTTATGAAGAGAGACTGGGTGGGCTGGGTTTGTTTTCCTTGGAGGAGAAGAGGCTGAGGGAGGGCATGATAGGGGGATACAAAATTATGAGAGGCCTACACAGGATATCCTGAGAGTATGAAACTTCTCCCCGTGGCAGACCTGAGATTTAAGTAAGGAGTGAGAAGGTTATAGGGGTTTGAGGAAGAAATGTTTCACCCAGAAGGTGATTGCAGTTTGGAATGCACTGCCAGAGTTGGTGGATGTAGGTACACATATTTAAGCATGTAGACAAGCATTTGAATCGCCAAGGTATAATAGGCTGTGGATCAAGTGATAGTACATGGGATTGATACAGATAAATACTTTATGGTAACCATGGGCATGGCAGGCTGAAGTTCCTTCTCTATAACTCTATGATTCTATGACAAGTTCATATGTTTCCCCAAAGCTTGGCACAGTTCCCCAACCTCCTTGCAGTAAAGGCAAACATACCATTTGCCTTCCCACTTGCTTTCTGCATCTATGTATTTTCTTTCCATATTTGACGAGCCTGCACTCTGTAACAATGATGATTATTTTCTCATAATTTAAAAGCATTCTATTTTTCTAGTTCTGTTGAAGTGCAAAATCTTATATTTCTCCACACAGCAGAGCATCTACTAACTGATTTTTCCTTAATTAACCTGTTTTGATTTCTTTACAGGCACTTTGCTTTCTTTTTACTGTTGACTTTCCCACTGGCTTTGCATCATCAAGAAATTTTGATACACTATACTATATTTTTAGCTAAGCCATAAAAAGCTCTTGCAAACAACTGAGGGCCCAGTACCATTCCCTGTGGGTCCCTGGTTGTAGCAGCCTGCCAACCTGAAAAAGACATTTATTTCTATTCTTTATTTTCTGACAGATCAGTCTTGTCTCCGTGCTAATATGTACCCCGACCTCATGAGCCCTTATTTTATGAATTGCAGATGCGTTTTGAAAATCTAGTTACACCCAATCCATGTTTGCCCTTCCCACCCTGTGAGTTACAAACACCATTAAATTTGTCAAACACGATTTCCATTTCATAAAACCATGTTAACTATGCCTAATCATATTATGGTTTTCTGAGCATCAATCCAAGATTTTGTTAACAATTTGTGTTAAGTGAACTGATCCATGCTCCCCCGTTTTGCTTCTACCCCCTTTCTTGGATGTTTTACATTTGACAATCTGCTGGAACTTTTCTGCTTTTAAATCCCTTCACTATATCTTCATTGAACTGTTTCAAATCCTGAGCTGTTGGCTATTAGGTCCATTGGATTTATTGACTTATAGCACTATTGATTTCTTTGGTACTTTCTTTCTCATGGTGCTAATCGTTAATCATCGTCATTAAGATCCTTGGTTCTCCACTTTTTGCTACATTTATTGTGTCTTAT
The DNA here is from genome assembly GCF_009764475.1 of Pristis pectinata. NCBI lineage: Eukaryota > Metazoa > Chordata > Chondrichthyes > Rhinopristiformes > Pristidae > Pristis > Pristis pectinata. The sequence continues at coordinate 31,261,710 of NC_067427.1, forward strand.
TAGATTTCCCAAATGCACCACTTCACACTTATCAGGCTTAAATTCCACCTGCCATTGCTCTGCCCAGTTTACCAGCTGATCAGTATCATTCAGTAAACTAAGACTGCTGTCCTCACTATCAATAACACCACCAATTTTCATGTAGTCTGCAAGCTTACTGATAGTACCTCCTACATTCACATCCAAGTCATCAATGTATATAACAAGCAGTAAAGGTCCTAGCACCAACCCCTGTTGTCACAGGCTTCCATCACAAAAGGAAACACCTACCATCACCCTTCTATTACCAAGCCAATCTTGAAGCCAATTTGCCAACTTGCTGTGGATCCCATGGGTTCTAACCATTTGCACCAGCCTTCCATGTGGGACCTTGCCAAAGGCCTTTCTGAAGTCCCTGTTAATCATATCAACCGCACAGCCTTCATCAGTATATTTAGTTACCCCTTCAAAAAAAACTCACTTAAGCTGGTCAGACAGGATCTCCACCAACAAATCTGTGTTATCCCCCTGATCAATCACTGCCTTTGCAAGGATAGATTAATTCTGACTCTCAGAACTTTTTCTAATAATTTTCCTACCACTCATGTTAGACTAACTGGTCTGTAATTACCTGGTTTATTCCTGCTGCCCTACATGAATAAAAGTAACACATTTTATATTCTCTGGTTATCTGGTACCTCAGCTATGGCCAGTGAACATTTAAATATCTTGGTTAGGGCCCCAGCAATCTCCTCCCTTATCTCCCATAGCAACCTGGGATACATCTCATCGATCCCTGGGGATTTATCTACATTTATGCCTGCATAGACATCTAATACCTTTTTATGACCAGGTAGGAAAGCAGAGTTCTGGCCAAAATCAGAACAGCTCTGATCTTCTATCGCTGAATATGACCTTTTGCCTAGCTGTTTTATGAAGTTTCTGTGATCCACCTTGGAGCATCCTACAGTCCTAAAGATACACTATAGATGCAAGTTTTTGTTCATTTCCCAGGTGTATTAGTGATTTACGGCAGGACTCTTTCATGGAGATAAGCTGACATTGGGTCTTCAGTGCTCAATTATTATTATCATAATGTTGTAATCCTCTTTCTTTCCGGCAGGCACGATGGAAAGCTATCACGTTTGAGGTGTGACAAAATAAATTATAAGGTCTTGAGTAAACTGGTGTTCAGACTAATGGAACTTTACGGCCTTGGCACAGGTGTGTATGAGGTGAAGACAAGGTATGGGTTTTCACCATTCCATTTATTATTGTTAGGAATAAGCCCTTCAGCATTACATGTTACCTCTAACGTTACTCCTACTGATGCAAACTTGTGCCATTAGCACATTACCCATTTGTATACCACCAGATACCCTCACCAAGTACAAGTTACATTTGGAGTAACAGAATCTAGAGTTGTGTGGCTGAATTTCATTTTATGAAAATTAGACTTTTACACTGTTACGCTTCACAAATATTCCAGGGAAGGCACTAATATGGACATTGCCAATGAGCTGTGTGCAGGAAATCTCCTGCAGAAAGTGGGAATGTCCAGGGTAGTTTCAAGTAATTGTGATTGGAAGGGGTATGTGGTAGAGAAGTAGAGAGGTTTTGCTGGACCACTGTGTACCACTTTGGACTCGCTACTTAAAGAAAGATGTGCTTGCCTTGGAGCCAATGCACTCATCAAAATTATTCATGGGGTTATTTTATAAGGAAACATTAGTAGTTTAGAAGTATGGGATTTAAACTTATTGAGACTTATAGGATCTTGAAGGGATCTAACAGGGTACATGCTCAGGGAATGTTTCCTATGCTCGGGGAAAATGAAACAAGGGGACATTTTGTCAGGATGTAGGGTCACCATGTAAGACTGAAAAGGAGTTTCTTCTCAAAGGACCTTGAATCCTTGGAATTCTCTTTGCCAGGGAGCTGGGGAGACTGAATCATTAAGAATATTCAAAGCTGAGACAGACAAACTCTCAGACCCTAGGAAATAGAAGACGATGGATATCAGGCAGGAAAATGGAGTTGCCAAAATCAGATCTGCTCTGATCTTGTTCAATGGCAGAGCAGGCTCAAGGGCCCACTGCTGCTCCTATTTCTTTTGTTATATTCTTAATGTCCAATAAACAGAATCTAGACTGCATTTAGTTTCATGATCTATTGCTTACATTAACCTGCATGTTTCAATTGTGTGAGTAAAGTAAGGAAACTTAATTGGCAGTGGGCTAACAACAATAATATGAGAAAGGATCTGTTGAGGATAAAGTTAAACAAAATGTTGGGGGGTAAAACTGTCACGGAACAATGGGAGACTTTTAAAGAGATTCTGTTCAGACTAGGTACCCACAAGTGGGAAAGTTAGGGAAACCAAAGTCAGGGCTCCCTTGATGATCAGTGAGATGCAGAATACAATGAAACAAAAAAATGTGCATGACACATGTTGGTTGAATAATTCACATGAAAATCAGGCAGAATATAGTAAGCTGAGGGGTCATAGAATCGCAGAGTTGAACAGCACGCAAACAGGCCCTTCACCCCACCACATCCGTGCCAACCTCTTTGCCCATCCACACTAATCCCATTTGCCTGCATTAGGTTTGTATCCTTCTATGCCTTGTCTATTCAAGTGCCTTTCTAAATGGCTCTTAAATACAGTAATTGTATCTGCCTTCACCACCTCCTTTGGCAGCAAGTTCCGGATATCAGCCACTCTCTGTGTGGAAATACTTTCCCCTCAGGTCCCTTTTAAATTTCCTCCCTCTCACCTTAAACCTATGCCCTCTTGTTTTTGACACTGCTGCTGTGGGGGAGAAAGATTCTGACTATTTGCCCTATCTATGCCTCTCATAATTTTATATACCCCTAAGGTCACCCTCTTGGCCTCCTTTGCTCCAGGGAAAACAAGCCCGACCTGCTTAATCTCTTGTCATAACTAAAGTCCTCTCAAGAGGTGCAACGTCCTGGCGAATCTCCTCTGCACCCTCTCCAGTGCAGTTACATCCTCCTCATAGCATGGTGACCAGAACTGCACACCGTACTCTATAAATACTTCTGTATTCTATGTCCCATCCTAGGAAGGCAAGCATGCCATATGCCTTCTTCACTACCCGATGTACCTGTGTCGCCTCTTTCAGGAAACTGTGGATTTGTGCCCCAAGGTCTCTCTGTTCATCAACATTCCTTGGGGCCCTACCATTTACTGTATATATCCTACCCTCATTTGACTTTCCAAACTGCATCACCTCACATGGTCAGCTTTTCCAGCTGACTTGTATACTGCTGTCGCCTTGGACAACCGTAGACAACCTTTTCAGTCCAAGACACCACCAGTTTTCGTGCCATCTGCAAGCTTATTAGCTACACCTCCTGCAATCACATCCAAGTCGTTAATATATATCACATACAACAGAGGCCCCAGCATTGAGCCCTGCTGTGTACTACTTACAATCTGAAAAGCATCCGTTCGCTGCCTTCTTTCAGCAAGCCAATTTTGGATCCAATCAGCCAGCTTGTCTTGGATTCCATGTACCTTAACCAGCCTATCATTTGGGACCTTCTCAAAAGCCTTACAAAAGTTCATGTAGACAATGTCTGCTGCCCTGCATTGAAAAAGTGTGAAAAGGAAGTTAAAATTGGCAGAGAGAATGGTAGTTACCATAAAAAGGAACCGTAATGTCTCCCATAGGCATGTATACAGTAAGTAGGTAATAAAAACATAGTGCACATCAGAAGTAGAAGCAGGAGGAGGCCATTTGATCCCTTACACCAACTCCATTCAGAAGATCTGTCTTAAATATACTCAGCAGTGAGCCCCTACAGCAACCTTGGGTGGAGAATTCCAAAGGTTCTCTACCCACCTGGTGAAAAAAAAATTCTTGTAATGTCTGTCCTACAAGCAGGTTATCAGGGAAGTGGAGCCAGTTTGGGGCCATGGAAGGGGATGCATTAAGGTTATTCACCGTGGGTACTCCTTACAAATCTGTGACCTTGACCACCAAGAAGGACAAGGGCAGCAGCTGTATGGGAATACCACCACCTTCGTGTTCTCTGTGTCAACACCATTCTGACTTGCAAATATGTCACCATTCCTTCATTGTCACTGGGCCAAATCCTTACCCTTTACCTTCACCAGGACTGCTACTGTTAAAGGAGGTGGCTCACCTGGTCAAGTGGCCTCTTTCTGTGCCATGTGTTTCTTGGCAACTGCTGAGGAAAGCCGTGAGTTTAACAAAGTTGTACACTGTAGTGTGCGCTTGATTACTATTTGTAGTCTACTGTCTGTGTGGTCACAGTGCATAATATATGCAGAGGAATAGAATTTCTGTTAGCAGCACCTTTCATCAGTGCAGAAGGGCACAAAGTGCTTGAAACATATTGAAGTGTAGATAATATTAGAATGCAGTGCAATTGAAGTGTATGCTGATGCTGTATAACATCGGCAGTTCGTAGTTATCGGCATAATATGTGAGATGAATCTTCCCTGGATGTTGTCTGTGCGATTTTAGTGTGTTTAAATCCCAATCTCTGCTGCTTGTGCTTTGCAATTCAGCTAGATGGCAGTGTGTCTTCTCTGAAGCTGCTGGCCAATAATTCCAGGACAATCTGGTCCCCTCACTGAGTATTGCTGAGTCAGTTAATTGAATCACAGGTCTCAAGCTAGCCAATTGACAGTGATAGGGATCACAGTTAGTTCTAAAGGTGTAGGGTCCTTGACTTGGCTGTGGCTGGGATCAGCTAATTCAGCAGTCAAATCTGTGTGCATGTTCAAATTGATTATGATCTTTTCACCTCCCAAAATATGCATATTGAGAACACTTAAGGCTAGTAGAAGAACTAAGCTGCTGGTGAAATGTATGCTGCAATACCAGAGCCAGATGTTTGCATGAAGGGTTCTGTCTGATACCACTGCAGAAAGCTTTGCATATTGGCCTCTCCATTCTATTGGATTGGAGAGTATAAGCTACAAGGAGAGGTTGGATAAACTTGGTTTGTTTTCTCTTGAACATCAGAGGCCGAGGAGGCAATCTGATCGAAGTATATAAAATTATGAGAGGCATAAATAGAGTAGAGTCAGAGGGGGAAAGTATAAAGGAGATTTACGAGGCAAGTTTTGTATACAGAGAGTGGTAGCTGTCTGGAATGCGCTGCCAGGGGAGGTGGTAGAAGAAGATATGATAGCAACGTTTAAGAGGCATCAAGACTGACATGAACAGGCAGGGAATAGACCATGTGCATACAGATGGGATTATTTAGATTGGCATCCTAGTTGTCGCAGACATGGTGGGCCATAGGGCTTGTTCCCGTACTGGACTGTTTTAAAAAAGCGCTCTTCATTTTACCCATGGACAGTGGACTCCCTGTTCTGCTGGTGGGCACTGGACTCCCCATTCCACAGTTGGTACTGTGCTCTCCATCTATATATGAATATAGTGCTCTGTTCACTGTACTTGGCATAATGGCATATGTCTCATGACATAGAAGCCCATTGGGTCTACGTTGGCTCTTGGAGTAATCCCATCAACCCCATTTATCCACATTTCCTGGTAATGTATTCTCTCTCATTTGTCTGTAATTCCACTGCTAGCCATTTATACTCAGAGCAATTTACAGCAGCCAGTTTACCTTCCAACCAGCATGTCTTTGGGATGGGGAAGGAAATCAGAGCAGCCGGGGAAACCCACACGGTCATGGGGAGAATGTGCAAACTCCATACAGACAGCACTCGGGGTCTCTGGAGCTGTGAGGCAGCAAGGCTAGCCTCTGTGCCACCATGCCACACTGATCTCAACACCTGGATCTGCTATCAGGGTTTACTCTGTGGCCTGCTTTCAACAGTTCCTCAGGGAGTAAAATTTCAACATCCACCTGATGTCTGCTTTCAACTTATCATATCTTCTTACAATGTAGATGGAGGCCATTGGTCCCATCAGGTCAATGGTTGCTGTCAGAACAATCCCATAAAGCTCCTTCACCCACCCCCCAATGTCCCTGTAACTTATCTCTCTCACTTGCCCATCAGCTGTCCTCTGAATTACCTGCCATCCATCTACATGCACCCTGGATCCTGCTTTCATCACATATCCCAAGTCTTCCTTCAAACTGTATCCTGGGCAGTCTTTTCAGCTTGTACACTAAGGTCTGTTTTCCACATGTACACAGGGCTTTGCTTTCAGCATGTGTACTATGTGGAGAGACTAAAGGAGCTAGGGCTTTACTCTTTGGAGAGAAGGAGGATGAGGGGAGACATGATAGAGGTGCACAAAATATTAAGAGGAATAGATAGAGTAGACAGCCAGCGCCTCTTTCCCAGGGCACCAATGGTCAATACAAGAGGGCATGGCTTTAAGGTAATTGGGGGGGGGGGGGGGAGTTCAAGGGAGACTTCAGAGGGAGGTTTTTCACTCAGAGTGGTGGGTGCATGGAATGCATTGCCTGGGGTGGTGGTGGAGGCTGATATGTTGGTCAAGTTCAAGAGACCGTTAGATAAGCCTGTGGAGGAATTTAAGATAGAGGGATATGTGGGAGGAAGGGGTTAGATAGTCTTAGGTGTGGTTTGAAGGTCAGCACAACATTGTGGGCTGAAGGGCCTGTATTGTGCTGTATTGTTCTATGGTTCCATGGTAGTCACTGCTTTTGTCATATATCTTGCCCTCTTGTTTTAATTGTTTTGCTTTCAACATATATTTGGGCTTTGCTTTCTTTCTTAGTAGTTTCTTAGGGTCAAGGATAACTTGTTTCTATTTGTTTGTAATATATATAAGTGACTTGGATGAGAATGTTGAGGGTATGATTAGTAGGTTTGCAGGCAACACATACATTGGTGGAGTAGTAGATAAGGAGATGGTTGTTTAGATATGCAACGGGACATATATCAGCTGGAAAGTTGGGCAGAGTGGTGGCAGGTGGAATTTAATCCAGACAGGTGTGAGGTAGTGCATTTTGGTAGGTCAAATTGTGTTAGGATATATAAAGTAAATGGCAGGGATCTTAGCAGTGTTGATGTACAGAGCGACCTTGGGGTGCAAGTCCATAGCTCCCTGAAAGTACCGACAAAGGTGGATAGGGTAGTGAGAAAAGCATTTGGTATTCTTGCCCTTATAGGCTGAGATATTGAGTATGAGAGTTGGGGCGTCATGTGGTGGTTGTACAAAGTATTGGTTAGACTGCACTTAGAGTACTGTGCACAGTTCTGGTTGCCACACAACAGGAAGGATGTGGTAGCAATGGAGAGAGTGCAGAAGAGATTCACCAGGTGTTTCCTGGAATGGAGGGCTGTAGTTACAAGGAGAGATTGGATAGGCTGGGTTTTTTGTCACTTGGCCATAAGGGGCTGAGGGATGACCTTAAGGAGGTTTTTAAAATTATGAGGGGCATAGATAGGGTAGATGGTCTGGACTCCTCTGGGCAAGGGAGTCCAGACTTAGAGGGCACAAGTTTAAGGTGAGAAGGGAGAAATTCAAAGGTGATCTGAAGGGTAAGTTTTTCCACACGCTGAGTGGTGAATATTTGGAACGAGCTGCTGGAGTAGGTAGTGGAGGCAGATACAATTACAACATCTAAACGGCATTTGGACAGGTACTCGGTTAGGAAATGAATAGAAGGATATGGGCCTAAAGTGGACAAATGAGATTCGTGTAGATGAGCAACACAGTCAGCAGTGTGCTGGATGTTTCTATGATTCACCCCAGTTCTGTTGGCTTTTAAGTGGGTGATGAGGCCATGATGAAATCTCCACACTCTGCCACAGTTGGATTAGGACAGGTGGCTGGGCAGTACGGGAGGTGATGCACTCCTTCTGCTTTCTCTAGGGTTCCACATGCGCTTGTTGACGTGACAAAGTTCTCGATTCCATTTTAGTTCTCATGGGCCAGGGGTTTCCCTCGAGTCATTAAGCATGGTACACTTTTCAACAGTGCTTTGAAAACATCCTTGGATCGTTCCTTCTATCGTATTGATCGTCTCCTGTTGTGACAGAACTTGGAATAGAGTAGCAGTTTCAGGACTCTTGTGCTGGGCATGCAAACAATGTGGTCTGCCCACTGGAGTTGTTTATTTAATTAGCACCTAGACGCTGCGAATGTTGGCCTCGTAGTGGACGCTAACGACTTGAAATGCTGTGGTATAGAAGGCTAAGGGCCGAGTATTTAAAAAATGGAATTAGGATGGGTACTCACTGGCTGTAATGGACATGATGGGCTGAAGGTCCCGTTTCTGTGCTGTAGATTCCTTGAGTACTGTGACTCTAATTAATGGAGTTTTGACAGATCAGTCCCTGGATAAATTGATTACACCAAGATAAAGTATATCATCTTGGATAAATGCCTCCTTTGAGTTTATCCATTATAAACATGTGAAATATTGATGGATTCGAGACATGGAAGTTTGGGGGTAAAGTAATAAATTGCTGAGTCCCAGAAGGGAGCTGAGATATCAGAACAAGATGGTTTTGGCTGAGCACGAAGAGCGAATGGGATTTCAGAGGGAAGTGGGACAGGTAATTTAAGTTGAGACGGGGGTTAGTTGGTGTGAAGAATCGGCAGTTGAGGGAGGGGAGAGAAACAAAATGAGGCAGAGTGTGCAGAAACGTCTCAGAGAGAATTGGTGGATCTTTGACAGAATGGATTTGAAGGAATTAGTTTTTGGGATCGGTTTGCTGATTTGCTCCATTTTTATGTCTCCGGCACCATTTGCCGTCCATTCCATGACCAAGCTGGATATATTGCTTGGCATGGAGTCTTGATGGGATATTTGGCTATGAGAAATCACAGCAAGCTTGTACTCAATCCTGCTCTCAACCAAAGGTCCCTTTGCAAGTGTCACAGGCTGATAACTAGCTACACCCAGGAGCTAAAGACTAAAAGAACAGCTGGCAAAATGAGAGGAAAGAGTGGGTGAAAATTTGAGGTAAAGTACTAAAAAGATATTCTGTTCTTGCTGCCCACAGAGCTCTGCCCGAATGTGGTGAACCAACATTGTTTGGCTTCTATCAAATACCTCTTGTATAAGCACTTTGTGGAGGTAAGTTCCAGGTTGTGGGTGGTTTGAGCAAAGATTTGAATTGTCTTGGATACCAGTTTTTACTCTTTGTACTAGCACAGTGGCCCCAAAAGTTCTCTCTGTCTAAAAACAATGCTGGAAGAACTCAGTGGGTCAGCTGTGGAGGCAGGTGTAAGGTGACGTTTCAGGTCAAGACCCTGCATCAACACACGTTTTGTCTCTGCAGATGCTGCTTGCCCCACTGAGTTCTTCCAGTGTTCTGTTTGTTCCAGATTCCAGTATCTGCAGTCTCTTTGTCTTCTCTATGCACCTATATTATCTCTCTCTCTTTCTCTCTTGTTCTATTTGAAGTCATTCATTCATTTTTCAGGATCTAGGCATCGCTGGCACGGCCAGCATTTATTGCCTATCTTCACTTGCTCTTGAAGTAGTGTTGGCCGTGAGCTGTTGTCAGACTGCTGCAGTCCGTCAGGTAGTTGTGTTTCTAAGTGCCTGTTGCCTTTGTCCTTCTTGGTAGTTTAGGAGCCATTGGAGTACTTTCCCCTTGATCCCCATTGACTTCAGAATCAGATTTATTATCACTGACACATGACATGAAATTTGTTGTCTTGCGGCAGCAGTACAGTGCAAGACAGAAAAATTATTATGTTACAAAATAAATAGTGCAAAAGAGAGATAATGAGGTAGTGTTCATGGATCGTTCAGAAATCTGATGGCAGAGGGGAAGAAGCTGTTCCTAAAATGTTGAGTGTGGATCTTCAGGCTCCTGTACCTCCTCCCTGATGGTAGTAACATGAAGAGGGCATGTCCTGGGTGGTGAGGGTCCTTGATGATGGATGCCACCTTCTTGAGGTACCGCCTCTTGAAGATATCCTCGATGGCGGGAGGGTTGTGCCCATGACGGAGCTGGCTGAGTCTACAGCCCTCCGCAGCCTCTTTTGACCTTGTGCATTGGAGCCTCCATACTAAGCTGTGATGCTCTCCACAGTATATCTGTAGAAATTTGCGAGTCTTGGATGACGTACTAAATCTCCTCAAACTCCTAATGAGGTAGAGCCGCTGGTGTGCTTTCTTCATGATTGCATCAGTGTGTTGGGCCCGGGATTGAGATGTTGATGCCCGGGAACTTGAAGCTGCTCACCCTTTCCACTGCTGACCCTTCAATGAAGACTGGTGTGTGTTCTTCCGACTTCCCATTCCTGAAATCCACAATCAATTCCTTGGTCTTGCTGAGGTTGTTGTGACACCACTCAACCAGCCGATCTATCTCACTCCTGTACGTCTCCTCATCGCCATCTGAGATTCTGCCAACAACAGTGGTGTCATTGGTGAATTTATGGATGGCATTTGAGCTGTGCCTAGTCACACAGTCATGAGTGTAGAGAGAGTAGAGCAGTGGGCTAAGCACGCATCCTTGAGGTGCGCCTGTGTTGATTGTCAGCGAGGAGGAGGGGTTACTACCAATACGCACTGACTGTGGTCTGACTTCAGTTTTACCAGCACAGTCAGTTGAATACTTTCCGGTCAAAGGCTGTCAAGCTCACTTCATCTCTGGAATTTAGCTTTTTGGTCAATGCTTGGATCAAGGCTGCGATGAGGTCTGGCACCAGTTTTGAGTTGGCAGATCTATCTTGAATCTGAGCCATTTAGCATGATTGTATGGTTATAGCACGATGAAGGGTCTCCTTGGTATGAAGTCGGAACTTTTTCTCCCTAAGGACTGTGTAATGGCCACTTCCATCAGTGTTGGGATGGACAGATGTACCTGCTACAGGTAGGTTGGTAAAGACAAAGTGAAATCCCTTATGTTGATTTGATCACTACCTGCTACAAACCCAGGACTAATCTGTGCCAGGCCAGCTTGATCAGTGATTGAATTACCATAGCATTCCTGGTGATGTACATTGAAGAACCCACATAGAATACCGTGCTATTTCTTGTGCTTATTCCAAGTGTTGTTCAGAATGGAGGAGCATTGATCCATCAAGTGATGGAGGACAGTATGTGGAAATGAGGAGGAATTTCCTTGGCCATGTTTGATCTGATGCCATGAGACTTCATGGGCTCTGGAGTCAATGCTGGATTCTCCCAGCACTACTGCCATCTGCCTGAATGCCACTGTGCCACCGTGTCCAGTGGGTCTGCCCTGGCGGGACAATGATGTATTCATGAATTGTGATGGAGGAGTCTGGCACACTGTCTGTAAGGCGTGATTCCCTGAGTACAACTGTGTCAGGTTGTTGCTTAATTATTATGTGGGATCTCTTCCAATTTAGATACCAGAGTGCCCAGATATTTGCAAGGAAGACTTTGCAAGGTTGATTGGGGTGGGAGTGACTGCTGTGCCCAGGTCAATGCTGGGTGGCTGGTCTGTTTCTACTTTTGTTTACTTCAGTGTTGTGGTAATGGTACAGCTGGCTGACTTGCTGGGCCACTTCAGAGAGCATTTAATAGTCAACCAAAGTGGTGGGTTTGGAGCCGTAGATAGGCCAGCCTGGATAAGGATGCCAGGTTTTCTACCCTGAAGGATTTAAGAAGCAGAAAGGTATTTACAAGAATTTTACAGTAATTTTGTGGTCATCATTAATAATGATCATATTTTAAATCCCAGATTATCAACTGAATTTAAATTCCACAACAGTCATGGTGGGATTTGAACTTGAGCCTCTGGATTTTTAGTAGGAATTTTGAAAATGAGTAATGCCAAAGTTGAGAGCTGATGCCTCCTTGTGGAGCTGTGTCAATGAATGAGAGCATACACTAAACGCTATACCCACAACCATACATTGGTGCTGAAAATCCCAACACCATAATTTTCTTTCCCTCCTACACTCTCTCTCTCTCTCTCTCTCTCCCTCTCTCTCTCTTTCCCTCTCTCTCTCCCTCCCTCTCTCTCTCTTTCCCTCTCTCTCTCTTTCCCTCTCTCTCTCTCTCCCTCTCTCTCTCTCTCTCTCCCTCTCTCTCTCTCTCTTACTGTCTGCCTCTCTTATTTTCTGTATTTCTCACTCTGTCTCTGCCATCTTTCCCCCTTGTTTCACCCCCTTTTCATCTATGCTCCCTGTATCTTTCTCTTTAATGCCACTTTTTCTACCCCTCCCTTTGATCCTAAGTTTTCTCTCCCACCTATTCTCAGTATCTCACTTTCCCTGCCACCTTTCCTTTCTGTCTATCTGACCCCCCCCAACTTACTCTCCCTCTCTCCCTCTCTCCCTCTCTCCCTCTCTCCCTCCCTCCCTCCCTCCCTCCCTCCCTCTCTCCCTGAAGTATGCTTCTTTCTCCCTGCCTGTGATGTGTATACCGTATGTCTGTATAGCCCTACCTGCTCCTTGTAGATTTGACAGCATCAGCAGGATATATGACTCTTGTGTATCTCATTCTGCCATTATCAACAACACACCATGTGCTTACCAAGAGACATAGGTAACCTTCTTCGCTTCTCACCTTCCTTATCCAACTGTATAGCCCTACCTGACTAGGTTCAAAGGGCACTTCAAGCTTTCTGTCAACTTTGACTCAGTCGCACACCAGGTGATCCATTCTACATCTGCACATGTGGTGATTCATTTACACCCAGGCTATTGAATATTGTATTATCCCCTGTTCATTGACTGTATTGACATTTGGTTGATGCCAGTATTGTCAGCTGTAGTGTTCAGCCGGGGAGGGCGGTGTTGGAGGTAGCAAGTCACTTATTGTCTTCCTTAACACGATGCTTTTCCTCCTCTCAGCAGGGTATGACTGAAGAGATTTGGTCTGAACACACTGAGGTGAGTTTGGTTCACACTTTTCAAAAAGCTGTTGTAGAGCATTTCTATATTTTAGCAGCATTGATTCAGGGTTTGATGGAGTTTAATGATTCAACAGCAATGACATGTATTTAAGGGATGTCTTTTTTGTGGTAATATAATGAATGCTCTACTTTTACACTACATCCCTTATGCAATAAAAGGTAACATTCTATTTGCCTTCCTAATTATTTGCTTTACCGGCATGTTAGCTTTGTGATTGTTCACAAGGGCTCTGTACAGCAGTATTCTGATGTCTTTCTCCATTTAAGTGATGCAGTAAAACTCTGATAATCCGGCATGCTCCCAGGGCATTGGTGATGCTGGACTAGCAGGTTTACCGGACTACTGAATATTATTATATCAGAATCAGGTTTATTATCACTATTATATGACATGAAATTTGTTGATCTGCAGCAGCAGTACAGTGCAAAAACATAAAATTACTATAAATTACAAAAATAAATAGGGCACAAAAAGAAAGAATAATGAGAGAGTGTTCATGGACTGTTCAGAAATCTGATGGCAGAGGGGAAGAAGCTGTTGCTGAATCGTTTGGATCTTCAGGCTCCTGTACCTCCTTCCTGATGGTAGTAATGAGAAGAGGGCATGTCCCGGATGGTGAGGGTCCTTAATGATGGATGCCGCCTTCTTGAGGCACGGCCTCTTGAAGATGTCCTCGATGGTGGGGAGGGTTGTGTCCATGATGGAGCTGGCTGAGTCTATAACTCTCTGCAGACTCTTGTGATCCTGTGTATTGGAGCCTCCGTACCAGGTGGTGATGCAACCAGTCAGAATGCTCTCCACCGTACATCTATAGAAATTTGTAAGAGTCTTTGACATACCAAATCTCCTCAAACTCCTAACAAAGTAGAGCTGCTGGTGTGTCTTCTTTGTGATTGCATCAATGTGCTGGGCCCAGGACAGATCCTTGGAGATGTTGATGCCCACAATACACTTTTAATTCACATTTTTTTTAAAGATGTTACACAGTATTTTGCAGATTCTCCCCGGGTTACAGAAGGGTTCTATTCCTGTGAACCATTTGTAACCTGGATAGTTCGCAAGTCAGAAATGCCACTGTGAACCGAGTTCCCAGGTGGCAGAAGATGCCTGCAGCCAGTAAATCCATCCTGTCGGACTCCCAAACGCCTGTTCGTATGTACGAACTGTACATAAGTTGGGTGTTCCTAACCTGGGGAGGACCTGTGTTAATTTTCCCATGAACTGGGTAGGTTTTAATGGAATGTGGGAACTGAGGCCCCAGTGAGTGGAAAGGAAACACAGGAGCTGGAGCCCCAGACAGTTGGAACATGGAACTCGGGCCCTGGCGAGTGTAAAGAGTGTACAGGAACTGGGTGCTCCTTGACTGGGAAGGGATCAAGGTGAACATTACCTGATGAACCAGATGCTGAACTGTTGGGACTTCTGAGTCATCAGACCATGGATTATGGGAGTTTTACTGTACTGCTTTTCATTTATTTATACCAAGATGCATATTCCATTGCCAAATTATCACCTACCCTTTTAAACTATCTATATATCTTTGCATTGTCTATGCATCCTCCTCACAACTTGTTTTCCCACTTCTCTTTGTATCGTCAGTAAATTTAGCAACGATATCGTCAGTTCCTTCACCACTAACGTGGATTGTAAATAGTTGATGCCCCAGCACTGATCTCTACTAATTATAACTTTTCAACCTGAAAATGATCCATTTTTTCCTGATTCTGTTAGTTAGCCAGTCATTTATCAAAGCTAATATGTTGCCCCCAATGTCATGTTACCTTTTAGTTGGTACCTGGTTGAATGCCTCTGGAAGTCCAAAAACACCATGCCTGTGGCTTTCCCTGCTCATTACATCTTCAAAGGATTCTAATAAATATGTCAAACACTATTTCCCTTTCATAAAACCATGTTGAATCTACTTGATTGTGTTATTCTTTACTAAATGTCCTGCAACTACATCCTTAATAATGGATTCCAGTATTTCCCTGAAGACGGATGTCAGACTAACTGGCCCACAGTTTCCCATTTTCTTTTTCTTGTAAAGGCATTTCACTTGCAGCTTTCCATTCAGCTGGGACCTTTCCAAAATATTGGGAATTTTGGAAGGCCACAACCAATGCATTCACTTTCTCTGCAGTCATTTCATTTAACACCGCAGGATTTGGGCTGTCAGGTCCAGAGGTACTGCACCAGTATGGGGAAAGAGGCAGCTGTTCTAATTCATTCAGTCAGTCTGGGGCCATTGTCCAAATGAATAATTAGGGCTACAGGGTGTTGAACAATATAATGGGGAGGGAGGGTTCTGGTGGCCGGAAGTTTAGAAAATTAAGAAAAAAAGCGATGATTCAGGGTTGCAATCTGGGTTATTGATAACCAGCCTGCCAAAAAGAGACGCAACAAACAAATGTAAGGATATATTTCCTTTTAGAATTGGAGCAGGAGAAGATAATAAAATGGACTAAAATGAAGGTATTCCTCTGAATCCGTGCAGTATTCATGCTAGATAAGTAAATTATTGAGACAAATAGAAATAACTAGTTACTATCTAATAAGCATTACAGGGATGTGTTTGCATAGTGACCAAGATTGGGAATTAAATGTTCCAGGATACTTTGAAGAAATGGGCAAAATGGAAAAGGAGATGATATTAAAGTGTGATTAAAAGCAGGAGAGAGGAAGAGTTTTAGTCTGAATGTCAAGAAGAAGAATCAGTTTGGGTGGAGCAATGAAACAACAACGGATTGATAACAAACGTCTGGAGGCTGTCTCTAGGCCTCCAAGCAGTCATGATTAACGCAAGGCATGGCATAAATTAGGAAGTTAGAGGTGTATATAACAGGAGTAATACAGTAATCATGGGGGGTTTAATCTTTGTATAGACTGGGAAAATCAAGTGAGCAACAATAATGTGGAGGATGAATTCAAAAGAGATGGGTTTTTTAGATCAATATCTTGGGGAACTGGCTATCTTAAATCCAGTGATGTGGAATGAGGAAAGGGAGGATTGATGATCTGGTAGTGATTTATTTAAGTGTGAAATTATGACCCTAAATCTGAATTAAAAAAAACTATGAAGGTGTGTCAGAGAGTCATACAGCACAGAAGCAGCCCCTTCGTCCCACCATATCCATGCCTGCCATAAAATACCCATCTATACTAAAACCATTTACCAGCACCTGTGGTATGCATTGGTGATTCGAGTGCTCGTCTAGACACTTCACCACCACCCACTCAGATTCCAGATTCCAAACACCCTCTGGGTGAAAAAGTTCTTTGTTAGATACCCTATAAACCTCTACACTAAACCTGTGACTTCTAGTTTTAGACACCTCTGTTATGGGTAAACATCTCCATCTAATTACTCTATCTATACCCCTCATAATTTTGTGTACCTCTATCAGCCCCCCTCCCCCCACAAAACTGTGTTCAGTTCTGATTGCCATGCTTTAAGAAGGATGTGATTAAGCTGGGGAGGGTGCAGAAAAGATTTACAAGGATGTTGCTGGGACAGGAGGGCTTGAGTTATAAGGAGAGACTGGATGGGCTGGGACTGTTTTCCCTGGAGCAAAGGAAGCTGAGTTGTGATCTTATAGAGGTTTATAAAATCACGAGGGACATAGATAGGGTAGGTAGTCATAGTCTACCTCCTAGAGGGCATCGGTTTAAAGTTAAAGGGTAAAGATTTAAAGGGATCCTGAGGGGCAAATTTTTCACAGAGGGTGGTGGATATATGGAACAAGGAAGTGGTAGAGACAGATATAGTTACAACATGTAAAAGACATTTAGACAGGTACTTGGATAGGAAAGGTTTAGAGGAATATGGGCCAAATGCAGGCAAATGAGACCAGCTCAGGTAGGCACCTTGATTGAGTCATATTGATAGACCTGACTTGGACATGCCAAAGTATTGATTTAGGACCTCACCTATATCTTCTGGCTCAAAGCACAAACTGTCCCTAATGGACCCTACTCTTTCCCTAGTTATTCTTTTGCCCTTAATCTACTTGTAAAGCTCCTTTGGATTTATCTTAATCTTGTTGCTAGTGATATTTCGTGACTTCTCTTTGCCTTCTGAATTTTTATACCCTTAACCGACCTCCCCAGATTTTAGTTCTCTATACTTGCCATATACTTCCTTTTTTCTCTTTATCCAACCCTCAATATACATTGGTATCCAGAGTTTCCTGTACTTGTTATACTTGGCTTTCACCCTTACAGGAACATGTTGGTCGTGAATTCTCACTATATCTCCTTTGAATGCTTCCCACAGTGCAGATGTAGACTTGCTCCAAGTAGATGCTCCCAGTCTACCTGTGCCACGTCCTCTCTTATTTTAAAGAAATAGGAATTGCCTTCCTCCAATTTAAAACCTTTATTTCTGGTCCATCCCTATCTTTTTCCATAATCACTTTGAAATATACAAAGTTATGGTTGCTAACTCCAAAATGATCCCCCAGTGATACTCCCTCCAATTGACCGGCTATATTTCCCAAGATAAGGTCCAGTAATGTTCCTTCCCTTGTTGGTCAATCTATACATTGTGTCAAGAAGCTATCCTGGACACGCCACAAAAACTCTGCCCACTCTGAGCCTTTTACTCTAAGGCAATCCCAGTTAAGTTGAAATCCCCTTTTACTATAACCCAGTTTTTATTACATCTCTCTGCTATTTGGCAAAATATCTGTTCTAGCTTCTGTTCACTGTTAGAAGATCTTTAATATTCCCCCAACAAAGTGACAACACCCTGTTTGTTCCTAATCTCTACCCATACGGCCTTGTTTGAGGAGCCTTCTCGGATATCCTCCTCCAATACTGAAGTAATGCATTCCTTGACTAACAGCGCAATGCCACGTCCTCTCTTACATCCCCCTCTGCCTCACCTGAAAATTCTCTACCCTCGGGTACTGACTAGCAAGTCCTGCCCAGCTTTCAACCATGTCTCAGTGTTGGCAACAATATCATAGGCCAACGTGTTAATTAAAGTTTTGAGTTCATCCACCTTTCCAGTTAGACTCCTTGCATTAAAATAAATGCAATTTAACTTTGTTTTCTCCTGATGTACATTTACTCGCCTGCTCTTCCTACTGGACCAACTAACTATTCCTCCCCTGGGTGTCCATACCTCCCTATCTGAACATCTACTCTGAGCCCCACACTCCTGCCAACTTTGTTTAAGCTTTTCCCGACAGCACTTGCAAACCTCCTGCAAGGATTCGGTTCCATTCCGGTTTAGTTCCACCCATCCCTCTTGTGTAGATCCCACCTTCCCCAGAAATAGTCCCACTGATCCAGGAACCTAAAGACCAACCCCTGCACCATCACTTCAGCCACACATTCAGCTGACCTGTCCTTCTATTCTTATGCTCACTAGTTTGTGGCAGCAGAAGCAATCCAGAGGTTACAACCTTTGAGGTTCTGCTCTTTAAATGGTTACCTAGCTCCTTAAACTCCAGTTGCAGGACTTCATCCCTTCTCCTACCTGTGTCATTGGTACCAACATGTAAATTGGTTTATTTGTTATATGTACCAAGATACAGTGAAAAACTTTGTTTTGCATGCCATCCATACAGATCATTTCATTGCAACAGTGCATTGAGATAGTAAAAGGGAAAACAGGAACAGAATGCCAAATGAAGTGTTACAGTTACAGAGAAAGTGAAGTGCAGGCAGACAATAAAATGATAGGCCATAATGAGCTGATCGTGAGGTCAAAAGTCCATCTTATCGTACAGGGGATCGTTCAATAGTCTTATGACAGCGGGGTAGAAGCTGTCTTTGAGCCTGGTGGTATGTGCTTTCAGGCTTTGGTATCTTTTGCTCAATGGGAGGGGAGAGAAGAGAATGTCCGGGGTGGGTGGGGGTCTTTGATCACTGCTTTGTCGAGGCAGTGAGAAGTGTTGACGGAGTCCATGGAGGGGAGGCTGGTTTCCATGGTGTGCTGAGTTGTGTCCACAACTCTCTGCAGTTTCTTGCAGTCTCTGGCAGAGCAGTTGCCCTACCAAGCAGAACTACTGCCACTGGCTGTTCATCAGAATGTCCTGCAGCCACTCCGAGACATCCTTGACCCCACCACCAGAGAAGCATCAAACCATCCTGGAGTCTCGTTTGCGACCACAGAAATGCCTATCTGTCCCCCTTGCGATAGAGACCCCAGCACTATCGCTCTCCCAATCTTATTCCTCCCCTTCTGTGCATCAAAGCCCTGGGCTGTTGCTGCTGTTTTCCTCTGCAAGGTCATCCCTCCAACAGTTTCCAACACAGTGTTCCTGTTTGAGAGGGGAACGGTCACAGGAGAGATCTGCACTACCTGCCTGGTCTTATTGCCCTTTCTGCTGGTCACCCATCCCTTCCTGTACCTGTGGTATGACCAATGCACTAAATGTATTATCTACCACATAATCCACACCCCAGATACTCCACAGTGAGTCTACCCGCTGCTCCGACTGCTCTATATGGTCTGCCTGGAGCTGCAGCTGGACACATTCCTCCAGGTGTAGTCACCAGGGATATGTCCCTGATCTCCCACATCCTGCAGGAGGCGCATCCCACTGTCCTAGCTTCTATATCCTTTATCCCAGTCCTTTCTACTAAGAAAGAAAGAGAAGAGAAAGAAAAGCCTTACCTTTATCACTACTCACCCTCCTCACCGAAGCCTGATGTTCACCATAAATCAGGGCATTAGGTACAGGAGTTGGGATGTTATGTTGAAATTGTACAAGACTTTAGTGAGGCCAGATTTAGAGTATTGTGTGCAGTTCTGGCCACCAAAAGTTTTAATAAGCTTGAAAGAGTGCAGAGAACATTTACAAGGATGTTGCCGGGACTTGATGATGACCTGGGTTGTAGGGAAAGGCTGAATAGATTAGGACTTTATTCCCTGGAGCACAGGAGAATGAGGGGAGATCTTATAGAGGTAAACAAGATTGTGAAGAGTATAGAAAGGGTGAATGCATGCAAGATTTTTCCCCTCAGGTTGGCTGAGATTAGAACAAGAGGACATAGATTTAGGGTGAAAGGTGGAGTATATAAGGGGAATCTGAGGGGAAACTTCTTCACTCAGAGGGTGGTGCGAGTGTGGAACTGGCTGCCAGCAGAAGTGGTAGATGTGGGTTCAATTGTAACGTTTAAGAGAAGGTTGGATAGGTACATGGATGGGAGGGATTTGGAGGGATGTGGTCCATGTGCAGGTAGACAGAACTAGGCAGAAGATCAGGTCGGCATGGACTAGGTTGGCCAAAGGACCTGTTTCTATGCTGTAGTACTCTGTGACTCTGAAGCCCGCACTAACCGCAATCTCAGAAATGGCGCAAAATTGCTGCTCCAGTAAGGTTGTTCCTGCTGTATCTACCTTGTCTTTTTATAGCTCTTGTTGGCATTTGTAGACCTTACTTTGCTCCCTCTTGTGATCTCTGTTGTATTCCTGGTGTCTCTCCCTGGTCAGAGCTTCCCTGTGTCCTGGTCTGCTGCCAGTTCTGTTTCCTTCTCTGGGCTTCACCATTTTGCCATTGCATTAACCTACTGTGGATCTCACCATGTTCCTGCCTGACCGATGTCCCTTTAACCTGGGCCTCATAATGCGCCCATTCCATTAACTGCTATTGGGCTGATTGTGTTCCAGCTCCATCTCGTGCCTTGGAGCTCCATCTCGTGCCTTGGAGCTTCACCCTGACCAGACTCTGGATTTCACCACTTGCTCTGGATTTTATCCGACATAAGTGTTTGTCTTTCAGGCTTTGATTGGACAGAACACCTGGCTGCAGGGCCAGTTTTTGACCTTGCTGGCAAGATACACGGATATGGATACAGTGGCTCACTGGGCCTTGAGGTTAAATGTGCCACAAGAGAAATTATCGCGACATGTCGCTGAATGGATCAAGCAGCTGGAAAAAGACAAAGAGTGAGTTTTTCATTATTTTTCACACTTTTACCACAATTTGTCATCATCTTAAGTAATACCTCGAAACATCCTTGCAGTGTGATTTGTTGTTACTCTTCATTAAACTCACCATTGACACATTCTTATGCACCCCACAGTGCATTATGTCTCACCCTCACTCCCACTATTGATTACTCCATTTACTGGCATTTTATGAAGAAATGAAGGGTGATACAAAATGGATAAGAAGAGGTTACCTAGATGTGCCTCATTTGGGGCTGGAAGTAGTGGGTGTTGACAAGCTTCAGCAACGACAGGTTACAGTGACACCAGTAAATAAGCTGCCGTTTGTAAATACTTTTATTTCTTGAAATATAGGGCTATCAGATTTGTGAACATGTTTATCCAAAGGGCTCTGCTTTACACATCAGAAGTTAATATTTGCATATTTGTTTCTCTTTTCCACAAATGTTAGTAATCTGAATTGTAGTGTCTATGGGTTTCTTTTGTGTTGCTGCCTGCAAAGGAAAATATACAGAGGTAGAACTTTAACAGATCATCCTTTATTAAAGGCAGTAACTGTCAACTAAGCAGCAGGATCTGGATACAGCAATGTATTAGAATAATATAACTTGGTTCATAAAGGCATCCTGCACATGCATATAATGGTGTATTGTACATTCCTTAAAATGGAAATAACCCTTTCGACGTATATACTTGAAATTTTACAGTTGGTTAACTATTTACATTAGAATGCAGAGTAAATTCAACCATTTATGAATTCACTTGACCTTTAAGTCTCTTCATTCACTGAAGTCTTCACTACAAGCTTCACTTAGCATCCCTGAAGTATTTATTCCAGGCACTAAAGATTACAGTGGACCACGTACACATTTGGTCTCATCTCCTATCCTGCCGTTGTCGCCTCAAAATAATTATCTTAATGACTTTGAGTACATTGTATTATGTATTCTGGATCACTGTTTTCTTATGCAGTAAACTGTCCATAGAGCTTTCTTATCAATAACCACAGTGGTTACAATTACACTTTGTATTTGGTACATAACTGGTTACCATGAACTCAACTGCAAGAAACCCTACATTGGTTGCGTCTTAAACCTCTCTATTCTTCATTACTTAAACTGGCATGCATCCTGATTCCGACTGTGATTCACTATAAACCCAGGATCCTTGCTTTCTTGCTGTGACCTTTGCATTCTGAAAATCTCCAAATATCAGTGGTAGGGGAGATATTGAAAAATATTCCAATTGAGAGGATTAATCTACACTTAGAAAGGCAGGGGTTGATCAAAGACAGTCAATGTGACTTTGTTAGAGGAAGATAGTGTCTGACTGATTTAAATGAATTTTTCAAAAAGGTTACAAAATGTATTGATGGTAGAGTAGTAGATGAAGTTCATGTGGACATGGTCCCACATGGGAAACTGGTTCTAAAGGTTAGCCCCCATGATATGCAGCACAATTTGACAAATTGGACCCAAAATTGGCTGGGTAATAGGAGGCAGAAGGTGATGGTGGAAGGTTGTTTTTGTGATTGGAAGCCTGTGGTGTATCATGGGGATAGATGCTGGGACACTGACTGTTTGTTATATCCATCAATAATTTGACTACGAATGTAGTAGATATGATAAGATTGCAGATGCCACAAAAATTGGTGGTTTGTTGATGGAGAGGACAGTCCGAGGCTACAAGATGATATTGATCAGTTGTAAGACGGGCAGAGCAATGGAACTTAATCCTGGTAAGTGCAATGTGATGCACTTCAGAGGGCTAATAAGGGTAGGGCGCTAGGGAGTATCAAGGAACAAGGGTTTCTCGGTGTACAAGTCCAAAGATCCCTGAAGATGACAGTAAAGATAGATAAGGTGATGAAGAATTCGATTAAGATATCTTTATTAGTCACATGTACATCGAAGCACACAGTGAAATGCATCTTTTTACGTAGAGTGTTCTGGGGGCAGCCCCCAAGTGTCGCCACGCTTCCGGTGCCAACATAGCATGCCCACAACTTTCTAACCTGTACGTCTTTGGAACGTGGGAGGAAACTGGAGCACCCGGAGGAAACCCACGCAGACACGGGGAGAACGTACAAACTCCTTACAGACAGCATCCAGAATTGAACCCAGGTCGCTGGCGCTGTAATAACGTTACGCTAACCACTACACTACCTTGTGTGCCGTGATTACAGGATACTTGCTTTCATTTGACAGGGCATAGAATATAAGAGCATGGAGGTTATGGTTGGTTAGGCTACATCTGGAGTACTGTGTGCAATTCTGGTTGTCACACTATTGAAGGACATGATCGGACTGGAGAGGGTGAAAAGGAGATTCAGTAGGATGTTGCCTGGGATGGAGCATTTCAGTAATGAGGAGAGACTGGATAGGCAGTTTTTTCTTCATTGGAGCAGAGGAGGCTGAGGGGGGCACCTGACAGGACTGTACTAAATTATGAAGAGCATGGACAGGTAGGTAGTAGAAAACTTTCACCACAGTAGAGGTGTCTAAAACTTAGAGGCTATAAGTTGAGGGTAAAACATTTAGAGGGAATTTGAGGAGGATATTTTCTACCCAGGGGGTGATTGGAATTTGGAGTGATGAAGGTGTATGTAGATGACACTTGAATTGTTAAGGTATAGAAGTGTAGGGACCAAGTTTTGGAAAATGCGGTTAGTATAGATGGGTAACTTGATAGTCAGCATAGACGTGGTGTGCCAATGGGCCTGTTTCTGTGCTGTATGACTCTACGAACTTCTTTGACTTTCCCTTTCTGGTTTGTCAACAAGGCTTTCAGCATGACTGATTTCAGGCTATCCAGCACACTGTGGTTATGCTGCATCATTCAGAGCTTGCATTTAAACACACAAACATATAAATTAGGAGCTGGCATAGACCACTCAGCCCCTCTAGCCAACTCTGCTATTCATTGAAATTGTGGCTGATCCAATCATAACCTCAGCTGCACAGGTTACGGGATAGTTGACATTTTGGGTCGAGACCCTGCATAGTCCTGAAATGGTGACTGTCTGTTTGCCTCTGCAGCTGCTGCTTGATCCATTGAGTTCCCCCAACAGTTTGTTTTTTCACTCCAGATTCCAGCATCAGTAGTCTCTGCATCTGTGGTCTCTCTTGTGTCTCCTGGAATACTGTGCAAGTTTTGGTCCCCTTGCCTTAAAAAGAAAGGATATAGCTGCATTGGAGGCAGTCCATAGATTCACCAGGCTAATTCCTGGGATGGTCTAGACAGTTTGGGTCTATGTCCCATGGAGTTTAGAAGAATAAGAGGTGACCTTATTCAAACATATAATATCCTAAGGGGGCTTGATAGGGTAGATCCTGAGATATTTCCAGCAGTGGGAGAGTCACTAACAAGTGGATACAATTACAAGATAAAGGATGAGTCATTTAAAACTGAGGTGCTGAGAAATGTCTTCTCTCAGAGGGTAGTGAATCTCTAGAATTGTCTGCCCCAGAAGGTGGTGGAGGTCAGATCATTAGATATATAAGCATTTTAAAGATTGAGGAATTGAAGGCTGTAGGGAACTGGCATAGAAGAGGAATTGAGGCCAGCGTAGATCAGCCATGATCGCATTGAACGGCGGGGCAGGCTTAAGGGCCCTGATAGTCGACTTCTGCTCCTATTTACTTGCAAGTCGTCTGTGATCCTGAGAGACTAACCAAGAAGAGGATACTACTGAAGCATAAGTATTCTGTATTCATTTCCCCTCTCCATAAATAGTAATGTACTGTCGCGTTTCCTGATAACCTGCAGCACTTGCATGCCAGTTTTTTGTGAATCATACACTTGGGCATCCAGACCTCTCTGCATCTCAGAATGCTGCAATCTCTCATCATGTAGATAATGACTCTTATTTCTCCTGCCAAAATACTCTATTTGCCAGATGTGAAAATCAAACAAACTGCAGATGCTGGAAATCTGAAATAAAAACAGAAAATGCTGGAAATACTCAGAAGGTCAGTCTGGATCTGTGGGAGGAGAAACAGAACTAATGCTTTAGGTTGAAGATCCTTCACCAGTTCATCCAGATTGCAGACTTCCTCTGAACTGCTTGCCTTTGAGTTTGTAAATGGACCCATTGTTCTGAAGTGTCATGTTTCTGTTGAACTGATGGCTTAGTCTTAGGCTACTTATGGATGTCTTTGGGCCTGGACTCAAATCATCCTTTCCTCTGGGACACTTCACTCTTGTTGACTGATTCTCCTCCTTATCCAGTACACCAGCAAAACTATTCCACAATCTTGCATTTGAGCCATATCGTCACCTTGTCATCTTTATTTCTGACAAATGGTCTTCGACCTGAAACGTTAGCTCTGTTTCTTTTCCCATAATGCAGCCTGACCTGTTGAGTATTTCCAGCATTTTCTGTTTATATTTCATTTGCTGGACCTTTGCCTGCTCACTCAACTATCTATATTCCTTTGTCTCTGTATGACCCCTTCACATGTACTTACCTACCTATCTTTGTGTCATCAGTAAATTTAACAAACACACTTTGGTGCCTTCATCCAAGCCATTTGTACAAATTGTAAAAAGTTGAGGCGCCAGCACCAATCTGAGTGCCGTATTGCTTGTTACACCTTCTTGACCTGAAAAAGGCCCACTTATGCATCTTGCCTCTGTGATGCG